>NC_092413.1:146983890-147588712 GCF_040894005.1 Engystomops pustulosus | reverse complement strand
GAGGGGATATCAGTGACCACAGTATTGAAATTAGGGTCTTCTTTTTAGTGGTGTTGCTAGCTGTAGGGTATACTGTGACAGTTATAGCAGCAGACGTGTTTCCAGTGATAATGGATGACACTACAAAAGACATTGCTGGTTAAATTATAGATTCGGATACAAAGAGGCCTAACATAATATTAACTGTTAACTGCTCTCCTACAAACTATTTACATATATATCACAGAGTATAAGGCAGGGAGATAAAGGGGAACCTAACATTTTGATATTCCCGAAACATTTGATATTCTAAACTTTGACAATTTAACAACAATGGGGCAGATTTATCAAGTTGTCTGAAAGTCAGAATATTTGTAGTTGCCCCTTTAAAATATTCATGAGCACTGGTAAAAATCAAAGCTTAGCTATGATTGGTTGCCATGGCCAACTAGAAATATTCTGATTTTAATACAGTTCGATAAATCTGCCCCAATGACTAAAAGAAGTCAAAATTAAGAAATTAAACTACAAAATACTTTTTTTCTAGGTTATGTGATATAGTTATTGCCCACACAATAGGGACAGTGTTTTAGCTGGAATCATGCTGTGGCTGGCAGATGGATTTTAACCATTGAATTGTAAATTGATATTCACACCAAGAATCTTCAGTAGTAACTTTATCTGTAAACCCACAGAGGAAATTGTTTTTCACTGCAGGGTTTTATACATGTGGGTGGTACCTGGGATTGGTACCTAAATCCCATCCACTGGGCTGGCCCTAATCGGTGAGGGTTAGCCATTGGCTATTCTGCTATGGCTATTCTACAGAGAATCTGCATACCCACAGAGAATTCTTCGCAGAGCTTAAAGGAAATCTACCATTTGTTTTTATGCACTGTGAACCAAACATACCTTAAGAATACTGCAGTGACACTGATGCAGAAACATATCTTGTTTAATCTCTGAACTGAGTGGTTTTGCTCAAAAAACAATTAGAAAACTCAGGACCTTGGGAAAGGTGGGTGCCATGGCTGCCGTACATAAACACATTACTTTCACAAGTACTGGGGGATGGTGCAGCAATTGATTACTTCTGCCTGTCAGGGACAACACAGGGATGACGTATATTCTTGGCTAATGCTGAGCGGGACAAGGCTACAGCAGTGCATAATTAGGGTGAGGAAAGCACCAGGCAGCCACAGGAGCGACAGAGCCTCATTATCATAATTTTATAATTGTTTTTCAAACAAAAGAACTCAGTTCATGGATTAAATAAGATAGGTTTCTGCATCAGTTTCTTCATCAGTGTAGCTACAGCATTCTCAAGGTATGTTTGATTCATAATGCATAAAAACAAATGGTAGATTTCCTTTAAATACATAAAAGAAGCATGACTACTAAAAACAGAAATCCTAATGTACTCCTAGGTAGAATTTAAGTTTTCAGCCATTACTTTCCTGTGTTATAACTATGAGAGTTCAAGGGGCATATTTGGATATTTGGCAGTTTGTATACAGAAGCTAGCAGTGTCACCCCAACTACTGCTGCTTGCATCAAAATTGTGAAGTCAGCACTAGATAATAGCAGACCAGCTCAAAATAAAGCAGTAGGTTTCCACAGGCATAATTCGGATGATATCTTTTCTAACAATATCAAAAATTCTGTTCAGTTTAACTGCTGTCCTAAAATGTGATTTACATGTACCACATGTGCACCCCCTAGATAACTAGCAGGGCATATCAATGTATCAATATTGGGGTATGCAGCCTATCAAAACATGATAATGGTCAGCTATCCTCTATGGCATTTTATGTCAATCATGTTGAAAGTATAGTGATACCTGTTGTTCCAGCAGGAAGGTTTGTACTGGCAGAACTATCATTGGTTCCTGATGAGTTAGATGATACTGTTCCTTTCAGTACACCTTGGACAAGAGAACCTGTGGGAGCCAAAGTATAGTTTCTATGAATAGAATCTTACAAGAAAATAAGACAAGAAGATGAAAACATAGACACCTACAGCCATATTAATTGAAGTGGGACTGTAAAGGGAAAGTTCAAAAACATATTAAAAATTATGTCATTATTCTGTTCTCAAAATCCACACCATAATCTGCCTTTAGTGATCTCCTGTCTGTCTGTCTAGCAAGAAAAAGTTCAGCAGTGAAGCTCTTTTTGACAGGAAGGGAGGGGTGACTGTAAGAGATTTCTCCAAACTTTGTGGAAAAGTTATTGACCATTTAAAGCCCCATTCCTTAACTTTGTAATTTTCCAGGTAAATTATGCATTGAAAATCTATAAAAATACTTTAAATGTCAATTTATCCTTGGGGGATCCAAACGCACTTAGAAAGCTGCGATGCCCCATTCATTTGTTATTTTTCCTACTATGCATAAAGCCGTTTGGGGATGTGCCTCCTACTCTCACATACCTCACACACCCATTTGACAAGGAGAAAAGATAACATCCAGTTGTCAGTGTATGTTATATTCTAAGTTTTAAGAAAATATGCATACATTCTTAAGATTGGACGGCCCTTTCCCTTTTGTTGTAAGGGAAGCCCTGCAGATAACCATGAGCCCATCTTATACATATACTTTAACAGTTGTTATTCACATAGCATAACCAAACAAGGCGAGAACACACCCTAATGCCTTTCCCTGTCTTTGATTATTACCCTGGCTAAACACAGGTGTCTTTCCCTTTGAGCACTTGTCTATGCTTCTCTTTTGGTTTATCTTCACAGTTTTAAGAAAAGATACTTGAGAAATAATATTCTACTGGGATTAAAATATTGAGGTATTATTACTAATACTTCAGTAATAATGACAGGTCCTCTTTAGTACGCAGATGTTAAATTCTCAAAATAATTACTATAGGTATAGATTTTAACCATTCATTGTGCCCCACTCTCACACCTGGATATCTGCCTTTCCTTTATTAAAATATAGTCAAGTACCTTGAATACTTTGGGTTAATGGGGGGAGATATGTGGTCTGTGTGCCATTAACCAAAGGACCAGTGGATGCATTGTTAATCCTACTTGTAGTCATTGGTGATAAACCACTTGGTGTCGTAGATGTCACCTGTAGAGGATCAGTTGACTTATTCTGTGGCATCAGAGGGTCAGCTGCTATCCGTTGCACAGTTGATACTAGATTAAAAAACACAGTTAATCTCAGTTCAATTCTATCCTGTACTAGTAGATTGTTCTTTTTGTAGACATAGAAAAGTGCCGCTTACCTGCTGTAGAAGAAGGCATGCCTGGGAACAATACGCTATTTGCACTTGTGTTGGCAGAAGACTGTATTCTAAGGGTGCTGGAGGTTGGCTCAGCTGTTGATATAGGATTGCTGGACACTGTCACTCTGGAAGTTTGGTTGTCAAGACTAGATGAATTTGTAACTCTACTTCCTAATGTGGTGAGAAGATTGCTTGTACTAGATTGGGTTGTAATTGGTTCCTGACTGGCTCTGCTGTTGACATCTGGTAATCCAGAAGATGTAGTCTTGCTCAGAGTAGATGCAGATGGGTTGATTGATGTATTAGAGACAATGCTGGCTAAAATAATTGACTGTGTTTGCACTACAGTTGTTGTTTTGGCCTCTTCCATAGCTAAAGTTGACAGGCTTCCACTGAAAGTAGGAGCTTTAGTTGTTTGCATCGATTCATTTATTTTAACAAGGCCAATAGTATTAGTTGTAACCGCTGTTGTAGTGTCAGCTAGAAGTCCTCCACTTGGTCTAGGAGATGTAGTTGCATTAACCACTAGCACATTAGAAGATGCAGTAGAAGCGATGGATGTACTAGGGCCTGTTGTTGGTATTGCAGATGAAATATTACCATTAGCTCTACTGACTAGTAGTGTTGTCTGGACACTGTTTGCATTAGAAACTCCCCCTGCTGTTGTCTGTCCAGTTACTCTTACATTTGAGGTTGCATTTACAGCTCCTGTTACTGGACTACTGTAAGTGTCAGGTGTTTTCCCAGAAGGTGATGTTGTGATGACTGACATTAGCATAGGGTTGGCTGTGTAGTTTACATTCAGTAGTGACAAGTTTGTAACTGTAGGTCTGAGAGTTACAAAAGATGTCATAATACTACTTGTTACATTGGACATGGTCCCAGGCAATGATGAAGGGACAGACTGAATGGTAAATGCAGTTGCATTGCTTCTGGTTACATTTGGAAGGAGAGTACTTGATGTAGTAATACCACCGCTATTAGAACCAGGGTTAGGGCCAGTAGTGGCAATGGTAGTGTTTACACCAATATCATTTGTTCTTATAGTTGTAGAAGTGCTAGAAATAGATGTAGCAGTGAATGGATTTGATGCTGCATATGTTTGCACTGTAGTAGTTGGACTGGTTGCATTTGTTTTTAACAGACTAATGTTTGTGGAAGCTGCAGATGTTATAATAAAGAGCAGGGACATAGTGGTTGTATTAATCGATGATTGAACATCAGTGGGGGCATTGGAAAACTTAGCAGAAGCTGTGGTACCCCCAGATACGGTTGACACTCCCGTTGCCAATCTATTGCTGGTGATTTCACTAACAATGGATGTTGTCTGTGGATTTGATGTGATGCCAGGCGATGACATGCTTCTGCTCAGTACTGGCAATTCAGTTGTTCTAATCCCACTAGAAGTTACAGAGCTACTTATATTATACCCAGGAGTGGATGTGGCAATATTAGAAATGTTAGCAATGGTTACAGCTACGGACGTGACCTGTGTGGCTATTCTTGATGTGGTGGCAGTAGTGGCAGGTAAGACACTGTTAGGAGTACTTGAAATTTCTCCCAAACTTGAAACATTGTTTAATCTGCTGGTGGTTATGCCATTGCTAGAAGTTGCATTTCCAGTTCCAAAGCTTGAGACTATGGCATTCGTAGATAATGAAAGCCCATTTGTTCGGGTAGTGGTAAAAGCTGTTGTGAGATTGCCATTACTGTTAGAACCAGTAATAGATGGTGATATTGTGGTGGGTATGTTGGTTGAGTTAAATGTTTGTGTTGTGGTAGACTGACTGGTTAGGGAAATATTTGCAGAAGTTGTCAATATAGATGATATGCTGGTTGATGCTCTGGTGCTGATGTTAGCAATGTTTACAGCTACAGAAGTGACCGGTGTGGCTATTCCTGATGTGGTGGCAGTAGTGGCAGGTAAGACACTGTTAGTAGTACCTGAAATTTCTCCCGAACCTGAAACATTGTTTAATCTGCTGGTGGTAATGCCATTGCTAGAAGTTGCATTTCCAGTTCCAGAGCTTGAGATTATGGCATTTGTAGATAATGAAAGCCCATTTGTTCGGGTAGGGGTAAAAGCTGTTGTGAGATTGCCATTACTGTTAGAGCCAATAGAAGATGCTGATATTGTGGTGGGTACGTTGGTTGAGTTAAATGTTTGTGTTGCGGTAGACTGACTGGTTAGGGAAATATTTGCAGAAGATGTCAATAGTGAAGTTGATATGCTGGTTGATGCTCTGGTGGTGATATTAGCAATGGTTACAGCTACAGAAGTGACCTGTGTGGCTATTCCTGATGTGGTGGCAGTAGTGGCAGGTAGGACACTGTTACTAGTACTTGAAATTTCTCCCAAACTTGAAACATTGTTTAACCTGCTGGTGGTTATGCCATTGCTAGAAGTTGCATTTCCAGTTCCAGAGCTTGAGACCATGGGATTTGTAGATAATGAAAGCCCATTCACTCGGGTAGTGGTAAAAGCTGTTGTGAGGTTGCCATTACTATTAGAACCAGAAGTTGATATACTTGTTGGTGCTCTGGTGGTGATAGAATTTGAGACTATGCCCAGTGTAGAGATAATGTTGCTCAACAGAGGCAGCTGAGTTGTTGTAGCATTACTGCTATTATAAGTATTATTACCAGAAGCAGCCATAGTGATACCTGGTGTCACCTTAGCTAGTTGTGTTGTGGCACCTGTGCTGGTTGTGGTAGCAGTACTGATGAATGACTGTGCCGTTGCGGTTATATTGCCAATTGTTGCCATTAGACTTGTTCTCAAGGTAGTAGATGAGTTATTGGACAGTGATAGACTGCTAGTATTATTAGGAGTTATACTGAGAGCTGGTAAACTAGAGGCTGATGTGGACTGACCAGTGCTACTGCTTCTGGATGTTGTAATGACCACGGGTGATGACATGCTGCTGCTTATAAATGACTGAGATGTTGCATTGGTTGTAGTTTGTGTAGTAATTGATAAACTTTGGGTCAAATTTAAGGACATAGATGGTGAAAAAGTTGGCTGTTTGGTTGTTGCATTTTGCATTAGAATTGATAATGTGCTAATAGTAGTATTTGATGCCAACATTGTCCTAACAGTTGTCACTGTGGATGATGTTGTTGATGGCGTTATTGATGTTGTTATTGTTGAAGAAACACCTTTAAAAATAGAATTATGATTATTATTTATTGGGTATTTTACAGCAATCATTTTTTTTTCATTTAAATAACACAATACGGTCTGGCCATATTGTAAACTGGGAAATTTAAGCATTAAGAACTGCAGAGACTGGCATAGGAAAAAAAATAATACAGTATAATTTACCTATCTATATTCAACCAATTAACATATACTTTATATTTTATACTATATATTAGAACGGTTGGTCAACATACGTAGGTAAAATATAATAGAACCTGTGACCGGAAGTGAAAAGTTATCATATGCAAATGTAAAAGTCAACCAATAAAAAAAAATGTAATACAATTTTTAATAAAAAAAACTTTTAATAAAATTTATGAAATAAAAATAAAAAGATCAATTAAAAACGGGTAGAATGAATGCAATCATATATACATATTAATATCAATCCTATGTGTATTTCACTGATATAAGCTTTCCTTTTCTAGCCTACTGTGACATCTAGTGGTTCTATTAAGGTAGTGCTACATCCAATATTATATGGAAAATGTTATTTCAATTAATTAAAAGCCAGCATGTGTTCTTTACCCCATTTTGCATATACCAGACACTGAGAACTTGCATACAGGTAATGGGGGAGTTTAATCAGAAGTATCTGAAAGCAGGACTGTTCTAGTTTCCCATGGTAACAAATCAGAGATCAGCTTTCATTTTCCCAAAGCCTTTTTTAAAATGAAAGTTGAGCTCATGATTGTGGGACAGGCTACCATCAGTAATCACTGGGGGAGCTGTATATATTGATTGCTGGGGGAGCTGTACATAGTGATTGCTGGGGGGTTGTATATAGTGAGTGCTGGGGTATCTATATATAGTGTTTGCTGGGGGAGCTGTATATAGTGATTGCTGGGGGATCTATATATAGTGATTGCTGGGGGAGCTGTATATAGTTTTTGCTGGTGGGGCTGTATATAGTGATTTCTGGGGGAGCTGTATATAGTGGTTGCTGGGGGAGCTGTATACAGTGGTTGCTGGGGGAGCTGAATATAGTGGTTGCTAGGGGAGCTTTATATAGTGGTTACTTGGGGAGCTGTAAATAGTGGTTGCTGGGGGAGCTGTATATAGTGGTTGATGTGGGAGCTGTATATAGTGGTTGCTGAGAACTGTATATAGTGATGTCTGGGGGCTGTATATAGTGAATACTGGGGGCTATATATAGTGATTACTGGGGAGGCCCTATATAGTTATTGCTGGGGAAAAAGTATATAGTGATTGCTGTTCCCTGTCTGGACTACATTCAATGCCGTCCCCCACCAGATTTTGCGCCCAGGGGCCCCCACCAACGTTAATCTGGCCCTGCTGACTTCAGTAGTTACTACATATACTTTATGTCATAGAATGTGAAATGTGATAAACCTGTTACCTCCACTACAAGCCAAACCAAAATCCGGACAGCAGTCTTTGTTTGCAGAACAATAGGCATCACAGTAGCAGTCTACTCTCTTACAGGCACTGTTGATACCTGTGCAGCATAGCGCTGGACTTGCAGTACAACGACCTATTAAGAATACAAGAAAAAGTAGGTTTAGAATGTGACCCTTCCTTTTTTCCATCATATTTGCCTTATCTGGGTAAAAACTGTGAATATGTTATTCATATGAATATGTTGTTCCAATCAGTGTAAACATATCTACATTCAATTAAAACATAACATTTCACAAAAATATTTTATCCAAAAGTTGTCCATGAAAAATACAGACTTGTGTAGCACAGGTTGCCTCATTTTTTATTAAGAGAGCCTTTCCCATCTGTCTGGTGTTTGTTCTTTTTTTATTTTGTGTCTTTGTTTTGCTCACAGACATTTGTTTATTTTATATTTTTTAGAGATCCATTGCTATTTGATGCTGGAAAATAAAACTGAAAGTAACAAGAAACTGTTAAAATTGCTGAATCTTGGGAAAGAGGTAAGCCCACTCTGTAGACTACTCTCTCCAAAGGTATAGTAAGGAATAGAACAGTCTCACCTGAGTGCACTAATGTTAGTGCATGTAGAATAAATCCTGGCAGCATCATCACATCATCCACATGATGAATTCATATTAGATGTACTGATAAAACTTCTGTGATGGTTCGGTGCTCAGGGAACCTGCTTAACCTGATACAATGGGGCAGATTTATTTACCCGGTCCATTCGCGATCCAGCGGCGCATTCTCTGCGGTGGATTCGGGTCCGGCCGGGATTCATTAAGGTAGTTCCTCCAACGTCCTGAAGAGCATTGGAACGCACTCAAGTTCACCGGCCTATTCCTACTGAAGGTAAGTGCAAGCTCCGCGACACATTTTATTTTTTAAATGCGGCGGTTTTTCCGAATCCGTCGGGTTTTTCGTTCGGCCACGCCCCCCGATTTCCATCGCGTGCATGCTGGCGCCGATGCGCCACAATCCAATTGCGTGCGCCAAAATCCCGGGGCAATACAGGGAAAAAGGGCCTTAGTAAATGACCCCCAATGTGTTCAACCAGTTTGCAATTTATTTTTAAAACCGACGGGTTTTGGTCCAGAACTTGGACCTTCATCAGGCTGCACCTGGTACAACCTGATGAAGGTCCAAGTTCTCGAACAAAATCATCAACATTAAACTGGAACCTGGTTGAGCACGTTGGGGCAGATTTACTTACCCAGTCTGAGATCACAGAAAGCGCATTGTCCGACTATAATGCACTGTGCCGCGAATCATTGAGTCGCTTCCCCGTTCAGGTCCGACAGAGTTCACCATCTTTTTAGTGGTGCATCTAAGTGCTAGGGCTTGTGACACAATTTAAAAGTTAAAGGGGTATTCTCGTCTGGGCATTCACATTCCGTTTTATTAATCTTCCATGTATAAACATTTCTTCAATTGGATGCTATTAAAAAAAATGTTCCAGTGTGAAGATAAATGTTGTCATGTTGTCCCTTAGAAATGAGATAGCTTCCTCGGTTACGACCACCTCACACTCTGGCAGTAGTGGCCAGACATGCACTATTGAGCCCTTCCTGACCTCCTGGATTCAGCGTTCATTACCACAGGATGGCATTGGGACATACATTTACTCCCAGATATTTCGTATACAAAATCTTTTTGTTTATTTGTGTAATCCCTCCAGCAGAGGTGGCCGTATCTGAGGAAGCTACCTGGTTTCTAAGGGACCATATGACTACATTTATGGGAAATTATCTTCACACAGGAACATTTTTTTGAAGAAATGTATATATATGGCAGATTAATCAAACTGAATGTGAATGCCCAGACGAGAATACCCCTTTAAATACCGCACTCATTCCAAAACAGTCGGACAGCCATAAAAAGAGATGCATGCAACACAAACGCACCTTAGCACCACCCTTAGTAAATGAGCCCCATTGTATCAGGTTAGGCAATTTCTTGAATACTGAACCATCACAGAAGTTTTATCAGTACAATCTAACAGTAAAATTGGGATAACATCTTTTTTTTATTTTTGAAGACACGCTTGGAATTGTAAAGGCTTCAGTGAGATTTAAGGTAAATGCAATGTTTGCAGCTGGCCCATTGGAGTCTTGTTACACTACTCTTAATATTCCAATCATATCTTTTGTATATCATATCTTTTTATATGTTTTATCTATTGTGTTTTTTCTGTTCCTTCTTTATTGTGTGTTTTTGTCTTTGTTTCCTTACCAAATCACTTTACTATTTTTTGCATCTTTGAATGTGTTTTAAAACACAATTGCATGGCAAATGCATTAAAGAATGAAGCTCAGCTATATTACTGGAAAACACTGAAATAGATACAACATAGTAGCACAAAACCTACCAGACAGTTAAAGAAGGTACAACAGGGTTTAATATTTCAGATAAACAATAACAATAACCAGATTGTATGGTCTTTCTAAAGACTGATATTTCTACAAAGAAAACTCCATGTGTGTCTTTCTCTTGAGAGGAAATCTGGTTTAAGGCAGTTATAGGCAGATTTACTTCATGTTGCCATCCTTGTTGCCTACTAATTTTTTTCAGCCTTGAAATCTACCTTGTATCTACCTTGAAACTCATGCAGGAAAAACTGTCCACATTAGGATACATTCTATTGCTGTCCGTTTTTTTTCACGCATCCATTGGGGGTTATTTATCATTGGTTTTCCTAGGATTTTTTGGCGGAAAAAAGTCTCAAAAGCACATTGAGGGTTTTTTAGACTTTTCACTGCTAAAAAGTCTCTCAGGACTATTTACACCTCTTCATTAATCTGATCTAAACATAGAACTACTGCTAGTGCAACACCGTGCAAAGCTGGATTCATGACTTGAGACTTTTGCAAAATCACTCACTCAACTATAAAGACATTTATATACTTATATGGACAAATAAAGTTCTACAATTGTACACACATTAATGAATTCTTACACTCATGTATAAACGCACACACATTTCTGTACTCATATTTATACATTCACATAATTTGTATACAAATTCATAAAGTATGTACCAGAAGATGCACCCTGTCTGTGTTGGCCTTCTTCGTCTCTCCTCACGTCTCTAGTTACACCCATGTCTGCTAGTTTAGTAGTGTGAAAGCTGATGACAGGTTTCCTTTATCTTTTTACACAGGCCTGTGGAAATCCAGCACACGAACCACATTTCACGTCCCCAGGCAGCTGCGGTGTTACCAGGTGCTGGACCTGCATCTCCTCCGCTGCGCCCTAAGGGACTATGTGTGCGGCCTGCAAGCTACTGTCATCCGCTTCTGCCAGGGGCTGGAGGCGGCAAGGGAGCCGACCTGAGACAAGACTCACTTCTCATTTGATGCAGCGGGCCCCTGAAATGAATTTCTGCTCCAGTGCCACATTCGGGCCCAGGAGCACGGTAATGACAAATTATAGACCTTATGGGACGCTGTAGTTACGCCCCTGCCAACCATTTATTTGTAGATTTAGTGTCATCTTAGCTGTCAGATTTTTACCAATCTAAGCTCCTTCCTGCAGGAAACACTAGTTATTTTTTCACACACATGTTGATTTCAACTTGATTTTCACGCTAGACTAGGATCAGAGCAGGGAATTCTACGTTTTTCTCTATTTGGGCTGGATTAATGGACTGAAAAACATCTGTTTGCATAATACAATAGCTATCAATGAGTCAGAGTTCTGTCCGAATGCTGTGAGATGTAGACATGTGTTCAATTGGCTAAAGATTGGCAAAAAAACATCTTGTTAGATTAAGTTAACAAAAAGTTAATATAAAGTTAACCTCTTTGCTGATGATTTCTACTTTCTAATTGGATAAAAAGTATACATTTGCTGAATGCTGCAACAGAAATATAGTAAAAGGAAGTAAAAGTAAATTGACATCCTTGAATCTCAGGGACCAAGATTTGATTTACTTGGCTTTATTGAGTAATGCCATGACAAAATTGCAGAAAATGTATTTCCAATATGTGGACAATTTGCATCAATGTAGACTTATCATATGAAAAGTAAAAAATGGTAAAAAAAAAAAGGGATAAAACATTTAAGAAATCAAGGGAAGTATTCTAGGAATTGGAAAAAAACATATTGGATTACATAAATATTTACATTTCCCAAAAAGTGATCTGATAAATGCAAACTGCTTACATGGCATATAATAAAACAAAAGTATGTTTTTTATATAACAATGGTATTATTTTATTATTGTTGCATTCTAATGATAATAAAATTGGATTATGTTTGATCAATATTTCCTCAATCGTGTGAATTTATAATGGAAATTGTTATCTGCAAGGAAAACTATCTTGACTTATTGGATATCATCCCTGACTTATGTGGCGAAGGTCCAGTTGAGATGTGGCCGGCGGCAGACTATAAACACACTTAGCCTATAATTTAAAACAAACTTATTATTTAGTAACTGTTTCATGTATTGCATTATGAATTGTAGGCAAAATGCATCTGTAGCTGGTTGCATCATGACCACACTTTCTGTGTGTACCCTAAGTGAATAACCACCATGAACATGTGCACACAAGTGGAGGTCAATGGCAGAGGTTTTAAGATATATTTTAAAATGTGAGGAATCTCAAAATTTTTATAAAACAAACCTGTGAAGGAATTTCATTTGGATATCAATGATGCTTTTCTATATTTAACCCCTTAACGCTCTGCGCCGTAGCTCTACGGCGCAGAGGTATAAGGAGTCTATGAAGAGGGCTCACGGGCTGAGTCCTCTTCATACAAAGGGGGGGGGTTGCATTTTGCAGAAAACCCCCACCGCTAATAACCACGGTTGGTGCTCGCGGCTATTAACCATGTCATTGTCTCCGGCAAAGTCGCCTGCGGCGTTTAAAAGACGGCGCCGCGCGATCGGTTGCCATGGTAGCCTCGGGTCTTCTTTTGACACGAGGCTACATGGCTTCTGGAGATTCGTTACAATGAGCCAGTGGCTCATTGTAATGAATGACCTGCAAAAATGACATATATTGCAATACAGAAGTATTGCAGTATATGGTAGGAGCGATCTGACCATCTAGGGTTAATGTACCCTAGATGGTCTAAGAAATAGTGGGAAAAAAAAGAAAAAAAAAAGTTTAAAAAATAAAAAAAATTCATAAAATATTAAAAATTCAAATCACCCCCCTTTCCCTAGAACTGATATAAAACATAATAAACAGTAAAAATCACAAACATATTAGGTATCGCCGCGTCCCAAAATGCCTGATCTATCAAAATATAAAAACGGTTACGGCCGGCGGTGACCTCCGAGACGGGAAATGGCCGAAATGCGACTTTTACACCTTTTTACATCACATAAAAAATGAAATAAAAAATGATTAAAATGTTGCACAGACCTCAAAATGGTAGCAATGAAAACATCGCCTCATTTCGCAAAAAATGCGTCAGAAGATGGCAAAAAAATGTTTTTCTTTTTTGTACACATTCGTTTAATTTTTGAAAAATGTATTAAAACACAATAAAACCCAATATAAATTTGGTATCACCGCGATCGCACCGAACCAAAGAATAAAGCTGAGGTGTTATTTTGAGTGCACAAAGTCGAAAAAAACTGAGCCCCCAATTTTTCCACATTTGGAATTTTTTTTTCAGCTTCGCAGTACACGGCATGTTAAAATAAATAACATTACGGGAAAGTAAAATTTGTTACGCACAAAATAAGCCCTCACACAGGTCTGTACACGTAAAAATGAAAAAGTTATGGATTTTTGAAGTTGGAGAGCGAGAAATGAGCAGAAAAACCCTGCGTCCTTAAGGGGTTAATGGGTTATCTCCAATGAACATTTATTGGTTATCACCAGTAGAGTGAAGCAAAGCTTGTGTCTACCCCCTTCACAACAATGATATATACTATAAAACTAGTGCATTATTGATCCCACACACTATATCCCATTAAAATTAATAAGCCTTTTCATAGCTTCTTTATTGGGAACATGGTATAAAGTTATAACAAGGTTTAGAAGCAATGGATCTCAGTTAAAACAGAGGAATGAAAGCAATACAAATATAACATGATGATACTACTTAAAGTAACTGACAAAAAAAAGGACACAAAAAAAGCATAGAGGCACAAGACTATCCTGATTTCACAAGGACATCCACAGGTCCTACTGTGAAAACTTCTCAGAACATAAAACACAAAATCACGTTTGAAGTGTATTATTTATTGCTATTGCCATCATTGTTGCACCCCTCCCCCACACACACACACTTAATAAATGAAAGTAGCCAAAAAGTGCTTATAAAATTACAACATGTCGTACAAAAAACAAGCTCTCACAAACTGTACTTTGAAAGAAACATGAAAAATGTCATGATGATTGAAGAAACAAACAATATGACAAACACTAAAACAACAATGAAAACGCGGAACAGTCAGATTTCTGATCCTTAGTCAATGAGATAATCATGGTAACAGGAAGCCATGTGATGAAACAGAAATACTGCACTGTATTACAATTCATATTTTGAACTAAAGAAACATGGAGCTTAAAAGTAATGTATTTACCCCCCAATGTATTAAAGGAAGAGATTCCAATTCATCTTAATCCCTCCAGATCCCGGTAACGCACTGATCCCAAGCTTACATCCTATTATATTTTAAAACCCCTTCCTTATCCCTACTTACCTGTGAACTGACTCTTCACATTACTGATAAAGATAAAGAGTAATACATATGATAGCTTCATGGTAGAGTGAAAGCAAATGAACAAGTGTGAGAGTTTTACATGGAAAGATAAATGAAGCTTATATCAGGGTCTACCGGGAAATATCACACGTCATAGTGTACAAAGAAGCAAGTATCATCTGACTATCTTATTGTACAGGAGATCAACAACTGAAGTAAAGGCTTTCACAAAAAATAACAATAGGGTAAAGCCTCCACCCACCATTATATAATATGTGCTATACAGATTAGGCCCATAGGAGAGCATAAACCTATCAGCACACAACAGATAGTCTCTACATTTTAATAATTGATGCAAGACCACAGAGCTTGCCAATTTCCAGGTTCAGGAAAACCTATTACAAGTCTCTCTGATATAATTCCTTATAACTCTAATAAGTTCTCCTACTGGCACACATTGAATGGTGTGTATAGGGTATCGCTTTTTGGTACGTGGTAGGGTGTTGCCGTGGTGGACATCCTATGTAACCTCTCCTATGTTAATTTAAAAACACATTACCCAAGTTTTATGCCAGGTTCACATGCAGAGTTTGAGTTTAAAAGCAATTTACAGGCTGTGGGTGGATCTTGGTCTGATTGCATTGTGTTTACATTGTGTAAAAAGTTATTGCTATGTAACACTTTGTCAGCGCTATGTAAATGCAATGCAATCAGGCCAAGCTCCTCCCCAGCGCAACTCAAGCGCTGTGTGGGGAACCAGAGAATATATACCACCAGGATGGAGAATTGTAAATCAAGCACACTGACAAAATAGTGTATGCCCCCTTGGCAGTATTTGATCTTTTTTAGCTTCTTATTCCGTTTTTTACAAAAAAAGATTTTTTTTTACTGTAAATTTTTATTAGAAATTTTCCAAACACAATATAGTACAGTGGATAATGCATGCAATGCTTGTTGATTCATACATTATTCTACATTTATGGTGTATAAAATGTTAAACAACAGCTAAGTCAATATTCAGATTAAAGAATTTGGAGTGAAGGACATCATTACAATGCAATGTACTGTTAATCTGCATCTTTTTTAATCAATAAGTGGGTAATTCGTATAAGTAATCAGTAAGTAACCAATATAACATGCTAGACAAGACGAACTACACACATTAGGAAAGATAAGACCTGGGGAGGGGGAACCAGAACTGCAGTGCTAGTGGCTCTTCTGTGGTGTACCAGTCAAGCCCGGGGAGGACCTACCGCATCTACATGCCATTAAGTGTGCAAAAGGAATTCCACAAAAAAGGATTTTAAAATTAAGCAGATGAAAATAATTGCATAATTTTTAAAGCTTTTTGGTTCTTAAAAACAAGGGCCTAGGAAGCATAAAGAAAAGTGGCTCCTACCAGAGTGCATGTCAGTGTGCTGGGTTTACAATCCATCATCCTGGTGGTAGATGTCCTTTATTAAAAGTTGGTAAGGCAGATATATTATTCAAATTAACAGCAGACATTGGTCTATCTGCCATAACAGCTAATCTGTTAACAAAATGGATTATCCATTGTATTTACTACATAAAGTAAACTCCTCCTACCATGACATCATCAGGCAAAATAAATAATGCATCATCATGTTGTGCGGAATGTTTGATCAATTATTATTACATTTTTGTGCAGCAAAATGGCAAAAAAGCTATATGGACATTTGGATATTTATCAAGGTTCTGAATAATGAGCTTTTATTTATTTGTTTACATTTTACTATTGTTATAGGCCCCCTTCGGTACTAGCGGTCTGCAGGTATTTTTACAATATACTGCAATATAGTATCACATACAAGTGATAAATAAACTTTTAGACCCACGGAACAATACAAAAATTGGATAAAAATTGGATTAGATGTATTCTAACAAAAAACGCTTCAGAAGGTCTAATTTAACATTTGTCGAATTTCTGACTGTAGCTTATAAAGTTACGCAAAGATCAAAAGTATGAAAAAGGTCTTTAGTCTAGTGTGTTACTCAATGAAGGTGTAAGCAGATCAGTTGCAAAATAACTATCTGTCAACAAAGGTTTTATAGTAACATCATACCTGTTTACCAGTTAAAACATAGATTAATGACATGCGTTCTTTGTCATCAATCTAAGCTCAGGTGACAGTAAGATAATAGGACCTCAGTATAAATTATGAAACACATTTCCTTGTAGTGTGCTTCACAGCCTGCCTTACAGAATTATTTTTGGTCTGTTGTTCAAAAAAGCCATAGAACTTTCTAGAGTATGGTACAGATGCCATCATCATTTTACACTACACCGGATATATCAATTATATTGTGGATATCATATCTAATGGTGGTGTCGGTGTCTTTGTATTACTGTTGTAAAGTACAAAATGTCTAGTGAAAAACAAGCTCGGAACTGTTAAAACTGTTATGCCCCTTGGAAAATGGCAATGCAAGAAAAAAAGCCACAGTACTCCTGATAAATCTGGTGCTCCTAATTCACAGAATGATTAGTTTCAACATGGTGTCTTTCTCAAGCATGGCATATCTATAACAAGTGAAAAGATATTGAGGCTCATTTAGTAAGGGTCGCGTATCGCACTTTCGTGGATTGCATAGCTTAGACAGGTATTTAACAGTTGTCTTTGCTGGGATTGTGTAGCACGCAATCGTTTTTTGGCTTCCATGCGACACAGATTAGGGGCATGCCACCAGACGATCAGACTGATTCGGACTGAGCGCAGGATTTCAAATTGTGTCACAAGCTAATGCGCTTACATGCACCACCAAGAAGGTGAAGCAACACATGCAGAATATCAGGCGCACAATCTTAGTGAAACGCAGCACAGTGCATTATCGTCGTACAATGCACTTTCAGTGAACTCCAGCGGACGGGTAGGTAAATGAGCCCCATAGACAAGTCATGACATGATTTTCTTTTCACAAGATCGTATGCAAATTGGATTAAAATATGAACAGATTGGGGGATATTTATCAGGGCTTCTGCTAACCCTAAAATTATCACAATTTATCACAATTTCTAGCTTATAGTTAGCACTTGTGGTTATTTTCTCCTATCCTCCACCTTCATGACAGGAGAGCATTAAATGGTGTTAAGTGGGAGGGTCTGGGGGGAATGGCGGGGAGTGAGCTGGCTGCAGCCACAAATTTTCATATGTGAAAATTTGCCGGCTGCATTTATTTTTATGCCATACAGGGCCTGGAGTAGAGATAAACACTGCGCAGGCTCCCGCCGGATGCATCAAGAGGCTGAAGCCACAGGTGTATGATAAATAACCCCCATTGTGTATATGTAATGAGAGATGGTGATGTATAAATTTATATACAGGTGTAGTGCAAGTCTCACAATTACCTTTAACCTGTATTGCACGTACAATATATAAATCCAAAGCATGCACGCTACTGCACATATGCCGATGCCATAATAACCCGATACAGTCGCCTGGCTGGAAGTTCAGGGAATCACACGGTCTGGTGGATAGTAACTTGTGGAACAAAGTGAGTGGTGTTGCTGAGTATGGTGATAGTGTATCTATAAGTGCATGCTACGTCACCAAAACAATGTATGACTATTGTTTATTATGAATTACATGTATGATAAATACATATCATTGTGCATTATTACAGATATACAGTTTATCACCACAGATAGATAGTATTCTTCAGAGAGCATACACATGTTATAAACTTTGCAGGATACATACAATCAAAAACACAAGATATAAACCCTTATACAGGTAAAAATACATAAGTCTGTGTAACATCAACAAGTTGTAATCAAAGACTTGTTTCAAAATGAGTGTGATATTTTTTCTTTTTTGGACAATTTCTTCATTGACAGACAAAAATCGTATCGGGAAATGAGGTAATTGAACATACTTATATGAATGTTGATAAGATCTTTATAAATATGTTTAGAGCTAAATATATGGGTTTATACTGAGGCAATTTTAACCTTCTCATGAAAAATCGTATCGGGAAATGAGGTAATTGAACATACTTATATGAATGTTGATAAGATCTTTATAAATATGTTTAGAGCTAAATATGTGGGTTTATACTGAGGCAATTTTAACCTTCTCATGAAAATAGCAAACAATACAAAGGTATGTAAAAGGGCAGCTCATCCTGCAAACCTATATATCAGACAAAACATTTAAAACAACTACCAATCCCATTGGGGGGGGGGTGTATCACCGCACCTGACTATGACCTCACAAATGAGTAGTCAAAAATAGTCGCAGGGTATAATGTCAGGATTCAGGGGTAGTGGACCCACTGTACCACTGCGAGCGATGACGTAAGCAAACACCTGAGAGCGGAATCTAAGCAGCACCCGGTTTTCACCAGAGCCCACCGCCAAGCGAGTTGGACTTGCTGCAGCAGAATACCACCAGCTCGCTCCACAGGTGCGACTTTGCTGGCCAATGTGAAGTACAAAGTCGTAGAGCAGAAACTTAGTCAGGGACAGGCAGGAGGTAAGGACAGGCAGCATGGGATCAGAGTCGGCAGCAAAGCAGAAGGTCACAACAGGAATCACAATAACGTTAGATAAACCACAGGAAAGGTTTCTCTTAGGCATAGAGTGCAAAGATCCATCAGGGGACACAAGAAGGGGCCAAATATTAAACAAGGAGGGTGGCCGGCCAGCGCCAATCACCGGCACACTGGCCCTTTAAATCTTTGAATGCCGGCACGCACGCCCTAGGAGGCAGGGACGCATGCGCCAGAGCATGGAGAAAGCCGCTGGAGCAAGGAGCAGTAAGCCACTCTGCAATGGGGACCAGGGACACAGGAGGGCACATGGGTGTGCCTGCGACCCGGGACATGATCGCAGGGGCACCCGTGACAGTACCCCTCCTTTGGTTTCCCCCCCTCTTCTTGGACAGAAGGAATCTCTGAAGAAGGTCACGGTCCAGGATGTTTTCCTCGGGCTCCAAAGACCTCTCCTCCGGCCCAAACCCCTTCCAGTCGACTAGAAAGAATCGCTTTCCTCTAACGGACTTCATATCAAGGACCTCTTTTATCTGTGGTGGAATCCGCCGCAGAAGCAGGAGGTGGTAGCTGTCAGGAGAAGCGATTCAGGATTACAGGTTTCAGGAGGGAGACATGGAAGGAGTCCGGGATGCGCATTGTGGGAGGAAGACAAAGCTTATGGGCTACTCGGCTGATACACTTCAGCACCTCAAATAGACCCAGGAAACAAGTTTGTAGCTGGGAATCTTCAGCCGGACATACCTGGAGGACAGCCACACTTTATCTCCTGGAGAGAAGATCGGTGGAGGCCTGCGTTTTTTGTCGGCCTTGCATTGAGTCTTGCATCGAGCAGATGCCTGAAGTAGAGAAATACGGGTCTGCTCCCAGATGGACTTTAGATCCTGAACCAACTCTTCCACAGCAGGAACTTTGGAAAGCACAGAAAGAGAAAGAGGTGGGCGTGGCTGTTCTCCATAGACAATGAAGAAGCAGGCAGTTTGAGAGTTCAATGACTTGTAGTAAAATTCTGCCCATGGCAACAGGCAGGAGACAAAATGGAGGAGGTAGCAGCCCAGAGTCTGGTTAACTCTCTCCACTTGTCCATTAGACTGCGGACGGTACTCAAAGGAGAAATAGAACTGTACTTGAAGTTGGCTGCACAGGGAATGCCGGAACTGGGAAACCAACTGGACCCCTTGGTCCAAGACAATGTGCAGAGGGAGTCCATGAAGCTGGAAGATGTGGAGGAAGAACAGGCCGGCAAGGGGAGGAGATGACAGTAGACCAGGCAGAGGAATGAAGTGGCACATCTTTGAAAACCGGTCTGTGACATGGGCAGAGAGAGCCATGCTTCTTAGCCATGAAGAATCCAGCACCGGCAGGGGTGGAACACTTGCAAATGAACCGCTTCTATAGATTCTCCTTCAAATAAGCTGACATAGCCGGGTGTCAGGCACAGACAGCGGATACACCCGTCCCCAGCATCAAGTCTATACAGCAGTCATAGGGCTGGTCTGGTGGCAAAGTCTCAGCTTGCTTCTTCAAGAAGACATCTGTAAAGTCCATGTATGGATCGGGAAGATCCACCAGAGGCTTGGTGGACTCCAGAGAAGCCTAAGTGGATACAGGATGAGGTGCCACCAAACAGTGGGACTGGCATTCCGGTCCCCAGCGAGGAACCTCACCGGTATGCAAGTTAAGCGCAGAAACATAATGTTGTTAACACGGGAGACCAAGAAGGAGGTGACCAGCGGCTTCTCTAGACAAACCAAAGGAAGGTGATGCTGAGAGACCAGGGCATCATCCACAAAGTTTCCTGCAGAGCAGGAATCCAAGAAGGCTGAAGCTTGAAACTGGCCGCTTGTTCCAAAGCTGGGTAGAACTGGGATTTTCAGGCGTGGAGAAGCTTTGTTCTCCCAAGATGCTTCTCCCAAGAAGCCTAGGTGCGTGCGTTTCCCTGGACGCTGTGGACAAGTCCCGAGGAAATGCTCCAGGCTGGCACAATAGAGGCAAAGATTCTCCTGACGATGTCTGGAGCATTCTTGGGGAGACAGACGTGCTTTATCTACCTGCATGGCCTTCTCTGAAGCAGACAAAGAGGATGGCTGTGGTGGCCATTGAAAGACTGATGCCAAGTGATGCAGTCGACGGGTTCTGGTCTGCACTGTTTCAAGACACTGTTCCTCCAAGCGATCTGAGAATGGGATGTCAATCCAAGTGGCTACGTAGATGAGACCACTCAGAGAAGACGGCAGGTCTCGTGCAGACAGGGCATCTTTAATCTGCCCTGAAAGTCCTTTTTAAAAGGTGTAGACCAAGGTCGCTTCATTCCAGGCTTGCTAAGAAGCTGGGGTGCGGAACTGAACCGTGTAGTCCCCTTTCCCTAAGTTCAGCAGTGAGGTTTTAGCGGATGAAGCCCAAGCTGGTTCCTCAAAGACATAACAGAATTCACTGAGGAATGCGGTAAGGTTAGCCATGACCAGGTTGTTCCTGTCCTAGAGGGTGGTAGCACACTCCAGGGCTTTCCAGGAAAGAAGGCTGATCATGAAAGCCACCTTAGCCCATTCTGTGATGAACTGTGTACTGGGTAATGAAGCCTTTGCATGGAACTTGGCCTTTCCGTCATACTTGGCGGGCATGGAAAGACACATCCTGGGTTCAGCAGTAGGATAATACAGATGTATTAATGGGAGGAACCACAGGTACTGGACGCTGGTGATGGGTAGCCAACAATTGCTGCAGGATGGTGGTGATTTGTCCAAGTTGCTGGCCTTGCACAGCAATCTGCTGGGTCATGATGGTAATGAGATCAGCCAGCTCAGGTAGCGGAACCTTGGCTGGATACATGGTCAGATCTTACTGTCAGGGGTAGTGGACCCACTGGGAGCGGAATCTAAGTGGCACCTGGTTTTCACCAGAGCCCGCCGTAAAGCGGGGTTGGACAAAGCTGCGTCGAGATACCACCAGGTTGCTCCATAGGCACAACTTTGCTTGTGGTCGTGGCCAAGGTGAACTGCAGAGTCGTAGAGCAGAAACCTACTCGAGGACAGACAGGAGACGGGAGTCTGTAGCAGAGCAGAAGGTCACAACAGGAATCACAATTACACTGGATAAACCACAGGAAAGCTTTCTCTTAGGCATAGAGCACAAAGATCTGACAGGGGACACAAGAAGGGGCCGGATATTTAACAATGAGCGCGGCCGGCCAGTGCCAATCATCGGACACTGGCCCTTTAAATCTTTGAAAGCTGGTGCATGCATGCCCTAGGAGGCGGGAGTGGAGACCGCTGCTGGAGCAAGGAGCAGTAAGCCACACTGCAGCCAGGCACTAGGAACACATTTTGTGACACATAAAAATTTAAATAAAAAGTTATCAAAAGGCCATACCGTCCCCAAAATGGTATCAATTAAAATGTCAGCTTGTCCTGCAAAAAATGACACCTTACCCCGTACACCATAGTATGAAAAAGTTATTGCTGTCAGAATATGGCAAAACTGAGAATTTTTTTTTCTGAAAACATGTTCATTTTTATTTTAGTATTAAACATAATAAAACCTAAATAAATTTGGCGTCAGTGTGACCAATCCAACTAATAAAGGTGAGGTGTTATTTGGACCGCACAGGAAAAGATGTAAAAAAAATCAGTTTTTTATTTGGCAATTCTACCACATTTTATTTTTTTCCAGCTTACCTGTAAAATGAACAAAATAAAAAATGATGCCACTAGAAAATACAATTTGTTCCGCAGATAATAATCCCCCCCCCCCCCCATTATCTCTGTATAGGGAAAATACAAGAAGATATTGCTTGCGGAAAGAGCGAAGTAAAAAAACGGAAATGCAAAACTAGAAAATTGCCTAGTACTGAAATGGTTAAGATGGACTTTCTTCTTTTAACATTTGTGAATGTGTAAATTTTAAGTCTTAATAAATGTATAACAGACAAAATAAGACAATTCGAAATTTCACGTCCATTTTGCTTTCATTACTCTGAAGCTCTCAATGTGTTAGCAGGTTTCCTAAATGCTGTTTCTTATAGTAGGAGGGGTTGCAGGTTTGAAAATAGGGTCATTTATAGGGGGTAGGGAGAAGGAAAATGCGGTTCATACGGCTTCTGTCTTCTCCTTTCTTCACTGCAAAGTGCTGAAGTAGCGCTATACAGTGAATATAGGAGCTATTTGGCAATTCTACCACATTTTATTTTTTTCCAGCTTACCTGTAAAATGAACAAAATAAAAAATGATGCCACTAGAAAATACAATTTGTTCCGCAGATAATAATCTCCCCCCCCCCCCCCATTATCTCTGTATAGGGAAAATACAAGAAGATATTGCTTGCGGAAAGAGCGAAGTAAAAAAACGGAAATGCAAAACTAGAAAATTGCCTAGTACTGAAATGGTTAAGATGGACTTTCTTCTTTTAACATTTGTGAATGTGTAAATTTTAAGTCTTAATAAATGTATAACAGACAAAATAAGACAATTCGAAATTTCACGTCCATTTTGCTTTCATTACTCTGAAGCTCTCAATGTGTTAGCAGGTTTCCTAAATGCTGTTTCTTATAGTAGGAGGGGTTGCAGGTTTGAAAATAGGGTCATTTATAGGGGGTAGGGAGAAGGAAAATGCGGTTCATACGGCTTCTGTCTTCTCCTTTCTTCACTGCAAAGTGCTGAAGTAGCGCTATACAGTGAATATAGGAGCTGATGGTGATTGCCAGGTCTGCAGGGGTTAATCAGAACTGGCCAATTTTGATCAGCCCCCATAGGGGGTCGTTTCGCCCGTAAATTAGTATTATTATTTTTATCTTACGTTGTTATTGTATAGAAGGTTATTCACTTACTATGACACTTACTATGAGCAACAAAGATCAGTGAAGGCAGTGCCCTGCAATTTCTGTCAGCTCTATTAATCTAACGGAGTGACGAGGGGTTGCGATCTGCAGAGGTTTCATCACTGAGACCCCCACTGATAAGCAAGTTAGGGCCTAACTTTAGTTTGTGGGAAAACCCCTTTTTACTGATTATACTTGGTATTAACACTAATACTATAATAATCCATTGTAATGCTTTTATATTCTACTTTGAATGTATATGCACTTTGGTTATACATCTACTTTTGCACTCATATTGGTTGCCAGAAAGGGTTAATAAAATGTGATGTTTTTATCAGCGTTACTGGATCCTTAGCTTTAGTCCATCCTTCACTTGCATCAGATATACTGATGGTAGACTCCTATAACTTACCTGTTCATCTTCTTCTAATTGGCGGCATTCTTGAAGAATAGAGTTATACAAAATATACATTGCTGCTTAAGTTCATGTCACCTGAGAGCTTCCTCGCTCAGCCGGCTGATAATTGATTTGAGCCCCTTGAGTTTTAATAGTAGCCAGGTACTGCCTAAGTATCGCTCAGACTGCTCAGACTGACGGTGATGTCACTCGGTAGTTTGCAAGTCTTGCGCATGCGCACTCCTATCGAGTGGGCTGCAAGCATGGAAAGTCTCTACAAGTATTGCATAATCCCGGCTGATATCACCAGCAGTCTAAAAGATACAAGAGCCAGGAACGAAATAGGCCTGAGCACCCCCGACTCAATTGCATATTTTATATTTCTCTCTTTTCAAGAATGCCTCCATTCAGGGAAGTAATAAAAGGGAGTCTACTATAAGTATATCTGATGCTATATGTCCTTTAACCCTTTCTCATTCTGCACATATAATTCTGGTAATGAGATAACAGTTGACAAAGCTTCTACAATGTTTTCAAACAGACGGCATCATTTAAGCAGCAATGCATATAAACTGGACAACTCATTTAACTAAATATATTCAGAATAGAAGATAAACTGATGTTTTCAATGCAATGAGAAAGTGACAAGATATCAGCCTTCAGGGGCTCAGGTATATTTCTATGGGCAGATCTTGTTTCCTACATACGCACTTTAATTCAGAAAGTTTAACAATTTCAATATCAATGCATCATCTCCTTTGAAAAGTTAGTTGAGAAACGAATTCCGCCCTGACCCTGGGGCAGAGGACATGACACTGATAGGAAACCAATTCAAATTTCTTAGTTCTTCTATAAATAGAATTCTCAGAAAAGCTAGCTGGCTACTATAATAAGTAAAAGCTAGATCAAATATATTTCATAAGATAATATCTAATGTGACTGCTCAAATATGAATAGAGCTCCTAGATGGGAAATGGCACAGAATGACATAAAGAAGGCTATACGCACCTTTTATAGAGCTTTTCCCCCTAGTACAGTGGTGGCGAACCTATGGCACGGGAGTCATTTTTGTGGGCACTCAGACCATCACCCAAAGACAGAGTTCACCAAATAGGACCAAATCTTCCTGCAGTCCAAGGCAACTTAAGCGACACTTTATTGGCTGTTTCGAACTGCGGGAAAAGTAAGGTGTTGACAGAACTGCATTATCTTTGAAGCTTATCCTGCAGGACCCACCATTCTTTCTCTGCAGAGTGACCCTGGAGAGAAGCTACAACAAGATTCTGATTTGCCTTCCTTCTTTCAACTGTGTTGTTGGCCTCAGGTGGCCGATACGATTGAAAAATTAGGAAGAACAGGTAGTGATAAGTTACTGCTTAAAATGCCATGGGCACACTGTCTCCAAAAGGTTTGCCATCACTGCCCTAGTACATTAAAAATGAAGGAACCTGATCTAATCTTTCTAAATGTCCATCAAATTTGATTTTGAATGAGAAAAAAATCAGTTCCTGGATTTCTGTGAGAGATTTTGAAGCCTTTTCTGAAGCAGATTTTGGGAAACGATCTTGAACTCCCATTGATTTTGATGGGAGTTCACGGTAGACTCCACCACAGGGGATTATACCCATTTTTATTTCCACAATCGTTTTTTTAGTAGAGCGGCTTGGTAACCTCCTACCCTTCTGGGTGTCATAGCCACAAGAATGACTGTCTTCCTGATATCTGTAGGAGAGATACTTTTTTTTTTTCGCTGAGAGGCTTAAGAGTGTTACTTAACTTTTGACAAATTTGCATAAATCAATAGTGCAGATGATAATGGTAAACATTGTAACATACTTTTTTAAGCCCTTTCCGCACTTGGACGTAATATTGGGGCAGATTTACTTACCCGGTCCATTCGCGATCCATCGGCTCGTTCTCTGCGCTGGATTCGGGTCCGGACGGGATTTGTTAAGGTAGTTCCTCCGCCGTCCACCAGTTGGCGCTGCTGCGCTGAAGAGCATCGGAACGCACTGGAATACACCGAGCCAGGCTGAGTGAAGGTAAGTGCAATTTTCGCAACACATTTTTTTTTTTTTTTAATGCGGCAGTTTTTCCGAATCCGTCGGGTTTTCGTTTGGTGACGCCCCCTGATTTCCGTCGCGTGCATGCCAGCGCCGATGCGCCACAATCCGATCACGTGCGCCAAAATCCCGGTGCAATTCAGGGGAAATCAACGCAAATCGGAAATATTCGGGTAACACGTTGGGAAAAAGCGAATCGGGCCCTTAGTAAATGACCCCTTGCTGGTGCCTTGCGCCAAAATCCCGGGGCAATTCAGGGCAAATCGCCGCAAATCGGAAATATTCACGTAACACGTTGGGAAACCGCGAATCGGGCCCTTAGTAAATGTCCTTGCAGGTGTCAACTGTATATCCCAACTGTTAACCCCTTACAGGGATAGGACCCCATGTGCCACTTACCGGGGGTTTCAATCATCTTCAGACAAGTGCCCCTTGTCTTGTATAATAAAACAGAGTCATTATTGGACCCGCCCAGTGAATGCCAAAAATGTTAGATTCTCCAAAATAAAAACGCTAAGTAGAACAACTTTTCGCGCATAAAATAATCCCTTTATCACTTCTGAAAAGATGGTGATGCTAAAATTAACAAGATTTTCTCCAAATTAGTTTTTATTCAGTAAAATTGGGGAAAAAAAAAAAAATCCATATAAATGAAGTTTTTCCGTAATCATGGCAACCCATAGAATAAAAATAACTATTAGATAATAAATTAATAATAAATATTATGTTATAGTATGGTGAACAGCCGAAAAAAAACCTTTCATCATTTCCTCCACCAACAAAGAGTTAATAAGATAATAAAAAATTAATTAGATGTAGATGTCTCAAAATTATGTATCATGCAGCAAAAAAAAAGCCCCTACATTAACATTAAAAAAGAAACAAATTATAGCCTGTACAATTTGACAATGCAAATCTGCTCTGTATGGCGCCTCCTTTCATTCTATGCCTGACCATGCGCCTATACAACAGGTTACCACCACATCCGTATACTCAGGAGAAATTGGGTATCAAACTTTGAGGAACTTTTTCATTTAATCCATTGCAAATGTTTTTTCCACCCATAATGAATGTACTGTCCAAAAATATTACAACTTGTAGACCGCACCTCCATTTGTTTTAACCGCTATAAAACACCTAAGGCCCCTTCCACACTAGCGAGTGTGATGCGATGAACTCGCATCACACTCGCAACGCAAGCTGCCGGGAACGCACGGCCCGAACGCTGCACCGCGGGAGTGAACTCAGCATGTCAGTTCACTCCCGCGGTGCAGCGTTCGGGCCGTGTGTTCCCGGCAGCTTGCGTTGCGAGTGTGATGCGAGTTCATCGCATCACACTCGCTAGTGTGGAAGGGGCCTTAGGGATTAACAAACTTCTTGAAAGTGCTTTTCATACGTTGATGGTTGTAGTTTCCATAATGGGGTAATTTGCAAGTCTTTCTTTCTTAGGGATAGAGAAAACCATATACAGGCAGTCCGGGTTACGTACAAGATAGGGTCCGGAGGTTTGTTCTTAAGTTGAATTTGTATGTAAGTCGAAACTGTATATTTTATAATTGTAGATCCAGACAAAATAATTTTTGGCCCCAGTGACAATTGGAGTTTAAACATTTTTTGCTGTAATGGGACCAAGGATTATCAATAAAGCTTCATAACAGACTTATTACAAAGGATTATTGCAGTCTGGGACTATAGTAAAGCATTCAGAAAGCTTCACCAGAGGTCAGAGGGGTCTGTCTGTAACTATGAGTTGTCTGTAAGTCGGGTGTCCTTAAGTAGGGGACCGCCTGTAAAGTGTATGTACACAAATGCCAGAAGCCTCACAAACAAAATGGAGGAACTGTAACTCTGAATGTTGGAGCGGAAATATGATATAGTGGGTATCAGCGAGACATGGCTGGACAGTAGCTATGACTGGGCTGTTACTATAGATGGTTATAGTCTTTTTAGAAAGGATCGTATAAATAAAAAAAGGGGGAGGGGTTTGTTTATATGTGAATTCTCGCCTCAAGCTCGTTCTGCTAGATGACATTGGTGACGCAAATGAAAATGTGGAGTCCCTATGGGTGGAGAGAAGGGGAGGGAAAAAAATATTAAATTAATACTAGGGGTTTGTTAAAAGGCTCCAAATATAATGGAGGCAGTAGAGGAAATGCTGATAAGTCAAATGGATGCGGCTTCAAAGCATGGTGAAGTACTTATCATGGGGGACTTCAATTACCCAGATCTTGACTGGGGGGCATTAACCTGCAAGTCCTTCAGGTTGCAGGTTTTTGTCGATAACAAAAGACAATTACCTGTCGCAACTAGTCCTGGAGCTAACAAGAGGGGGGGCACTGATCCTAACCAACAGACCTGATAGGGTATCAAAATTACAGGTTGGGGGGAACCTGGGTAATAGTGATCATAATATGATTGATTTTGTATTACGCTTTACTAAGAGCGTAGAGGGGCAACGAACACTTCAGGAGGGCAAATTTTCAGCAACTAAGGGAAGACCTTATAAACCGGGACATAAACTGGGACAATGTTCTCAAAGACAAAAGCCTCCCCCCCCAAAAAAAAATATTCACAAATATTCTAAAAAAGGCCAGTGAGGCCAGGCAGGTGGAAACAGGAGGCCAGGCATACGGGAACACGGCAACACGGAGGGACTCAGGTAACATGGGAACGCAGGAACAGACAGGAACGCAGGAATATCGCAGGGGAGCTTTCACCATGGAGTACACACAAAGATCCGGCAGAGAATGATAGGAACCATTGGGTTAAATATAGAACAGGAAGTGGCCAGCGCCAATCACCTGTGCGCTGGCCCTTTAAATCTGGAGACACTGCCATGCACGCGCCCTAGGGAGCGGGGCCGCGCGAGGGACCTAGTCTGGACAGGACTACCATGGAGTACACACAAAGATCCGGCAGGGAATGGTGAGAGGTGAGTGCACGGGAGCGGGATCGGGGCAGCGGAGAGAGGCACGGGTGCACCCGCGATTCGTGGTATGGATCGCGGGGGTGCCTGTGACACTAACCTGGAGTATCTCACTTTACATAACCTTATAACGCAGCATCAGCATGGGTTTATGAGGGATTGGTCTTGTCAGCCTAATCTGATTGGTTTCTATGAAGAAGTAAGTTCCAGACTGGATCTGGGGGAGGCTTTGGATGTTGTATATCTGGACTTTTCAAAGGCATTTGACACAGTGCTGCATAAACGGCTGGTACATAAAATGAGACTGCTGGGACTAGATGAAAATCTGTGTATTTGGGTAAATAATTGGCCTAGTGATAGAAAACAGAGGGTCGTCATTAATGGCACATTCTCACATTGGTTTTACATTACCAGTGGAATATTTTTATTAATGACCTTGTAGTGGGTTTAAACAGTCAAGTATAATTTGTAGATGATACTAAGCTGTGTAAAGTAATAAATACTGAGGTCGATAGTTTAGCATTACATAGGGATTTGTGGAAGCTTGAGGAGTGGGCAGAGAAATGGTTGATGAGGTTTAGTGTAGATAAATGTAAAGTTATGCACTTGGGCCATGGAAACAAAAAGTATAATTATGTTCTACACAGTCAATTACTTGGTAAATCTGGAGCTGAAAAAGACTTGTGGATGGTAAACTTAATTTTAGTGACCAGAGCTAGGAGGCTGCTGCTAAAGCAAATAAAATTATGGGATGTATCAAGAGAGGAATAGATTCTCATGAGAAGGACATAGTTTTGCCCTTATACAAATCCCTGATCAGACCACACATGGAATATTGTGTACAGTTTTGGGCACCAGTGTATAAAACGGACATAGTAGAACTGGAATGGGTGCAGAGAAGAGCAACAAAGATTATTAGGGGAATGGGGGGATTAGAATACAATGATAGATGACTAAATATGAGGTTATTCAGTTTAGAAAAAAAGACGACTGAGGGGAGACCTCATTACAATGTACAAATACCTGAACGGACAGTACAAGGATCTCTCCAAAGATCTTTTTATACCTAGGCCTGTGACCAGGACAAGGGGGCATCCTCTACGCCTAGAGGAGAGGCGATTTTACCATCACCATAGACAAAGGTTCTTTACTGTAAGAGCAGTGAGGCTATGGAACTCTCTGCCGCAGGAGGTTGTTATGGCCGACTCTATGTACATGTTCAAGAGAGGCCTGGATGCCTTTCTGGAGAGAAAAAATATCACGGGTTATGGGGATAAAACATTTATTTAATTCTTAAAGGTTGGACTTTTTCCAGCCTTATATACTATGACACTCAAATTCAGAGCCTCATAACATTGAAGTAAAATACTCAGATTCTTAAAAAACATCCAACATAAAGTAGACATTTGGGAAATGCATGTTATGAATTAATTTGGGTGCTATAACTATCTGCTTCAAGAGTAGAGAATTTCTAACTTTGATAATGGAGAATCTGTCAAAATGTTTGCTAAAATTCAGTTTTTTTCATGACTAAACACAATATATATTGTCCAAATGTTTAAACTAATCTGAAGTACAATGTGTCATAATAAAACATTCTCAAAATCCCCAGGATATGTTAAAGTAGTTTAGTAACTGCACAAGTAAACCAATAGGGGCAGATTTTTTCAAGCTGTCTGAAAGTCGGAATATTCTTAGTTGCCAATGGCAACGATTACAGCTCAGTTTTCATTTTACCAGTACTCATGAATATTTTAAAGGGGAGTTGTGATTGGCTGCCATGGGCAACTAAGAATATTCTGACTTTCAGACAGCTTGATAAATCTGCCCCATAGTGTTTGCATGCGGCAGAGAGTTGCTGATGTCGCACAGCCACCTTTGGTTATGAACCCTGAATCCAGCTGTATGGCTAGGGCTCATTTGTGCATGTTTGGACAACATTGCCAGTGTGCAAAGGTGGTGGCCTCCAAGGACAGCTACCTTTTTTCTAAGGGACAGCAAGGCAACATGGGGAATTATCTTCACATAGGAAATGTTTTTTAACAACATGCAATTGAAGAAATGTATATATATGTCAAATTAATTAAATTAGCTCCTGTTTTTTGGAATGTGTGTGTAAGTGTTAGGGGGCAGGATATTAGGTGATTTACCAAGATTCAGCTATTAAAATTTCTGCACTGGTGACCCTCCATCTGCGGCCATTTTATGGGCAGGAATGTTGGGCTGATGAGGTAAAAGACAGGAGGCTTCACTTTACAGCAAGACACCGATGCAGAAATTTTAATAGTTTAAGAACGCTGCTTGTTCAAAATGCATTAACATTTTTCACTATGTATAATTTTCTGAGCTTTTAAATTATAGACTAAATGATTATGTTTTTAGCCTGGTAATGCTGGAGAACTTCTTTTTTTTCATCGCACCTGAATCGTCTCAGAGCATTTACCTGCTGCGCATCTGACCTATACAATCTGATGTCCATTTGTCCAAGGCCTGCAGAGACTAGCAGCCTGCTACTGCTGTTGTCTCCCTTGAGAAGGCTTCCCCTTCATCAGGCATGCAGCTCTGCTTCTCCATACAGCCTGCTTAAAACTGCTGACTAAGCAGCCAAACGTTTCTCCAGCGCCAAGCTAAAAGACTACAAGCCAACCACAAGCAGGAAGGACTTTTATGCCTTTTACCCATTGCTGAGTTGAAGTCTGAGAATAAACAGAGTGTGAGTTTTTATGTTCATAATGTCTGTCTCCACATGTGATCCCTAGCTGCCACTAACATAACGGGCCTCCTTTCTACCATCTACCCAGGGATCCCTTCATCACACATACACGGGAGTGCCCCTTTATGGTTTGCCTAAGGCTGGTGCCACGCGCACCGTTTTCAAACGCAGACAAAGCCACACCCACCGGGGCGGCCCGCGGCGTTTCTATGGAAACGCCTGCGATCGGGAACGAGCCGCCAGTGTTTTGCATTAAATTAAAGCAAAACACAGGCGGCTCATTCCAGATCGCAGGCGTTTCCATAGAAACGCCAGTGTGATCGGGCCGCGGCTTTGTCTGCGTTTTCAAACGCAGACAAAACGCTACGTGTGGCACCAGCCTCAGGCAGCAGAAAGGCTTGGTTAACCGCTGAATTCCCCCAAAGGAGTCTGTGTCCATTGCAAGTCGGGCCGGCAAGTCACCTGCATCACAAACTTGGGCAGAACTCACACATGAAAAATATTCATTTTAAAGTATTCTGTGGACTCCAGCACCTGGGTCAGACTGAGGCTCGAGAAAAATTTATCTTCTACATGAACTGTATCATTTCACCTCAATCATCGTCACCTCATTACTACCACCATTACCGCCTCAATGTCTGCTACAATGTGAACTAGTAGTTGTAGAGCCACAGGCCGCAGCTCTCTTCATTATGTTATATAGTGATATGGCAGCTCGCGGATTAGTAGTAGTTTTAGGCCCCTTCCACACTAGCGTTGCATTTCACGTCAGGGTGCAATGCGTGAAAAACTGAAGTTTTTGGCTGCGTTTTTGTTCCATTTTTCCTTGGAGTAATTAGCGTTTTTGCGTTTTTCAACCGCTCGTGTTGTTAGCGGTTTTTTTGCGTTTTCGGCGCATTTTTCACGCGCGAGTCAATGGGAGACTCGAGCATTTTTCAAAGGGACCATGGTTTGGGATTAAAATGTGTTATTTAATTGAAAAATAATGTCTTCTGATAAGTTGCAAACATCTGCGATCTATTCTTCACTGTTCCCCGTGTATATTATCTCCCGACAAGTTAGCGGATGTGAAGAACAGTGAAGAATAGAATAAAAACAGTGAACACAGTGAACACAGTGAACACAGGATCATTTAAGAGAAAAACACAGTGCAGAACACTTGTCGGGAGATACGCGCGGAACGGTGCGCCCAAAATAGCATGTGAAGAACAATATATATGTGTGTGAAGAACAAATTGCAGATGTTTAAATACATCTGCAATGTGTTCTTCACACACATATAGTGTTCTTCACATGCTATTTTGGGCGCACCGTTCCGCGCGTATCTCCCGACAAGTAAGCAGATGTGCCGAACATCTGTAATCTATTCTGCACTGTGTTCTGCACTGTGTTTTTCTCTTAAATGATCCTTTGTTCACTGTGTTCACTGTTTTTATTCTATTCTTCACTGTTCTTCAATGTGTTTTTTTAATTAAATGATCGTTCTCGAGCAAGGGAAATACTGTTATTCTGGTCACCTAGCAACCCTTACGTTTAAAACGCATTGCACTTGCAATGATTGAGAGTGCAATGCGTTCTTGATGCATCTCCATAGACTTGAATGGGGCGTGAAAAACGTGTGAAAACGAACGCAAGCACGCGCGTGAAAACCAACGCTAATGAAGATAGACCCATTGAATACAATGGGACAGAGTTCCCGTGAAAAACGCCAGTGTGGAAGGGGCTTTAGACTGATTCTTGGCTCAGCAATAAATATAACAAATACTTCTCCTCTTTACCAGCAGGTGTCGCTATCCGCCCAGCACATCCCGGAAACGTGCGGCTCGGGACGTCATGTGAAGCCCTGCATCCAGCGCCTTATGTAACGTGCTGCTGTTGTGGCGCGGCCGTGTGAATGTTACACAAGAAAGAGAAGCGTGCACGGTAAGGAGGGCACTGCCGGGTGTGCGGAGCACCCTTGCCCCTCTGTACACTGTTATTACCGGAGGGATCAGTAACTTACTAATGACATGTACAGTGTGAAGATGCTACAGAGCCGGAGGTGCTTGCATTATGCACAGTCTCATTGTCATTCTTCTTGCTATGTTTAAGATCTCTGCCTGCTGTCAGTGAACGGGAGCAGCCCTGCTCACCTCCAGTGATGCCCATCTGACCCTGGTCCGCGCTTTATTAACCCCTTCAAGCCCATGAATGTATCGATGCTAATCTTTATAAGACAAGGTAATGATCTGGGTGTGGATACTTTGTAGTATGTTTGGGCTCCATTTGCATTACATTCTTTATGCGTGTTCAGTGCTGGTACTTAGTCTGATCATGTAAATGGGCAGATCCATAGACTCTTTACCAATAAAGACCATGACCGCTTCCTCATGGTGTTCATCATTGATGTACATGCTGCGCCATTCTATGCAGTGATCCTGTATAAAACTTTCTACTGTGCAAAAGAAGGTTAATCAGTGGCCCTGTCACCAGGGAGCTAATTTTCTCTGAAGACAAGTTGCAGAAGCCCATTACAGCTGCAGTGCAAATCTGCCTTTCTGTTTTCTCTTAGCATCTGCATTACAATATAATTGCGTTTTTTATAACTTACTTTGCACCCTGACAAAATTCTCTGTCTAGTCTAAGGGGTTGGGCTTTGGTTTGGATGTATGTGACTTGTCTGTGCTACAGACTGCTTAGCTCTCAGCCCCCATGTTTGGGCTTCTGTACAGCTCCTCCCTCCCCCACTGATCATCCAAACCAAAGCCCAACCCCTGGGACTACACAGAGGATTTTGTTAGGAAGAAAGGTAAATTAAAACACACAATTTAGAGTAAGTAGAAAGACATTTGCAATGCCGGTGTGATGGGCTTCTGCAAACTGTCTCTAGTGAAAAGGGTGACCGGTTCTCTTTTAATTGTTAACAGTATTTTTCAGACTATAAGGTGCACTGGATTATAAATCAATAAAATGCCTGCTAAAACATGTAGGTTCATATATAAGGCACACCTGATTATAAGGATGAATTACCAGTAGGTGGCAGACCTGTGCACAGTTCAAGGCAGCTGTTGTCTGTAAGTACGGTTCAAATATAAGGCGCACCTTTGATTTCTGAGAAAATCTAAGGATTTTTTTATGTGCCTTATAGTCTGAAAAATATGGTAACTTGCCTGATATGAAAAGGCAATAATTAAATTATTATTTGGTAATGAAGAATAATCTTATAAGAGAGGGAGGTGTCGGATACCTTGGGATTTATAATACTATAGTCACCATTAAGTTGGAGAGCAAAAGTCTCAAAGTCTTATTATATCTGACTTATCCACTTTCAGCAAATAATTGATATGGTTCAGGTAGGGAAAATTTATACAGTTTTTCCAATATGCTTTCTGTATTAATTTTTTCACGATTTGTGCTTGCTGTTCTGCTACAGGAAGCTTCTATGTTTACTTCTGGCGGATAGAAATCAGTCAATGGTCTTTTGATGGACACGCAGGTACAAAAGCCATTATTGTCAGAGCAATCATAGCTGTGGGATACTAACTGGGTCGTGCACCTGCGTGTTCACCACATGACGATGGACAGATTTCTCTGTACTGGCAGAAAACTTATAAGCCTCATATAGCAGGACAGCAAGCAGAGAACTAGAAAACCTTGATGAATTGATACAGAAAGTATATTGGAAAATTTTATAACTTTTACAAACCATATCAGTGGACGACCCCTTTAAGGCTTGAGAAGCACACAGTGGTTAGCCAGTAGTCACTAACAGTAGTAGTACAGTCTGCAGATCCCAGATTACGCAGTGTTCCCTCACAGATCAGTTTGTAATCCCTTATTCTGTTGATAACAACCTATCTGCTGAGACTCCCGCAGATCACAAAAACGAGGGGTACATCGTTGCTCCTCAGACTAATGGTTTCAGACTGCCGCGCATGACCGTTCTGCTCCATTAATCTCTATGGAGCTGACGGAGATTGGTAAACGCGGCACTCTGCAATTTTCTTCAGCTCCATAGAGATTAATGGAGCAGAACGGTTATGTGCAGCCACCTGCTCCATTAATCTGACAAAGCGATGTGAAAACCCCTTTAAGATGGGCTGTGAAGTCAGAATAAAATGGGCCTACTGCAACTCCAAAAATATATAATAAATTGTTACAATTAGTTCACTGCAGTATATGCTGAGTATTTTTTTTCATCAGAATTTGGGGACATTATGGAATGTCCTATAAATGTCTGTTCTGTTCCTGATCTAAGGATGAATGCTTTCAGTTGAGATGTACGTGGATGCACTTTTTGCTCCTGCTCAGTAGTGAAGATTCTCCCCTACAGACCAGAGGGGAAAAAATGTCTGCACTTATCTTAGATCTGCTAGAGTGATCAGGAAAACTGGATTAAGGCAGGATTGCTCAGTGTATGTTCTCTCTGTATACTGCTTTATATTTTAGTTTACTTTTTCTCTAAGTACATGTTTGTAAAGGTTAGCTGCTCTGATGGCTTTTATACACTATTCATAGAATATGAGGGGAAAACTGTTTTCAAACATCTCAAATTCAGAAATACAAAAATGCATAAAAAAGTTAAGCTTTAGCTATAGAAGCCAAGCCTTTGTTATCCAGCACTGCTAGACTGTGCAGCATTATGATGTGAAACACTTAGTGAGCTGTTCCCAGAGAAAAGCCTGATATTGAAGGTTCACACGTTCATTAAAAATGACTGTTCGTAAGGCAATTCCTCTATATCCAGAAATTGTTAGAGATGTTGCCCGTGTGGTTACTGCATTGCCGCCAACCTCAGTCAGTTTAGAGAGGCTGGTCTCTAGCCTTAAAATAATTAGGTCAGACTTGAGGTCATCTATGAAGGTGGATCTGATGGAGGCGATACTGTGTCTCAGAGCAGAATTTATAGACTTGCTAAACAAATATTATTTAGTACATTTTTGTTTTTTTTGTTTTTTCTGCTTAGTATTTTGCATAATAAAATTTATTAAAGGTATATTGGTTGTATTCAAATAAATATTATGTTCTACCTAAATAACTTGGTTATTGTATAATAATGGTGATAAAAGCCTTATTACTGTAAATTTATCACTTAAGCATACCCCAAGTATGTAGGAGTCGGAGGTTTGACTTACCCTGTTTTTAAAGCAATTACAGGTTTGACTCCCATCATTTGATTGTGTTGTCCGGCGAAACAATGTTCGTAAATGGTCATACATTGCCATTGTGATCATGAGTTGCAAAATACAAAAATGCAAGATCTAATCGAGGCATGGTCTAAATGAAGTCTCCGCTCTAAACATAAATGTATTAGTTTTAGGTGCCATAATAGGAGCTGCTTTTGTGTTTGGCTATAATATTTCTCTCACAATTCCAGAAGTTTAATATATTCTATATTTTCTATCCATATGAACGGATATATTTTCTCCTAGATTAGTCCTATCTGATAAACCGATCCCACTGTATTGGCACTTAATTCATCCCTTGAGAATAACCTTTACAATGTCTCAGAAGGCAAAGATGCCAAAGAGCAAAAGCGAAAGTTCTGGGGGTGAGAAGTCTGACACAAGCCAAGAAGATGCCTCCAAGCGAAAATCAATCACTACCGCAAAAAGAAAATCCCAAGAAAATAAGGGCAAGTCCAAAATAATATCTGATTTAAGCAGCAGTGAGACCTCAGATAGTGATGCCAAGAAGAAAAAGATGCAAGAAAAAAATGATGCTGAAGCCAGTGGAAGCCTCTCAGAGGCAGTAAAGAAGTCTCGCTTAGGTGCTGCCACTTCTGTGTCTGACTTTAAGTTTAACAAGAAGAGGGTACGGTTGGTGTCTCCCGAGGCGGACCTGAAAGATGATGCCCTAGGTGTAGTGTACTGGATGTCAAGAGATCAGAGAGTTGAAGGTATGTGTAAAGTATTTTGTGTGTGTCTAATACTTAGGGATATTCGTTCATTTGGGGTTGTCCCAAATTAAAAAGTAATCCCCTATCCACAGGATAAGGGGTTACAAAGTCATGAATGTGAAGCAGTATTCCATTCTCACTAATTGATGGTCCAGATCACAGGGGTTCCGTTCTCATTATTGGTGGGAGTCCAAGCAGTCGGACCACACTGTCACCATCCCTTATCCATAGATAACTTCTAAACTTAGGACAACTCTTTTAAAGTTAAAGGGGTATTCCCCTGGTAAAATTCTTTGCAATCTGATTTTGCTGCCTGTTATTAATAAAAAGGAATTATAAGGTTGCATTCCCACAAAGACTTCTTAAATATTTGCGATAACAAAATAACACATTCTGTAATTCACTGTTATTAAATACAGCGTTATTAAAATACAGCATTTCACAGATATATTTCCAACTAGTATCTGTCAGTTCTGGTGTTAACAATTTAGTTGTCACTGGATATGACCGTAAATATTATGACTATAATTGGATTCATCTTGTGAATTGCGTCTCTTGTCTTCACACTGCAGTGCTCTCTGCCCTTCCCCACGGCATTACCAGAGCAGCTCAGACATAGTAAATTCCAGCCAACAAGCAGTTTGCAAAGACTTACTCTACAAGCTACAGACAGATAAGGCCTTTAACCGGGAAGGAGGCATATAGCAGAGCTGACTGTGTGTTATAGGTGTGGTAGCAGAGCTTAGCGTCTCTTTTTCTATGCGTCAGATAATAGTAGAATGTTCAGAAGCTGAATAAAAGTGTAGATAAACCCTGTACCCTTATACTCTAAGCACATTGTCAACACACAGCATCTCATAGCGCTTGAGGAAGTGTCTGCTTGGAGAGTCTGTCCACACTTTTTACACTGACTATCACTGAGTTATAGGAGCTAAAACAACAACAAAACAGAGTAAAATTGTAAAGTAAGGGGTAACAAAAATTCTTTATTGTGTAAACTTCATTAAAATTTGAGAACTTTCTTTCATGGGCAAACTTTAATGGCCTGCTTTATAATAGTTTTGAGAAATCTCCTCTTAAAGGATATATGTATATGTATGTATATATATATGTATATGAGTCCCTTTTTCTTTCCTGCATCATGATTACAGTTTGAACTACTGTATTGCAGAGAAGTAGGAACTCCTTTCATCATATATAAATCATATATAACTATGATTCTTGGAGTCCCGCCACCACACAGACCATGGTCGGTCTTTTAATGAACAAATTTGCTGTGTTGTAAGACTGATGATTGCTACTTTGTATCTTTTTCAGACAACTGGGCCTTCCTTTATGCTCAGCGCCTGGCTTTGAAGCAAAAGTTACCATTGCATGTTGTCTTCTGTTTAGTTCCAAAGTTCTTGGAAGCTACCATTCGACACTTTGGCTTTATGTTGAAGGGCTTGCAAGAAGTTGCTGAGGTATGTCTGAGTACGATTAGTGTGAATTTAGGATTGATTTGATAAGATGGAGTTTCCAAACACCCAGAATGTTTTTCTTTGTTTCAGGATTGTAAGGGACTCAATATTCCGTTCCATTTGCTAATTGGATATGCAAAGGATGTTCTTCCAAACTTTGTGAAAGAGCATGGCATTGGTGGAGTGGTGACTGACTTTTCTCCTCTACGTGTCCCCATGCAGTGGGTGTCCGATGTCTGTGAGCGTTTACCCAAAGATGTCCCTCTGGTTCAAGTACATTCACATGTGCAGATGTGTTGTGGAAATGTTTGCTTTTGTATTCTTTTAACTACAAGCTACAGTATATTTAGATGAATATATTGTTATACTTTTAAACTTTGTCCATTTCCAGGTTGATGCCCATAATATTGTCCCCTGCTGGGTTGCCTCCAATAAACAGGAGTATGGAGCTCGTACCATTCGGAGAAAAATTCATGACCAGCTTTCTCAGTTTCTTACTGAATTCCCTCCAGTCACTACACATCCATACAACTGTAAACTGGAGGCTGAGGTTAGTGCTTATATTGGTAACTGTACCTGACATGTTTCCACAGACTGTAATGTTGAGTCTAGACATGGTTTTATAATAAGTATGTGTTGATGGTTTCAAGCAATAAGCACTCTTAAAATTTATCTAGCTCCCTGCCAGCATCATCCATCAAGTCCCGAGGGTGTTGCATTTAACAATCTCGTGTCGCCTCTCTACACTTTGTACTAGGCAGTAGTATCTAAGAGTAGGGAGGCAACACATGTGCAGTTAGGGCACCTCACCGCGCAGGAGAGAGAGGATGGGGGTGGAATATTGATGAGCAGGGAATAACCTATTCCTAGTTTTTAAAATGCACCACCCCTGGGACTTGAAGAAAGAAGCTGACATGGAGTCAGGTAATAATTAAAAGCTCATAAGGAAGATGAGAGGCTGCTGCTCCCTCCTGAAGGAGATGAATATCTTGTCATGCTGTTCTCCCTGTAGCTAGCACAAGAGCTTTGTCTCTGTGCAGCCCTGGGGGTGGAGAAGTCTCTTGTATAGATTAGGGGTGGAAAAGGGAATTCCCCCCCTATCAAAGTCTGTGACTGTACCTCAGGATGCAACATAGACTCCTCCATAGCTCTTGCTCTCCAGATACTTTATTTACACAACAGTGAGGCTATTAAACCTGTAACTATACATTTTATGTACCTGCTGCACTGTTGGTTGCTACTTTTAAATCCTGGTGCCTGGTTAGGTCAATTTATCGATACTGTGTTTTCATACTACATGGATCTCAGTGACTTTAGCTGCTGAGCTTTTTCATGAGAGAACACAACATTATGGGAAGTAAGTTCTAGGAAAAACACATGAAAATATTAGACCATTCACCCTTCTCTGCTGCTTAACAAGATTTCTTACAAGGATGCAGGGTGTCCTTTCTTAACCACAAAACAGTGGTAATCCATGATTACAGTGTGGAAGCCGGGACTCCTTGCATCACATATCACTATGATGCTCAGAGTCATGGCCCTGTGTTCAGTCCATGAAATATGGCCACCAAATGACGTGTGTTTCACTGAAAAATAATTTTATTCTTTTTCACTTTCTCTTTTAATTTATTTATTTATTTTTTTTTTTTCAAGACTTCTTATATATATTTACTGTCTAAATATTTGAATACATTTTTATTTGTATCCTGCAGCCTATAGACTGGGATAAGTGCTATGCCAGTTTAGAAGTGGATCGGACAGTTAAGGAGGTAGAATGGGCAAAACCAGGTGCAAAGGCAGGGATGGACATGCTCCATTCATTTATAACGGAACGACTCAAATTTTTTAATGCTGATCGGAACAATCCAAACCGGCAAGCACTTAGCAACCTGTCTCCATGGTTTCATTTTGGTGAGTTGAGAAGAAAAACCATGTCATTTTACCTGTGATCACCACTTTCCCATCTAGGTTTAAGTTATTTTGCACATACCTTTATTCATGTTTCTACATGTAAATCTCCACATGCCCTTTTTCTTAATGGTTTTTACACAGTTTCCTGCATTGAAGTTCAATCTGTAATTTGTCCTGTATATATCCTAATTGTTTTAAAAAAACTGTGCTGCTCAATAATGCAGAGGTCCTTTTAAAATTTTAGGAGACTGAGTGATAACAAGAGCAGACCAAATCTATCAATTTGTGCAAAACAGCCACTTTACTATATAGCTGTAGATGGTTTAAAGTACCGTAGTTTTCAGGGAAAAAAAACTGAATTGTGTAGCCAAGCTTTTTTAAATGACTAAATGTTCTATATTTCAGGTCAGCTGTCTGTACAGCGAGCAATCCTGGAAGTGCAGAAATATCGTAGCAAGTACAAGGAATCTGTAGACGGCTTTGTGGAGGAGGCCGTAGTAAGAAGAGAGCTGGCCGACAATTTCTGTTACTACAACAAAAACTATGATAAAGTGGAAGGTATGGATTTGTATGTATTAAAGGGTTTATCCAAGTTCCGAAATAACTTAGCTCAGGGCTGGGACGGGCTATTTAAAAATAATAAACGTGCACTTACCTCTTTCGGCGCTGCTGATGTCTCACGCCGCGGTCCGTCAGATCTGTGCGACTGTTTGTTTACAAGGGCGCACAGAGGGCTTCCAGACAGCGGGAAGCTCCCATCCAACACCATCTCCCAGCGCTTACAATGCCGGCTTCTGTGCTCCTGTAAGCAAGCGGGGGCACGGATCAGACAGACATCAGTGGCGCCGGAGGGGGTAAGTACACGTTTATTATTTTTAAATAGCCCGTCCCAGCCCTGAGCTAAGTTATTCCGGAACTCTCATAACCCCTTCACGACTCCCATATAGCTATATACCTCCTATTTGCACAGAATGGTCATGCGAGGCCGTCTGCTCCATTACTCTGAGCAAGGGGTTTGTCGGACGCCTCGTTTCGCGATCTTCGTGGGGTCTCAGCACTGAGACCTCCACTGATCAGCAAGTTAGGCTTGTGGGAAAACCCCTTTAAGATGTATGGATTGGGTATGCATGACCATAGAAATTCACCTTTAAAGTTGTACTTAACTACCATCAAAATCAAGCATTGATAAACCAAGGGCACTTTCTCCTGAATCCAGGCACAGTGACCGTGGTAAAAATTATCCTTGGCATAATTCCTTCTAAAATCAACTTTTAAAATGTATTCTAAGGTGCCAGAAACTCTCTGTGGGGTGTTACAAGAGCCCCTCGGTGCTGCAGCTCCATAGGCCACCATGACTACCTGCACACGGTGCGGAATGAGGATGTGTGCTAGCTGTTTTTTGTTGTCTGGTTTTCTTGTTTTTCTTACAACTAGCACACGTCCTCATTTACTTCGGTACTTCATTCCGACATCTGTGAGGTATTAACACTGCCTAAAACAAAAGATAGAACATGTCCTTATTCTGCTTGTTTTTCCATCACAGGCAGTCTTTTCTTCAATTGTGAGCTGAGCTTTCCCAAGGATGACTTGCAAGACTCTTCTTTGCGTCCCTTATACTTACACACATCATGTGCAGGAGCAAGTCTCCTCTTCACTCCCTGCCTGCTGTAATCTTACACAGTGTGCGGGAGAAAGTGCTCCTGCACAGTGTAACAGCCCGTGAAGCTACAGCAAAGAGGGGCTCAGGTAACATCCCACAGGGCCTTCCTGGCTCATTGGCATATTTTTAAAAGTTGATTTTAGAAGGAATGAGGCCATGGATAATAAAAGAAGATTACCACTATCACTGTACCATAAGTAAGTGTCCCTGGTTTATCATGCTTGATTTTTCTTTTTTCAGTATTATTTCATCTATTTAGTTAAACATTTTGAACCATTTTCAGGACTGTAATGGTTCAAATAATTGAGTACAGGTCGGCATCAACTTTTTATAACTGTTAGTTTCCTTCTGCCTATCCCAACCCCCTTTCCCTTTACATACACAGCATGCAATGTTTACAGTGGGGAAAGCTGGAAAATAAGCTGCCAACGTCGGCAAAGAATAGAAAAGAGCCAGGGCTTGAGCTCCAATGCATATGTACCATGCCCCTTTAATTCATTCAAATTATGTTCAACTTTTGAAAGTTTTTAGGCCACTCTAAGTATAGTACAAATAGACTTCTGTTAAACATTTTGACTTTTGACAAGGTGCATACGACTGGGCCAAGAATACATTGAAAGATCATGCAAAGGACAAGAGGACTCATCTGTACACACTACAGCAACTGGAAAATGGCAAGACTCACGATCCTCTGTGGAATGCTGCCCAGGTAATGGGTCTCTTATATTCAAGTATTTGTGAGCAGTAAATATATTTAACCTTTTACACATTGGATAAAGGTATATCTATTTAGGCTATTTTAGATAACATGCTAATGCTAAACATTCACATGCAAGATGTTAGTGTTTATCTATATACATTAAAAAAAGTTAAAGTGTATCTAATCATGATTTACTCTTTTGTACGCTCCTTTCTCTCAGTTGCAGATGGTGCATGAGGGGAAGATGCACGGCTTTTTACGCATGTACTGGGCTAAGAAAATACTTGAGTGGACCAGCTCCCCTGAAGAAGCCTTGCGTTTTACCATTTATCTCAATGATCGCTTTGAGTTGGATGGCCGTGATCCAAATGGCTATGTAGGCAAGTACAAAAATACTACTACATGGGCTGTGCTTCAGTGTTTATCACTCAGAATTATCCTATTTAACTTTTAGGGCGCTTTCACACGTTGCGTTTTGGGCGCGTTTTCGATGCGTTTGAAACGGATTACAACAGCTGATGAGAGGTAATTTGCCTCATTACATTACCGTTTATGTTTGTTAACGCAATGTAAATGCATTCGTGCGTTAACATCGCATTTACAATGTGTTTTGTAAATGGAAATGCTAATAGTGATATAATTGGGCAAATCACCTTTCCTCAGCTGTTGTATATGCGTTTCAAACGCGATGAAAACGCAGGTCAAAACGCAACGTGTGAACGTGCCCTTAATGTTACGGCATGTTCCATCACCTTAGTGCCGTTTTATTGCTTACCATATGTAAATGTATCTTGCCTTATATACTTACATATACGCTAAGGCCCCTAATGTTACCTCAAAAAACTGATAAAATTGACTTGAGTGTAAGCCTAGGGTAGGAAATGCAACCATTGCTCTAATAATACAGCCAGCAGAGCCCCACATAATAAACTAATAGACTAATTACTCAGCCCTGGCAGTGCAGACAGAGCCAAGTCTATGCTCTCTTCCCATATGCACACACTGACATAATCAGGCGGCAACATTCTGGGAATTATTCCTTAAAATATTTTCCCTCTCGGTCCTCATTTAGTATCTTTTTTGGCCCATAGCAACCGTGGTTTCCAGCTCTCAAAAAAAACTACAATCAGCAAGATTGAGGGCGGAGCCTGCCTCCTGTCACCTGTTCACAAGCACAAGGTGCCGACCAATGACACCAGAGCTATCTTATATCTATCAATCATCTGTCTATGTAACACTCCAGCACAGCACGCCACACGTAGCGCTTTGTCTGCACTTGCAAACGCATAGAAACGCCGATGCGATCGGGCCGAGGCCCGCCCCGGTGGGCGCGACTTTGTCTTCGTTTGCAAGCGCAGACAAAACGCTACGTGTGGCGCCGGTCGAAGAGAAGATGAAGAGAGAGAAGATGAAGGTGCTTGGTTATTAGTTTGGGCTTCTCCCTGCACATGGCTGAGTGCTGGAGTAGTGACACATGAGGTAATCAGCTGTGAGCAGGGAGGGGGATGGGGGCGTTTCTCCTGCCCATAGTCTTCTTTATGAAGACGGAATGTCCATAGTAACAGCCACCCTGTTTCCCTTAAAATAAGACGTCCCCGAAAATAAGACCTAGTACAATTTTGTTCAGGCGTAGAAATATAAGTCCTCCCTGAAAATAAGACCTAGCGGCAGTCATTGCAGCAGCTCCCCCCGCGCCATACATTAGTATTGGTAAATCTTTTAGATGCTGCAGAAGGTTGTGACATGCGGAAGGATTCATGGAAGTAAATCACTGGCTGTTGTGCTGCAAATGTGATACCAGCAGCGACCAGGATAAGAAGGGTCATTTATGGAAAGTGCTTTTACTAAACATGAGAAATTGGGGCCAATGATTCTAATAGAAATGGAGTCACAAGAAATACAGCATGCAATTCAGAGTTTGGAGAGTCATAAGGATGTTAGAGAAGTATATTTTTTTTGTTCAACGATTAATGTAAATTCTTTTTCATGGAAAAATAAGACATCCCCTGAAAATAAGACCTAGTGCCTCTTTAGGAGCAAAAATTAATATAAGACACTGTCGTATTTGAGGAAACAGGCTATCTGAGCAGTCACTGCCATCTAGGGGAAGTCTGCAGAATACAAGAGGAAGGAGCAAGATTTTGGTAACTAATCCAATTACAAAAGGGCCCTACAACATATCAAAAGTTTTTTGAAATGACGGTTACACTTTTAAGGTTATTAGTGAAAACTATGAAAAATGTAAATAGGTTTGCTAAATTTGGGGGTGGTTTTATTAGTTACACAATAATACGATTCGTGCAGCACATACCTTTTCTCCTTTATTAGACCAGGGAACTGCAGGCAAAGCCTTGTGTGTATAGTGCTGGCTTAATACAGATCATAGGGAGGCTAATATGTAAACCTCACGCACACAAGAATAACTCTTCTTCTCTTACTCAGGTTGTATGTGGTCTATTTGTGGAATCCATGACCAGGGTTGGGCTGAAAGAGCAGTTTTTGGGAAAATCCGCTACATGAATTATCAGGGATGCAAAAGGAAATTTGATGTGGACCAATTTGAACGGCGCTACCACCCCAAGAAATTCGCTGGATAGCAACCTAAGAAATACATAAATGCTTTACTCAGGGTCATGGGACTGTTTCTACGCTATGGGGCCTTAAAACATATAAACATTTCATTTTTGAAATGTCTCGAACTTTTGCTCACTGCCCATTTAGTTTTACATATTACATGTACATTTATACTGTAAAAGGAAATGCATCCGAGTAATACAAATGCCTGCATATGATGTTACACATAAGATCTGTGTTCTGTGATAATATACGGTATATATAACTTGGAGGGAAACTATATGCGGAAGCCTTTTGCATAAAAGCCAGTGTTCTGTTGGACCTAAACTGGCTGACATGGCGATAAAAGGTGCATGTTCAGTTTAGGTTTGTTGTTTCTGTAGCTTTAGCTCTTGTGTTTTTGTACTTTCATTAAAAAAAGCAATGCAAAATATCTGTTTTAGTCTACCACACACAGGGGCTGATGCTGAACCCCACTCCCTGCAGGAGGAAGATGTAGGGAACAGTGAAGCCACAAGCTTTGTCTGACTTTGCACTGAAAAGAACGTGCAAACTGCTTGCACATGTATTCATAAAGAATGGTTTTTGTGCCGCGGCTGCTCTGTGTCCGACAAGACAGAAAAGTCTAAACCCAAAGGAGCCAGTTTGTGCTTAGTTGGAGTTTTCCCCACAATGTTGCACACTCTAGAAGCAAACTGCACTAGTTCTGATAAGTGTAGCCCAGTGAGACAAATAGAACATCCCGTGTACAACTTTATTTCAGGGAGCAGTATTGTGGGTGGTTAACATCTCCCTGCTGCCTGGAAAAAAAAACTGCAAACTTATTTGTGCTGCTGGTGTCCATTCACAGCAGGTTGATTTGTGCTGCATGTAAGGCTACATTCACACACATGGATGGGGGACGTTTATACGGCCATTATACGTCCCCCATACACTTCTATGGGCTAAAGGCACCGTACCGCTCCATAGCCCGGGAAAAGATAGAACATGTTCTATCTTTCTCCGGAATACGGCGCAGTGCGCCATAAATTTCTATGGAGGGGGGGCGGGGTTGAGCAGCGCTAACCTCCTCCTCTCCCCGTATGCTGCCGTGTGCCCCCCGTGCAACGGCAGTGTGCATGTAGCCTAATACACAGATGTGCAGTATTTTTTTCCCTGTGGCTCCAGCCGAGGGTCGGGTGCGGTTTGCTGGCCATTTGTTCGCAGGAATAGGTCCTGCTTTTTTTTTTGGTTTTGTTTTATGGTCAGAATTGTAATGCACATGCTGTACATAGATAGAGATGAAGACAAGTGCTAGCCACATACAAAAAAATTAAAATTAGTAATGTGTACGAGACCGTAAGGTTAAAAAGCTGGCCTGTGGTCAGTCAGTACCTCGCAGACTATAGTGCAAAGGAACAGGGCTCCAGGCGTCATATGGTGATGTGATACAAGGAGTCTCTGCTTCCCTGCAGCAGCAAAGTGTTACAATGGTACAAGCTGAACACTCATTTATTGCCGAGCGGTTTTACATTGTAGTCACTGTAAAAGGAATAACTTCACAAACTGATGTTTAGTCAGGACGGATTTATTTTTGCAATGATTCTGTGCAGACTTGAAGCATAATACAATTGGACAAATTGGTATTTACAACAACACGTTAACAGTGTAAAGATTTATTCACTTTTATTTAGCTGGAGCCCGATGCAGCAGTGCAAAATGTGCGTTTGATGGAGTGTCAGGACAGAGGGAAATACCGGCCACTTACAGAAATAAGGCACCCGCTCAAAACCATCTAAAACACAATCTGCATGTCAAGGTCACTTGCTCATAGATGCAGACATTGTGACTGGTCATCTTAGAATTTGTCTTCTTCCTTCTAAAACCAAACGTTTATAATTATGCTAATGAGTCTGGAGGTGGAGACATTACCAGAGCCCCTCTGTGCTGCAGATTCACAAACAGTTACACTGGCTGTGAGAAAGACAGAGGGTCTAGGTTATAACCTCAGGCTCATTAGGATCATTTTAGAAGGATGGATAAAAAAAAAAAAAAAGAGGATTACCACAGTCACTGTGCCTGGCTCTATGAGCAAATGGTTGATCATGCTTGATTTTGATGGTTTCCTTTAAGCAATCCGCTCATATTTCTCTAAACCTGCTTTGTTATTACACCCTCTAACACCACTATAAAAACATGACAGACTGGTGCAGAATAATATAGAGCAGATTTTCAATACCATAGTATGCAAGTTTTTTTGCGTGCAGTCTCCATTAGGCATTTTTCATGCCCAATCATCATAGACCACAGCAGCTCACAGCACTTGGAAAGTAATGATTCTCATATACCATTCGCTGGACACAGGAAGGAGAAAAAAAAAAAAAAAAAAATCAGCATAGAAGTTGCAGTCTAAGATCTGTGCTGAATTACCAGAGGTTATAATCCAAATCTGTTTTCCAGTGTCATTGGAAGAAAGCTGCATCTTATAAGTATTATTTTCATATGGGGATTATGTGTTGCACAGATCTGTGAATACAACCCTATTATAGAATATACCTATTACAATGACTACCTTCATTGGCCACTAGGGGGAACCATTTAAAAATATTTGTCCAACGTGTTTGGTACATTTTATTCTTCATTCTGGAATCAAAGTTTGTCATTTTAAATGTTGCATTTAGTTTTTGACCATTTTATCCTATTAGCTAAACAAGAAATGGCTCCAACTGCTTTATTTTGTGCCCTAATTGCATCAAAATCTTGGCAAAATCAGACCCATTATAGATGGTACAGACATGAGGTTTAAATTCCAGACTTACAACTTTGGTGCATTGACAGTCTGTAAACTAAGGTTGACTAAGGCCTCTTGCACACTGGGCCGTAAACCGGACAAGCATGCAGCTGGGTGCAGGACAGAGGAGGTGAGAGGGCTCCTCATTTCTCCCCTCTCAATAGAAAGCCAAGCACCCAAGCTTGTCAGGTGCCAAAGACCTCTATGGGCACCACAAAACTCGCCATGACTGTGAAGGGCAGGCCCCTTTTCACCATATATGGCAGCCGTAAGCTAGCTGTCTGAACAGCAGCTGGCGTACGGCCACAATAGAAGTGTATTGTGCACAGCACGGCACTGTGCATGTCACCGTACCATGCCACAGCTGAAAAAAGAGAGCTTGCTCCATATTTTGCCGTACATACAGCCTGGCTTCACGGCTCCCCATGAAGAGGGGCAGAGTGAGGTGTGTGTGTGTGTGTGTGTGTGTCCGCCCAACTGTTGGTCATGCATTAGAATTGTTGAACACATGTGAAGCTTTCTTTTGAAATGAAGTAGCCATTGCATTGGCAAGAGGACCCCGTTTTGCAGGTGCTTGAGAATTGCATTGGATTAGCAAAGTATACACTGCGAGTACAACAGTCCTATGAGGAATGTCACTAGTTGGAAGGCTTACATAGCTGGAAATAATACAGGCATGCCGTGTATGACTAAAGGGCTAGACATTCAGTATATGCTTAGTTCTACATATGGCCTTCACATCAACAGCAGTTAGTGAACCTCTAGTGGGGGGGGGAGGAGATAGTGCATAGGAGAGCACCCTAGAGCTGCCTTTTTACATCAAACATATTAGGGACACTCTACCTGTGCTACAATTTACCGCTAATTTACATAGACAATATACTCAATGAGGCTCCAGCTAAATAAGCAACTCTACAAATGCATAAGGAAAGTGCATATACTTAAATAACATAAAATACACAGGAACAGACAAGATGCCCAGACACTTGAGACAATACTGGAGTTGTGTATACAATCAGTTAGTACATTAGTGCAATACAATAGGACACTCTCGTGACCCAAGGACCTCAAGGTAATGTCAGTTCAATCGTGTTAATCCAAACACAGTTTGGGATAGAAGGTTAATATGCGCTTCGCTATGTATGCACAAGTAATGGTACCAGGCCTAGACAGTGTCGTAGGTATATAACTCCCAGGATGCAATGCTAGAAGCTGACTAGAAAAGCAGAAAGAGAACCGACAAGTCAAAGGCAACTAGGATTACATACTATCAATATCTACTGGGCATTGTGGGAATTGCCCAGATCAAGGAGATCAGTTATGATTGAAATGGCATTCTCTCTAGCTGTGCCCTGAAAAATACAGAGCTTGTAGAGACAAAGCAATCCTTACATGAAGCCAAGATATGCTAAAGAAAGGATATGATCACTTGTATATAGGCTACCCTTTGCCTCTGATGAATAACAATACTGTAGATGGTTTGGTTATGTCCATAGGTCTACAGGCAAGAACAAAGCCTTCACCGACAGCCATATCCTCAGTTATCTCACAATCTGGACTCCAGTCCTTATAGTCATACATAAGCAATCCACAAGTAACTTGTATGGAGAATGGATGTAGAGGAATGTCGCTGATGATACTTATTAAGCCTTAGAAATGGAAAGATGCACCTGGTTTTCTAGCCTTCTATCTGACCCTGCTTGAGGCAATGCAGTCAGTCAGTATTCTTCTCCGGTGAGGGCTCATCTCCTTCCTGGTCAGAATTGTACGACTCAAGACTCTGTCTGGCCATTTGATCCCTTCTTGCTCGTAACCGTTCACACTTAGGGCAATGGTCGGAACGGAAACAATGCTTGTGATAACAGGCCTTACAGTCTGTGAAGTGCAGAAAAAAAAATTGTTATTAGATAAATATTCTTACGATTAATCAGCAGCGAATCATTCTGACTGTACACACTAGATTAGGGCTGCCAGAACTGCCGATCATCAGGAGAGAGGAGATGTGTTTAATTCCATCTCACCATCCAGGGGACTTCCCAGTGCACGTTTACCAGGAGTTGGTGCAACCCTTTTTAAGTTATTCCCAAAGCACAGGATAGGGGACAACAAAATGATTGTTGAGGGTCCAGAGAATGGAGGTCCTGTTCTCACAGATGGGTGGGGCAGCAGGACAAGCGTGTGTCCTGCAACTTTATTCAATAGTATGTGTCTGGATTTTCAGAGAACAGTGCTCAGTTATCTCAAGCACTTTCATAGAAAGTAAATGGAAGTGCCGGAGATGGCCAAGCACTGTGCCATGCCAATTTTTGACATTCCAATACTGATGAATAGTCCCATTAGTGAGAACCAGATCACCATTCTCTGAATAGCTGGTGGTCCCAGCAGTTGAACCTTCACTGATTAGCTTGTCATCTTCTATCCACAGGATAACCTGTGAAGTCGGTACAACCCATGTGAAGGAATAGTGGACAGTTATGTACAAATACATGCTCAAACATTTATCGGCATCTACCTTCACATCTTCGGCACTTTGTCAGTTCAAAAGGGAAAATGATGACGTCACTCTGACAGAATTCACAGATAAAGCCTTTTGCTTGGCACAACTAAAACAAGAGATAAGTGGTTAAAACACTACAAGACAATCTTTCAAATATACTTGTACAGTTGACATAAACATAACGGACATTCCAGATTCCAAAATTCTTGCCAAGTGGTCTTTGTTACTTGTCCATTTGACTACACTAAAATACCTACCTTCCTCCCCCACAGTTCTCCCACAGTGCTGAAGTTTTGAGGGTCTGGAATTACATCTCTGTGAGCAGAGGTCACATTGACGCCTGTACAAGTGTCTATGATGCTTGTACAGGCAGTTTTACTTCTCCTGTTTGCAACAGCTTATGGCCCTGATAGAAGGTCAGGTGACCAGAACAGCATCATTCACTATTGGCTGCAGATGCTCCGGTCACACGACCTTGCAGACTAGCAGTGAGGAGGCCTACCCATCCCAATGGCGCTGTGCGCACTTGTCAAAGGATAATGCCCGCACTGTTAAGGGGGCTAAGCCAAATATCAGCCATAGTCTGGTCTGGGGAGGTGAGCGGTGCCAGCCATATTCTATTCTGGGAAGTCCGCAGCATCAATGATAGTCTGGGGCACCAGCTATAGTCTAATCGGGGAGTGGGGATCGGAGTCTAAAGGTTTAAGTTTCTGCGGAGATAGGGGAAAACCGGTAATTACTCACCGGTAATTGTGTTTCCTTGAACCACGACAGCACCCAACCAGAGAGAGGGATCCGCCCCCAGGGACAGGAAACCCAGACTTCAAATTCTGCGGTACGCCCCATCTCCTTCAGTGGATTACAGAGACTGTATGGGACTTAATGTTCTTGATTAATTCTGACCACCGTGTCATTCAGTATCACTTTCAATGAGAGAATCTCACACCTCTGTGACACACACATAACACTGAACACCCAAGTGTGAAAAAGAATTTACAAGGGAGGGAATAACCAGGGTGCTGTCGTGGTTCAAGGAAACACAATTACCGGTGAGTAATTACCGGTTTCCCCCTCTCACCACGACAGCACCCAACCAGAGAGAATAACATAGATGAAATCCTTAGGGAGGGATAACCGAAGAAAGAACCCTTCGCCCAAAGGAAAGCTCCTGTGCACCTGCTACATCTAGCCTATAGTGCCTATAGAAAGTGTGTGGAGAAGACCAGGTGGCAGCCTGACAAATCTGATTAACCGACACCTCTCTAAATTCTGCCCATGAGGAAGAAACTGCTCTAGTGGAATGGGCTTTTAGACCTTCTGGTATCGGCTGACCGGCTGCTAAATAAGCGGAGCTAATGGCTTGCCTAATCCATCTAGCTATAACTACCGCTGAGGCCTTCTGCCCCCTGTTCTTGCCACCAAAAAGAACAAAAAGACTATCAGATTTTCTCCAATCTCTAGTCCTATCCAAATAAAGCTCAATGGCCCTCTTAACATCCAACTTGTTAAACTCTCTCTCCCTATCCGTAGAAGGGTTACTACAGAAGGATGGGAGCCTGATCTCCTGGGATCTATGGAATCTAGAGACTACCTTTGGTAAAAAGGCCGGGTCTGTCATCAGAACTACCCTGTCATCCAAAATCTTGAGAAAAGGCGCTCTACATGACAGAGACGATATCTCTCCAACCCTACGGGCTGAAGTGATAGCTACCAAAAATACAACTTTAATGGTCAGCCATTTTAGTGAACAAGACTCCAGGGGCTCAAAAGGGTCTCTTATCAGATAATTTAATACCAGAGTGAGGTCCCAGGGGGGCACCGTACATCTCCTAAAGGGGGTCATACGAGATGCCGCTTTTATGAACCGAGATATCCAGGGATGAGAGGCTAAAGGAGACTCAAACAGGGAGCTAAGAGCAGAGATCTGAACTTTAAGGGTGGCAGGTTTTAGGCCCTTATCTAATCCTGCTTGCAGGAAATCTAATATCTTAGCTATATTTGGATGAGCTAAGTCTATCTTATCTGGGGCACAAAAATCTGAGAATACTCTCCAGACCCTGAAATAGATTTTAGAGGTAACTACCTTCCTACTCCTCTGCAGGGTTGTAATTACCTTGTCCGAGAGGCCTTTTTCCCTCAAGATGCGCCTCTCAAATTCCAGGCCGTCAGATGGAGGTTCGTAATCTGCGGGTGGAATACTGGGCCCTGGGAGAGGAGATCGTGACTCTCTGGGAGGATCCAAGGGTCTGATATCGATAGCTCTCTCAATACTGAGAACCATGCCCTCCTGGGCCAGAAGGGGGCTATAAGAATAACTCTGGCTTGGTCTTGCCGTATCTTCTTCAGAACCCTTGGAAGAATAGACAGGGGTGGAAATGCATATGCTAGGCTGAAGTTCCACCTGATTGAGAAGGCATCCAGACTTAAAGATCGGTCTCTCGGGTCTAGGGAGCAGAAGAGCCTGACCTGTCTGTTCTTTCTTGTGGCGAATAAATCCACTTCTGGTTGACCCCAAAGCCTGGTTATCTTGGAGAACACCCTCCGATTCAGGGACCACTCTCCTTGACGTAAGAGATGACGACTTAGGAAGTCTGCCTGCAGGTTGTCCTTGCCCCTTATATGAACCGCCGATATTGATCTTAGATTGGCTTCCGCTAGTTCTAGAATCTGATGCGAGAGGTTCATTAAGGACCCGCTTCGGGTACCTCCCTGGCGATTCACGAACGCCACCGCTGTGACATTGTCCGAGGCAATCTTCAGGTCTGTCCCCCGAATCATCGGCAGAGCTTGTCTGATCGCCTGCAGGATGGCCTCTAGTTCTCTGTGATTTGAGGACTTTTTCCTGGATTCTTCGTTCCATGATCCCTGGAATAAGAGGCCCCTGACCTGGGCTCCCCAACCCGTAGAGCTTGCATCCGTAATCATGGATAGAGGGTTCTCCTCTCTCCAAGGCCGGCCTGCCTGGAGGTTCTCCTCTCTTAGCCACCATCTCAGGGAATCCAGGATCTGTTGAGGAAGTGTAATCCTCTGGTCCAAGGAGGACTGGTCCCCCCTCCAGTTCTCCAACATGAAGAGCTGTAAGGGCCTTGCGTGATACATCGCCCAAGACACCGCTGGGATTGCCGCTGTAAAGAGACCCAGAGTCCTCATAATGTCCCTTATGGTAGGGGATGGCTGTCTGTACAGCCTCTCCACCGAGGTTACTATCTTCACCACCTTGTCCTGAGGAAGGAAAGATCTCTGCTGAGTGGAATCTAATGTGATGCCGAGAAATATCTTTGATCTGGCCGGAGTGAGGGAGGACTTTTTCAGATTTACCATCCAGCCCAGGCGATGTAGGATCTTCATCACCACCTTTATTAAGATCTGCAACTCTTCTGCCGAACCTGCTATCAGCAGGAAGTCGTCCAGATATGGCACAAAGATGCCCTGATATTTCCGTATGTAGGCTCCCACCTCCGATATTAGTTTTGTGAAAACTCTCGGTGCTATCGCCACTCCAAAGGGCAGAGCCCTGAATTGGAAGTGCTCTATCTTGCCGTCCATCCTCACCGCCACTCTCAGGAATCTCTGACTGTCCGGATGAATAGGGACGTGGTAATAGGCATCCGCTAAGTCTATGGAAGCCATAAAACAATCTTGAAAGAGCAGGTTTACGGTTGACCTTATCGATTCCATCTTGAACTTTTCCACTTTTAGGTAGCAGTTTAGTGGTTTTAAATTTATAATGGTCCGGAATGTTCCGTCCGGTTTCTTTATAAGGAACAGGGTTGAATAAAATCCTGTCCCTCGATCCTGCAGTGGCACCTGCCGTAGCACCTCCTTTTCCAATAGGGATCTTACTTCGGTCTCTAGAGCCTGTCTTTCTGCTCTTCCGGCCACTGAGGTTATCTTGAAACGCTGTGGGGGAGGGGATAGAAAAGGTAATTTTAGGCCATCTTGTATGATCCCCAAAATCCACTTGCTCCCTGAAATCTTGCTCCACTCCGCCTTGAACAGGGAGAGCCTTCCCCCCACAGGACCCCTGGCGTCATTGCTGACCGGGACGTTTACTGGAATCCTGAGGCCGGGAAAACATGAATCCCTTAGACCTCCTAGAGGGTCGCCACCCCTCCTTCTTGTCTCCGGATCTCTGAGGAGATCTAAATCGTCGTGAGGGGCGAAAAAACTTCCTCTCTTGAGGCCTTGTACTAGGAAAACCTCTCTTCCTGTCAGCTGCCTTTTCCAAGATGTTGTCTAGTGCAGACCCAAACAAGAATTCCCCTTCACAAGGAATACTACATAGATGACTTTTAGATGGGAGGTCACCTGTCCAGTTCTTCAGCCATAAGGCTCTTCTGGCAGAATTAGATAAGGCTACCGATCTTGCCGATAACCTTAAGGCGTCCACCGAGGCATCGGCTAAGAAGGCAGAGGCCTTCTGTGCAGTGGTAACCTCCGAGATGAGATGTGACCTGGATGCACCAGCCTTAATCTTCTCCTCTAGCTGGGAAAGCCACACAAAAAGAGACCTAGAAACGCATGTAGCTGCGACATTGGGTTTGAATGCGCCCGCTGCTGCCTCCCAGGAACGCCTTAAGAAGCCATCTGCCTTCTTATCCATAGGATCTTTAAGCACACCTGAATCCTCCACTGGAAGCGCACTCTTTCTAGACACTTTAGACACGGCAACATCTACTTTTGGCGCCTTGTCCCAAATCTCTGTCTCCTTCTCAGGAAAGGGATACTTCCGCTTCATAGCTCTAGGGATAAAAACCTTCTTGTCTGCCTTGCGCCATTCTGCCTGGATAAGGGAGGAAATATTCTCATGGATAGGAAAAACCTTTCTCTTCTTTTCTCCTAGACCCTGGAACATAACGTCTGTTACAGAGCGTTCTTCTTTTTCATCTTCTAACTCCATAGTTGATCTTACTAATTTTACTAGATGATCAATATCCTCTATAGGAAACAGGGGTCTGCCTGACCTGTCCTCCTCCTCTGACTCAGATGATTCTCCCGAACTAGGGCCAGAATCTTCAAGTTGCCTGGAAGTGCCTGGGGAATTCTCTGACCTGAGGGATCTCCTTATTTCTTGCACAGAACTACGCACCTCCTGCTGGATTAGCATACGCATGGATTCAAACAAGGTAGACTGCTCTTGTGCTAACAGGCGCTGAACACACTGGTCACAGTTAGGTTTTAAATAAGAGTCAGGCAGATTATCTCCACAGATTCTACATGCATGATGTTTAGACTTTACAGTGGCTTTCCCCCTACGAGATTCTTCCCTCTAAAATAAGAATCACATAAGACATCATCAGAACCAGTTTAAAGGCATGGTAAGGCCACACTCACCAATCAGCGGACTATCCCCCTACTCAAACTTTACCGTAGCGGTGTCCACCGACTCTCTACCACCTTCATTGGAACTCATCCTATTCAGTGGTGAGGATACAGCTCCGTTTCCATCCACGACTGGAGCAACTCCTGTGGCTGGCTGTGGGTGCTAGAAACAACACACAGGACTCCTGTGTGGGATCTCCTTTTAAAATTACCGCGTCTGACGTCATCTCCCATGTGGACGCTGGGCGGCGCGTCACTTCCGGTCCTCACCGGAAGTGGAGTCGGCGCCATTTTGGGGAAGACCATCGCAGAGGAAGAGGCCAGCGCTCAGCCGCCCTTCCACACACACGCCTCCACTCCGGATCGGAGGCGTGCCGGAGTCCGCCCGCACCCGCAGACTGCGCTGCACCTCGCAGCATTCACTTCTCCACCGCCGCCGAGTGACCACCCTCCGGTAAGCCTCGGCGGGGGACCTGTGCAGCCACCTGGGGGTACCTGGGACTCCCATTCCCCCCTTTCACCGCGACTCCTGAGCCTCACCGAGACTCACTGGATCCCCCGTCAGGGACAGGAAACCACTGAAGGAGATGGGGCGTACCGCAGAATTTGAAGTCTGGGTTTCCTGTCCCTGGGGGCGGATCCCTCTCTCTGGTTGGGTGCTGTCGTGGTGAGAGGGGGAAACCTACCATTATATACAAATAGTAGTCGTATTTGTGTGAGTAAAACCTCTGCCTGAGAGCATCTCCTAATCATGTTTGGCATGATTATACAGGAACACTCAGGAACATGTCCCAGACTATTGTAGTGCAATGTGCATTTACCCTGTATGATTCTAAGGAGATGTTTGAGCTACATTAACCCATTAAATGCTACCGGTTATGATTAAGACACTCTCCTTTTTGGGAAAAAAAAGAAAATAGGTTGTGCACATTGATCCATCGACCCAAAAATTTCTGTTATGCGGTGAACCCCTCTTCATTCGGCCAACCTTCATGCAGGCCAGATTTCCACCTTGTAATATTATTTTTGCCATGTATTAAGTGTACAGGCCATGCATCTGTGAGATGACATCTCCTCCAACCCCATTGCAAATTTGGGAAAACATTGGAAGGTTTACCATGCATTTATCCACATGCAAGGTTCCAAGTCGCACTAATTCCTTCAGTCGTGGTGCCAATTCCCCCTTTTTTATGGCCACAAGGTCATTTAAAGAGAAAAGGTGCAAGTCTTCAGTCAGATGTCCAGGGACACTGTCAAACAATTCCAGTATACTGTCATGGAAGAAAGATTGAGAGAAAGTCTTAACTTGTGTCCTTCAAAACTTTCAGCACAAGGGTAATAAACATAGAATGTAAATTTGGACTCACCCTTTGGCCAGTCTACAAGTCTTAAACATGTTTTTCAGATGCATTAGTTGGATCCGCAGTAGCTGTACAAGTAATGAATAACCTTATTAACACGTCTCAGAAATCGTCTGGTTAGAAGAGCCTTAGGCAAACATGGAATTGTTCCCTACCCGGACTTGCTCCAGAGCCTTCACCTTCTTGTACATCGCATTGTTGATGTCATGAAGATTAAAGAGCGGGTCACTCCAGATCTTGGTGAGAAGGTCTTTGGAGAAGTTGCTGACATAGTATTTGCTGAAGTCCCATTTTCTTAATATTCGACCAGGGATGACCGACTGGGCATTCTCATGGCAGCACTGGCAAAAATACTTACCCAGGTACTCACAGTAACGGAGCCTTTTAATATAATCTGTGAAGGAGAGAGATTATAAATCGGCAGTTCATTAGTAAGCTACTGATTTATGGATATACAGTTACATTTCCACTGGATGACCTACGTAATAGGTTACTACTACTACTACTGTCACTTACCAGGCTCAATTCTAATGCCACATCCAGCACATCTGTAATTCTGCTTTGTGACCGCTATTTTTTTCCTGGTAAAACAGCACATCAGATATAAGCAACAGCACAGAGGCTACTCTCTTTCCCCCAGATATCTACAATGACAACATACGTGGGAGCTGTGTGAATATTAAAGATGATTTGAGGTCGTGGAGGTGCCCATTCCAGGTTCCCGCGAACACGAATACGCAACTTGTATATATCCGCATGTTCTCCATCGTCTGGAGATATTGGCATGGAATCTGGGATTGGCAAGAGCTGAAATAAATAACACATGTGCAGCCCAACAAGTAAGAAGCAAAATACATAGTAATGGCTAGGTCCTGATCATACAATGTATGGCAGACATATACAAAACTGTATAGGCACAATGACCTCAATGTTAAAGAGGTTATTCACGGCTTAGCAATGTCACGTTTTAGTTTACTTATTACTTTTCCATTTATCCATTACTGGAAGGGTTGCATTTGATATGTAGTGCTGCCAGACTTTTGGGAGACCAGAGATCATGTGAAGAAAGTAGCTTTATAGAAGAGATTCAGCCCCCTCTGTTACTACAGCTGCCAAATGGTGTATGTGCATTCAGAAGTTTCATTTGCTAGCTTGTGATGGAGGTGGCTCTTCAGTACAACATCTTCAATCCAGCACCCAGTCACATGATCTAAGGACCCGCCGACTGTCAGGAGGGGGAGACCATGTGACCCAAAATAGGGCTGCAACGATACGATACCCAGAAAAGTATCACAATACTTGATACAATATTTATCAAGAAAAAAAAAAAGTTATCTCAATGTTTACGGTGCGGTCACATGGGGCATTTACATTGCAATATAAAATAGTATACTGCATAGTAATTTATTAGACGGGTGCTTTTGATGTCCGTGTGCTATCCCTTTTTTTTTGCAGATGACAAACGGACCCACTGTTTCCTATTGGTCTGCAAAAATGTACGGCACATGCATGACCTCTGTATTCTGGGTGTTTTTTTCTCAAATGTTGCAACCAATTGGACAAGGTAAGAAGTAGGTTAGAAACCCATCATTTTTTTTTTTTGCATATGTGAAAATAACGGATGGCGTAAGGACGTGAAAAAAAAAAACGGAAACAATATGGTCTGAGACACAATTTAGAGTCTTGTGTCTGGGGAAGCCCTGGGAGAAGTAGAGACCCATATATGGACAGATGGTGATATCTCCCTTATGACGTGGTCCGGGCTCTGCTGCTAACCCAACACATATGTCCGTTCTGGAGAATCCTCTGCAGCCAGATACAAGGAGCAGAAGCCTTTCAGTACCGCAAGCTACAGAAACCTGATATTGAACCATTCTCACTTTGAAAGTATCATACAGGTGCCGAGATGGATGCATCATGCAACCCTAACCTCACCATATAATACAATTTTTTTTTCCCTGCAGAAAAGTGAACAACAGTTCTCACTTAACTGTGGAAAGAATTCTATAATATAAAGAGATAAAGCCATATCCCAGAGTAATGTAGTCACTGACTCTTTCCTGCAAATAGAAGACTATTCTATAGCCTTTCATTTTGGACTAGTAAGGATGTGGCAAGACTGTACTCAGACCTTGTATTTATGATGGATGTGAACACCCCAAATGCAATAAAATGATTAGTGTGGGAACTCTTACATCACCTTTCCTGAGGTTTTGGTTACTTTACCCTACTAGCAATTCTCTAAGATATTTTTTATGCATTTCTTTATCCCATACCTTCTGGGGAGCATCCTGCTCTGGCACCAGCCACTCCAGCTCAGAGGCAGCAGGTAACTGCATGCCCTCAAATTGTTTCAGGAGGCTCATGGCAACAGCTTCAGCAGAGGTGGAGTGAAGGAAGGAGTAAGATCTGGGGGTGTATTACAGACAGAATGAATCATGAATGTATTGCGATTTTTAAATAAAGACTTTCACTAATATTAAATATACTTTTTCCAAACTGTTGGAGCCAAAAAGAAAAAAAAAACATTTTACACTTACATGGACTCTGAGCTCTGCATGGGGTGACAGCTTGTGGACTTTTTGATGTCTGCATCTAGGAGAAGAGGATACAAAAGCATGGTACACATATTATAAGCCGAAAGTACATACCCAAGGAGTTAAGAATTGTTAAACACACATAATGGTTAAAAGTTGACCAATGGTTTTGTGATCCAGGACAAATACTACACATATGCAGACAGTTTATGTTATTACACACATGTGGCGAGAGGGCCGACTGTTTGCGGTGGTCTTTCCGAACCTCTTCACCACATTGTGTCAGAGTCAGACATAGATGTAGATAGCTGCCTTATGTAAGATCGCACTCAAGTACACTTTTCCTTTACCCACCCTGCAAAACTTGTAAGTATATTCCTGTCCCAGAAGCTCCAGTAAAGCCTGCATGGACTTTAAGACTTTGTACTTGTGAAAAGCTGGCCTCATATGGAGTTTAGCTTCTACCTGGCCTACATGAAGCTTTACACTTTGACAAGTCAGTTCTCTACACTGTACTATCAAAACAGCGCTGTGTACAGTTGGGAGTCCGTCTTGGTCATTATCCCACATTATGTCATTAGGCTTCTTGAAAGTCATGCTTGATGTAGCGGGAACTGCCTAATTAACACTAGTAGCAGGTAGCACTGAGGCATAGACTGTAATGATGGGAAGTCTGTCTTCTCAGTGAGCTGGATCATTGAGCTCAGTTCACCAACAGACTGCCCTTTAGGTACCTGAACAGATCCCTATACATTATAGGGAATCTCAATTCAGTCACTAAACCCTATCCCAAGCACTTTTTAAAAAGGGGGCATGGCTACCCTTCTAGGGATCTACAGTAACCATAAAGGGGTGGGTTCTGTCATTCACTTAAAAAGGGCCGGCTTGTTTGTGAATGACCAATCACTAATACCTTTCCTTTTACCATCCTGGAAACTTATTGCCAACAGATGGCAGGGAGTTTTATACACATTTATGCACCAGTCATGTTTTTCTCTTCTTTCAAAGTACCTTCGCATGTAAATGATTTAAAGGAAATCAGCCATTAGAAAACAACAACAAAAAAAACCCTAGAAATACTTACCTCTTCTCCTCTTGATGAACATATGACTAGGAGGACTTTAAACATAGACATCTCCAAAATGACCATAAAAGGTTAACATACAGAAATCTTAGAGCGATGTCATAATACCGGTCTTACCACCCCCTTTAAAACAAGAGATTCCAGAGGCTTTAAATACCCACTTAACATTTATGCATCAGCAATGCCTTGAGCAAAAACTCAGACAAACAAGACTTCACCATCAGGTCCAATGCGTCGCTTCACTGAAGCACAGCCAGAGTAACTGCAGCGAAACTCTCTTCACTGCACATTTTATTTATTCACCAATTTTTATTTTTTGCCATTATACTCTATAACGCCATACCATTGGTGGCATGTAATTGGTTGACCTGAAGCATCTGGTTAGGCACATGCTTGTGACATCACTCAAGGTCCTAGAGTTTTTTTATACATGATGCTGGGACTGATATTCTCCTGTACCCAGCAGGCTACTGATCAGGAGCGTGCACATCTCCTTGTAACCCATCCCAACAACATCCACCCATTCTCTACTCCTCTCCACCATCTAGACACGGAATCCCCTGGCCACCGACCAAACAAAGGCAGCCAGAGGTACAAGGTAAAACCTCTGCAGGTAGCTAATGAGAGTAAAATTAGAGTGCAGAGTTAGGCAAAAAGGTTTTATACTTTACCATTGTTCTTTAAAGGGAACCTACCATCAGATTTACTTATGGTAGACTGTCCTCACTGACATGCTCCTTACATTTGGGAGGTCCATGCACCTCTTTTCTCACACACACAGTTTTCTTTTGTGAAAGTAATGACAGAATTCTGTTGTAGACAGATTAATAAATCTTCCCTAAAGTTTTGGCAACGTGTTAATGCTAAATAAAGTAAAATGAACATACCTTTAGCTTCACATTGATCCGCCTCATCTGTAGAGCCAGTTTCAGACAGAAGAGTTGACTCATGTGAGCTTATCTGGGAACTGCTGTCAGTCACACCAATGCCTGTAACAGATTACAGATTAACATTATCATTGAAATGAGCAGCCTTGCATCTAAACGTGGCTGTTATAGAGATAGCAGGATAAAGCTACATGCTGCTTTTGGGTCACAAGCAACAGGACCATGGTCAGCTTGCAGACAGTGTATTATCGACGTGTGAGATCCACTTCAGTGATCAAGTTCAGACTTGTGTTCGGCAGGGACTTTTAGAGTGTTAAAAAAATTTTTAAAGCTTGCAACTGCAATGTGTCTCTTCTTCCACTAGAGTTAACAGAAGGTCTACGGTAAAACATATGTTCACTTCCATTTTTTTTTTTCAATTTGACACTCTGAAGAGGAAGGTGTATACTGGGCCTCAGCAGTCAAACATGGGTAAGTAAAAATATTATATTATTACTGTCACGCACTTCTCCATGCTTGGATATTATATTATCGTATTATTTCATATACCAAACTGTGGAAATAGTTACAGACCAAAATATAGCTAATCACCGGTAGCCAAGTTTTTTTGAGGATATGAATTCTGCTCAGTATGACCACAGGAGATTTAGGTATTAAATCTACATTAAGGTGGTGTTGAAAGTTGTGCACAAAATTGCCTTAATGTTTGATAAAAAAAAAAAATACAATATGCGTTAGCTGCAGCAGTGATCGAGCCATATATCCCTAAGATTGCAAAACCCACACACTGGCCTATGTCGTATACGGCACACAGCCACCACAGAGGTCACATAAGTATAACACTATAATCACTGCAGTTAGTAGACAGAAGCCAACAAAGAGGAAAGCATGGCAGCCCTTGAGAGGAGTGGTACTGCACTTCTTCCCATCTGAAAAGACCCTCCTACTCTTCTACTACTTTTTACTTACTGCTTGAGTGCTCATCATTACTAGGCATCTTCTTTGTACGGATCTGTTGTCGACGCAGACGGATCTTTTGTTTCAGTTCTCGGATCTCCCGATCACTATCTTCTTCCTCTTCCTCAAGTTGGCGGCTCAACATGTTACATTTCATAAGCTCAATTGCTGCGATCAAAGACTCTGCTATGCTGAAGTGAGCATTCTCCTATACCAAGAAAGTATCTTACATAAGATAGCAGACTGATATTCATGAATGAATGATATACAAAATCTACTACAGTAAAAGATAAATAAAACACAACTATGTTCCTCCATACCCTCTCCAAGTCAGCGCAGCTCCCAAAATCCTGCTCAGAGAGGTAACTGATTAATGACTGTCCCTCTGATGGTCTTCGAAATATTCCATCTGTGGTATTCAAGTACTGGGAGCCATCTGTAAAACAAAGAAGGATTTAAAATGTAACTAAACTTTTCACCAAATCAACAGCACAGATACTAACTTTTTAATGTGTTTATTAAATAAATATGTTGTTGTGCTCTTCCTTTTCTTTTTATTTAAGCAGTCTGTATAAATCAGTTTTCTGTCCCATTACCCGCTGACAGCTCAGAGACATAGGAAACTGGTAATGTTTCTAATCATTTAACTCGTTACAGACCCTGGGTATTCTCCTCAGAGAGCTGGATCAAGGGAAATATTCCAGAGTAGCGAAAAAGTTAATCATTAGCCTTCTTATCTGTCTGAAGTGGATGGACCTCAGAAGGCTTTCGGATACACTACACTGTTAACAAGGAGAAAGAAGGAACACAGAAGCTGCTTTGCTTAATGAAGTATATTATAAAGTATACCATCATCACCAGCTCTATTCAATTCTGAAATAAAAAAAATAGCTTAAAAGAGTTTAGCTACGATTTATTTAAACTTATTTTCATCGCTTTGGTGGTGGAAAGAGGCAACGAAAAAAAAAAAAAAAAACACACAAAGGAAGGTGTAGAGGTACAAGCTAAAAAGCAGCAGCATATTGTGGGATATAAAAATGATGGCCTATTGTGATGATAGTGATGTGTTATTTTTGGGGCTCAGTTAATATATATGAAGCATGGGTCACAGCGGTCAATGCAGCCGATATGATTCTAATGTATGTTCCCTTCATTCTCCCTCCTTCCTTGTTTCTAATGCAGCCTGATACTGCTCAGTACAGGCTACAGCTGTACAGCAGGGAGACTGAGGGCTGTCTAATTAATACATAGGATTCATTGGTTTGAAATTTTCTAGTTGGACTGATAAATCATAAATTTTAATGTCAAGATTATACATCCTTTCTCAGCTGGATCTTCATAGTAAGTACATCAAGATCTACTTAACATCATGTTTTCAGACCGTATAGTAGAATTTAAAGGGGTTTTCCCACAAAACAAGTTAGGCCCTAACGTGCTGGTCAGTGGCGGTCTCCGACAGATCACGTGAATGGGGGTGCGATATACCCTAGTCAACCATGCCGGACCGGCTACTCCGGTCATCTTGGGGAGCGACGAGGGATCCGATCAGGGTACAGCAGACTCCCGTTTTTGTGATTTGTGGGGGTGCCATTACCGAGACCCCCACCGATTAGCAAGTTAGGCCTTATTCTGCAGCTAAGGCCCAACTTGTTTCTTAGGAAAACCCCTTTAATACGTACCATATTCTACATAAAGAGAGTTGGGTGCATTTGATCTTCCATTAAACGCATTATTGCTACTTCTGGAAATATCTCCACGAGACTCTATAGTGAAAGAACAGAGATTAAGCACTACAATTAGGTGATACTATAATGCACACAAGTTGTAAAATCAAACAAAGAAGAGCACAGAAATTGATGGCTGCATAACAATGAGTGATGGAGAGTCAATTCATATGGGAGGGAGTCTAATCATTTCAACCATTGCAATTCTACATAAATAAAATCCAATTAAAGTCAAAAATACAAACAAAATTATGTATGCATGTCATTTAGTGATAAAACATGTTTAATACAAATGGGACATTCATGGAAAAGTATTGGTATATTAAAAGAAATAACATGCAACACATATGCATGCATAACAAAAGAGATGATTGCAATGGTCTGTACACTGGTTTTCTTGATACAATGCTTAGACTGAACCATGTTGGATCTAGCGCTATATATGGAGGTAGTCTGACTGGAAAGATAGGGACCAGCTTCATAGCAAGCCTAAAGGGGACAGTTGGGACAAAAAAAAAAAAAAAAAGATACGTTTTAATATTTATTAGGTAAATAGATTTCAGTCCAACTTCTGTCCCCCAATCCCAACATCATGGCTGTGGTGACTGAAAAAGTGGCCTTCTCCATTTACTTCCATGGCATTTCCAGGAATAGCTCTATTTTCATGAGCCCAGTGGATGTGAATGAAAGATGCCGGTTACTTGTATTATGGGGTAGATTTATGAAAAGCTCTAAAACACTTTGGCTGCTTTATACATGGGTATGGGATTTCTGGATGGGACACTCAAAATACAGATTTTACTGAAATATTGGTTGAAATTTTTACCATTTCCAGTGTTGCACTAGTCATGCATCATACTCTTACTATAACCATTGTATCATTGTCACCAGTGCTTATTAAAAGAGAAGAATTGCTAAACCTGCTACAGGATCCTCCATTATACTAGTGATACCCCGATCGCCTCCTAGTGTCAGCAGTCAGAGGTAAAGTAAGAAGATACATTAAAGAGCAGAAATACCTCATTAGACAAAATACCTCTGCACTCACAACCTTCCAGCTGAGAATAAAACAAGTGAAATCTATGTGGATATATGTGTAGCAGTATATTGTACTTCACTTACCCGGAGTTCTTCCAATGGCTACATGAGTATCAGAGTGTGAGCGCATGTGGCTCTTTCTGATGTGGCTCGATCCATTACTTATTTGCCCCTCGGAGAAACTAGAGCGGCGAGGGACAGACAGCAGAGTGAGACCTGGTAACGTTGGTGGTGTTGGGCCTGGAGTGTCCGTCTTTTGGGAGAAGAGGTTAGAACTGCTGCTGCTCTGAGAAGATGCTCTGCGGCTCATGTTTCCTATTGCCAGGTACTCAGGGCCATCATCCACCTCACTGGGAAGGTCTTCTGGGCTGGCAGTCTCTTCACTTTGGCTGGTCATAGTGCTGATACTCATCTCACTCACAGGAGAAAATGGCTCATAGGGAGACAAGTCTTTGGCGGGGGGCATGGACTCAGGCAGAGATACACATTCCTTATAGATGTTGTTCTGCTGATCTACCAAGCTGGAATGAAACCCTAAAAGAAGAAAAATGAAAATCACAAATATATGGATATGAAGTGTGTAGTCCCACTACAAGGCAGTACATTCCCTCATGTAAACCCATAGCAAACAACTAATCCAAGGTCCTTCACACCTCAACGACCGTAGAAAAGCCTGCCCATACCGCAAGCACAGGCAGGAATTGGTCCTGCTCCGAGTTTTGTAGCTTGGATTGTCGTCTCACACATGAAGCTGTGGAAACCAGGACCTAGATAATGAATTTAATTGGTCTGTGTGCATTGAATCAATAGTTGATAACTTGTTGTGACTAAGCAAATCCTTTAAAGCAACTTAAAACTAAATCATATGGACCTCTAATCTGGCAGCTTTGGCCTGGGCGATTACACATTGGTTACGTGTAAGGCTACATTCACACAAACGTGTGGCCGCCGGGCCCTAGCCAGCGGGTCACACGCCCGGTGCCACAGAGAGGAGGAGGGGAGACCCCTCCCCTCTCCATAGAGATGCATGGCCATGCACACAGGGAAAGATAGAACATGTTCCATGCGCCCATGGTGCCTATGGGGTACGTATGTGCGGCCACAAGCTTCCGGACGTACATACGTCCCCCAAACGTTTGTGTGAGCGGGGCCCAAGTCAGACTATACATGTCAAACTTTAGATTAAAGATTAATACCATGCATCTTTACTAGTAAACCTGTACGTGAAAACATGTTCCTAAAATTTTGGTTAAAACAAGTACAGTCAACTGAAAGGCCAGTTCACATTTCTATTGGAACACTTCTGGGTTTTTTTCTTACAAAAATAGATGCAAATATTTGAAGATCTAACACACGTAACAGATGCAAGTCTTTGTAATATATCTCATCTCTGTCTAGTTGCCTCATTTGCTTTTGGCTCACAATAAATGAAGAAAATAACAGAAGACCTCAGAGAGAAGTGAACTGGCCCTCAGACCATATACAGCATTATTCTTATATACTTATTTTTGCATTCATTAAGTGTCACCACTGTCACCTTACCAGTCATACCATTGCTGGGCATACTGGCCGGAACCTGCAGGCTGTTGTAGGACCTGTAAAGGGATGGCTGTGGGTTTTCAGTGTATGGGATAACCGGAAGAGGTGCAAGGCTTTTCCCAGAAATGGTGAATTCCATTTTTCCAGCAAGCTGGGTAAGAAAATACACACACATTAATTATATACACTATATCTCTAGTATTTAGGAATACACAGATAGAATCACGATGCTCACCACTGATGGATCTATTTGTGCCAATAATCTGGGGTTATTCTGTTCAACAGCTTCTAGACACTGAAACATGGCTGTTACATGGGGGTCACTCTGTAGGAATGCAGAATCTTAGAGACAAATAAAGAAGTAGTGAGATTGCCGTCACCAAGGTTTTATTTTACAAAGTTGCTGAACATGTTTGTTTGGAAGATTATTGAATTACCTATACAGGCAGTCCCAGGGTTAGGTACAATATAGGTTCTGTACTTTCTTAGGATGAATTTATATGCAAATGTTATATTTTGCAAGTGTAATTTATGGTCCATGTGACAATTGGATTTTATTATTTATGGGTTGTCGTAAGAACAATGATACACAATAAAGAATTAATGCAGAGACCTTTGATAAGTCGTACAGCTGTTTTTTGCATCCTGGGGCTAAAGTACAGAAAATTAGCAGCATCCAGACGTCCGTCTGTAATTAAGAGTAGTCTGCAAGTCGGGGTTAAGAATACTGGAGCATCTTGGCTTTGTGCGGGTGCTTCTAATCCCTACCCTGTGTGCCCCCCTGCATCATCCCCTGCTGGTAGCAGATACAGCAGGTTCCATCAGGCTGCTCACATGTAGCATGCTTCTGGTGGAGGGTAAATCATGGGGTGAGGTGGAGAGGTATGAGTATGTGATGAAGGGGGTAGTGTTAATACTGTAGCACACAACAGTTATTACCAGAGTAGAACTTCTTGGTATATTGTCTGTTCCCAAGAAGGGCCTTGAGCTGTGTGGAGAGACAGTGAAATTGCAGGCTATGCTGTAACCATAACTTGCCGTTGTCTTCACCGCTACTTTCACCATTCCTTTGGCTGTTCTCACAGAAGAGAAGTAACTAGATAAAAGGACAAAGAGAAACAGCATTGTATAGGGAGCCTTATACATTTCCCAGTGATCACATTTTATAGAATTCAGCATTTTATCATTATGTATATTATCTTCTCAGTGCCCCAAGGCCAAACTGTACTTCATATTCTGTACCTGATGAGATGATCCATGGAAAAATTGTGGGCTGTTCTTCACAAAGTTCCAGTAGTTTTGCGGTTTGCTGTAGACCTGAGACAAAGCAATGGAATAATTGTCCATCACCAATCTTGAATAATGTAATTTCTTTACCAGTAAATATCTGCCTGTGGTGAGGCATCTTTCCAACCTCTTATCTTCAGACCCAGATTTCAGAAGAAGTTTATACGGTAAACCACAGTCGTGTTGCAGCACAGTGACAACAGAACTGAAATTCTGTAATGGGGACCCCTTTATGTCTTTCTTAGTCCTCTTAAAGATGCATGGTTTTGCTTAAGTAAAGCCCATTTCCAGGTAGGAATACTGATTATTAACAAAACAATTATTTTCTAGTCTTTGGGTCCCCATACATAGAGTTCGCTGCCACAGGAAATACAGATGATTGTTGCAAATCCCTGGGATACCCCTTACAGGTCATTGAGACCATATGTGGATGCCACATATATCAAGTACAGGTGTGGTCTGGCAATACATGCATGTGGCCTGTTTGTACGGATTATGGGTATCCTAAATGCACTTGTCATAACTGATGCCATTTCTGGAAACCTTACTAGGCTGACATTACAATACACAAGCCTCCGAAATCAAACTGGATAACATTGCGGCATATTAAAATAGCATTTCTGGTATCAGTACAGATCTCTAGACACCCATTAGATGTGCATGTATGTCAGTTTTGCATATACGTGGCATATAGATACGTGGCATCTATATCCTACCTAGACTCTACTAATAAGGTGACCCTATTACCTGATCACATACAAGTCCATGCTGAAGAATGTTGCTCATGTCTCGGCAGAGTCTCTGCAGGCCACCGTACTTGGACCACACATTTCGGCTGTTGCCCGACACCAGTCCTTCTACCGTGGTTTTCAGATTATCCAGCAGCCTCCAATGCTCATCCCTGCTGAATACTGGCATTTTATTATCACAGGATGCAGGAAATAAACTCAGCCGCACAGGAAAGTGTAAGAGATCTCGCTGAATTTGCAACTTTTTTTTTTATTATTTCATAGTAAGCAATTTCTAAGAAACTCATGATTCTACCACAAATGATCTCTTATCCTGAGAATATTTTTAAAGATGCCATATGAGGCCACAAGTATGATGGAAGGTCACCATCTCAATGTTTAATGCATTATAGTTGTGCCCATGGCATGAAATGTACGGTATTATTTTATTATGCACACATAGTTCAACTAATCTCAAGTCACCATGAAAAGCCAATGTACACCTTCAGGGAGCAATAGTATAAAAAGAAATAAATATACAGCATTGTGTATGTCTGGCATAAAATTAATCTGTCATCAATTTTGACCATACAAACCTGCTGCTGATGATTGGTATTGGTCCTGGAGATTAGTGTAACGTACTCATATCTTTTTGTGAGTTGCTCATAACAGCAGGAATGTGAAAAATGTGTTTATATTCCAGGATTGTAGCTGGACTTGAAGAACTCTGGTGTGCGAGCTCTCTTACCGAGCACCGCTCAGGCCTGTCCCTCTGTTGTAGTGTTCAGACAGAAGCCTGCTCCATCAGTGACTTATAGCAGCAGGAAGTGGCTATACAGCAGCACATTTGCCATTGCAAACATATGCTTTCTGGAAGGCAGACATTGATTGATTTTAATCTGTAATAAAAGTAGCTGGGCACAGGTAAAGGAGTCTTCCTTTAAAGAACAACTGTAAAGTTACTGCCAAAAATTTTTTTAGCACAGCTGGAATGATCCTTTGATACCAATACCAATGATACCTGAATGATGCTGCTGGCTTCTTCCTAGCCTGAGATATATCTGGTATATTTAACATTAGATTCAGCCATTCCTGATGTGGCTGGGCACTTCCTGGTTGTGACCTCAGCTCAGGGCAAAGAAGCCAGAACAGGACAGCTTGTTTTTAATTGGCCGATCTGAAGCATGTGATGAGTCACATGCTTGCGAGATCACTAAAGGTCCTTTGCATCACACTACATACTTTCAAATGATGCAGGACAGTAGTGATGGGAATTCCAGCTCTTCTTAGTGAGCTGGTTCATTAGGCTCTGCTCACCAAGAAGAGCCGACTCTTCAGACTCTTGAACAGCTCCCTATTACATATATAAGAGATAGGATAGGATCTAGCCAAGCGATCATACTCCTGACAGTTGGTGATCAGAGTTATGGACCCCCTGGTCCAGCCATTTAGGGCATGTTGCATAGATATGCCAAAACTCATATGGAATAAACCCCTTTTTTAAAGAAGACATCTTAAATATAATATACAACCTCTTTCACAAAGTAGGATTTGTTTTATAGGTTTCATATGTATAACATCATAAAAAATAACAGGGGCTCTGATGCATGTCTCCTGTACAAATGAACGCTCTCACTTCACCAGATTGTGAAGAAATCTATGTATACAGGGCCATATACTGTGCACCACAACAGTGTCAGGAAGGGCTAAAGGTTAATTATTACAGCATTTGTATTCCCTAGATTATTCACACTCCACATCCATATTTCAGTCTGACTTCTGATTCACTTTTTACCTTAAAATGCACTAGATTTCAATAACATACAATGTAGTATTAAGAGAAGAAGGTGCTCATCCCCCGGAGCACTATATAGGTTCTTCTCTACGGATGTTGATAGCATTGAATTGATCCCTGATGTCCGGGCTTGTGGTTTCCAGGTTTCCCATGTTTCGCTTTGCAAAGATTAGTGAACTGTGATGAAAACGCTGAAAACTCAGTTAAACCAAGGACGCTACACAATGTGTGAAACACGAGAGCGTCACAGCTCTACAGCCAACAAATCCTCAACCAGGCCAAATGTATGTGATCATATTAAAAGGGAAGCCGAAGGCAGCTTACTGCCCCAAATATGCCTACAGTATGCAAGTATGACCCTGCTAGATAATACCCAGGTGGGGTTTTTTGGTTTTGGGGAAAATACTTAAACACGGCATGATATAGGTTTGTCATAATTGTTTTCAACAAATAAATAGATTAAAAAAACTGAGTAAAAAAGCTACAAAATAAAACCCAGCATGTGTGAAGATCTTTCTGCCATATAGCAGACCACTGGCCGCTGAAATTTCAATTGAGAATTTCTCCAAAAACAAGTGTAAAATTACTCTAATACCAGTTTAATGGATTCATCATTTCATAAAAATTTACTAAGAGCAGGTCTCCATTCTGGCGGATCACATGGCTCAAGAATCTGTACAGCCTGCAAGTAAAATGCCGGACAAAATGTGGTGACCTTTAGGATACATATACACCATCATATGGAAAAATTTGCATTAAAACCAGAAACTGGGTCAGAAATCAACACAAGTTGGTGAAGATTTTCAAAGTTACTTCATGAAAATCTGTAACACGTCTGCAGCAGAACAGTGTGGTGACACAATCTACATGGAGGAACATGAGACATGTAATATCTCACTGCCACGCGCTGCGCTGTATTACACCGAGGACTTCCACAGGAGAATCCCCACATCATGCGCATCTACCCTGCAACATGAGGTTGTCAGATACATAGGAGGAGCTTTCGTGTCACGTCACATTATTATCACTACATGTAACCTATAGAAGAACATCTATACCAACAAAAATCTCACAATCAGGACCCATGTAGTAGAAAACTCTCTGCTCATAGGAAGCGTCACATGTATCATCTGTGTATAGGTCATCATTACCTGGTCATAGGTTGCTGCTTGTGTGCGTCTTATCTGTCACATCAGTTTTATAGCCTGAATGATGAGACACTTTCACCAGCCAAGGCGCAGCGCGGCAGAGTCATACATTACTCATACAACCGGAGTTGTAGGATGCTATTTCTGTAGTACATTCACACATCCCACACATCACAATGCCTTCAGCAAGGCTGGGAGATCTAGATATGTATATATAAGGCTGCTCCTATATCTGTGCATGGACAACTTGTAATGTAGGAATGTGTAGTTAATAAAAGGTCATAGTGTAAAACCTTTGACCTGACATGACAGAGTGATTAAATGGACGTGTTACACACATACCACACCTGGGATTTAAAGGGGTTTTCCTACAAAGACAAGTTAGGACCTAACTTGCTGAGACCCCCACCCACTCTGCTCCATTAGTCTAATGAAGTGACAAGGGGTCAGAGCCCTGGTTCTAGTCATCTGTGGGGGTCTCAGCACTGAGACCCCCACTCATCAGCAAGTTAGGCCCTATCCCGTGGATAGGCCCTAACTTGTCTTTGTGGGATAACCCTTTAAGGGGTCAAAAATCAGAATAAGTAAGGCGATGCCACAAACATCTCTAGACAGAGGCGGCACGCTTTCTGTTTTTTTTAATTCCTTTTGCATAATCTAAGCCTGTGGAGCAGGGATTGTGTGACCACAATGACACCTAAGTCAGCCTTTAACTAGAAGAACACAACAAACAGCACATACTGTACCTCAGCTTCCTGGATCTGAGGAAATATGGCTCCAAGCAAGATTGTAAAAAGTGCACATTCTGCCATAGGCACTAGTAACTAACATGCCATCTCTATCACTTGCTCAGCATATTATCCCTGGAGAGATGTGTGATCATACCTCTTTGTATGTTGTTAGTAGCAACAGTTCTGTGGAAAATTCTTTTATATGTCAGGATTGTAGCTGGACTTGGGGCACCAGGGGATTGTTTTTACACTACAGTGACTTGATATCTATGCATTAGGCTGGGTAAACATCAAGTTTTCTGTATATTCTCAACGCATACACTGGGAAAGCTCCCAACCTACACACCAAGCGTACACATGGACATATAGCGGCATCCTTATTGACCAACGCAAGATAAAAAAAAAACACAACAAGCTATGTCTTTCAATCCTGCTCCCTCCCTCTAAGCAACATATTGCACAAAACATAGTGTGTGCATAGCCTTACACTGCTCTAAAAAGCTGTACAAGCATTCTAGTTGGACATTATAGCACTCACACAAAGCAGTGGGGAGGGACAGTGGAGCAGTTCAGTGCAGAGATCAAATGTCAAAGAAGTAACAGAACATTCCTATGGAGTACCAAGTCCAGCTACAATCCTGCAAAATAAATACATTTTTCACAGTCCTAATGGTACACACGCAAAAGGTCTTATTACACCGATCTCCAAGGTCTAAACTCAACACTGTCTGCATGGTTATAACTGTTGAAAGATTAACTTAACAACTAATAAATAACTGTATAATAAAATATTTAAGCCGATAAGAGAGCATAAGCGGGGGTCTCTCTAAAGATGGCGATGGATACACCTAGAGCCTTTACGCAGCACAGAGGTCATGAAGCGCTCAACTGCAAATCTGTGACACAGTAACATCACCATCGTTACTCCTATAGCACAGGATGTGACCAGGGACATGACACATTCAAGTAGAGTGCAGTCACACTGTGCCCCAGCATGGGGCTGACACCACTGTGACAATCCCTCCAGCTGCATCGCACCATTCCTAGTAACTTATAACTGGGTCTTGGTCAAGGTGTCCCAAATTGGGTCTGAGAAGGTTTGTCCCAGGAATACATTCATTCTCTATGAGAGTGTGAGACAGGCAAGTGCTTTTTCCAGCAATAGTGTGTGAATGGAGCCCTAAAAGGTAAATAAGTAGGCTGGGTGTGGAGCATAAGATACTAGCAGTGGCCGTGTCACTGTAGTGAGGTCTCTCCAATGCTGACATATAGTACATGCACCTGCCGGTAATCACTAGCCTCAGCAATGATGCACCTGGACAATGAGGCCAGTGATCGCTGCCACAGGGAAATAACTGGAGCACTGGGACAGGTGAGTAAGGATTGCCTCGTATTCCTTCTATTAGCCCGGGTAGTAACACAGCAGGTATGGCAGGGATAGTCTGTACAGCAGGGCGCCCCATAGTGGTGCACTGCACCCCACCTGTCACATTCCTCAGCTACCTGCCACTTCTCCGACAACCAGGGCTCGCCCCCCGCCATGTCTACTACCCTGCGCCCACCTCCGCCTGACTTACCCGGCGGACACCTCCCGGCGCAGGCCGCCGATATCCATGTCTGTGCCCGGTACAGACACTTTCCATCTCACGTCAAAACACTAACCAGCCCTGCCCAAGACACGCCCCCTTCACTCGTGCCTCGTACTTCCGGACATCGTCAAGACTACAAGTCCCATGATCCTCCTGCTGGAAGGGCTAGTGCTGCGCATGTGCGTAAGCCGAAGGCTGCCGGAGTCTGATGTTAGCTTGTTGGAGTTTTAGTCATGGTTGAAGTGGGCGGGAAAATGTGAGATTCCCCCTGGAAGGCAATATAAATGCAGGAATGGATGACACTAAGCACATTATCCAGTGTAGAATTAAGGCCCAGTATAAATGCGACCATAAGCCTCAATGGGAATACTGGGGACATTTATTAGGGCCTGTATGCCAGTTTTAATTGTAACTATTGTCGCACGGTCGGTAATTGCAATTATTTTTCTGCTTGTGCCACTAACTTGCAGGACCACAAATGTGATTATTGGACCTGAGACAGAATTCCATTGTTATGTGGACCTAAAGAACTGCCTTAAATACTTTGTTCCATATTTAGCAATGTGGTTTTATAGACTAGTACATCTACTACGTATAAAGCAACAAAAGAAAAAAGATAGCCTCCAGCACAGCAAGACTTCCAGATAAAACTTCAAGTTTATTAAACAATGGATAAGATCAGTACAACAGTCACAGACTGACGCGTTTCGAAGTTACAAAAATGAAAAACACATTATATATATATATATATATATATATATATATATATACACTCACCGGCCACTTTATTAGGTACACCTGTCCAACTGTTTGTTAACACTTATTTTCTAATCAGCCAATCACATGGCGGCAACTCAGTGCATTTAGGCATGTAGACATGGTCAAGACAATCTCCTGCAGTTCAAACCGAGCATCAGTATGGGGAAGAAAGGTGATTTGATGCCTTTGAACGTGGCATGGTTGTTGGTGCCAGAAGGGCTGGTCTGAGTATTTCAGAAACTGCTGATCTACTGGGATTTTCACGCACAACCATCTCTAGGGTTTACAGAGAATGGTCCGAAAAAGAAAAAACATCCAGTGAGCGGCAGTTCTGTGGGCGGAAATGCCTTGTTGATGCCAGTGGTCAGAGGAGAATGGGCAGACTGGTTCGAGCTGATAGAAAGGCAACAGTGACTCAAATCGCCACCCGTTACAAGCAAGGTAGGCAGAAGAGCATCTCTGAACGCACAGTACATCAAACTTTGAGGCAGATGGGCTACAGCAGCAGAAGACCACACCGGGTGCCACTCCTTTCAGCTAAGAACAGGAAACTGAGGCTACAATTTGCACAAGCTCATTGAAATTGGACAGTAGAAGATTGGAAAAACGTTGCCTGGTCTGATGAGTCTCGATTTCTGCTGCGACATTCGGATGGCAGGGTCAGAATTTGGCGTCAACAACATGAAAGCATGAATCCATCCTGCCTTGTATCAACGGTTCAGGCTGGTGGTGGTGTCATGGTGTGGGGAATATTTTCTTGGCACTCTTTGGGCCCCTTGGTACCAATTGAGCATTGTTGCAACGCCACAGCCTGAGTATTGTTGCTGACCATGTCCATCCCTTTATGACCACAATGTACCCAACATCTGATGGCTACTTTCAGCAGGATAATGCACCATGTCATAAAGCTGGAATCATCTCAGACTGGTTTCTTGAACAGGACAATGAGTTCGCTGTACTCAAATGGCCTCCAGTCACCAGATCTCAATCCAATAGAGCATCTTTGGGATGTGGTGGAACGGGAGATTCGCATCATGGATGTGCAGCCGACAAATCTGCAGCAACTGTGTGATGCCATCATGTCAATATGGACCAAAATCTCTGAGGAATGCTTCCAGCACCTTGTTGAATCTATGTCACGAAGAATTGAGGCAGTTCTGAAGGCAAAAGGGGGTCCAACCCGTTACTAGCATGGTGTACCTAATAAAGTGGCCGGTGAGTGTATATATGTATAGAAAAGGTTTCTACTCCAAAGATGATATCATCACAGAGAGTGATAGTTACAAAATGTGAGATGGGATAAGGCATAAGGTGATCCTCAGAGGCACACAGGTCTTGATTGCCAAGATTCTGCAGCTGGTGTTCCCCCTTTCTTTTACCACAGATAAAGGGGTGCACCTTCACATCAAAAAAGGTTCACCACAATGTAGGCACCTTTGTGTAGCAAACTAGTCTAAATTGTGCTTTCAATTAGACAGCTTATACCTAATTCACACTTATGTTAGAGGTCTCTCCTGGTGTGTTGTCTGAGGCGGAGGGGCTGAACAGGAAGAAGTACAGGCAGTCCCCGTGTTACATACAAGATAGCGTCCGGAGGTTTGTTCTTAAGTTGAATTTGTATGCAAGTCGAAACTGTACATTTTTTTCTTTTGTCCCAGTGATAATTGGAGTTTCAAAAATTTTGCTGTAATTGGACCAAGGATTATCAATAAAGCTTCATTACAAACTTTACAGCTGATCATTGCAGCCTGGGACTATAGTAAAGCATCCAGAGAGCTTCACCAGAGGTCACAGTGGGCAGAAGGGTCCGTCTGTAACTATGGGTTGTCTGTAAGTCGGGTGTCCTTAAGTAGGAGACCACCTGTATCCCACTCCATACACATTCAGATTTGCAATATCTCTTGTGGTTCAACAGAGATTCTCTAGAGATTGTTTTGCGGCCTCATGAGTGTTGTATCCAGGGCATTCAGCTCTGTGTTCAGTACCATGGACAATGCATAAAACTTATTTAAAAAGCTGTGCATCATAGGGAACATTCCCAATTGTTGTTGCATTGTCTGGATCTATGAGTAAGTGCCCCTGGTTTGTCAGTATTGATTTTGTTGGTAGATTTCCTATACTTTATTTGCCACCTTCCGGTAATCGAATATGTTAGCTTCATGATGGCCTTTATGTTCTGGAGATAGCCTTAAAGACAGAGGCCTTCTCATCCATAACTTGCTGGGGTACTCAAACATACCATTTTCCCTTTTGTATCTGAAATAAAAGGGTATTCTGGGACTTTACTCTGATTTTTAACAAGGTTTCTCGTGTTCACTTGTGCTGTTGATTTATGCAAAGCTTATTAAAATGTTTTACGTAGCTTGCCCAACTCACTGATACACCTAAACACCTATCCACAATGTCAAATGAGCCACTTATCTCCCAGAGAATTAGAGGACTTTGCAGATGAAAATCCAAAACCTGCCATAGGCAAAATATCAGATTGATCCAGCACCAAAGCGCTCCATTTTAATTGAGAAATTCCGATTGTTCCATAAAACATATCCATCACAGGTATAAGATACAGGTAACATCATATCACCAATGAGTTTCTAGCCATGATTGAAACCCCTTGGTGATATGATTTTATCTGTACTTGCGCTGAAAATGTTTTATGGAAAAATTCGAAGAACACAGCGTAAACTGAGCCTTAATGCAACCTGTCACCAGGAATGTCATTTTAAGGTGGTGACAGGTTCAAATAGCCTATGCTGTGCTAATTTTAAAAATGCCTTTATGAATCATTTAATTCATTTGAAATAGTTTATTTTCCATTGTCAGGCTCTCTGCCAGCATCATGTGGTGAGTTCCAGGAAGGGGCAGCTTCAGCCTGTGTGTGCCTGTGTCTCCTCATGTAATCTTCCTCTTGTACACACCATCCCCCTCCCTCCCCTGCCTGCTCAATGCACATAACAGGAAGTGGGGAGGGGTAAGGGGCTGCATGAGTTTGAAGAAGAGAAGACTGACACAGGCTGTACCTCCCCCCCCCCCCTTTCCCCAAGACTCACCACATGCTGCATAGCATAGGCTATTGGAACCTATCGCCAGCTAAAAATGACATTCCTGGTGACAGGTTCACTTTAAAGAGGTTGTCCACTTTCAGCAAATAATTGATATTGTTTGTATCGGTTCCTCGCTGTTTTCTAGATCTCTGCTTGCTGACATTCTATTTACCTTTACAGGGTGCAGCCCTTTTTCCCTATTTATTTTTTGCGCTTCTGTTTTTAGTTACCTTTTTAGTTACAGAGGGTTACAGAGATGTGTGAGGGATTTTTATCCGCGGCACCAATTGTACTTTCTAGTAGCTCCATTTAAAGGGAACCTGTCACCAGGAGACCCATTTTTAGCACTCCCCCCCCCCCCCCCACACACACACACACTGCCAAAGTGTTTTTGTATAAAAAATAGGTTTTACAGAAAAAAGATATGTTATATAGCACCTTTCAATACCACGTGCTGTGTGACTAGGCACTCGTCACCTGGGAGTGGCTGGAAAGGAGCAGTTCCCCCCCACCCTTGGTAAACAGCTCCTCCAGGTGTCCTTTTCAAATATATGAAAACACCCATCACTGGGCTTAGCGACGCCCCCTGCTCCTCTACAGCCAATCCTGAGTGAGGGGAATTATTCATATATTTGAAAAGGACATATGGTGGAGCAGGTTCCCAAGGGTGTGGGGGGGGGGTGGGAACTGCTCCTTTCCAGCAACTCCCAGGGGGCAAGTGCCTAGTCACACAGCAGATGCTAATGAAAGGTACAATATAACATATCTTTTTTTCTGTAAAACATATTTTTTATACAAAAACACTTTGGCAGTGTATGTACTATGCTCTGGGGGTCTGCTAAAAATGGTTCCCCTGGTGATAGGTTCTCTTTAATATTCTATACAATGTACTGGAAAGCTGGAAAAAATTCCAAGTGCAGTTAAATTGACAAAAAAACACATTTGTGATGTTTTCTTGTGGGCTCTATTTTTACGTGTTTTATTCTGCGCTCCAAATGACTTTCTCTTTATTCTTTGGGTTGCTACGATCACAGGGATATCAAATTTATATACCGTATATACCCGTGTATAAGCCAAGTTTTTCAGCACAAGATATGTGCTGAAAAACCTCACCTCCGCTTATACACGAGTCAATTAAAAAAAAACCCGTAATACTCACCCTCTGGTGCCTGGCTCCCGATCCCCAGCATCGGTACATTTTATTTTTTAATGTACTAAACATACAGGGGACTGGCTGTATACAATATGGGGCTGGCTTTATTCTATATGGGGCTGGCTGCATACTACTTGGGGCTGGCTGTATACTACATGGGGGCTGGCTCTATACTACATGGGGGCCGGCTGTATACTACAGGGGGCTGGCTGGCTGTATACTACATGGGGGTGGGCTGGCTGTATACTACAGGGGGCTGGTTGGCTGTATACTACAGGGGGCTGGCTGTATACTACAGGTGGCTGGCTGTATACTACAGGGGGCTGGCTGGCTATATACTACAGGGGGCTGGCTGGCTGTATACTACAGGTGGCTGGCTGGCTGTATACTACAGGGGGCTTGCTGGCTGTATACTACAGGGGGCTGGCTGTATACTACAGGGGGCTGGCTGTATACTACAGGTGGCTGGATGGCTGTATACTACAGGTGGCTGTCTGGCTGTATACTACAGGGGGCTTGCTGGCTGTATACTACAGGGGGCTGGCTGTATACTACAGGTGGCTGGCTGGCTGTATACTACAGGTGGCTGGCTGGCTGTATACTACAGGGGGCTTGCTGGCTGTATACTACAGGGGGCTGGCTGTCTGTATACTACATGGGGCTGGCTGTATACTACATGGGGTCTGGCTGGCTGTATACTACACCCTCGGCTTATACTTGAGTCAATAGGTTTTACCAGTTTTTGGTGGTAAAATTAGGGGTCTCAGCTTATACTCGGGTCGTCTTATACTCAAGTATATACGGTAGGTTTTAATAGATTTAAAAAAAAATTTAATCTTTTGTATGTAAAAAATATTTTCCATTTTTCCAAATTCTGAGGCAAATAACTTTTTCACACTATGGTTTACGGACTGGTGTAAGATGTCATTTTTTTGCAGTATGTGCTTGCGTATTAATTTATATCAACTTATGACTGATCATTTTTTATTCAAATATTCATGGATAGAAAAAGTGGCGCTTCGGACATTTGGTCGCTATTTTCCGCTACGGTGTTCAAGGTCGGGAATAATCGTTTTTATATTTTGATAGAGCAGGCATTTTGGGACGTGGCGATACCTATCATGATTATGATTTTTACTGTTTATTTACTTATATATATATATGATCTAGGGAAACGGGGGTGATTTAAACTTTTACTTTTTTGATATTTTAAAACATTTGTTTTCACATTTTTTTACCCTTATTTCAGACTTCTTTAACCCTGCCGGGTCAGTATTGCAGTATATAGCAATATTACTGGTGATCTCTAATAGCCTGCCATCTGCTGGCTATTAGAGATCATTACAACTGGCAAGCCTGCAAGTTTCAAGACTGTAGGCTGCCATGGCAACTGATAGCCCTCCGATGACTTTACAGAGAGGGGGGGGGGCAGCGAAAGGCCATCCAAGATGCTTAATATAGTTAGGTGCCACGTTGTGCACATGTGTGACATCACATGGCCATGGACAGATTTCTCTCCACTGAAAGTAAACATAGATGCTTCCTATAGACAGAAATTCTTACAGAAAGTATATTGGAAAAAGGTATAACTTTTTACCACAAATATTTGCTAACAAATATTTGCTAAATGTGGACAATCCCTTTAACCTCTTAAGCAGTCTGACTAAAACAGTGAGGATTAACCCCTACCGACGTGCATCGTAATAGTACGGCGCACGTCTGGTGCGGGTACATGGAGAGGGCTCATGGGCAGAGCCCTTTGCATAACTGGTAAGTCTTTGCTGCATATTAATAGCACTGATAGCGAGTGTTATGCCGGCGGCTTCAGAAAGATGGCGTCACCTATGTGCCGTCATCTTGGTGACGATCGTCGCTCCCTGTGATGTCATCGGGGAGCGGTGATTGGTCGCCATGACAGCCTCGGGTCTTCTGAAGACCCAAGGCAGTATCTGGTAGGATCGATCAAACAACCTGGGGTTAAAGTACCCTAGAAAGTCTAAAAAACTGTGAAAGTACAAATAAAAAAAAAAGTTTTAAATAAAAATTATAATAAAAAAACATAAAATTCAAATAACCCCCCTTTTCCTAGAACTGATATAAATATAAATAAACAGTAAAAACATAAAAACATTAGGTATCGCTGCTTCCAAAAATCTATCTGATGCCCACACTATCAAAAAAATTCAAAAATTATCTATCAAAAAAATTATAAAAAGGGATCAAAAGGTCATACCATTCTAAAAATGGTAGCATTGAAAACTTTTAAAAGTCGCACAAAATGACACCACCCACAGCTCCATACACCGAAGTATGAAAAATTATTAGCGCCAGAAGATGGCAAAATCAAAAAAAAATTTTGTACAGGAGGTTTAATTTTTGTAAATGTAATGTGTAATGTGAAAACATTATGGAACCTAAATAAATTTGGTATCCCCGTAATCCAAAGAATAAAGTGGACATGTCATTTGAGGCACCCAATGAAATCTGTAAAATCCAAGCCAACAAGAAAGTGACACTAATGCGTTTTTTCACCATTTTCACTGCATTTGGAATTTTCTCCCCACTTCCCAGTACATGGTATGGAATATTCAATACCGCCATTATGAAGTGCAATTTGGTACACAGAAAATGAGTCGTCACAGAGCTCTTTATGTGTAGAAAAAAAAGTTATAGATCTTTGAAGGTGGGGAGTGAAAAATGGAAATGAAAAAAAAAAAAAGATGAGGTTGTCAAGGAAAGACACGCCTGCCACATCCATGATGGCCGCCTGAACTTGCCAGTGTGCACGTCATTTTATTGTCCGGTTAGAAACATATCATCAGCTTTAGAGTTCCGCGCGTTGCAGGAAGGGGCGGCTGGTGTGCGGTGGAATGTTATGCTGGAAGCGGAAGTGGCGGGGAGAGGAGCGCAGAGACGATGAACAACAAATTTGACGCGTGAGTTTGGGACCCGGAGCAGTGACATAGAGCGCGTAGCGAGGAGGAGAGGCGCTCAGTAACCCCTTACAGGGCGGGCGGTGCTGTGCGGTAGTGTGATGTATGTGGAGACCTGGACGTGACACAGGTGATGACAGGCTGGCTGCATACAGGGAGCCCTCATGTGTGGGCACTCTGCAGGTCTATCCCGGGCATCTCTAGTGTCTCTATAAACATTGCTCCACATCTTGTAGTAAAAGGGTTTATAAATTATTTTATTACAGCAGAAACCTATCGAGTGACTTGTGATATGATCAGTTTTAACAATCTGAGCCCTTATGTTTCTGGCACAACATATGCATGTCCCAAGCGGATATTATCATGACTTGTACGCCATTCTTCTGCAGCGCCGCCCATGTATGGTTCCATGTATGGTTCCATGTATGGTTTGTGTGGTTCAGCACAGCCGATGGCATCTTCTCCTGATCAGGAACAAGCTACCAGCCAGTAAACCCTTCTAAACATGTGTTGTTTCTAAGCCGCAATAAAAAAGGAGCATGTGAACACAGCCTAAGGCTAGACCTGGCAGCGAAAGATTGCGCTATGAAAGCCACCTGTGGTAAAATGATCACAGATCTTGGTTTGTACCAGGATGCACTTCATAAACAATCTGTTTTTAGCAATATGTTCGATTCTGACGGTGGCATTTTTCCTTTTCTTTTGCTTATACCTTTAATTCTATTATACAATTTACACACTGCTGGGATTCTCTCCTCTGTCTAAACAAATTTGAAGAGATCATGCCTTTATTTCTATATTAGATTGAGAACTATGGTGCACAAACAATAATCTTTATTTATATAGCGCCATCAAATGCCGTAGCGCTTTACAAATAATATGCCATCTTGTGCTGCCACAGAGCACTTATACCAGCACTTCCAATACATTTATATTAAGTTGAAAACATAGCCCTCTGTGCCACAAGTATCCCACATTTTCTGCCAAATCTGCCATTCTATGGGAACGTTTGGCTTTTCTTTTGCTCTGGGTATTGCCAAGTTGTATATTGTGGCACACACTGTACCACTTTTACAGAATATTTTTGACCCCAAAAACTACTAGTGCTGCGTAGAGCTGTATGTTGCGTTTAAAACCCATAAGAAACACATCCTATAAAAGCATGTGTTTTCACTACAGCACATGCTTTTTTTTCCAAACAAAGAATGTGGAAGGAACGCTTCTGATTTCTGTGTATCTTGCCTACGTTGGCATTCACATAATTTGTGATGCCCATTGTGTTGTTGTGTTTGCAGTCTGAAGGATGATGACAGTGGGGATCATGATCAAAGCGAGGAGAACGGCACACAGAAAGACAGTGAGAAGGAAAAGAATGACAAGGATAAGAACCAGAGTTCATGCAGAAAGAAGGTAGGACGTCTGCTGTTCTTCAGGAGTCTTCTGACTGGCATATTCCCCTGCTAGATAGAGAAATATGTTCCCTTTAATCTTAAAGGTGACAGGGTGGATAAGTCTAATATTCTAACAATATAAAGTCATATATGTTGCAGGACCGGACCTTTATATATATATATATTCTTTTGTTGTTGTTGGTTTGCCCATTAATCCTGGAAGCTGCAGTACGATTATTTTCTTGACTTGCTGCTTATTCTATTTGACATGGCCTCAGTTCTATCCACAAGTAGACTCATGACAGAGCTCTCATAGATTTACATAGGCAAATTGTCAGACACTGTGAATCAGTATGTCAGGTAATCGCGGAACAAGGCTATGCTATAATGTGCAAAATAACCACACTGAGTATACCAGTAATAACACGCAGTCTGAACACTTTTTGTTTCATTTTTTTTGTTTTAGATTTGTCAAACTATAAAGAAAAAAAAAGTTGGCTAATACCGTATATACTCGAGTATAAGCCGACCCGAGTATAAGCCGAGACCCCTAATTTTACCACAAAAAAAATGGGAAAACCTATTCACTCGAGTATAAGCCGAGGGTGTAGTATACAGCCAGCTAGCCCCCTGTAGTATACAGCCTGTCCCAAGTAGTATACAATCAGCCTGCCCCCATGAAGTATACAGCCTGCCCCCATGAAGTATACAGCCTGCCCCCACGAAGTATACAGCCTGCCCCCACGAAGTATACAGCCTGCCCCCACGAAGTATACAGCCTGCCCCCACGAAGTATACAGCCTGCCCCCACGAAGTATACAGCCTGCCCCCACGAAGTATACAGCCTGCCCCCACGAAGTATACAGCCTGCCCCCACGAAGTATACAGCCTGCCCCCACGAAGTATACAGCCTGCCCCCACGAAGTATACAGCCTGCCCCCACGAAGTATACAGCCTGCCCCCACGAAGTATACAGCCTGCCCCCACGAAGTATACAGCCTGCCCCCACGAAGTATACAGCCTGCCCCCACGAAGTATACAGCCTGCCCCCACGAAGTATACAGCCTGCCCCCACGAAGTATACAGCCTGCCCCCACGAAGTATACAGCCTGCCCCCACGAAGTATACAGCCTGCCCCCACGAAGTATACAGCCTGCCCCCAGTATAATAAAAAAATAAACTTAATACTCACCCTCCGACGATACTCACCTTTGATTTGAAGTGGCGGCTCCCGGTCCTCGGCGGCGGCTCCTGGTCCTCGGCGGCAGCTCCCGATCCTCTGCGGCGGCTTCTCTCTTCGATCTTGACGTGCCGGAAATCGCGTCCATGCGACTTGCCAGCGGGCGCACAGTGCGATGCGGCGGTGTCGCCGCTGATGACGTCATCAGCGGCGACACCGCTACATCATATTGTGCGCCGCCGAGGACCGGGAGCCGCCGCCGAGGACCGGGAGCCGGATGGTGAGTATTAATTTTTTTTTTTTTTATTACCTCATGTTTTTTTTTTATTAACTCGTGTATAAGCCGAGATTAGGTTTTTCAGCACATTTTTTGTGCTGAAAAACTCGGCTTATACACAAGTATATACGGTAATTATTTGTTTTACAAGCTGTTACATCATGACTTGCAAATAAGTGACAGTAGTTCATAAATGTTGGAAATGTATTCACAGACAGTTGTGCCTGGCCCAGCAGAACACCCTCTACAGTACAACTATACCTTTTGGTATTCCCGAAGAACACCAGGAAGACCAACAAGTTCACAGAGCTATGAGCAGAACATCAAGCAGATTGGTACCTTTGCCTCAGTGAGTGTTTGCTCCATGTTACCACATTGTAGAAGGTAAATTTGTCCATGGCCAAACAGGTGCAAGGCTCATTAGTACCGTATCACCGAGATTTATTCAGAGCATGACCATGGACAGATCTACATCCGCAGGAAGTAAACATAGCAGCTTTCTATAGACTGATGGCAAGCAGAGATATTGATACAAAAAGTATATTGGAACATTGTAGAACTTTTTTTCACTATAAAAACTAAAATATTTATTTGCTGAAATGCAAACACCCCTTTAATATTTGCCTCTATAACATATTGCTCATTATGGTTAACATATTATGGTCAAATTATGACTTAGAGGGATTGTCCAGCTATGGCAACATTATTCACATTATGGGTTACCCTCTTTTAGAGAAATGAAAACGCAGACATGACCTGCATGATTTGTGATGCAGTTCTGACACTGAAACCATGTATGTATCATAAAAGGAGGGAGACTGTAAAAGGCAGGTGACCATACTTCTCCTTTTGTTAATCCACTCCTAGATTTATCTCAGACACTGCATCCAAAAACTTGTCTGGATCCTGCACATGTAATATATGCCATGTACTTCATTCCTTTTTAATTTTTCTGTAATTCAATCGAGGAAAACTGGTAATTACCAATGGAAATGTCATCTGGACTTGTAAGCCTAGTGTAAGCAGAGATTTAAATGAAGAAATGACATGTTATATTGAATAACTTCTACAAAGCTTTTATACACGCAGTTTAAGGCCATATAAAGTAGGATTTCATTGGATACAGGAAGGGGCATTCTACATAGACTTGTGCAATAGGTCATGATTTTTTTGTATATACCCAGTGGCAAAAATTCTGTACCAACATAATGCTGGTTTTCCTATTTGAGACTGTTCTGCAATATGACTAGCTACAAATGGATAGGTGCAGTTTCCATCTCTGGTGACCACATCTATCTTAACGGTGACTAGTCACCAGAGATTACACTGACATTGCATATATGTCTTTCTGCTTTCTCTAAGCCTTTGCTTTACAATATAATTGTGTCTTTTAACTTGCCTTCAGCCTGACAGAATCCTCTGTGTAGTCCCAGGGGTTGGGCTTTGGTTTGGATGAATTGTCTTGTCTGTGCTGCAGACTCCTTGGCTCTCAGTCCCTACCTTCGTGCTCCTGTACAGCTCCTCCTTCCTGCACAGTGTGGTGAGCTGACACCAGTGGGGTAGGGAGGAGCTGTATAGAAGCACATAGGCGGCGTCTAAGAGCTGAGCAGTGAGCAGCACAGATAAGTAATGTGTTGTTTTTTGAAGTACATTCAAGCCAAAGCCCAACCCTGGGGACTACACAGAGGATTCTAGAGAAGGAAAACGTAGCACACATCCTTAGTTGGTTTTTATGCTTTCATCTTTTAATGTATATATTCAATATTTGTAGCTCCACCAAAAAAGTTTATACAAATCATATGCTGATATAACAGATCATAGGTTATTCTTAACGACGTTTCGGTCTCATTCGACCTTTGTCAAGTCCGATCTGAAACTAGGTAGTGGTCTAAAAAAAACCAACTAAGGATGTGTGCTACGTTTTCCTTCTCTATATATTGGGACTGAGTACCCGACGTAAGCACCATCCGCACTTTATCAGGAGTGCGGTACCCCTGTTTCCTACACAGAGGATTCTGTCAGGGTTCAAGATAAGTTATAATAATTATATTGTAATGCAAATGCTTAGAGAAAGCAGAAAGGCAGATTTGCTCTGCAGTGGATTTTGTATGTTGTATGTTCTCTCCGTGTTTACGTGGGTTTCCTCCGGTTTCTTCCCAACCTCCAGGTACATACTTGTAGGTTGCCACAAATGATTGTTTTTATCCATTCACTAGTGTAGGAGTATAGAAAACAGCAAACCACGCTTACTTTGTAGCTGAGCTCTGTTCTCAAAGTAGTTATCAGTGCCAGAGGTACGTCTGGGCATACATCTTGCATTTAGCTTGCAGACCCACTTTCCATATACCCTTATTCTATGGTGTGCCTGAATGTCTTTATATGCTACTTGCAGGCCTTGCTTGACCCTATAACATTGTATTTGATGTGCAGGTGGAGCAGTTCTGGAGATTCTACAGCCACATGGTACGTCCCGGTGACCTGACAGGACACAGCGACTTCCATCTTTTCAAGGAGGGGATAAAACCAATGTGGGAGGTGAGTTTTGGGAAAAAGAAATATTAATAACGATAGGGAGCTGGAAGATGATTCAAATGAATTAAATTAATTAGTCATTTTAGTTCTCAATGATTCTGATTTTGGCCGCCCACCCAGAGCAGTGTTTTTTTCCTCGTATGTAGGTGAAACCACTTTGGGAAGAAACTTGGTGCAGTACAAGCAAGCCAGGGTGATAGTGAGTCCTGTGCAGAGCTGAGAGCTGCTTACCTGGCTTTGTATCCTATCAGAGAGATCGGAATGCTCTCGTATATCTTTACAAATCCACTAGACCACCTACTACCCTGTACATGGTGAAAGGGGAGACAAATAGAAACATTCTAGATCCTGCTGGTAGAAGGGGAGGATATGTGAAGTCATTCTCTAGGTCACACCTTATGTGTGACTCTTAGGTCCTCGGATCCTATCATAAAGATATACCTACCCTCCTAAGGTAAATGTGAAAAGTCAACACACAAGCTTTATTCGCAAGGTTAGTGGCTTAACGATCGCAGTCGCAGCAGGCGTGACCGAGCCCGGCGATGGACCTGGGACCACAGACTCCTGTCATAGGTGAAAGGATCAATTGTATGCGTGTCAGACGCGCATACAATTGATTACAGTAGCGCCGCAGGCAGATGCATGGAAGAACGTGCATCTGCCAACACTGCTGCAAGAGAGAAGAGGAAGCAGTGGGGTTGCTGGGTGAGGTGAGTACCTAGTCAATTGTTTTTGTTTCACTTAGGGGCGTCTGCTGACATTTCATTAACTCCTTAACCCCTTAAGGACGCAGCCATTTTACAGCTTAAGGCTCAGCCCGATTTTTTGGATTCTGACCTGCGTCGCTTTATATGGTTATAACTTTTGAACACTGTTACTTATCAAAACGATTCTGAGATTGTTTTTCCCCACATGTTGTACTTCATTTTAGTGGTAAATTTTGGCAGATAAGTTTTGCGTTTATTTACAAAAAAAAGAAAATATGATAAATTTTTTGAAAAATTTGCCATTTTCGAAATTCTAAATCATTGCGTTTTCAGGCAGATAGATTTACCACCTAAATAACTTGCTGAATAACATTTCCCATTTGTCTACTTTACATTTTCATAATTTCTGAAATGTCTGGATAATTCATTTTGATGTCACGCGGCCTACAAATAGAATATCGCTTTTCCGGATTTTCAGAATTGACTATTTTGGGGATAAATACAGTTTTGAATGAAATTTTACATATTTAGCATCAAAACCCCCTATATAATCAACCCATTTTCAAATCTGCACCCCTCAAGCTATCAGAAACAGCTTTTACGAAGATTGTTAACCCCTTGAGATCTTCATAGTAATTGAATCAAAATGGAGGTGAAATTTAGAATGGTCATATTGTTCCCTTATACGTTCATTTAGCACTAAAATTTACACATTTCCAAAATATAAAAAGAGAAAACCCACCATACAATTTGTTCTGCAATTTCTCCTGAGTACAAAGACCCCCCACATGTGGCTGTGACTTGTTTTATGGGCGCACAGCAAGGCGCAGAAGGGAAGGAGGGCGCTGCAGCTGCCAGGATTTTAGTTTCCTCATTGGCCCCTTTTGAAGGCTATAAAATTTTCGCTTTTGCGTTATTGGGGCCATGTGATGCCATTTTTTTTGCGGGATGAGATGCTTTTTCCATTGTTACCATTTTGGGGTTGGTATCACCTATTGTTGAAAATTTAGGAACTTTTTTTGAGGGCAGGAGTAGAAAAGCATTAATTCTGTACTGGATTTTTGACTTTTATTTTTTTGGTGTTCACCGTATAGACTAATAATCATGTTAGCTTTATTCTATGGGTTGATACGATTACGGGGATACCAGACATGAATATATTTTCTTACGTTTTACTAAATTTGTCAAACAAAACCCTAATGTGGGGAAAAATCTATAATTTTTGTATTGCCATCTTCCAAGTGGCATAACTTTGTTACGTTTTTGGCTACGGAGCTGGTTGATGGCTTGTTTTTTGCGGGACATGTTGTACTTTGCACCAGTATCATGTCTGAGTACATATGGTTTTTTGGTCGCATTTTATAGCATTTTTTGTGGGATTGAAAAGGTAAAAATCATAATTTTTGGAGGGTTTATAACAGTTTTTTTTTACGGCGTTTATCGTGGGGGTTCAATAATGATTTACTTTTATTCTACGGGTTGTTACGGACGCGGTGATACTATATATGTGGGGTTTGTGTTATGATTTAGACTTTTTTTTTGAGTTATATGTCTCTTTATATGTTTTGGGGGTTTGGGGCATTTTTAGTGATTTATGACTATTTTTTTATTGAATAACTTTTTTTTTTACTTTTTCACTTTTATACCATGGGATATGAACAAGCAATCTTCTGATTGCTTCTTCATGATAATATTCTGCAATACTGATGTATTGCAGAGTATTATCAGTGTCAGCCTATGCACTTGCATAGGCTGGCACTTTGCCAGTAAGATGACGTCACAGACGCCATCTTACCGGCAATTCTTGCAAGTAACTCTGGGGTCCAGATCGGACCCCAGAGTTACTATAGCAACGATCGGCGCCCCCCGAAAACGGTTCGGGGGGGCCGATCGTGGGGGAAAGACCCCCCAGATACTTGTTAGATGCCGCGGTCGCGCTGACCGCGGCATCTAAAGGGTTAAGCACCCGCGATCGGAGCCCACTCCGACCGCGGGTGTTACACTGGGGTGCCGGCTATTAGTTACAGCCGGCACCCCGTGTTTCCCGATGCCGGTTCGGCTCTGATCCAGAGCCGAGCCGGCATAAGCGCCGTGGCGGATATATCCGCCACTGAGCGCTAAGTCACTGCGCTCCGTGGCGGATATATCCGCCGCGGAGCGTGAAGGGGTTAATGCACAATGACGGATGTATCCGTCAGCAAGCTACTGAGTATGTATGAAGAGAGCTGACGGGCTCTTGTGATACAGAGGTGGCGTTTGCTGCATATTGCAGCTAACGGCAGTGATTGTGCTAGTTCCGATTGTGGGTGTTCACCCCTCGATTGCCACAATCTAGGCTGTATGGCTTCTGCAAAAAAGTCAAATCACACCCTTTCCCTAGAACTGATATAAAACTAAATCATAAAAATCACAAAAATGTTAGGTTTCACCGTGTCTCAAAATGCCTGATCTATCAAAATATAAAACCGCTTATTGCCGGCAGTGAACCGCATAACGTAAAATAGCCCCCAAATGTCTGAAGGTGACGTTTACACCATTTTATATCACATAAAAAAAACTTTGCACAGTCCTCAAAATGCTATCAATGAAAAGGTAAGAAATGACATCTCGCACAGCTCTGTATGAGCTTTTTTACACATTGTTTAATTTTTGAAAATGTATAATAACACAATGAAACCTATATAAATTATTTTATCATTGTGATCCTACCGAACCAAAGAATAAAATAGATTTATCTTTTGGAGCGCACAGTAAAAGTCCTAAAAATTTACCCCACAAGAAAGTGACGCAAATGTGTTTTTTCATGAAATAATATATAATGTCACCTAAGAAGTAACATTTGTTATGCAGAATATAAGCCCTTACACAGCTCTGTACACAGAAAAATGAAAACGTTTTGAATTTTTGAAGGTGGGGAGCGAAAAATGAATGAAATAAAGCTGCGTCAATTTCACCTACTGTTGTGCAAACGGAGCAGATTGTCAGTCAGTGTGGCTTCCTAAGTGGACTGTTTAATTTCACAGATGTTTGAGTTACTTGGGGTTATATTGTGTTGTTTAAAGGGGTTATCCGGGTGTTAAAAATTACTTAGGGTCGGGCTGGGGTGGGCTATTTAAAAATTATCATCTACTTACCTCGTCCGGCGCTGCTGATGTCCCGCGCCGCGTTCCGTCTCCTCTGTTTTGATTGCAAGGGCTCCCAGGGAGCTTACAACTAGCCGGAAGCACCTATCCGACACCATCTCCCAGCGCTTACAATGCTGAGAGATAGGGACGGATGAGAGGAGCCGGCCACATTGCGGATCGTAAGTTCCCTGTGTGCGGCTTCTGTGTTCTGCGCTGTGGTCCTTTTTTTTTACAGGGGCATCAGCGGCGCCGGAGGAGGCAAGTACATGTTTATTATTTTTAAACGGCCCTGCCTTAAGAAATTTTTAACACCCGGATAAGTGTTCCCTTTATTTCTTGGGGCCTTGTATAATGTTTAAGCTTGTATGGGGAAGATCATCCTTTAGTTTTTTTTCTGCTTCCAGATTTCCAATGGTAACACTGCATGCTCTTTCCTTCAGAGAGCTACAGCCTCCTCTGTGTCATGCCTCCCGGGTCTTAACATTAAGCACAATCTATCTCTGGTTTCCTCCTGTATAGGACGATGCAAACAAGAATGGAGGGAAGTGGATCATTCGTCTGCGCAAAGGCCTGGCTTCTCGCTGCTGGGAGAATCTTATTCTGGCCATGCTGGGGGAGCAGTTCATGGTTGGGGAGGAGATCTGTGGGGCGGTTGTGTCTGTTCGTTTCCAGGTAAGAACTAGTAGATTCATCTTCCCTAGGGGAACTTCCTCTTCCTAAAGATTTTTTTAAAGTTATAATGTAACTGTCATGTCAGGATACATAGGACTAAAAGTCTCGCTGGATGGATATTGTTACTTGTTACTGCCCACTGAAAAAGCATCGGCATTAGGACCAGTTCACATTTTGGTTATTTTATCAGTATTCTGTGTCAGTTGTCAGACAGACAAATATTTCCAATATACCTTCTCTCTGTCTCCAAACCTGGTTTTGGCTCACAATATCTACTGCAAAAACCTGATTAAATAACCTCCAAGGAAAGTAATCTTAGTTGAACAATTTTCCCCTTTCACTATTGTTGGGGTCTAAGCACCTGGATGTTTTTAACAATGAAAACTTTTAACTTGTGAAGGTTTTTTTTTTTTTTTTTACATTACAGTTTAAAGTATAACAAATACATCTCTTTTGGAACCTTAAATGGGTTTTCCACAAAGCAAGTTAGACTCTATCCATGGATCATAAGAACTGGGGTCAGATGTCAACCCGTCAATCTCCGTCAGCTTCATAGAGAAGAACAGGGCAGCTCGCATATGCGCGCACGCTGCTCCAGTAATCTCTGGGTGCAACGGGGTTACATCGGACCTGTGGATAGGGCATACCGTGCTTTATGAGGGGGCCCCTTAAGAGAAGCTTTATCCATGTGTCTTATTTTTCTCTGTTCACTATAAAAGGCTCATTTTGTGATTTCCTGCTCCACCAAACTAATTTTGAAAAGGTAATATCTAGAACTATTTTCTGCAACTATTTATACAAATTTGGGAATTTCTGACATGTGGGTTAGGCTCATAGAGGGAGATGTGTGTGACTTCTGGGACACACTCTGAGATATCAGTATCTGGGGTGCTTTATGCGTTCCATTGAGATGAATCAAGGATGCTCATGGATATGCCCAGTGATGAGCATTATCCCCTGTGCAGTGCAATTTTCAGGACAAAGGCTGTACAGTTTGCTGCTCCTTTAAATAACAGTATATACCAGTTATCTGTGTAAAGACAATTTGATGCCTTCATTTTAGGAAGACATAATTTCTATCTGGAATAAAACTGCAAGTGACCAAGCAACAACAGCTCGGATCCGGGATACTTTACGCCGCGTTCTGAATCTGCCTCCGAATACAGTCATGGAATATAAAACGCACACAGACAGTATCAAGTACGTAAGGTCCTAGAGTCTTGCATCTGAAAGTAAAGAACTTCTGTAAGTGTGGTAACAAAGAACATATGTGCTCAGTCATCCATGGTGTTTAATATCCAGTTTTATTCACTTTTTCTATAAGGAAATCTACTATTAAAATCCATCATGCTAAACTACAATGATCTGTAATGGTGAGAACCAGGGACACTTTCATATAGATCTAGGCACCGTGACTGAGATAATCTTCTTATGTTTATCTATGGCGTCCTTCCTTCTAAAATAAACTTTTACAATTATTCTAATGAGGCTGAGGTTACCAGAGCCCATCCATACTGCAGATTCATAGGCTGTTAGAATGCCCCCTCTGCCTGATGTAATGTCACTGCAGCAGAGGAAGTTTAAAGAGAACCCATCAGGCAAAATAACCCCCTAAACTAAATATATTTTCATAAACTGCCATTAGAAAGCACTGCCTCTATCCCTTCATTGTCCCTCTACATGCCTGTAAACCTAAGCAATGAGGTTCTAAAGCTGTATGCAAATGACCTGTGAGAAGACCAATGAGTCATTATCATATTCAAGCTGGCCGTCTTATTCATGAGTGGGAGGTACAGCCACACCCCCAGTGCATGACTGACAGCCTGTATAATGATGTGAGGTATAATGGTGTAATGGCTCCTCCTTGTGCTTCCTAGTGCTGGCGCCCCCTGCAGCCTGTGTGTATGTGAGATACAACAGCTCCTGGATACAGCCATGTTATAGCAGAACATGTCAGGTACTTGTGTAGCTGATGTCTGTGTCTCTCACATGTGTATTAGGAGGATGCAGCATGTCAGCAGGTAAAGCACAGACACTAGCCATGCTTTACTGACCATGTGACCAGCATAATAAAGAAAAGATTTTCAATGATTAACCCCTTCCCGCCGCAGGCCTTTTTCGTTTTTGCATTTTTATTTTTCACTCCCCACCTTCAAAACTCTTAACTTTTTTATTTTTCCATGTTCAGAGCTGTGTGATGGCTTATTTTCTGCGTAACAAATTACACTTCAAAATGTTGGTATTTAATATTCCATGCCGTGTACTGGGAAGCGGGAAAAAGATTCCAAATTCAGTGAAATTGGTAAAAAAAAAACGCATTCTTGTGGGCTTGGATTTTACAGATTTCACTGTGCGCCCCAAATGACATGACTACTTTATTCTTTGGGTTGGTACGATTACGGGGATAACAAATTTGTATAGGTTTTATAAAGTTTTCATACATTTAAAAAAATTAAAACCTCCTGTACAAAATTTTTTGGGGGGATTTTGCCATATTCTGGCACTAATAACTTTTTTATACTTTAGTGTATGGAGCTGTGGGTGGTGCCATTTTTTGCGGATTTTGATGACGTTAACAATGTTATCATTTTCGGGACTGTACAACCTTTTTCACTTTTTATAGAATTTAGAATTTTTTTTTAAATGGCAAAAAAGTGCCACTTTTGATTTTGTGCGCTTTTCCGCTACGGGGTTAAACGCAGTGAAAAACCGGTATCATATTTTGATAGATCGGGCATTTATTTATATCAGTTCTAGGGAAAGGGGGGGGGGTGATTTGAATTTTTAGTTTTTTTTTAAATTTTTTTTTATTTTTACTATTTTTCAAACTCCCTAGGGTACTTTAACCCTAGGGTGTCTGTACAATCCTATCATTGTAATGAATGGGTTAACCTGAAGTAGCTTCGGGGTCTGCGAGCTACCATAGGCTTCTGTAACAGCCTATGAAGCTTCAGCACAGAAGGGTTCTGGAAAGCCCCTTTGGCTCATTAGCTTGATTTTATAAGGAAGGAGGCAATGGATAATAAATATAAGAAGATTACCACTGTCACAGTGCCTGGGTCTATGAGTAAGTGCCATTTTCCTCTATGTTTCTACATAACAAAAACTATATTTGTTGTATCGATCTGTAATGGTGTGAACAGTAACAATGTTGGAATACTTGCCTGAAACATATATTGGAGTAATCTATTAGGCTCCCTATGAAGTTTAGCTTGGACATTCCTTATGACCTAGTGTTCTAGTGTTTACACAACCTGGAACCTCCTGAAGACATTCATGAAGGGTTAGATTTACAAAATGTAAAAAGAACAGAACAGGTTAAAATGGATGCCATAAACTTTGGCGATATATTAATCTGTCTATGACAGAATTATGTTGTAATTTGCACTAAAAAACTGTCCGCACCACATTTTTTAATGGGTTTTAGACAGTTTTCTGGCTCTCCTACAACTAGATCTACATATGGAATGTGCCCTGTGAAAAGTGCGCATACCTCACGTCCAAAAAGTCTGTGCGCCAAAAACACTGGTGTAAAGTAAGCCAACTAATAAGAGGTGCAATGTACAACTAGACAGTCTTATTCTACAACAGGTTCATTCATCATCCAGCACCGGACACTTATATGAATCTTGTGCGGCAAAAAACTGTCTAATTTAACTCCGCATTCTTTTACCTTATGAAACTTTTCATAAATCTGCCTTGTGTTTGTGTTTTTGTTTTTTTTGTAGAAATATACAGTCTGATGTTAAAGGGGTTTGTACACAAAAGAAAGTTCTCAAATTTTAATCCCCTAGTGATGTTTACACAATAAAGATCATTTTTAACTCCTTACTTTACAATGTGACTTATTTTTATTGATGTTTTAGCTCCTCTAATCCAGTGATGGGTGTGGATAGGGACTATCTAAGCTGACACATTATAATCCGTGTGTACTGACAATGTTGTTAGATGATTAGGGTACATGGTATTATCTACACTTTTATTTACTTCTGAACATTTCACTTGTATCTGACACATTGAAAAAGAGAAATGAGATAAATCAGAGATGAGATCCGTTGGATGGATATAACACACAGTGACACCCTCAATGCTGCTACATCTCAGCTATAACACACACATTCAGCTCTTCTGTACTTCCTTCTCCTGCTATAAAGATCTTATCTGTAGCTTGTAGAGTAAGTCTCTGCACACAGCTGCTTGCTGGCAGGAAGTGCCTTTGTCTGACCTGGGCTTGTAAAGCAGGGGGGAGGGACATGAGACAGAAAACACAGCAGTGTGCATTCAAGTGAGGCTTTTCATGAGAAGTATCTGACCATAGTCAGAAGATTTACGGTTGGATCTTGGGGAAACCAAAATTGTAAACTCCAGGACGTATAGAGACAGGTTGGAATTATATTTGTGAAATGCTGTATTTTTGTTAAGCAGTGAATTAGAGAATGTGTTATTCTGTTATCCTGAGTACATTCCCTTTGTGGGAATACCCCATACGCAGGAGTTTGGGACCTGAGGCCTAGGTACTGGTGGCTGAAATTTTGGAAACTTATTTTTATGTTGCATGGCTTTAAACAATGGTTTCTTTTTTATTTTGATTTATAATCATTACAATGTGAAGTAAACACATTTTAGGAAAGAAATTGTAGTCAAAGAGCAGTTGCAGACAAGAAAAAGAAATGCACAGATGCTGATAGTATAGTCTAAGTGCACGTCTGATGCTTTTCATGTTCCGCTGATCCAATCCTATACAAGAAAATGTAAGCATACACTACTATAATCTGAGGAAAAGACAATGGTTCCATTTGGTTACACATTTTGTTACTAAGAGATGCACCAGTCGCGTACAACTGTCTAAAATTTTTTTGATAAAGGTGTTTTTAACTTAAATTACAATAAAATTCTGTCATAGATCTCTGTCTCAGATAACACTAGGACTACAGAAACGTTTACCTGGATATTACTAGGACTGTAATCACCCCAAAATTTCAGAGAAATCACACTATTTTTACTGACCAAAAACGTTCAATTTTTTTGTTGGCTTGTTGGCAGCTAGCAATAGTCTCAGCTAAAGCCTTACAACATCCTCCCTTAGAGTGAATTTAGGTTTTACAGTTTTATAACTTAAAGAAATTTGAGATCCTACAAATCGACCTGTATGACCGTTTTCTGTTGTCTTAATGTAAAAGAACAAACCTCTTGAAAAGGTTTTGATGGGGTTTAGGTCAGCCTAGTCTACCAGTTTTATATGAATAGCCTTAAAAAAAAAACCTTTTTGTACATTGCCACAACTTGACATGGAGCTAATCCATTTCCAAATACAAAGGTGATTTCTGGTGCATTTGAACAAAAAACAAAAGAAAAGTCTCCAACACATTCTTCAAGGCTTTTAGACCATTATTTGGAACTTTTCAGACTCATCCGACAAAGTGGGCTTGGGGAAGGAAATAGACCATGCACCAAAATAAAATATATGGAGGGTGCACCACATTGAAGCGCACAGTTTAGACCAGATAAAAGCAGGTCTAAGAATTGAACAGTCTTGGGGTGTATTCACGCCAACGTAAGGAGGTCTTAAATATTGGCCGGCCGGATATACGTCCCTTATAGGCGGCTATGGCACACAATGAGTGCTCATCGTACCGTGACGTGGATGGAAAAAAGGTTGAGCATGCTCTATCTTTGGCCGTAAAAACGGACGTGCAGCATTATTTTGTATGGAGAGGGGTGAGCAGTGCTCACCTCTCCTCTCAAGCGCACCTGAGCTGAGGCCCGGGTGGGCATACGTTGGTGTTAATTGAGCCTTATACTGCTGCAGATTTATCAACACAATGATAAATCTGGTGCAGCACTAGACTAGTGGTGACCAGCGCTGCACTTCTGGAGCCTGGGGGACATTAAAACCCCCCCGCTCCCCCCTCCAATGTATTCTCTTGCATGAAACTGTTCTATTACACACTGTGAGTAGCGACTACACAGATCACTCACTGTCGGATCAAATGCTAGAATTAAAAATGTCAGATATGACATACCATGTAACATGACGGCAGTAATTCTCCTGTGTGGTCTCTTTCTATCTTCATCTGTCAGATGAATGGCATCCTATCTTGTTTCTATGACCATAAAGTCTAGTCTCCTACCAGACTGCAATGTAGTGGTCACTAGAGTGTCCTGGGAGAGAGGTTTTACCTTGGAACCTAGGCAGATTTTGTAAATCTGCTAGAACTTTGACCTTGTTCCATATTACCTATAAGGTGCTTGGATTATATGCTCAGCTGACTTGGACTCTACAAAGTACTTTTTTTAATGTTTTGGTTGCTCAAGGCCTGTGAGGAATTTCACGGCCAGGTGAACAACAGCAGCCGCTGGGTATGTTCTCCCGCTCTCCCTGCTTGCAGCGGTTGGGCCTAATTTTAATTCTTCCCGAAAGTCGCTTTTTTATTTCTCAATCATCCTTGGCGAGATGCCATTTTTGTGATTGTGTCAATGTTTTGGGGGAAAAAAGGAAGCTTGTGGCTGTGTTTGTCCATGGGCAACATCCAATGAGAGTTGTGTTTTTCCTACCAAATAAAATCCATGAGTTACTAACTTTGTACTTACTCTTTGCCTAATAATTAACCCCATCCTACTGACCTTTTTTTTTTTTTTTTTTTTTAATCTTTGCAGGGACAAGACAAGTTTCCGAAACACGAAAATTGCGTTATGAGAGAAAATTGTCAACCTATGCGCTGGCATTCATTGCTCCTACTTCTGGACAGTATTCTGCTTGTGTTCTAGTGACTCCACTAACCCATTCATTGCCAGAGAGCTGAGCAATCATGGCCTAAGGATTAGGCCTCTGCAAGGGATATGGCCTTCCTGTCACTGCTCCTCACTAGGAAGGCTAATGTATAAATGTCGCTTCACTCAAGGAAGAAAAACACAAAAAGTTATGTATCTTTTTTTTTTTACTTGTGTTTTTATTTTTTTTAAAGGGATAGCAGGTAACTGGCATGAAATATTATTTTTAAACTATTTTGACATGTAAATTGTGGCCACCCCGGTGTGGATGGATTTAAGTGCTTTCATTTCACATTCCCTGCTCCCTAAATTTGCCTTGTAATGTTTCTTCAGCACTTTGTTAGTTTCCTTTCATGTTTTACGCAAAGGATTTTGTCTGTGTATAATATTAGCACAACCATTACTGAGACGGATCAGTGTTCTTCTAAGCATTGGTGTACAAGGTGTAACCTTCATTTCAGCAGCTTGTGTATTAACTTCTCTGCTGCATTTCCACCATTAAAATATTGGCTCTTTCCTCCAGCGTTTGCTTTTTCATTCTTTAGGAGAATTTGTCAGCTCTTTTAACTTTTGTATTCCAAATAACATAAAGTATTCTTGGACACCTTTTCCCACAACATGGCAATGTGCTAATTCTCTGTTATTCTTCCTGTAAATGTGTAATGAAATTGGCATCTGTCGCAGAAAATATTGTGCATGTTTGGGGCACTCTGATATCATCAGCGTCCTGGGTCAGTCTTGATCTCCCCTGTTCCTATTGATGAATTAAGCACATCCCTTATATCTATATCTTCTCTGTACCACAACGAGTGGGCACGGATTTGATGCCCTACTCTGCCACAAATTGTAATGAATCTGTCCTGACCCAAGTCCTCAATGGCATCTATGTTCCAGCTAGGTTTTTCACCTATGATTGGTAAAAGGTTTAGCTGCACCATGGGAGGCCTCTCTGACCTGAGTGAATTTAGCCTGGAGGTACAGGCTGCCAGTAGTTATAGAGGGAAAAGAGGACAAAACAAAGCTTCCCTAATGTCAGTGACCCTGAACTTGTTATGGTCACCACATTTCACTACAATGGACATACAGTATGTTTAAAACAATTGTACAGATGTGTCCTTTACCTTTTCTTTTGACTTGAAATATACTATGATGAGCAACTGTAGAAGAAATATAACGAATGTAATCACCGGACGGACTTCTCATATTCATGGGTTTCTATTCATATTCCATACCGTCAAATAATGATAGATGCAATGTCAGATTTAAGCTAAATTCAAGAAAACCTGTTTGGATGTGATCACACGTTGCGTTCTTGGGTCATTTTTGCATGTTTAGTATGGATGCTTTGAATACGTTTTTATTCAACTCTGGAAGTGTATGCGGCTGTGAAAATGTCAACATAGCTGATTACACTTCCAGAAATGAAGAAAAACGGGTTCAGACCAGGCAAATGAATAGTAAACATGCAAAAACGTATGCATTTTTTGGTGTCTCACCGTTTTTTCATTCATTTTTTACTCCCCCGTTCAAAAACCTATAACTTTTTAATTTTTTACGTGTACAGAGCGGTGGGAGGGCTTATTTTCTGCGTAACGTTATTTACTCCACGCTGTGTACTGGGAAAAAATTCTAAATGCGCTGAAATTGGTGGAAAACGCATTGACGTCACTTTCTTGTGGGCTCAGACTTTCACTTTGCGCTCCAAACGATACAAAATTTATGTAGGTTTTCTTTTGACGCTACTTTTCATACTTTGGTGTACAGAGATGTGTAAGACTTCATTTTTTTGCAAGACGAAATGACGTTCTAGTTGCTACAATTTTGAGGACTGTGCAACCTTTTTATCAATTTAGTTACATATTTTTATGTGATGCAAAATTGGGTAAGAGTGGCGTTTTGGACGTTTGGGGGCTATTTTCCGCTATGGGGTTCCTTTTTTATATTTTGATAGATTGGGCCTTTTAGGATGCGGCAATACCTCACATATTTTTGATTTTACTGTCATGGCAACAGATCGTTGAGTTGGTACCTGCGATCATTTCTAGCACCGATCGCAGGTCTTAGCGGTGGATGTTTCTGCAATATGCAACAAACCCCATGTCTGTATGACAAGGGCTCACCTCTTGAGCCCTCTTCATTCAGTATTAGCAGCTCTAAGAGATTAAAAAGGCACCAGGAATGTATGTGTGACCGCACCCTTATGAGAATATAGGCCCACCACCTGCTATTCAGAAAATAAATTCTTTCCTGAATTCTGAGAAATTCAACATTACACAAAATAAGATCTTTGAATGTTCCATACAATAGAAGAGCGGAGCTGCCTCCATAGAAGTTCAGTATCAATCCAACTTCAGCAGTTGTCACTCGGATTTGTAATGATGAACATGAGGGGTTACCCTAGCCCTTAAGAGATCTGGCTTCACAGGCTGTTGCACAGTCTCATCCTCGTCCCTGCTCCCACAGCAGTTCCCCCTTCTTCATGCAGCAGCACACAGTGGAAGTGTTGCGTGGGAGGGAGAGAGGTGTTTCTGCACAGTTTAACAGTCTGAAAAGTTGCAGCACTTAAAGGGCACCTACCACCACGAATCTACCTATAAAGGTAGATCGGGTGGTAGGTGGATGTATGGGACGTGAGGATAGCCCTTTTTAGAGCTAATCCTCACGTCCCCGCTAGCGTCCCATAAACTTTATTGCCCTAATATGTTAATTTAATTAAGCGGCTACCGGGGCGTGGAGTAGCCGAACACGAGGCTACACGGCGCGGCTACTCCACGCCCCAGTAGCTGCTTTCCCCCGCCTACCCTGTGATCTTCGGCGCGCAGCTCCTGGCAGCTGCGCGCCCTCGTCCGAGAAGCCGGAGTTCTGCGCATGCGCAGTAACTCCGGCCTCGTTCCCGAGATCGCGCATCTTGGCCGGAGTTACTGCGCATGCGCAGAACTCCGGCTTCTCGGACGAGGGCGCGCAGCTGCCAGGAGCTGCGCGCCGAAGATCACAGGGTAGGCGGGGGAAAGCAGCTACTGGGGCGTGGAGTAGCCGCGCCGTGTAGCCTCGTGTCCGGCTACTCCACGCCCCGGTAGCCGCTTAATTAAATTAACATATTAGGGCAATAAAGTTTATGTGACGCTAGCGGGGACGTGAGGATTAGCTCTAAAAAGGGCTATCCTCACGTCCCATACATCCACCTACCACCCGATCTACCTTTATAGGTAGATTCGTGGTGGTAGGTGCCCTTTAAGCTCTGGGGACCTGAGCCCTTCTAGCTCCTTAGCATAATTTAAAAAGTTGATTTTAGAAGAAGGCTATGGATAACTAATATAAGATTACCACAGTCAATTAATCAGTGAGTTAATCTATGAGTTAGTGTCCCTGGTTTATCATGCTGGATTTTGATGGTAGATTTCCTTTAAAAACCCCTTTACTTGATAGGAAAACTGTGCACAATGAGTACCTTTTTCTTTGTTTAGATGAAATACACAACCTTTTTTTTTTTTTTGTGTGTTGGTCTCATATAACATTGATAGTACAATCGCGATTGTGAAGCTAGTGGATCCCTTAGGTTTGTAGTCTTTCATGCAGTGTGGAAAGCCCACACCAGGTCGGGTGAGCACAAATGGATGTTACAACTTTTATTTTATATTTGTGTTAATTCCAGAACTAGTTTGGGGCTACTACCAGGTACACCCAGCATTAGTAGACCTGACCCAAGAAAACACACAGAGGGTTTCATTCATGTAGTTTTATGGCTGAGAATAAATACAGCTAGCTATGGGTAAAGTACTGAATGTGCTCTCAGCTTTTATTACATTTTCTTCATTATCTGCTCTTGTTCAAACTTCTTATCAGCAAACATTTTAGCTCATCTCAAAAAACATGTAGTTCTGTAATGAAATAAAAGAAAATGTGTATTTGAGTTCTTTAATTAATATTATTACTACAATTATTTTATGCACCAAATTTAAATGATTACAAATCGTCAGTGCAATACTCTTGCATTGTAGTCTATAGGATTTATGAGAATCCTATAGAGTTCCAGCCGCCGTCGGCATAACACACATGACAAACCAGATGATTATGGCTGATTTCTAATTCGTGCTTACAGGAGTTTTCCCACAAATAAAAGTTAGGCCTTAACTTGCTGATCGGTGGGGGTCTCGGTCACGAGACTCCCACAGGTCAAGAAAACAAGGGGTACAATGGGGTCCCAGTTACTTCAATCGGACCCCTCGTCGCTCCCGGAGAGTAATGTAGCAGACGGCCATGTATGACCGTTTTGCTCTGTAAATGGAGATGACGGAGATTGCAGAGTGCGGTGCGTCAGCTCCATTGAGATGTATAGAGCACAACGGTCATGTGCGGCCACCTTCTTCATTACTCTCCGGGTGCGACGAGTGGCCTGACTGAGGTAACTGGGGCCCCATTGGACTCCTCGTTTTCGTGATCTGTGGGGGTCTCGAAACTGAGACCCCCACCGATCAGCAAGTTACATGCGTGCAAACTTTGATTTGTGGCAAAACCCCTTTAATGGCTGCAAATTTACCACTGGGGCAAATCCTGAAACCATTATGCAACGTGTGCGGAGAAATTAAACATGCACTTTTTTTTTACATGAATCTATTTAAAAAATAAATGAAAAATTAGCAATTTTCATAAATTTCCCCCATAGCAGTTTGGGTTCATGCGTCTTACCAGCAGAAATGTAGCTGACAAAAGAAGAGCCTTGTCTGTTGGACTTATGGAAGCTGATACTGAAAAGTAGAGATGAGGGATTTTAATTGTAGAAGCATTACAGTCTGATAAGACAGGAGGGTAGATTTATAGAAAATAAATCCAATTAAGGCACATATTTTCATATTTCAAGAGCAATTTAAATAGTTTTTCTTTTACACTGTTTTCATTATTTCATGTTGCAGAATGAAACATAGTTACCAAAGGTTGTTTTTTTCCCATGTGCACACATTTATACACTTATTCATACAGTATATACACACCTTATACACACATATGGGGACATTTATTAGTGGTTCTATGCGAGGTTCTGACATAGAGGCACTTAAATAATTGCAATTTTGTACACACTGAATGAAATGGTAATTATTTTTTTGCCTACACCACCTCCGCACCAATCAACTTTGAAATGTGTGCTAATGAGCCAGAAGAGCTACTGGGGCGCGTCACAGAGCCCTTCAGTGCTGCAGATTCCCAGGCTGTTAGATTAATTCAATATACAGGGAAGAGTTAGTAGATAAGGGGTAGGTGGCAGATAAAATGTGACTTTTATTGTTATATAGATAGAATATCTATTCTCTTTTTTATAATTTAAAATACTTAATAAAATACTTGGTAAACTTGTAGGGCAAGAACTGGAGGTATTCTCCTCCTGCATGCAGATACTGACCCCTGCCCTTTTTATGCATGCATTCCCTTCTAGTTGGGGGAGTACAGGAAAGTGTGATATAAAGATCCCAAAATGTAAGAGCTGGGATCTTAATAATGTTATTACGTCTGGCTCACTTTTCTAAAATTTCCCATCAATTTTTTGGGAGTATATTGTATGCTTGATGCTATAACAATGGTATAGTTAAAATATTCCCCATTGCCACTATGTTTATTCACACAAACTTTATATGTTGTTATATGTCTTTGTGCTCCTGTAGCCAGGGGCGTAACTACAGTTGTAGGGGCGGCTTCGGGGACCGCAAGGTCCATAATTTATCCATGCCGTGCTCCAGGGCCCGACTGTGGCACTGGAGGAGAAGGGAGTCTGGTCTCGGGTCGGGTCCCATGCCGCCTCCAGCCCCTGGCAGAAGCGGATGACTGTACCCTGCAGGCCACACACATAGTCCCTTAGGTGATGAGACCGCCGTGGTCAGTGTGCATGAAGTCCATGCAGCTGTCACTCCTCCTACCCAGGATACAGGCCCCGCCGAATCCCCATAATGTACACCAGCCCAGGCTCACACAGAAAGTGAGTGTAACAGCCCCTCCTCAGGACAGTATTTGTGTGTGTGTGTATATATATATATATATATATATATATATATATATATATACACACACACTGTATGTGTGTGTATAAACTATATGTATGTATGATGTCTATATGCTGTATGTGTGTGTGTAAATGATGTATGGTGTGTATATACTGTATCTTTGTGTTTATGCTATATGTAGGTGTATGTAGTATGTGTTTGTTCATACTGTATTTCTCTGTATATAGGGTTTGTATGTACTGAATACCTAAGTATATTATGTATATATACTATGGTATATGTGTTTATAGTGCATATGTAGTATACAGAAATGGGAGTATTTATCATGGCTTCTTCACCATTCCAGTGGCATAGAAGCCCTGAAAATAGTTTATAGCTAGCACTTGAGATTATTTCCCCCTTTCCACCAGGAGTTTCTGTCTCCGCGTCTGCACACTTTATTTCTATGCCAGGTAGGGCCTGGTGCAGAAATAAACGCTGGGCAGGCCATATACATCAAGAGGCTATAGCCCCCATTGTGTGTATATGATGTGTATATACTATATGTGTGTATAAATGTATGGACATGTACATACAGGGGGTCATTTATTAAGGGCCCGATTCGCGTTTTCCCGACGTGTTACCCGAATATTTCCGTTTTGCGCCGCTTGTACTTAAATTGCCCCGGGATTTTGGCGCACGCGATCGGATTGTGGCGCATCGGCGCTGGCATGCGCGCGACGGAAATCGGGGGGCGTGGCCGAACGAAAACCCGACGTATTCGGAAAAACCGCCGCATTTAAAAACCGAAAATGTGTCGCATAAGGACCGCTTACCTTCACCTGGTCCAGCTCGGTGCATTCCGGCGCGATGAGTTTACTTTCAGCGCAGCAGCGCCACCTGGTGGACGGCGGAAGAACTACCTTATTAAATCCCGGCCGGACCCGAATCCAGAGCGGAGAAGCCGCCGCTGGAACGCGAATGGACCGGGTAAGTAAATTTGCCCCACTGTGTGTGTATATACTTTATGTATTTATATATAATGTTTGCACAAGTGTATAAATATGAACACATAAATGTGTCCATACGAGCTTATACATGTGTAAAACAATGTATTAATAAGTGTAGAACTTTATGTGTGCATAGAAGTATACAAATTATTTTGTATTTGAGTGTACAAATGTGAGTGATATTACAAAAAAAAGGGAGGGGGGCTCCATGCAGAAATCTGCTCTGGGCCCCATCATCTCCTAGTTACACCCCTGTATTATCATGATGGAAGTTGTGGGACTATACCTCATTACTGCAGTGTCCTATTGTATAGCATAAAAAATTGCCTGTGGATACTAGGACTTGTAGTTCTCCAACACACTATTTTACAGCTCCTTTTATCCGATCAGGTTAGTAAATGCAAGAACTCCAGCTTCCAAAAAGGAAATCAGTTAAAACTTAAAAAATGTATTCAGCATGTTTAAAAATTTGGAACAACCAAAATGGGTGCAGTGCATAGCAAAGTAGAAAGGCAGTTTTCCTCCTACGCATTTCACACATTTATGTCCTTATTCATGGCATACAAAGCTACATTTCTATGTGAGAGAAAGTAAACTATTTAAAAGGTACCAAAAAGCTGCGCCCTGTCAGTCACTTCGTGCCAAACGTCATACAGCAAAGTGACCGTCATTAACCATTAGAACCATTAGAATAATTCCATACAACCTAATGGCACACATAGAGAGAGCAGTATTTTTATGATATATTGTTCTATGATAAACATTATGCGTACTCTATTTAATTTAAGCAAAAGTACATGAAGTCAGACCTCAGATTTAACCCTTTTTGGTGTCTTGTATGCAACTCCATGATCCGGTAAGGCTTTCGATTTTAGAAGACTTTTCTCCAATCACCTCCTCTACTTGTGCGGTCCACTCATTCTATAATAGTCACTTGTAGACCACTCATAGAACAAGTATGTACATGTTAAAAAATGTTTAGAAAAGGTTGAAATATGTTTTATACTGTTATTTGTGGAGTTGGCCCCCTGTATGTGATACGAAATGTGCTTTTTAAACTTGTATGTGTCAGTATGTGGTAGAGTCCAAATACTGACCCTGGGTGCAGGTGACCAAAAAGATGACATTATTGCTGTTACAGTTTGTGTCTTCTTATTTTATATTGTTTCTCACTAGCACTCAATCTTAAGGTTTTACATAATGTACACTGATGTTCTCCACATCTATAGTTTCCTTTATGTGATAGCCATGTGGGTTTATGTGTTAATGTCTGAAATGAATTAGGAGACAGTTACTGTCTAATTTGTCCTCGTTTAGCAACACGATAACCCTCCTTCATAATGTTAAAGAAGATCTGTCACCCTATAAAAAGCAGCTCCTAGCACTACCCCTTTTTTAGCAATGTTAAACTGCTAGTTTTATCAGAACCCTCCGATAAAGCTATCAAACACTGCACTGCAATACCCTGAGAACGCCGGATCGAGCTTACAGCAGTGTGGCGTATTCATGAGGGGGGCGGCATGAAGCCCGGTAGTCACCGCCAGCATATGACATTGGACGAGCGGCCCAGGGAAGAAGCAGCGCCTCGGACCGCCCCCTCATAAATACACCGGACCGCTGTAAGTTCGGTCCGGCATTCTCAGGGTATGGCGCTAGAAGTTTAACACTGCTAAAAATGGGGCAGCACTAGGAGATGCTTTCTTTAGTAAGCAGCTACTAGTACATTTTTTTAGGGTGACAGGTCCTCTTTAAAATATTTTGGATTCTGGTATATAGTATAACATGGGAATATTATTTTTTAATATTTTACTAATTTTGTTGAAATCCATACTGGAAGGAGTGGAAAACACACAAGAGTCTTTCACTTTTGTGTTTTTTGTACCCAAAAAGATGTATATACACAAAGAAAGTCGAAGCAGCACAACCGATGAGAAAAATGGTGTGAGTGGATGCTCGCTGTTTAGGGCAATGGGTCTTCCAAGACTATATAAAAATATTGGTAAATAAAACCTCTGCGGTCTTTATTCTATAGTCTATGTGGGGCTTTGGCTAGACATAGACTTCCCCAAGCACAACATATATATATATATATATAACGAGGGGGAAAATGGCAGCAGTCCAGCATTCCATCCGGGATTGTGTGCTTTATCCAAGTGACCACTACAGTAATGAATTGCAATTTTTCTCTTTGTTATTCATTGGACTGAGTCCGGGTCCTGGGGCCTAATAACCGAGTGTATTAATTTTCACCTGTGCTGCTTCCTTTTTTTCTATATATATATGTATATACGAAATCCAACACAAATCATTGTTGCTAACCTCTGTAGTATAGTGTACCCATTCACTTTTACTGTTCATTCTTTTGTTATAATGAAAACCCCAATAAAAAAGTTTGAGAAATAAAGAGGATAAATTATATGGAGAACATATATTTACATAATTAAAAACAGATAAGCTCCCTGTATTTAAAGGGTTTGTCCATTTCAGCACATGCTTGATATTGTTTGTGTAATGAAAAGTTATACAATTTCCAATCTACTTTCTGTATCAATTCCTCAAGGTTTTCCTAAATCTTAAACCCCTTCACGACTGCCATACGGCTTTATGCATCATATTTTCACATACCCTGTGCAGATAGCATGTTTATAAATGTCATGACAGAGGCCACATTCAAAAAACTATCTCCCAAGGCCTGGCACCTGCCTAAAGACACAATCTAGGTGTCACATTATCACATTAAATAGGAAATATAATATCAGGATTCTGTTTGGATGCTTCACAGAACCGGAGATATCCACTGTTAAAGTTGCAGTAAAAAATTATTTTTTATTATATACAGCTTATTATTACTGATTGTAACTTTAACAGTGGATATCTCTGTTTCTCTGAACCATCCAAATACTATTTTGACATTAAGTAATTCATTCTCTTTTTTAATGTAACACCAGAATTGTGTTCTAGGTGCAATGGTTCCGGAGATATAGGCAGTAGTGGATTATAATATAGGTGGTTTGAGAGGCAACCCAGGACCCAAGCCTTCTGGAGGGCCCATGGACACCCAAACTCCCCCCCAAATGTTATACTCAGTACATATTTTGACTCAGTTATGACCGTGTACATATTTTGGTAAAGGTTTGTTCAGTTTTACTACTTTGTAAGACCCTCAGAGCAGATAAGAATAGTAAAGAACCCAAGAGTCAGAAAAAGAAATTAAAAAAAACCCAAATCCTCCTCTCTCCGGGCTCCTCTTCTCTTTCCTGCTGCAGCGCTGAGGGTCCTGACCCTGGTTCTATGTGCTGGCGCTAGGACCCAGGACAGAACAGCGCCAGGAGGAGGAGAGGAGCCGAGTGGTGGGTACAGAACAGCTGACATGTTCCCTCTTTCTACTCGGCCACCAATGAGCACGGCCATCATCATGGGGTTGTGTAACCCTGCCTTAAAACCTCTTGATAACTTCTGCAGTGTTATTTTCATTGATGGAGACTCTCACACACTATGGATCAGAGCCCTTTGCTGAAGTAATTTAAGGCATGTTATGCTTTCCTTGTAAACCATATATTGCTTAAAGGGGTGTACATACATTTTATACTACAGATTTATAAGTGTCTGAAAGAAAAACTATTCTAGTTGATCATTGCACCCAATCAGAGCTCAGCTATTATTTTCCCACAGCAGTTTATAAAATAGCTTTGATAAATCTCCCTATGATTATCATGGCCTGATTTCATGACAGCAGTGCTAGAAGCTGAATGCTTGTAAACTATACAAGACAGATAATAATTATATAAGCTTGTATAGCAAAAGTATATATATATATATATATATATATATATATATATATATATATATATATATATACTTATGCTGTACAAATATATATATATATATATTAACTTAATAATTATTAACGGTTTATATGCAAATAATTTTTAAAATGAATAGTATTTAATTTATCTACATAATGCCTAATTAATTTATTACATTAATCAAAAATAAATGACAAATAAACGACACAGATGACACAAGAAATACACATCATGACACAGTATAGTAAGTTAAATAATGTGACATTTTATTATAAATATATATTTTTTAATGTAATTGGTTGTTACCTCCCGTCACTCACAGAGAGGGTACAGCGGCGCTCAGGACAGGAAAAACCCCCTGTGGAGGAAACCTGCAGGGAAACCATGGCCGCTGCACTGCCCTTCCTCGGGGCATACTAAGGGAGGTAACGCTATAACATTTCTGTATGTACCTACCTACAGTGACTGCATGTGGCTACCTACAGTGATTGAGTGCTGAGTGTTATGTGCTGTGAGGTGGTTTATGGGCCTTACCAATGGACAGATGGCTTCATCCATGTTGCTTTTCTGGTCGTCTCCTCCATGATGGTCTCGCAGCTGTCATCTCACATCCTGGCAGAGGTAGGTATGGATGATGATTCAGGCTTCCCTGCAGACCTCCTGCTTGCATAGCTGAAGTTGGATGATGACACAGGGGAAGCCATAGCTGGTAGACTCTGTAATCTTCCCTGGGTGCTGGAACAGCGGGGCGCGGGTAGGTTGTTCATGTTGGTCTTTCTCTTCTCCATGCCCAATGTGTGGGGTCCTCGGCCATTATCTGGTGACAGGTGTCCAGGTCTACCCAAGCTTTGAAGCCAATTTTCTTGAACAGCAGGTTGCGGTAATGATGAAAATGTTCAATCTCCAGAAACCAGAATCCTTCCAAGGCCCAGAAGAGGATCTCTGTGCGGATGTCTGAGTCTTGCTCCTCAAACTGACTGGCCAGGTAGAGTGCTGGGAAGAAGTAGTTCCTGTAGTGGTGAGTGGGAAGACGTGCTCTTCTGAAATATTCGCAGGCAGTAGCTAGGTGGTACTTGTCTGAAGAGGTCCTGCCGCTGTCACTGGAAAGGAAGTCTGTGATGTATTCATCCTCCAGGAGATTCAGGAAGGCTGCCATCTCTTCCTGCTGCTGTGCCAGGTCTATCTTCCTCTTTTTTTGGGCAGGCTCCTGGTGTTCTGGTGGTGAAGTCTCCTGCCTCTTCCTCTTTAGGTCTTTTCTTCTGTCTTCATTCGATGTGGGCGGCAGATCTTCTGTGTGTTTATCCTCCAGGTGTGTGAGGAAGGCCGCCATCTTCCTCCTCTTGGGGACAGGCTCCAGGGGATCTGGTGGTGAAGTCTCCCGTCTCTTTCTCTTCATTTCTTTTCTTCTGTCTTTACTCAATGTAGCTGGTAGGTCTTGTGTGGATCCGGGTTTTGGCTAAAATGAAAAAATCTGAATCGCTGGGTGCAGTAGCGGGAGCCGGTCTTATCACTCTGAGAGCTTTCACTGACTGGCACCAACTGTCATTTTTTTCCCTGCATTGAAGTAATGTCCTGCAATCCTATTGGCTGCTGAGTGTGGCACCTGCCACAATGACTGACACAGCAGCAAGTCTTCATATTATTTTATATCAAGCTCCTTTAATATATTGTGTATATCTGTAATATATATATATATATACAACCAATGTTGATTTGTTTCATTTTTGGCACTTTACCTTAGAATAAACTGTCTTATAATAACATGGCCAGATACTGGTTAGGCCTCATTATTATTATAAATAAGAAGACTGTACATAGCAACCAGTAGGAGCTTCCATTGCTGGCAATTTATGGGCTTATATACAACACTTCAGTCTGCTGGGCCTAGTACATTGCACTATATAGCCCCTTCTTCTCTTATGCTGGGGCAGATACTGGATATATATGATGTACTCACTGTCACCATAGATGATATATTAGGTCTCATTTATTAAAACTGTGTAAATAGCTGTGATTGTTGCACCTAATAAGTAACCAATCAAATCTCAGCTTTTATTACTGCTTAGTAAAGTGAAAGCCGTGCTGTGATTGGTTTCTATGGGTAATGCACAGATTTTCTTTGAGACAGTTTACGTGTAACACATCCTAAAGATAAGAGGCAGAGCCTCAGCAGTCACTTTGTGTGTGAGAAGACAGTGTGAATAGTTAATGTTCCTATTGCTTTAATTTAATCCCCAGTGAAAACATTTTTATGATTTGGATGATCCGTTCCTGTCCAACAACAAAATTAGAAGTATGGAAAGTATATGTGTACACAGGCTGTAATCACTGTATTGTCTCCTGATGTAGACGTGTTGTGTGTCATAGATCGATGACAGGTGACAAGAAATGGAAGTCATTGTGGTATTGGGAGACTGACCCCTATCCATCACTACGGCCATAGGCGGCACATAGAAGGTGTATGAGGAAACCATTATACGTCCATACAGATCCCTACAACAAGCAGATCTCAGACTGATCCTTCCTCATACACATAATACAATAGGGAGGACACCAGCATTGGGATAATGTCTCGCTCTATTATGGCCTTCATACTATTCCTCTACCCTTGCATCCTAAATACTGGTATTAAACAAGAACAAACTTGTAAAAGGAGACGGATGTAATGTACAGTAATTTAGTGAATGGCTGGTAACCTTTGTATGGAAGAGCTAAAAAAGACATTCACAATCCACTTATTAACCTTACAATAATCTTTCTACTTTTCAAGCTTGAAAAGCAAAATACCTTTGGGGCACAAGGTGAATGGCAGACGCGTAGATATCTATCTATGCCCACCCCTGATCCCTGTGCAGCGGGTAACCCTATAAACCACCATTATTAGCAGAACAGCAACATGTGGGGCAATAACATGAGGAGCAAATGTATCCGTCAGTTACATTTCCTCAATGTTTATTCAGTACATTGCGTCTTCCATTTCTGGGGAGGGAGAGCTATTCTGAACCTGTGGGCTTTGCCCGGAGTATACATGTCCAGACTTGAGTCCTCCATGTCACACATCCACTTCCTGCTATTAAAGGGGTTGGCCCCCTTACATGTTTTTGAATCTGTAAGTGTGAAGGACAAGATAATAGGTCATTTACCAATATAGATCTATTAATAGTTCTGCTTTGCTTTATTGATATGGAAAGTGAAGCATCTAGATTTTAGAAAAAGGTTTGGAGACACATATATTACCCCCAATAACTGAAATAATCGCAATGATGTGTGAACCACCAGGGTTATTATCCCCTTTATGCCAACTCCACACCAAGGGGAAGTAACCACCGTCCACTACATAGACCAGTGATGGCAAACCTTTAAGAGACCGAGTGCCCAAACAACGGGAAATTGCAAAGTGCCAACACAGTAATTTAAGCAGTAACTTATTGAAATCTTCTTGTTCCCTGCTCTACCACAGCTTTCACTGGTCCAGTATTGTTGACAGGAGGAGGAGAAATTGGGGTAGCCATTGGAGCTTCACTCAAGAAACCCCTGAACAAGACGAATCGTGGAGCCCAGAACAGGAGCTGCAATGGCAACAATGATCTGACCCTGTCCACTCCTTTTCTCTTTTCATGCAGTCTCAGGTAGAGCAGGATATTACCAAATCATTAACTAAAAGGCACTAACAACAGTAAAATGGCGCTCAACCACTCTATGGAGAAACCCAAACAAAAGTAACAACTACTTCAAAACTTTATCATGTCTGCTGAAAATCCCCATACAAGGTGTGCCTTAAAGGGAAACCGTGACCAAAATTTACATACTTGACAAACTGCTGTTATATAGACCTTTGCCCACATATGTCACCCAAACCTGTTTTAACCTCTAGCTGCTCCTAAAATGCCAAACTTCACTTCAGAAATATGAAGAATAGACAGAAATACTTACGGGGATGTAAGCAGAGCGCTGTAGGGGGCGGGGGTGGGTGTTATGTTAGCAGACAGAGGCATTGTAGTATGGGGGAGTCATTATTGGTGTAGACTCTATCATCTAAGTGAAGAACAGTTCTTGTAGAGTTCATGCTTCAATGGATAAGAGTCCTTATAATAATAATAATTCCTTTATTTATATAGCGCACTCAGAGCTTGCTGAATCGGTCCCTGTCACCATGGGGCTTACAATCTAATCAACCTACCAGTATGTTTTAGAGTGTGGGAGGAAACCCACGCAAACTCACAAACTCTTTGCAGATGTTTACCTGGATGGGACTTGAACTCAGGACCCCAGCGCTGCAGGGCTGTAGTGCTACCCACTGAGCCACCGTGCTGCCATGAAAAGAAGAGAGTCCACTTTTTGCTGTGGTAAGTCATGTTTAGAGGCTGCATAGGGCGTGTCACTTCAGATGCCCATCCATCCCGCTGCAGTACCACTACCTAGAAATATGTGCAACTTCCCGCACTGGGGCCTGGAGGCAGCCAGGGCCCAGAATACTGGAGTGGCTGGCAATTGCGGCCTATGGTGCGCTGATGTCACTGTGCTTGATATGGGTACCAGAGAGCTGACCTACAGCCTGGCAAGTCTCCAGCAGGTGGTGTGTGCTAGAAATATGTAGGGAGAGGCTGATCTACTTGTTCTCCCTGGGGCAACCCCTGAGTGTCTGTAATATAGGTCCCTCAGTAATGGATGGGGAGCCTGTGGTGGTAACAGCCATATCCAGGGATCAGACGGAGAACGTTGTGCAAATTAACTCATGGTTCTTTATTGAACAGGTAGCAGGCAACGGGCCTAAAGTGGAAAGTGGTTCTCTGAAGGTGTCCGGTAGTTTAATCCATTAATGACGCATGAGGTAACAGTACATGGATGTTTAAAGAGGGCTCACGGGCTGAGCCTTGTTCAAACTTAGGAAGTTGCGGCATTATGCAACCTGGCAAATAGTGCCACCAAAGCCCCCGGCGTCATTTAAATGCTGGCTGTGGTTGGTCGCCTCCATTTTGGTGGGGATTATCGCTCCCTGTGACATCATCAAGGAGCAAAGATCCATCGCCATGACTGTCTTAAGTTGATATAAAACTCCAGGGTCTGTCATTGACGAACATCTGTTTCAGTGTAGTGGTGGCTCACTGTTACAGATCCAGTGCAAAATCCCCATGTACTGCAATACAGATGTATTGCAATATATGGTAGGAACAATCAGATCCCCTATGGTTAAAGTTCCCTAGGGGTTCTGCAAATATAGTAAAAAAAAGGTATCACCGAGTCCCAAAAGTCCAAATCTATCAAAAATAAAGATGATTATTCCTAGTGGTGAATCCTGTAAGGGGAAACAGCACCCAAATGTCAGAATTGACACTCTTTCGCCACGTTGCAACATCTAAAAATTGGTCAAGAGGTTTTATGAGTCCCCAAATTGGTAGTAATGAAAACTACATTTTTCCACAAAAAAATGACACCTTACCTAGGTCCATACACTGAAGTAAGCTCTTGCTAGCAGGGCCCTCACTCCTACTGTTCCATATGACTGTTTGTATTCTTTGTAGTATGTTATTTGTATATGTCCCCTATAATTTGTAAAGTGCTACTGAATCTAAAGCTGTGCTCAGCTCAGGTTCTGGCCCGCTGAGGTGGTTGGCCATGTCCACTTGTCCTTATATCTCAGCCTCTAATACAGGGCTGGGACAGGGAACGAGTTAATGCCTCCATATTAAACCATAAATTCACTGACTGCAAGGAAAGATGGTGAAACGAACAATTGAAACCTAAAGGAGCCGATTCATTTTTCATACATTTCTCTTTATGCTCCAAACAGTGAGCAAAGTTTGACCCATCAGGTCAGTGACTTACTGTCAAGGCCAAAGAAGTCATGATCCATGTTGTAATCTTCATTAAATCCTGGCCACCTCTTCCATATAATAGCAATCTTCTCACCATCAACTGATGTAACCTGCATTCAGAATAGAACATTGTATCGGATTTTCTTCCATAAAAGTCAGCAGGTCCTTGAAAATCTGGGACATCACAAAGATGTTATCCATATACTGGTTGATGGTCATGAATGGACCTTACTAAGCATAGGGTTTTATTTTGAAAAAATTTACATAAAAAAACAGATTAAAGGGCATCTACCACCCGGATCAAGGATAGTTAACCAAGCACACTGACATACCGGCATGTTCCCCTCTGTCAGGATCTGCTCTTCTATTATCTTTCTTACACCCTGCTTTTTTTTTTTTAAAGGCTTTTATGCAATATGCATTGTGATTATGCAAATGAACCTGGGTGTTAATGAAGCGATGAAGCCTGGAGCCCCTCAGACTCATTTGCATAACTTTTAAAGCCTTTTTTTCTTAAAAACGAAGCTAAAAGAGAAGATCCTGCCAGAGGGGGGCACACACCAGTATGTCAGTGTGCTTGGTTTACATCCAATTTTTACCTATTTAATCCTATCCTATAAGGTAATGTAATTATCTTTTTATGAAATACAGCATTTTCATTCATGGCATTCTGCAATAGTTTCTAATGGAGATTTGTTAGTTGTTGTAAAACGGGCAATGATTTATTACCTTACTCTCTTCTTGCCCTTTACCACTTAATGATAATATCTTAAAGGTTTATGAAAGAAGCCTGAAGGTTTTGGTTGGATTGGATGATTATATAGTGTGTATTGAAGGTAACTAATCATGCCGATGCCCGTCAAGCTAGTTCCTGAAAAGGTTTCTTGTGCTCCTTCCTGCTGACAGTTTCCCGCGTTGCTGACCTTTCGTTTATTTGCCAATGTTTCTCTGTTTTGTCCCTGACCTACTGATCTCCTGCACTGATGTTGGCAGTGCAGCTTCTGCCCAGCTTGACCAATGACCTGACTCCCCGTCTTCTCTGAACTTCATCTGCATTGACCTTGATTTATACCTGCCAACTTTCTGTCCAGAAAAATAAATATGCTTTCTCCTAAAGACCAAAAATGGGCAAAAAGTTATATTTCACAATAAGGAGCTGCTAAAAAATGCTGAAAAGAGATGGCTTTTATTTGTATGAGCCCACAATTATTGAATCAATATTACCTGGAATTCTTGGTCGGAGTGACAGCGTGCTGCACTCCATGGGCCTTGGATGTTCATTGTCCTTTTTCCCTCTGAGTCATGTATTGAAAGACTTGGACTAAACAAGCTCCATCTATATAAGAAAGTCAAAGACATCTCTGGATATAGAAGTTTACTTAAAGGGGTTTTCCCACTAAAACCACACATTTTACCACGTACTGCTGACTACTGAGACTCTTGTGATAATAATAAAGGGTCAGGCAGACTTCTCCAGATGAATGAAGGGGCAGTGTGTATCTGTGACCACTAGTCTGCTCTCCTCTACCAAACTGACTGAACTTTCTCCTATCTCAAATATGATTGGAGCAGTGGTTACATGTCACATTACTGGTATATACAAACATTCTAGTTTGCCAAGGTGGGGGGAGAGGGCTCACCACACAAGCAGGAGAATAGCTTCCGGTGGGGAGCTGAAGGCATAAGGGGAGGGTTGATAGAGAAAATGTGAGAGGGGATCTTGATTGGATTAGTGACAAGCGGCAAGAATGAGGGGAAATATGCAAAATAGAATATGCAAGTTGGCATTTTTCTGGCAGGAAGCCAGGAAAGGTTTGATATAGTGTATTTCAGAAAGCATATAACATTTCGGTATATTGTACTGTGTCTGTGTGAACCTGCCCTCTGCTAAAAATAGCCTTCTGGTGACAGGTTCCCTCTAAGTTTTGGTTTCCCGGCAAAACTTATTGTCCAAAAGATTGTAATATATATGACACTGGAAGGGGTTGGCGGTGTCATCAGCAGTGCCACTCACAGCAACCACTGTACTTTGTGGTAGTGTAGTGCTGCAAACAGCTGATTGCCAAGGGTGCCACACATCGCAGCCCAATCAATCTCATATGGATATCTATCCTGGTAATCGGTTATAATTAGTTTTAGGCCTCATTCAGACGGCCTTTTGCGGGGGGAGGACGAGCACTCTTCACCCCTCTCCCCTCCTTAGGCAGACGAGTGGCTACGAGTGGCCCTACTCGATAACTATGCGCTGACACACTGGGGCATATTTACTTAGCCGTCCGAGTCACGATCCACGATCCGGACTCTCCGACGATGATGTACTGTCCAAGTAGATCCTGCGCCGGATATCCTGCATGTGTTGCTTCCCGCTCAGGTACGCCGGAGTTCACCTTCTTCTTCCCGGTGCATGTAACCGCTTGGCGACACAAATTTATATGTGAAACCCCGCACTTAATCCGAATCCGGCGGATCGTCCGATGGCCCACCCCCTGATTTGTGTCACGTGAAAGTGATTGTGACACAATCCAATCGCGTGCGACACAATCCCCAGCACGATCCCCGAAAAGTCGGGAAACCCAACGAAAATGCGGCCGCAGGACCCTTAGTAAATAAGCCCTACTGTGTGCTCACTGCACAGTGACTAAGAGCCATAGAAGTCTATGGGGGCCGTGATCTAGTCGCAAATTATGTAACCAGATCATGGGAGAGTGGAAGCAAGAAGTTTTGCATGCAAACCCATTTACGACGGATTATAGGGAAAAATTAATGGACAGCTGGAATATTTGGAGAAAACATTTTTAATGATCACTAATGTCATCAATCCATGTATCACAGCTACAGTGATGCAAGAAGTCTATTTCTATTGATTCCTATTTAATATGAGGATAGCTGAGGCCCCCTGAAACGAAAAAGAGAGTTATGAGACTGGGATCTGGAGGCCGCAGTTTGCTAGTATTATGCTATTAATTATACAAATTGGTGTGAACTGAGTTTTCCTGTTCTTTTTGGCTAACTTTTTTTCCGAATACACTGGCCCACATTTATTAAAGGGAACCCGTCACCACTATTTTCACAAATAGAGGTAGTGGCAGGTTCCTATAGAGCTCTAGTAACTATCTGACACCCTGCTTTTAGCTAAAAATTGTTCCCCTCAGATCCCCATAAAATCAGAGTTATAATCTTGCCTGGTATCTATGCAGCTTTGGAGCTAGTCCACGGGGGCGTGGCCTAATGTCATGTGACCAGGGTGACATCATCAAAGGTCCTTGAGCTACTTAATATGAAAACTATACCCCATGTACATATCTGACCACATAAAACCATCACAGCAGCCTCCATGGACTTCTACTCCTCTCCATGCAGGCTGCTGTGATTTCATGTGATAAAATATGCTGTGATTTCATGACATATATGCTTAGTGTACAGCTCCTAATGCTACAAAAGCTATAGGACCTGCGATGATGTCACCCTGGTCACATGACATTATAGCAGCATACAGAGATAGGGATGGGGAGGAGCTGCTGGATTCAGCCCGAGGAGGCCACGCCCACCTGGACTACATGTAGCCATGCTTAGTTACCAGATAAAACTATAAAGTTGAATATATGGGAATCTCAGGGGCATAATTTTTAGCTACAAGCAGGGTGTCAAATAGTTATTAGAGCTCTATAGGAACCTGTCACTAGCTGTATTTGTGAAAATAGTGGTGACGGGTTCCCTTTAAAGTGATTGTGCCAGTCTTCTGCCTGACTTGTCTCACTGAAAAGTACATGCAAACTGCTTGCAAATGTATTTATAAAGTGTTTGTGCCAGTTTGTGGTGTGGCTGCACTGTGGCCGACATGCCACAAAATTCTGCACCTAAAGGGGCGTTCCGGTGTCGATTTGGATCGTGCTCCACATTGATTACAGCGACTCAAGAGAGTTGTGTTGCCTCATTGTTGGTGTGCGCCCCTGCGAGCACCACATCTCAACTTTACTGTCTGGGTCAGAGAACCAGCTGCTATACATATTTATACTCAAAGCAATCTCTTATCAAATAACAAGCAAGATTCCACTTGGCTCTATTTCACTGCCAATCTCTATTAATATAACGTATTACACTAAGGTCTTCTGCCCATTTGTTTGCCTTTTGTCTCTATCCCGGAGGTGTGAGGTTAATTTTCCCAGCTCCAATCTATCCATTGATTAGCTGAAACATATTCTTATACAATTTTGTTAAATAAACATTGCCATTGGATGGAGTGCTGCCTGTGCTTTACTAGCAGAGTTACTGTTTTCTGAATTGAGGAACTAAACTGCTGCTGGATAGTGGGACTGTAAACTGACCTCTGCTGGACAAAGCCTAGAAGAGCATTAGTAGAGGAGAAGACTCTGATGACCATGAGGCAACAGAACAAGCAGCAGACATCCACCCGGTAGGGTCGACAGAATCGGAGTACTTCTTCTCGGTTCTGGTCACAGAGACGAAGGCAGCAGGAGCGAGCAGGGCCACACATTTGGTAGCACAAGCAACTGGAATCTACAATAAAGAAACACAGTACACCTAGTACCGTCATGCGGTACTATGTCAACAACATAGTGACATAGCACCACCTTTAACATGCAAATGCTTGATGGTTATGGTTATCATTTTATCACAATATGTCACGAAAATGTTAGACAGACATGCAAATCACTTGTGCAACAACTCCCAGTGACATAATAGGGTTTTGGCACCAGAAAGACATGCTTTAAAGCGCAACCACATTGGAAATCATTTTTTATATTGTGTGCGGGGGGACATTTTTCTAATATACTTCATAAACAAATTCTGCTTACTCCCTCCCATACAGATGCTTATTCCAGCCTGTACACTGTGGGGCTTTTGCCTTTTTTGTTGTGCTCATTTCCGGTACCAGTAAAAATGTGATTTTCTGCCTCCTTTGGTGCCGACACAATTAATACGTGGATTTTTAATTTTTTTTGCGCTAGAAAATGGCGGAAAGTAGACCAAAATAAATTTCTTCTATCAGGACAAGGTTGGCTCTGTCCTCTGGTAATTATTACAGTGGCCGTTTCTGTGGCTCCTCAGCAGCCTGCTCAGCAAATTCTCCAACTGATGCACACATTTGAGGCATCAGGACAAAAAATGGTCCCAGTGTGGACAGATATTTGGAGGGACATTTATATAAAGTGTCGTGACCACCACCAGGTTGGTTTCTGACTAGCTGTTGGTAATGAGGTATATATTTAATTTTGTGCCGCTTAGCAAATACTATTTCTGTCCCTCGGACCATTTTCTCTTCCTCGGAGAATGCAGTTGGAGAATTTGTTGAGAAGGGTAGACTAATTTTTTTGGTCTACTCTCTACTCTTTTCTTTCCAGCAGCAAACAATAAAAAGACATATTAATTGTGCAAGAGTTTCCACACCACGAAAACCCAGACCCTTTTCAGAGCAAAAACGGAGAAGGCAGAAAATATTTTTTTTCTGGCGCTGACCACTAATAAATGGGTTGGAAAGGAAAACAGGTGCTGGGAGCGCGAGGAAACTCCATAGTAAATGCCTCCCATTATCTGCTAAACACCACAAAATTAAATATATACCTCATTACCGACAGCTAGTTGGAAACCAAACCAGCAGAATGTCTCCCTGTGTGTCTATGGAGGCTGCATAAGCTCACATCTAATCTCTCTGTGTTTGATTAAACCAAGCTTTGTACAGTCTTCATATATCTGACCCGGGTGCATCACTATGACGCGGTGGTGTAGAAACTATAAACTATGACGCCACGCAGCGGGCAACGCCGCGTAATCATGATGCGCTCGGCCAGAAGACAGAGAAGAAGGAGTTTCGGGGACGGGGAGGAGAAGCCGGGAGGTGAGTATATATATATATGAATATATATATATATATATATATATATATATATATATATATATATTTATTTTTTGAAGATGGCACTGCTGTGGACTTCACAGTAATGTTGGGGGGAGGTTTATGTAAAGGGGGGGGGGTCTGGGCTGGATGTTTTTATTAAGAAGGGGCATCTGGAGCGGACTTTTCATTAATAGGGGAAATCTGGGATGGACATTTCATTAAGAGGGGGCACCTGGAGTGGACATTTCATTAAAGGGGGCATCTGTAGTGGACATTTCATTAAAGGGGGCATCTGGGGTAGACATTTTATTAAACAGCGGCATCTGCTGTGGAAAATACATTAAAGGGTGGCATCTAGGTTGGAAATTTTATTTAAGGGTGCAATCTGAAGTGGATATTTCAATAAAGGGCAGAATCTGCTGTAGACAACTCATTAAAGGGGGCATCTGCTGTCACCTGTCACCCCCCCCAAAAGACCCCACCAAATATGTCCCCCATAATCCTCCCTCAGCCCCATTCTAGCAATGACAGTTTTAAAAAAAAATTAGTTTGGCAAAGTTAGTTTTAATCCATCCGCCCTCAAATAAGAGGGCAGTCGGCCGTATTCATGAGGGGGCCAGCCGAGACACCCCCTCCACGTCCCTGTCAGCAGGGACCTGTAAGAAAAGCCGGCAGCAGCGCTTATATTACGCCGCTGGCTTATTCACAGAGCCGGTCGAATATATATAACATTCGGCCAGCGCTGTTAATAAGCACGGCGCCAGCGCATGACATCGATTGCGTAATATACGTGCTGCGCTGCTGCCGGCTTTTCTTACAGGTCCCTGCTGACAGGAGCATAGAGGAGTGTGTCGGCCGGCCCCCTCATGAATACGGCCGACTGCCAGGGGACAGGATACGAGGATCCTTATTTGGTAAGAGGTCGGAACGATTAAAACTAACTTTGCCAACCTAAATTTTAAAAAAAATGTTATTGCTAGAATAGGGCTGGGGAAGGATTGTGGGGGACATATTTGGTGGGGGTCTTTTGGGGGGGGGGACAGTTCCTCTTTAAAGGGATCATGTGCTGTGGACATTTCAATAAAGGGGCTCTGCTTTGGACATTTCATTAAAGGGGGCATCTGCTGTGGACAATTCATTAAAGGGGGCATGTTCTGTGGACATTTCAGTAAAGGAGGACCCTATAAGTGGACATTTCAGTAAAGGGAGACGCTGCTGTGGACATGTCAGTAAGGGGGTGGGTTCTGCTGAAGGACATTTCAGTAATGAGTAGCGGCTGCATTTCCTACCCTAGGGCTTGTACTTCAGTCATTCACTTTTCCCATTTTTTGGGGGGAGGGTGGGGTAAAATTAGAAGCCTCGGCTTATACGTGAATATTTACAATATGAGGGGGGGATCAGATGCAGAGTGCACAGAGGCCAAGGGGCAGCCAGGGACAGAATCCACATCCCCTACACTGTCTGGAAGATCTGGTCTGGACGGTTATAGAGGATATAGAGTAGTACTTAAATCCGGGCACATGTTGTTTTGGACGCTGGGGGGCCCTAGTCATGTAAACAGCCCGGGCTCATGGGACACTTAATCCGCCACTGGCTGTGTAACAAACAGGAGAGGAGAGAGAGACCCGTCTTCAATCCTGTAGATGGATTTGCCATAGCAATGTAGAAATAACATTGTAACTAAGCAGAATATCTTAATGAAAAATGTCCACAACACTTCACCCCACATAATATCAAAAATAATCTAAAATGACAGTTACTATTTAAGTCTTTGCTCATTGACTACTCTCTAGAAGAAGTAAGCTTCTGCTTTTATACAAGAGGCATGTCTTTGTTAGCAAATGGAGTATGGTGGCTGCTATGGTGGCATTGGGACTGTCAAAGGCATGGCTTCTATAAGAGACCCTGTTTGTGATTCTGATTGACAAATAGGGCATAATGGATGTTATGAAGGCACTGTATGGATATCCCAGTAGCTAGGTACAGTATGTGTCTAGGAAGTGAAATCTGCAAAGATAGATCATAGCTAGAAGAAGTCTTTATGTTGTTCTGGGCCTGATGGAAAAGAATGGGAGTGAAAATGTCTACAAGCAGAGTAAGAAAGTAGCAGGTGTGTGTGTCCATTGCCGTGTTCCTAAATGTACCTTTCCAAGGCAGATGTTTTTTATGGGTCCGTAGGGGGGTTGGCCACAGGAAAGGGTCATTATACTTTGTGGGGGTAAGTAAGGTCAATACTGTGTTTGGGGGGGGGGATTAAAGGGTGTGGTTTAGGAAAAAAGGGAGGGACTTTTGTCCCCCTTTCTTTAGCCCAAAAGTTCAGAGGTATGGGTTACTGTAGTTCAGATGTTATTCATTTGAATGGAAACTAAACAGTGACTTGTATCAGCCACTACACTGAGGAGGAGGCTGTATACTTCTTGTTCCATTCTCTGTGTACCAGCTGCTGAGAACATCTGATCTGTGGGGTGCTGAGTATCTGACACCCACATTTCTTAAACTGGAGAACTATTATTACTCATGAATATTTTTAGCAAAAAAAAAAAAAATTTAATGTTAAAGCCTGCATTAACAACTGGGAATTCTTGAAAACTTGCAAGCCTGTTCATTTTATACTCTACCTGTCCTTAGTTTCTATATTGCCTATACAGTACATCTTATTATGCTACTTGCTACTTATACTAGTAGGGTCAGTCATATGAGGGTATATTATAGCACAATGTATGGAAAGCACCAGGAGAGCAGAGATTTCAGCAGTCCACCCACATATATGTATATATATATATACACTCCCACTTTATTAGGTACACCTGTCCAACTGCTCGTTAACACTTAATTTCTAATCAGCCAATCACATGGCGGCAACTCAGTGCATTTAGGCATGTAGACATGGTCAAGACAATCTCCTGCAGTTCAAACCGAGCATCAGTATGGGGAAGAAAGGTGATTTGAGTGCCTTTGAACGTGGCATGGTTGTTGGTGCCAGAAGGGCTAATCTGAGTATTTCAGAAACTGCTGATCTACTGGGATTTTCACGCACAACCATCTCTAGGGTTTACAGAGAATGGTCCGAAAAAGAAAAACCATCCAGTGAGCGGCAGTTCTGTGGGCGGAAATGCCTTGTTGATGCCAGAGGTCAGAGGAGAATGGGCAGACTGGTTCGAACTGATAGAAAGGCAACAGTGACTCAAATCGACACCCGTTACAACCAAGGTAGGCAGAAGAGCATCTCTGAACGCACAGTACGTCAAACTTTGAGGCAGATGGGCTACAGCAGCAGAAGACCACACCAGGTGCCACTCCTTTCAGCTAAGAACAGGAAACTGAGGCTACAATTTGCACAAGCTCATCGAAATTGGACAGTAGAAGATTGGAAAAACGTTGCCTGGTCTGATGAGTCTCGATTTCTGCTGCGACATTCGGATGGTAGGGTCAGAATTTGGCGTCAACAACATGAAAGCATGGATCCATCATGCCTTGTATCAACGGTTCAGGCTGGTGGTGTGGGGAATATTTTCTTGGCACTCTTTGGGCCCCTTGGTACCAATTGAGCATCGTTGCAATGCCACAGCCTACCTGAGTATTGTTGCTGACCATGTCCATCCCTTTATGACCACAATGTACCCAACATCTGATGGCTACTTTCAGCAGGATAATGTGCCATGTCATAAAGCTGGAATCATCTCAGACTGGTTTCTTGAACATGGCAATGAGTTCACTGTACTCAAATGGCCTCCACAGTCACCAGATCTCAATCCAATAGAGCATCTTTGGGATGTGGTGGAACGGGAGATTCGCATCATGGATGTGCAGCCGACAAATCTGCGGCAACTGTGTGATGCCATCATGTCAATATGGACCAAAATCTATGAGGAATGCTTCCAGCACCTTGTTGAATCTGTGCCACGAAGAATTGAGGCAGTTCTGAAGGCAAAAGGGGGTCCAACCCGTTATTAGCATGGTGTACCTAATAAAGTGGCTGGTGAGTGTATATATATATATATATATATATATATATATATATATATACATATTTCTAGAGAATACTATGTTTTATAATAACATGGTTACCTTCAATAGCCACAAGTAATTGCTTGTCTGTGCGACTGGAAATAATGTATAATTTCTTTGACTGGCAGCTCAGTCCTGTAACAGAAAGCAATGATTACGGTACATCCTTTCTAGTAATAAAATCCATATAACAAAATAGAGTGTAATCATTATGTACATAAAATTGTGCACTTGTGAAATGAATGTAGAATGCATTAAGTCATCCACTGTATGAATATTCAGGACAAACATTGAGCAGCCAATGTGAATTATAATATGCACTCATTATCATCAGTGTTGTGTATAATTTAGGTTTATGTTGGTTTTAGGGGACACATAATTATCTATTTGCGCATATAACATTATGTAGAGCAGTCTCACATTTTATTGCTTGATTTTAGAAATTGCGCATTTTTTGTAAACTGCACTTATAGCAGCAGGATATTCACCAAAAGCTGCAATAGAGAAAACACACACACTATTGCCTATGGGAGCAGAAGTAAAGGGGGACTCACCCTATCGTTTCTAAACTTTTCTTGTTAACATTTTAGCATTGTTTAAGGGAATAAAACAGCATTTTGTGGTTCACGTAAAGGGAACCCGTCAGTAGAAATTGGAATGGTAAACATGGCTGTGGAGTCAGAAAAAAATGGACTGACTCTGACTAATACATTGTTACAATTAGTTCAAAGCTGTATGTGCTGAATATTTTTTTCATAAGAATTTGGGTTAATTATCTGTGTTCTATTTATCAAAGGCTTTAGGTTGAGATTAATGTGGGTGCACCTTTATCTCCACCCCTACAGATCACAGTAAACAGGCACTGGGAATGCTTGCACTCATCTAGCAGTGCTAGAGTGACCAGAAAACCAAGACTAAGGTAAATGCTAAGCATATCTTACATTTCAATAAACTGTGAATAAATCAATTGTCCAGTGCTTTACATTGTAGTTTGCTTTTTTCTGAGCTCATGTTTTCATGATTTAGTTGAGATGACTGTAGGAACATGCTCAATAGTGATGCTTTTCTCCTACAGATCTGAGTGGAAGGAATGTCTGCACTTATCTTAAAACTGCTAAAATGATCAGGAAAACTGGATAAAGGCAGGATTGTCCAAAAATTGTTAAAAAAAACAGGACATAAAAATTGTCCAAAAATTGTCCAAAAATTGTAAAAAAAACAGGACATAAGAAGCTGAATGAAGAGCAGATCCTGCCACAGGGGGCACACACCAGTATGTCAGTGTGCTTGATGTCCGTCAAGACTTCAGTACCAAACTCTCTGCCCCTATGACTTCATAGAACCAAATAATACCTCACTTCAAAGTTTATTTTCTGGATGATACTACCACACTAGCTTATGAAAGAAACATGAACTTGAAGGTGTTAGGCTGTTTGACAATATATTGGTAGTGGTTTATATGGTCAGTTTCTGATGGCAGGTTCCCTTTAAGCTTTCCTTATTATAATTTCAGTGTTTCCGACTAAAATTTTTTAAAAAGCTGCCTTGAAGTAAATCAGCTTCTCAGTGCACAACCCACTACAAATGGGGTCACACCCTGGCCTAGGATCTTTAGGTGTCTCTAGCCTAAGGTGTCTCGTGCCCATACAATGAGACCAGTACCACAAATAGTACATGATAGATGAGGTGCCAAGTACAGATTTTGCATTAGTTCCTATTGCTACAAATGAAGCCAATACTTAGCTATGCTGATAATAAATTACATGCTGAGATGCTAAGAGGATATGTTCCAAAATTGTATGGCTATTAAAGGGCTCAGAGGCTTGTGTAAAAACTGCAAAAGTTTACTTTTTTTTTAAATAGAAATAAATTTAATTGAAATGGTTCAAAACACATCATTAAATCCAATCTTCTGCATGTGTCTTTCTGCCAGAAATGTCTCAAGGAATATTTAGAAAAATCATATAAGAATAAAATGAGCATTTAACATTATTGGTAAACGGTGAGAAATGCTAGCATTTTTAGTACTCGGATTTCACAGAGAACTCCTTACTTTAGGACTGAAGTTACTGGAGAGTAACTCCAGTTACTTTAAATGGTCTCTAGGTGGTGCCACAACACCATTTCCATTCGTTAATTGTATAAATAGACTACCACTTATTATATTATAAAGTTACTAGTTTCTTTTCTTCTTATACTTGTACTTGCGTAGCACTATGAACACACTGGGGCACATTTACTTACCCGTCCGTTGCGCGATCCCCACTGTGTGTTGTCCAATGATCATGGACTCCAGAGCGATTCACTTAGATTGTGCGCCCGATTTCCTGCTTGTGTCACACCATCTTCTTCCCGGTGCATGTAAGTGCATGGCTTGCGACACAAATTCAAATTTTAAATCATGCGCTCAGTCCTAATCCGGTGGATTGTCCAATGATCCATCCCCCAATTTGTGTTGCATGAAAGCGTTTGCGCCAAAATCCGATCATGTGCTCCACAATCCCCTTTTAAATGTAGTGCAAACCGGTAATCGTCGGAATAACCAACATTTGTGCGGTCCACTCACCCTTAGTAAATGTGCCTTACTGGGGCAGATTTATGAACACTGCCTAAAGGTTGGATAGTGCAAAGTTAGACAGGCAGAATTTCCAAGTGTCTAATGCAGAATCATCAATCTGTGATTCACATGATATGGAATAAACAATTGGTTTTCAGGATGGGGGATGGTCCACCATAATGATAATGGTCCACCATCCCTGATAATTGTGGGGATCTAGAGGGGATTCCTGAAGTCATTAGTAGTATAGGGCAGCTCTAATGAAGTTGCAGTCCCCTTTTCTCCAGATTGCAGGAAGTCCTGGCTGATGGATCCTTCCCAAATAGACATGCAACACTGCTACCAACGTATAGGCAGGCTAGTTGCGAATAGCGCCCTCTCCAGGTTAGGAGCTGTCGAAGGGAGTCATGAACCTCTAGTAAGTCTCTAGCACTATATTAGGTAATAGCAGTTGTAGCCTCTGCCTAGAAATGCAATAGTTAATTGGGTGTAAGATGTTATCCAATTATGTGGCTGTATTGTAAACTGGATAAGTGCTGCCACCTGACCAGAGGAAATATAAAACCCCTGTGCAGTGGGAGCACATGGTCTTTTGTCTCAGTTGGTCCAGTCTTTGCCTGTCAGCAGTCCAGACCACATGGTCTGAGTGAAGAGAGAGACAGTGAGTAGCACACCTTCAGTGCTGTCGCAGAAACCAATCCTAGGATTTGAGTCAGGAGACTCTAACCTAGAGCTGCAGCTTCCATCCTGCATATACCATCAGGCTGGTGCACTATTCCTGCGGACCCCTTTCCACGACCACTCCAGTACCAGAATCCAAAATTCCAAAACGTTTAGGCCTGTTGCCTGCTACCTGTTGTTCAATAAAGAACTGTAAGTTGATTTGCACAACGTTGCCTCTGTCTGATCCCTGGATATAGCTGTCTACCACCACGGGCTTGCCCATCCATTACCCAGGGACTTATCTTACAGACACTCAGGGTTTGCCCCAGGGAGAAATCAATACATCACCCTGTCCCTCCATATTTCTTGCACACACCACCTTCTGGAGACCTGCCAGTCCCCATACCAAGCACTGTGACATGAGCATGCCCTAGGCCTCAATCATTGCCTCCAGGTCCCAAGAAAAGGCTAGGCCCTAGTGGGGGATGTTGCAGACATTTATCCCCTATCATATGAATGAGGGAGAAATCGCTATTACAATAAAAACCCTTTAAGTAAAATCTTTCATGGGTCCCAACACTGTACAGTTACATACAAATATTACCCAATATCCTTTTGTAAATTCCTAAACCATTGCTGACTTTTGACTTCTTGGTTTAGTCCTTGCTTTGGATTGCTGTGGCCCTAAGTCAGTAACCGGCTGACTTGTCTTTGGCCTCTTGGCTCTGTGATCCAGGAATAAATGCTGATAAAGTAGCAGGTCTCAGGCAGAAGAACGATGCTCAATGTGATTGAGAAGGGAGGAAGGATACTGGTTGGCTAGACATTATATATATATGTCATCTCAGTCATCCAGTGCATCTACAGTACATAAAAAATAGAAAGTTTACTGGATAATATGGGAGATCTGGACAACTGATGACCCAACAAGCTCGGGGGCCCGCTGCCGGATTCACCTGTTGGCCAGACCGAGGTAGACATCGGGTTCCAAGGTTCCGCCGGATTCTAACTAGAAAACAGTAGTCTTTTGCTCTACCAGATTAATCAACGTGTTGATAAATTCTGGGCAGTATAAGACTGTCAGTTCTAACTTTAGACCAAGTTTAGGTTGGTCAAAACTGCGCGTCAGAATTTCTCGGAAAAGCCAACAAAAGTCTTTTTAGACTGGTGCATTTATAAATCCCCCCCAATGGCCCAAATAAATCAAAACTGGTGCAAACCACCTTTGTACTGTTTGCCTCACTAATGTGCAGTTTGCACCAGATAATCCAATAGTGTTGCCGCTCTTAGTTAATCTGGTCAGATTTTTTTCTTGGTGCACTTTGCTTCATGCCTTCAAATGTACAATTGCACTAGTAAATAGGTACTATATAATGTTTAGAAAATAATACAACCTTGTTCTGTTCTGACAGAATTGTGTTGAATCGCCATGTCAAATGTGGCGCAATTTAGAAACACAAACTACCACGCCCCTTTAGGTGCAGAGTCTTCAAAAGTGTTATACAAAATAGAACTGCGACACAAAAGTGGCTCAAACACATAATAAATACATGTTTTTAGTGAAAACTGTAGACCAAGAAACACAATAAAATATCTTGGCTAATGTGTCCTAACATACACTATGCTGTAGCAAAAGTGTCTAAAATTGTAAATGTGGCACAAAGCAAACTCTATTATCTAACCTTTAGATTAACCATTGAAGATTGACTTACAAAAATGTGTAATGAATCTCTTTGTTCCACTATAGCCGGTTGTGTCAAACTTATTTTCACCAGGGCCACATCAGCTCCATGTTTGCCTTTGAGGGGTCAAATGTCATTTTATTACTGTATAATTGTATCTACTCAAGCTGTTTAGTAGCTAAATTTATACAGCCTTACCATCAGCCCTAAGAGGGCACCCACAAAGCTGAATATATAGTTAAATAACAATAACCTGAGGCTGCGTCCACACCTGGCAATTGTGTTGCATTTGTGTTGTGTTTCAAAACACACACCCCACAGCATAATCCATAGCAGCCACAGTGCCCCACACAACCCCCAGTAGCAGCCACGGGGTCCCACACACACCCAGCAGCAACCACAGTGCCCCCCCAGCAGCAGCCTCAGTACCCCATATAATCCCCAGTGCCGCACGCCCCCGAGCAGCAGCCACAGCGCCTACCCCCAGCAGCAGCCACAGCACCTACCCCCAGCAGCAGCCACAGTGCCCCACACCCATAGCAGCAGTCACAGTGCCAGCGTGTCCAGTACTCTCCCACAGCTGCCACAGTACCTCCCCCCCAGCAGCAGCAACAGTGCTTCCCCCACGGCAGCAGCCACAGTGCCCTACACCCCCCAACAGCAGCCACCATGCCCACATCCACCAGCAGCAGCCACAGCACCTACCCCCAGCAGCAGCCACAGTGCCCCCCCCCAGCAGCAGCCACAGTGCCACTCCTAGCTGCAACCACCATGCCCCATATCCACCAGCAGCAGCCACAGTGCCCCACACCTCCCAGCAGCAGCCACCATGCCCCACATCCACCAGCAGCAGCGACAGCACCTACCCCAGCAGCAGCCACAGTGCCCCACACCCCCCAGCAGCAGCCACAGCACCTACCCCCAGCAGCAGCTACAGTGCCCCCCCCCCAGCAGCAGCCACAGTGCCCCACACCCCCCAGAAGCAACCACCATGCCCCACATCCACCAGCAGCAGATACAGCACCTACCCCTAGCAGCAGCCACCATGCCCCACATCCACCAGCAGCAGCCACAGGACCTACCCCTAGCAGCAGCCACAGTGCCCCACACCCCCAGCAGCAGCCACAGTGCCCCACACCCCCCAGCAGCAGCCACAGTGCCCAACACGCCCCAGCAGCAGCCACAGTGCCCCACACCCCCCAGCAGCAGCCACAGTGCCCAACACGCCCCAGCAGCAGCCACAGTGTCCCACACCCCCCCAGCAGCAGCCACAGTGCTTAGTAAAGTGTAATACAAAATAAATGATATTATGATCACTAAAATCATCTATATTAACAGCTGATTTATAGCTTATCTTCAAGTATGACAAATATTGACAAATAATAAAACATCACTATTATTAATTCAAAATAAAAAATAATAACTGGTGCTCAAGGGATTGTGTATTAAAAGCACAGTACGACTTGTGTCTCCAGTTGTATCCGCTGCACTACATATAAAGTGATACTAAGGCTAGATCAAGAGCTCGAAATAAGTAGTGTCTATATATGATTGGGGGTCAGAGTTGAGTAGTCACACTAGGAGATTAGGGCTATGAGTAATGTGCGAAAAAATGTCATGTCGCTATATCATAGAGGTATTTATGTGTACTAAAGCGTATCTAGTACGAAGATAGTAGGGGCAACTATATAGGACCAGGAAAGAGTATATAGGTAGCAATATATATATATACGGGGTAGAATAACCACACTGAGACTATAGAACTAAGACGATGTAGAGATACTAGCGATAGTCCACGAATCATAGACAATTATGACCAGGCTAAAGATCAGAGTAGTGTGACAGATGGTATGATAGCTGCTAAAGTTGAGACCGCTGTACCTGCTATACCCTCTATAGTCAAGATGCCCTATATATAGTCAAATTGTGTATTATCAGTAGACCACACTGTGGAATAAAGAGATATATTGCCTCAGCAACGCTGGCGGAAATTGTCACACAGTAGCTACTGTCATACCCCTAAATTTGAAATGACAGGTGATTGACTCTGAACGTCCTAAGTGCTTAACCCCTTAAGGACGCAGGGTTTTTAGGCTGATTTCTCGCTCTCCAACTTCAAAAATCCATACCTTTTTCATTTTTCCGTGTACAGACCTGTGTGAGGGCTTATTTTGTGCGTAACAAATTTTACTTTCCTGTGATGTTATTTATTTTAACATGCCGTGTACTGCGAAGCTGAAAAAAAATTCCAAATGTGGAATTTGTGGGCTCAGTTTTTACGACTTTCACTCTTCGCTCCAAATAACATGCCTACTTTATTCTTTGGTTTGGTGTGATCGCGGTGATACCAAATTTATATAGGTTTTATTGTGTTTTAATACATTTTCAAAAATTAAACGAATGTGTACAAAAAAGAAAAAAAAATTTTTGCCATCTTCTGACGCTAATAACTTTTTCATACTTTGGCGGACGGAGATGTGTGAGGGGTCATTTTTTGCGAAATGAGGCGACGTTTTCATTGCTACCATTTTGAGGTCTGTGCGACATTTTGATCATTTTTTATTTCATTTTTTATGTTATGTAAAAAAGGTGTAAAAGTCGCATTTCAGACATTTGGGCGCCATTTCCCGCCTCGGAGGTCACCGCCGGCCGTAACCGTTTTTATATTTTGATAGATCGGGCATTTTGGGACGCGACGATACCTAATATGTCTGTGATTTTTACTGTTTATTATGTTTTATATCCGTTCTAGGGAAAGGGGGGTGATTTGAACTTTTAATATTTTATTAATTTTTTTTATTTTTTAAACTTTTTTTTTTCTTTTTTTTTCCACTATTTTTTAGACCATCTAGGGTACATTAACCCTAGATGGTCAGATCGCTCATACCATATACTGCAATACTACAGTATTGCAATATATGGCATTTTTGCAGGTCATACATTACAATGAGCCACTGGCTCATTGTAACGAACCTGCATAAACCATGTAGCCTCGTGTCAAAAGAAGACCCGAGGCTACCATGGTAACCGATCGCCGCCCCTCGATGACGTTCGGGGGCGTGGTGATTGAAAAAAAAGATGGCGCCGCTGGCGACTTTGCCGGCGGCGTTTAGAGGGTTAATAGCCGCGATGGGTGCAAGCACCGACCGCGGTTATTAGCGGTGGGGGTTTTGTGCAAAATGCAAAAACCCCCACCTCTGTATGAAGAGGACTCAGCCCGTGAGCCCTCTTCATACATCCCTTATACCTCTGCGCCGTAGAGCTACAGCGCAGAGCGTTAAGGGGTTAATATCTGTCCTATACAACGTAGTCATTTTGCACAAACACTTTATCCCTCTGCTCAAAGTGATGGCTAAACTGCTGTATCCCTCTTCATAGTAGCAAGTGCAACGTTCTAATAGACCCTGTAATGACTAGATCACATTTAGATTGTATTAGGTGCTAGCTAACTGGAGATCTCATTCACACTGCTAGTTAAGAACCTAACATTAGCTCCCCTAGGAATTACCGTATATACTCGAGTATAAGCCGACCCGAGTATAAGCCGAGACCCCTAATTTTACCACCAAAAACTGGGAAAAACTATTGACTCGAGTATAAGCCGAGGGTTGGAAATGCATTGGTCACAGACCCCCCCCCCAGTATATAGCCAGCCTGTCCCCAGTAGTATACAGCTTGCCCCCAGTAGTATACAGCTTGCCCCCGGTAGTATACAGCCTGCCCCCCGTAGTATACAGCCTGCCCCCAGTAGTATACAGCCTGCCCCCAGTAGTATACAGCCAGTCCCCAGTAGTATACAGTTTGCCCCCAGTAGTATACAGCCAGTCCCCAGTAGTATACAGCTTGCCCCCAGTAGTATACAGCTTGCCCCTAGTAGCATACAGCACTGCCCCCAGTAGTATACCGCACTGCCCCCAGTAGTATACAGCACTGCCCCCAGTAGTATGCAGCATTGCCCTCAGTAGTATACAGCACTGCCCCCAGCATTAAAAAAAAAAAAACTTATATACTCACCCTCTGGTGGCCCGACGTGCAGCGCTGCTCCTCCGATGTCCGTGCCGCTTGTCTTCAGGCTTCCGCGCCTTCTTCTTTCTTCTGCCGGGCGCCGCCATTGCTCTCTCTCGGACGCGCCGCTGCTGACGTCATACTAGGCGCCGCCAGGGGGAGAGACATGGCGGCGCCCGACAGAAGAAAGAAGACGGGCGCGGAAGCCTGAAGACAAACGGCGCGGACATCGGGCGAGGAGCGCTGCACGTCGGGGCCACTGGAGGGTGAGTATATAAGTTTATTATTTTTTTAAGTATTTTTTACAGTTTACACGTTTACATTGACTCGTGTATAAGCCGAGTGGACGTTTTTCAGCACTTTTTTTGTACACGAGTATATACGGTAGCTCCCCTAGGAAGCTAATTTTGCACGTTCTTTTCCATGCAAAGTTATAAGGGAGACGCTAGATAGCTCCACCTTAGAGTAAATATCGAGGAAAAGTGGAGACCATACGTCGATCCACCCACTGTACTAGTTATATAGAAAATAGGAGGGAAGGTGGACTTAGACCGTCATCCCTATACCCATGTTAGTGCAAGAGGGGAATTACAGACAATACAGTGGCTACTCCCCATTTCCCCATCTAGTCCAATATAGGTGAAATTTATGAATATGTTATCCCAGTAAATACTCACTTTTCACACACACATATCCTGAGCTGATTATTTTAAAGCTATTGGGAGTGGAATTGTCGACTTATAAATTGTCGACTAAAAAATAGTTTTTAACATATGGAAATAAAAGTTAAGTCTCTAAGGGTTAATAATTGCCAACTCTGGAATTACCCGACGTAACACAAAATTATGAAAGGGGTGCTCCAGAGCACATTCGGACCATTTATCATGCAGTGTCGGACAGAATTGTATCACACCCTCTATGCACTCACTAGTTTGCCTGTGTAATGTGCAGGGTGCACCAGATTCATTGTCAATTGTGGCACAATTTTTTTTGGGTGCACCTTTAAGATAGAGCACGGTCCGACTGAGCACCAGAACGCCCCTTCATGTGCAGAAGTTTCTGTTGCGTCAGCCGCGACACAGCTTTATAAATACATTTGCAGGAAGATGGCACTGAAAGGAGCGTGCAAAGTCGGACAAAAAACTGGTGCAGGGGCTTAAATAAATGTGGGCAACTGTGTTTATTACTGTTACATTTCTGTTCACTGCATCCCTGTACAACATCCCTGCCAACGCAACGTATTGCAAAATACTGCTCCTAATAGATGCAATACGAATCTTTGAGCTTGATCACCTCAGTGAGCCCTCAAGTGTCTATAAATGGTAATGCAGCTATACAATATATGCCTAAGAAAGAATACAGGGCATGCCCAGGCAAGTGCGGGGACCCAGAGCTGCTGGGGAGCCCCACATAAGGGTGAAGACACACATGGCGTTTTTGGGCCGTTTTTACTAAGTGCGTTTTAAGATCGTTAAAAACGCATGCGTTAAAAAACGGATGCGTTTTTTAACGCATGCGTTTTTAACGATCTGAAAACGCACTTAGTAAAAACGGCCCAAAAACGCCATGTGTGTCTAAGGCTGTACTATATTTCTACTGTGACATTGCTATATGTGACTTGATAGTATTTATTATTCCTGTACTGTGACATCACTGTGTAATTATTTCTGTAATATCACTGTGAATTTTTTTCCCTGTATTTTTACATCACTGTGTTAATATCTCTGTACTGTTACATCACTGTGTGCAGTTTTCCTATATTTTTACACCACTGTTTGCATTATTCCTGTAATGTTACATCACTGTGTGAACTTTTACGGGAATTTTAAATCATCGTGTGCATCACTGGGTCTATTATCTCTGTACGGTGATATAACGCAAGTATTATGCATGTACTGTGACTACGCACTGTTAGCGCAATTCAATAATATTTACAATGTGTTAACATTGGGTCAACATAGTGTTTGCATTGTGTTAACAATGTTTTTGCGTAAATGCAATGTTGACGCAATGTAGACGCTACATTAGCACCATATTAATGCAATGTAAACACGATGCTAATGCAGTGTGTGAACACAACCTGATGTACAAGTATACTGTATTGAGATTAAAGGAATTATTGCAGCTGAGCTGCTCTACTCCCACACCCTGACATCTGATACGGCTCTCATTTGTGGCTATTAACCAAAGGAACATTCTTGGTAGGCAGACATGTTCACAGCACCTGTGATTTATTAATAATGAGTCACAAGCTTTTCAATGTGTCCTAGCTGCTATGTGTGTGTCTTTTTATGTGAAGACGCCTTTCCTATCCTTAAAGTGGTATGAAATCTGAGCTTCCACGTTACCAGAAGACAGGTGCAGGGAACTGTAAATGTGACCAGACAAAATTATGCAATATATGACATGAACCAGCTCAGTTCATTGCACAGTTATGTTGTCATTGAGGCTGACACGCTATACACTTTCATCAAACTGAAACTTTTGGCAACGCCTAAAAACCTTGAATCTTAACGAGTGATGAACACAGAGAGACAACTTCAATCTCAAAGAATGATCTCAATGTACTAAAGTTTAAAGGGAAAAAGCTGATCAAACATGACACATCTGATCAGTACTAATCACAGTATAGTTTATACACTGGGGTGTATCGATCGCGATCACAGGGTGTGCAACCAGGCCCAATGCTGGGGAGGGCCCGCGTCTGCCTGAGATAGGTACGGGTCCTCCCCAGCACTTACAGAGGAAGTGATGGCGGCACCTCAAAAAGGCCCCATGCGGAGCTCTGCTGGACCTGTCTCTCTGACCCAGGAGCACATGATGTTGTGCGTGAATTTATTATGAGTGGGGGGCTGTTATGAATTTTATATAACATGGGGGAGGTTTTATGAATTTTATAGGATACGGGTGGCTGCTGTTATGAATTTTACATGACGGGTGGGGGGCTTTTATGAATCTTATATTATGGGGGGCTGCTGTTATGCTTTTATGAATTTTATATGACATGAGGAGCTTCAATTAATTTTATATATCATATATAACTGGGGTTCCCTGTGTATTATTTAATATCTACAGGTGGCAGCATGTTCAGTTGTATGGAGTGGCATTTTGCAGCTTGGGACATATTAGTTATCCAGGAGACACTGGGGCACATTTACTAAAGCCCATGCAGCAGTTTTCTGTTGGACTTTGCATGTTCTTTCTAGAGCAAATTGCTTGCAATGGTATTTAAGAAGTGTCCGCACCACATTTGTGTCGCACGTAGCCCTTTTGCACTGAAGGGTGTGTTCCAGTGCTCAGTCGGACTGTCCGACAGTATTGTGTTGCACTCCCCATGATAATGGTGCAAACGAGTGCCACCAATCCTGAATCTGCCACCCCCTGTACACTACACAGGACATTGCACTGCATTAAATGTGCCCAATAACTGTGATATATTTTTAGTGGCACAGTGTGGCAAGGAGCTGGATGGCAGGCAAATCCTGCAGAGACAGCTGGGAGAAGTTTTTCAGGTTGTATAGCTGATGTATAATTGTCACCTGTGAAGAACCCATAGGATACAGAAAAGCATGGACCAAGCGAACACTGAGGGACAAGGAAGCAACTGTGACTGATTTAATCCGTCAGCAATGTCCATCTCTGCTCTCAGCCTTATTGTACAGTACATTTATTGCCACTATATATTATATGCTGGTATATATTTATGTGTGCAGTACATTAATTTCTGGTATAGAGGCAGTCCCCTACTTAAGGACACCAGACTTATAGACAACCCCTAGTTAAAGACGGACCTCTCTGCCCTCTGTGACCTCTGGTGAAGCTCTCTGAATTCTTTACTATAGTCCCAGGCTGCAATTATCAGCTTTAAGGTGTCTGTAATGAAGCTTTATTGATATCCCTTGGTCCCATTACTGCAAAAAAATTAGAAACTTCAGTTGTCACTGGGGCAAAACATTTTTTGTCTGGAACTACAATTATAAAATATACAGTTTCGACTTACATACAAATTCAACTTAAAAACAAATCTATGGAACCTATCGTGTATGTATGTGTAACGTCTTTATGTAAATTCTCAAGTTTAATGTGTTAGATGTGGACATAATAATTATAATAATCTTTATTTATATAGCGCCATCAAATTCCATAGCACTTTACAAATCATTGATAAAGGTTTTCGTATATGGGGCCCGACACAAAGTTTGCACCAGGGCCCATTACAGTTTTGTTACACCACTGACTATAGCATGAAGTGGGTGTTATCTCCAAGACACATATTTCCCCTAGCTTGACAGACTCCAGGCCCTTTTTTTCCTATAATGTCCCTTAACCTGCCAGCTACTGTAAGGTTAGAAAGATACCACAAGGCCATGATATACCAAATGATGGTTTCCAAGCCCAATTACCATTAGTTATGGGATGCCATCAGTTTTAGGCTATGTACTGGCACTTCTATTTACCTGCACCCAGAGTCAGATTTATGCAGAGGCAAAGAAAGGTACTTTTAATACCCTTTCAAGTAGAAATAGAGGAATCTAGCACATCACACACCAAAGCATTTTGGAGTTTTAATATGAAACAATAAAATATAAAACGTTTGAGAAGTGCTTGATTTCTCTATTTATGGAACTTGGATTTATTTGGAATGCTACTTTACCTGCAGCTCGAAGGTTAGGATTTTTCCATACAAAGAGTATTATGCAGGAATCCATTTGATTACATGTGTAACGCTAAGAAAGTTTGAATTTTTAATACCCTACCTAGAAATTAAAATCGCAGAGCTGGATACTATTTTTGTTCAGTAATGGATCTACGTTCTAGCACTTCGCACTGTCCTTTATATTCTGCACTAGTGTTTCTTGAGATCATGATCGGCAGTACTGAAGCAACTGGGGAGTGCCCATTATGTTCAATTTTTGAAGCCAAAAGCAGTTGTGGATCCTAATTGATGAAAACATTGACAGAGGTTCCTGGTTTGGACATCAAAAACTGCATCTGAAAAACTGAACATCTGAACACACCCTTACTGGCCCTCTAAATTCAAAGCAAAATATACAATCTTATTCATCAACAAGCTAACTCTAAAAACCATTGCCTGGCACATCTGAAGTAATGTGGGAGGCCAACATTATAGTTTAATTATTTGTAGCCTTTGCAAAACATTACTTTGGAAAACATGGAAATACACCTGCTACAACCTTCAAGGGCCCGAAGCCAAAACTAAAATATGGTTGTCTATAAGTGATTACTGCAGTTTTACTCAAGAGATGAAGATTACAAGAGATCTATTACTAGAGGATAGGAGCTAAGTATGTCAGAAAACACCTTACCTTGCGATTTGGCTTTTGATGTTATACAGAATTGCTGAGCACTTGCTAAGATCTGTAGCTCTGAACAAACTGATTCATCTAATTCTTCCACTACCGGCAGAGTTCTTTGAATCCTCACCTCCCTGTCTGTGGGTCTGCTCTGAGATGAAGCCGACACCGAGGTGATGGGAGAGACTCCTTTCCTGGCGGATCTTACACTCTTTGGATCAGAACACTTTTCAGTTTTGTTTGATCTACATTCATGACTATATTCTTTTGCTCTGTATAAACGTCTCTGCATTTCTTCTTTTTCATAAGAAGGCTGTCTGCTTGAAACTTCCATACATCTGCACATCTTCTTCTCTTTCGGGAGCTTAGTATAATGCTCAATGTGTTTCTCTCTATAGAGATAGCCAAAAGGTGAGGGCTGAGAACGCACGGTTGACATGTCAAATCTTAGTCTATAAAATAAGGCACTGGGATTTTCCTGCCAGTCCAGTCTGAATGATCAATCCTGAGAAGTATCCCCCTTTAGTAACCTCAGTCCTCTTTGCCTATTGGAGTTACCATCTCAACCACCCGGATGTTTCCTAATTCTCTGCAGGGGGCTGTCCGGCCTGTCATCCAAGGAGATGGGTTACCATGAAAGAGAACCAAAGTCAACTAAATTCTTGCTGGGATTATGGGCAAAAAAGAGACTGTAGACATTCTTTACTCAGGACAACTGTCAATCAGTTTCCCAGGTCAAGATTCACACATATCCCTTGCTCACAGTACCGTAGCATGGTGTCAATCTAGCTGACATCTGTGGTTATCCTTCATGAATCCTGATTAGAAAAGTGCTGTTTTTCTAAGAAAACTTTACTTATAGATTTTACAAACTAGTCAAGAGAGCACCTTCCCTCTGCATTAACACTAATCTAGTGAAATTTGTGAAATGATTTTTGAATGAATAAAAAAGAATCTCTATATGAGAACCAGAACTAGGATCAGAGGGAGCTCTTGTAGTTAATACTCTGATGAACCACATTACATCACTTAGCTTGTTAGAATAGAGCCTATGCTGCGGGATGAAGTACAATGCCCTTATTGAGTACATTGCGGGAGCAGTTCTGGGAAATGAGGCTGTTGTTGGCTGCAGTCTACTCCCAACTCCACAGACAGACAAGAGAATGAGAACTCATTGCCATGTTTACTTTGGATCAGATACCAAGAAAGATTCTCTTCACCATCTGACAGCATGACACATCCACATGGACCACATGTTTGCTCAACGACTAGTGTCTTTTACAATAGGATTGGGGATTGGATTTCTGCTTATTGAAGCTTGCATCGTTTTATAAGTAATGCCAGACTACGGCTGTCTTCAGTACAATGTAATGCTTTTTATAGCCAATATGGTTATTGGTGTGTCTAAAATGTTATTTAATTTGGAAGCTTTAAATATTGTTGATATTGTATATAAGTGGTCCACCTATGTACTTTACTATATGGTGAAGATTACTAGGGGTTATGTAAATTCAGTCTTCATCTAATGCAGAATGGTTAGAAGTAACAGTCTGTAGACAAGTAGCAGAGGTTTTGTTACACGGGTTCCTCCAACCTAGAGAACCTTGTGTGCACCATTATATCAATGGAAAAAGCAGTTACACCAATGAAAGGTCTTGTTCTGTGAACTGTCCGTCAGCCACTTTGCACTTTTTCAAGTTCCTCTAAGGTATAGCTCAGGCCCGCAGATCCCTATTTTTGTCATATTTACAACATGTTCAGTGTCTATGCCCCGAATTGCCTCTTTCCAGCCAGCCCTATGTAAAATGAATGGGCCAAATGGAGTACCTGCTGACTTATGCCCCTACCTCTGAGAATGGAGACTTTACAATGTGAATACTCATACTGAGAGAGCTTTAAAGTGCCAATGTAAATGGTCCATAAAGAATATTTTTCAGCAGCATAGCACACCCCATCCACAGCAGCACATGGGCGTCTTACCTCTGGGTCACAATGCTGATACCTTTTAGAGTAAAAGTTCAACATTTGAAAAGGTTTAGGCCTGGTACACTGCCTTCCACTCATAATCTACACACCAGTCCTTCACTGTATTGAGGGATTATACAATGGTGGCCCTGAGGATAATTCATTCGTAAGGCTAGATTAGAGATACTCATAGATATGGTACAAAAGCCATGCTATTTATTAATATATACAATGACAGGAAGTTTAACAATGTGTGAATAAAGCTAAGAAACTCCAAAAAAGTATTTAGAAGATATTAAATGGTTTATGGGTTGGATAATGAGACTGACAGAGCACAGCATACAAGGTACTTCAAGCAACCATGAAACATAATGTTTTCTTAGAAGCATTTTCTTTCTTAACTCCTTTTATCTTAAGGGTCATTCCCATCTGATAAAAAACATTTGTGATCAGTGAAAATGATCCTCTAGAAATACCACCCATCCTGACTGTAAAGGGGATGGAACACTAAACGCACTGTGCCCCTATAATAAAATATAAGTATTGGCCTACATTTATTAAAGTGTTTGCGCCAGTTTTCTGTCTGACTTTGCAATGAAAAGAACATGCAAACTGCTTGCACTTATGTATTTATAAAGTGTCTGCACCACTATTGTGTCAAGGCTGTTCAGTGTCCGACAGGACAGAAAAAATGTGCACCTAAAGTAGCGTGTTAGTGCTTAGTCGGAGTATGCACCACATTTATTACTGACATGCACCACAATTCTGTCTGCACCAAAATTCTGCAGCATGGGGCTTTTTTTGGCATTAAAAAAGTTTCAAAATATAGTCGCATTGAGGTTTTTTGAGACTTTTCACTGCTAAAAAGTCTCACACGGCTATTTACACCACTTCATTAATCTGGTATAAACATAGAAGTGCTGCTAGTGCAACGCCGTGTAAAGCCAGATTCATTACTTTTGCAAAAAGTCTCAAACTTACTTTAGTCACCTGCTGGTCTATGTGGTGAAACTTTTTATGCATTTTGAGACTTTTTGAAAAAAAAAAATCCCAGATAGTAAATAGACCATAAGAACATTTATTAAAGGGCCAAAGCCTTGAGCTCCAAAAATAGACATAGAACTGTGCCAAGGAGCTGGTCTAATGCATAAAAAGTCCCATCACATACATCAGCAGGGGACTGGAGTAACTATGAGACTTTTTGCAAAAGTCTCAAGTCATGAATCCAGCTTTGCACGGTGTTGCACTAGCAGTAGTTCTATGTTTAGGCCAGAATAATGAAAAGGTGTATATAGTCCTGTGAGACTTTTTAGCAGTGAAAAGTCTTAAAAAGCCTCAATGTAGCTTCTTTGAGCCTTTTTACGCCAAAAAGCCCTGAAAAACCAATGATATACTGTATAATGCCCTTTATATCTATGTTTCTCTATGTATCTATAAGCTAGTGCTCTGGCTCTTTATCTTACCTCAATCAATCCTCCATTATTATTTTTACAGCAATGGGGGTATTTATCAGGTATTTATCAAGCTTCTGAGTTTATTGTGATAATTTCCCCCTTTCCACCACCTCCATGCAAGGGGGGGCGGGAAAGAGTGGCTGGGGGTTGGGCGCGGCGGAGGGGAGTGGGCTGGCATGGGGTGTTCCTGTCCCCGTGCCTGTGCACTGAATGCAGCAGGCAAATTTTCATATTTGTGCCTGGTGTAGAAATAAACGCTGCACAGGGCCCTGTTGAATACATCAAAAGGCCAGAGCACGGTTAGTTTATATGATATGATATGATAAATAACATCCTGTATGTAGCTCTTTTCACAATATTAAAGGAAACCTACCATTTCAAATGGTAGGTATAAGCTGTAAACACCGAGCACCAGCTCAGGGTGAGCTGGTGCCGGTGCTTAGTTTCGTTAGTGTTAAAACCGCGGTATCGCGGTTTTAACACTTTTTAAACTTTATAGCAGAAGCCGCTTCGGCGCTGCGCGCGACCGTGCGCGCGCAACGCCTGCGCGCGCAACGCCTGCGGCATTTCCTATGTAGGCGTGCGCATGATCGTGCGCACGCAGCGCCGAAGCAGTTTATGCTATAAAGTTTAAAAAGTGTTAAAACCGCGATACCGCGGTTTTAACACTAACGAAACTAAGCACCGGCACCAGCTCACCCTGAGCTGGTGCTCAGTGTTTACAGCTTAAACCTACCATTTGAAATGGTAGGTTTCCTTTAAATGTGATGACAAAAGCTTTGGCAAAAGGTAGATCATTTCAAGCCAGAAAGGTTATAGATGCCCATTGGATAAGGCCAAGGTCTCCAGATAAGAAAGAATTCATAGATCGCTTGAATGCGATCATTCGATTAGAATATAGCACATGCGTAAAAAGAAATAGTATTCCGAAATTTGAAAAAATATGGGGTAGGAGTTCGATACATCTGGTCTGCCTTCGGCTTCTCTTATAAGACTAAGGGAAAGTCTAGAATACCAATTATCATTGGCAAAACAGGTAAGGATAAGTTTTTTGTCTTTTTTCCCTTTTCGCCCCTTTTTTCTTTTTCCTTTTCCCCCCCAAAGCATAGGATTGGGTCCAAATGGTTTCAAAGGAGCTGTCTCGCAAGGGAGGGGGGGGGGGGCGGGTAGAGAAGGAAGGAGCATGGTATTTACATACTTCCCTCTATGTTTTACATGTTTGGGGTGTAAAAGGTGGGGGGGGGGGGGGGTAAAAACATTCAATAAAAAATATTTGATCAAAAAAAAAAGTGTGAATATACACAAAACACAAAAAATGGACTCTGGCCGCCATTGGCAGCGCTTTATACACTTATATCAGAAATGAGAAATAATCATTCAGAGTTACTATTGCCATTGCGGCAGAACTAAAATTGAAAAATAAAATTGAATCCTAATATACACCAAATTTCTCAAAGATGTTTGTCACACTTTTGGAGCAAATATTATATTATTATATATTATTATAATATATTAGTCTAAAATCAGCCAATTGAAAGCTGTCCTAGGTAAGAGAAAAGTATATAACAAGATACATTTGTTAAGTATTAAGAAATGGTTTGTATGTAAATAAATCTTATGCCATTCATGGTTAGATGGGCTTTTCATAACCCCCAGGGCAGATTTCATACTGATGACCTGTGCTCAGGATAGTTCATCCGTAGGTTATAGTTTCGATGGGGTCAATACCCAGACTCTCCACCAATCAGCTGTTAGAGACCCTATACAGTTGACATTGCTGAAAGCAGAAAGCTTCATCCATTGTATACTATCACTCCTATTCAAGGGATTGGGAGCTGCAGGTCCTTTTTATGATCACTATAGAATGGTAAGAACCTTCTGCTTCTGGATCCATCCTTATATTTCTATATTTCAGCACATGGAGGCGGCTGAGCCAGCTGATTGGTCCAGGGTCCAGGCGTACTCCCTAGTCCTCCATTAACATTTAGCATGTTCATGCAATCAGCATAGTTAAGAGATAGTTAGTAACCTCGGGTAATGTTCATAACCAGGCGTAAGAAAAAAAATATTTTTCAAAATTAGACAAAATATTGCAGTCCTCTTGCCCCAACATAGGACACCTGTATTAAAGGGGTTGTCTGCGATCATAAAAAAAACCCTTGGGGGGCCAGGTTAAAAAAAATAAACATGTACTTACCTCCTTTGCCATGATTCTGGTCCGTGCCCCTTGTAAACAAACAGGGGGGCGGAAGCTGCGCTGCATTCACGGCCACCCATCCCGCATGATACAGCCCTGGGAATTGGGACAATTTGGCGTGGCAGCCACCTCAGCCGGCTAGAAGCTGAATGCAGCACGGCTTCCATGCCCCTGTTTGTTTACATGGGTCACGGACCAAGGGATAGCAACACTGGAAGCTGGGAGGAACCACAAAGGTAAGTAACCCACACCATTCTGGCCACCCAAGGGTTTTTATGCTCTCGAACAACCCTTTTAAATACAGATAACTACTGCCACTATCCAGCACTATCCAGCACGTTAAGGAATGTTTTGAGACACTAAAATCTGAGTATTTGTAACCCTTCATTTGCCCAAAAAATGCAAAAACATGGTTTGGTATATTACAATAGAAAACAGTGAACAAAACATAACACATATCTATTTCCAGTTTCAAAACCATAACACTTACCAGTTTGTGACACATATAAAAGTAACATGAAATCATCATCATCCTTATATTATAAATACAATTCCTCAAAGTAAATAAGTCACATTATATGATTCTGTTTTCTAGCAGATCCTAAACATCTCCATTTTGTTCCTGAGAAAATGAAATATTTAGTATTTTTTCATGTGTTCTGTTAATATAGATGAAAATGCAGGTTAAAAATATACCATGTATAAATGCATGTTACACCATAGCCATTAGAACGTCTATGTATTCAAAACGATATGTTCATTCATTTTACCAAGGGCAAAAAGAAGGGTATGTTTTTTTTCCTTGTGGATACTACCAGCAGTAGTACCTTGGGAAGTTTCACCAACATCTAGTGGCACATGTAAAAACATATGTATATGGAAAAATCCCTGGGGGCCAGTGACAGGTTAAGAAAAAAAAGAACACATACTTCCCCTGCTCCAGCTCCAAGTTCCTGAGGGGTCACAGGACCCACTTCATTCAACAAATGGACTTCTCGGACCATGGATAGTAGTGGAAGGGAAGTCCCTTGGAAACCCAAAGCGACATCCCATTTTCAAGGAGGCCACTCATTGGATAAAGCAGGTCCTTCGACTCACTGAGACATTTGGTCAGACACATGGCCCAAAACTGGAAAAGTCGGATTGATGCAATCACCGGTAGCCAGAGCAGAATGGGTATGTGTTCATTTTTTATTGCTGGCCCCCAGGAAGTTTTCTATATTAACGGAAAACCACTTTAAGCCACATGAGCCTCCCTGCTCTGGGTTAAATCCATAGTCATGTTTTAATGGGTTATCTACTTTTCAACAAACAGCAGGGAGCTGCGGTGGAGGTTGTTGGAGCCCAAAGGTGAGAACAAGGATTTTTTTTGGGGGGGGGGGAGGGGGATAGAGGCTGTGTATACAGGTTAGGCAAGAGGCTGTATATACAAGGAGGAAGAGGATGTGTATACAGGGGGAGAGAGGCTGTGTATACAGGAGGGGAAGGGGCTGTGTATACAGAGGGGAGAGACTGTGTATAGAGGGGGTAGAGGTTATTCATTACTGAGGGAGGCTGTGTGCAGCTGAGGAAAGGCTAAATTAAGGCACCTAACAAATGATGGGTGCTGTATATACCATAATCAGGTGGCTATAATTGGGAGACTACACTCACCGGCCACTTTATTAGGTACACAGGTACTTTATTTAGGCATGTAGACATGGTCAAGACAATCTCCTGCAGTTCAAACCGGGCATCAGTATGGGGAAGAAAGGTGATTTGAGTGCCTTTGAACGTGGCATGGTTATTGGTGCCAGAAGGGCTGGTCTGAGTATTTCAGAAACTGCTGATCTACTGGGACTTTCACGCACAACCATCTCTAGGGTTTACAGAGAATGGTCCGAAAAAGAAAAAACATCCAGTGAGCGGCAGTTCTGTGGGCGGAAATGCCTTGTTGAGGTCAGAGGAGAATGGGCAGACTGGTTCGAGCTGATAGAAAGGCAACAGTGACTCAAATCGCCACCCGTTACAACCAAGGTAGGCAGAAGAGCATCTCTGAATGCACAGTACGTCGAACTTTGAGGCAGATGGGCTACAGCAGCAGAAGACCACACCGGGTGCCACTCCTTTCAGCTAAGAACAGGAAACTGAGGCTACAATTTGCACAAGCTCATCGAAATTGGACAGTAGAAGATTGGAAAAACGTTGCCTGGTCTGATGAGTCTCGATTTCTGCTGCGACATTCGGATGGTAGGGTCAGAATTTGGCGTCAACAACATGAAAGCATGGATCCATCCTGCCTTATATCAACAGTTCAGGCTGGTGGTGGTGGTGTCATGGTGTGGGGAATATTTTCTTGGCACTCTTTGGGCCACATAAAGGATGTTTTATGTGGCTGATTAGAAATTAAGTGTTAACGAGTAGTTAACTCCATTATACTGTGAGTGACTGTGGTATTTTTAGGGGCACAGTGTGGAGTTGGGGATGCATGGAGCTAAAGATGTTTGTTTGTGAATTCAGCAGAGATAAAACATGGCCGGTAGAAATCATAAATTAAGAAGTCCTCTTCCTGATGGAGCAGATCGTCACCTGTAAAGTACTAGATACTAGATGTCACTAATGTCTGATTCTAATGGCTGACTTCTAGTGTGTAAGGTAGCATCATGGGACACGTTTGGGGGACAGCATTTTCAATTTTCACCTCAGGCAGCAAAAAGGTTAGAATCGTCCCTGTCAGTTTTCTATGAGTTAATAATATGTTATCGAGTAGTATCTTCTGTTTTGGAAAACATCATATCAGCTTTCACACATTCACGGACAGCATAACAAAGTTATAAAACATGGAGAAGAAAACTTCCATGGATTTAGAATACAAGTCATGTATTGGCCATAAATAGTGTTTACCTAATTTATACAACAATGACAATATATTTTAAAAAGGTATGAATTTATAGCAAGTTTTTGGGCAAAACTATGCCAGGTTTTATGTAGTTTTACTCGGTGGCTGTGCCGCCCCAATGGATCCATTTAAAGGCCTAAGCCTCTTGATGTATGTGGTGGGACACAGGGGGGGGGGGCCTGGCCACTATCATTCACCAGCACATGAGCGACGGCGTATGATACATTTCCCCCGGTGTTTTTCTTAACATACAATATACATAGCAATCAAAAGTAAACATAGTGATATTCTATAGACCTATAGTACATGAATACAAAATGTTCCGTCTCTCCACGTATATAAACCACAAAGTCCAAATAAACCTTTTATATAACCCTAAACTTAAGTCATGATCCTCATTTCAAGTACAAGCAGATGTATCAGTGCCTCTGACACATCAAGTACTTGCAGCCTCAACATCTCTTTACCATCCTTGCTATTAACAGGTAAAGGTTTATAGTCTATGACCAGTAGATCATTGCCAGTACAGGAGGTAGACTCTTAGCAAGGCTCGTGAGCAGATATCATCCAGTGAAGCAGTGTTGCTTTCAGGTAGAACCTTGAGACTGTGGCAGATAGAGTTTAGGATCTCCAGGAAACGGTTGTGCTGGTGCTTGATTGTAGTGACCAGCCAAGAAGGTCCCAATGGACCCAAGGATGAACAGTGAGAACATGATCAAGAAGCACACTCTGTCTATTACTCGACCAATCAAAATCCACTCTTCATTCTCCTACAAAAATTAAACAATATCACTTATTGATCACATTGGTTTAAGATACTGTTATTTATACAACTACATGACATTTCATATAATTGGATATAAAAATGCCCTTAGTGTTCAATGGATTTGTGTGTGAATGGAAAAAAAAATATATATGTAATTGTTCATATTAAAGACTTACACTTTTAAACTCATTCTTCTCTCTGGTTGTTCTTGCAATGTGGTTACAAGCCTCCACCGTATCTCGTATATCTGGAGCAGCTTGGCTTAGGCTATGAATAAGATCTTGTACAGTGCCATTCCCTATGCCTTTGCCTTAAATTAGAAGCACACATAAAATAAAATTGGAGTTGTTGTTATTTTATGCAACCAAATTAAGCAGAGGAGAGAAACTTACTGATTTTTTCTAATACAGCCTTCATGAGTCCATCTCTTTGCTTCTGGTTCTCAAACATAAGTTCACTCCTTGGTTTTTTTAACATGTATTCATCAGCCTTCATTATCAGCCCCAGCGAACTGCTACGACGCATGAGCGCAGCAGGTTCAGGAGCCAGGTCACTTTGGCGGAGGTGCATTTTAAGAAGACGCGGAAGCTTTTTCAGGAAGAGCTAAGCACAAAAAGTACTTGAAGCTTTAGAGTATGATCATAGTTACAGAGACAGATGTAGACTGAATATTATACATATGACAGCATCAAAAATAATATATATCTACAGTGACAAATGAGACATTGCTAGCTAGTATAACAAAGCAAAGAATATGTGTGAAGCACATACAAAATGACCATGGCCATGCCCATTAGTTAGAAAATAAGGATCTATTAAAAGGGGCATAACTAGGTTAGGCAGGGTCCTGTAGCAGACTTCAGAATGGGATCTCCCCCCCCCCCCCCTATCCTAAGGACAGGCCAATTATAGTCAGTCTAGATGAGTTTATTCACAGGATAAACATATATAAACTGGAGGAAAAGTAAACACTACACGATGTTCATTAAAAATTAAATACACAGATGAGTCATGTTGTTTCTAGATAATAATAGTTTCTATTATTTTGGTTAATTATACTCAAGTATTGTTCTTGGTATTGTACCATACTTTTAAAATAAATGTACTCCTAGAGCTCACATAATAACATACCCAGTAATATAATAATTGCATCCTCTTACCTCTCTTACACCACTTGACATTCTGTGAGTATTTGGGGTGCGGAGAGAAACATTTAAAACAACAACAGCATTAACTACGATGGTGATAGTGACCACGATTAGAAATGTTAAGTACCTAATAACGGGGAAAAATTACAATTACTAAGCAGTTCTGCTGCATTAAACAAACATATTAAAAAACCAAAACTGGACAAGATCATTGGAGCTTCCCTAATTTAACTACACAACCCTTTCTGTTTCGGGATTTCCATATATTACTTCCCAACTCTAAGCTGTATGAGAGCTTGTTACCTAGTGTCAGAATTTAATATTCCATGGAAACAAATCAAAGTCTGGTACAATCAACAAAATAAACTGTTTCTTTTAAAGTGAACCTGTCAACAGGACTGTCAATTTTAGCTGGTGAGATGTTCCAGTTGCCTATGCTATGTTGATTAAAAATGCCTATAATTTCAGTAAATAGTAATAGTTTATTTCATATTAACTGGCTCCCTGCCAGCAGTATGTGGTGAGTCCCAGGGGGACAAATAAAATTAAGCCTCTTTAACACTGTACCATAATACTAAGTAAAATAAAACACAACACACAAATTGGGGTCAGAGTATATACTATAATACATTTTGTGGAATTTAACAAGGTTTCACCAGTCTCTAGCTGGAAATCAATATTCTTTTGCTGTGCCAAATATATATCACTGTGATGATAAATTCTAGTGTTGGTTCCTACTTTGGGTTTTAGTTGGTCTAAATTGTGCGCCAGAATTTTTGGAGGACTAACTTTTTCCATTGGCCTTGTCATTTACTGAAGGCCACCTTCCTTAGTCAGACAAGTCAGAAAAGTGGCAAAAAAGGTCTAAAAGTCATGCTAAATGTGGCGCAAGACAGTTTAAACAGTTTTATTTTTGCAAATATCCTCCAAAATTCCAGCCCCATTAGGTGGTCACACAATGGTGTACATTTACTTACCCGGTCTTGTGGAGTTCAGGAAAGTGCATTGTCCGATGATCGCGTGCCCAATATCCTGCAGTTCACCTTATTCTTCCTGCTGCATGTATGTGCATTGTCTTGTGACACAATTTGAAAGTTAAATCACGCGCTCAGTCCGAATCAGTCGGATCATCCGATAGCATGCCCCCTGATTTCTGTTACATGAAAGCCAGCGCAGGCGCGCCACAATACAATCGTGTGCGACATAATCCCGGCACAGACTCCTGTTAAATACCCGACAAAGCTGTGCAAATCCCGAAAAACCGCAAACAGTCCGACGAAAGTGCGATCTGCGACCCTTAGTAAATAAGCCCCAATGTATGTTTTATATACAGGCGGTCCCCTACTTAAGAACACTCGACTTACATACGACCCCTAGTTACAAACGTACCTGTGGATATTGGTAATTTATTGTGCTTTAGTCCTAGGCTATGATGATCATCTGTAACAGTTATCAAATGTGTCTGTAATGCAGCGGAGACCAAAAATGTTCTGCCTGGGATTACAATGATAAAATATACAGTTCCGACTTACATCCAAATTCAACTTAAGAACAAACCTACAGACCCTATCTTGTATGTAACCCGGGGACTGCCTGTATAGGGAGCACATCGGAGTCGCTTGTGTTGTCATAGGTATATATAAGGAGGAGCACAGTGTGATGAAGCTATTAAGCATGCACAGTAGCTTCGGCTTCGCAGCTAAGTAAGCGCAGCCGCTGGCTCTGCACTGCATGCTGAAGATCTCGTAATAGGGGGATCCAAAGAGACTACTAGGGCGTGGAGTAGCCGCGCCGTGTAGTTTCAGCTCCGGCTACTCCACGCCCCAGTAGTCTCTTTCAGATATTTCCATATTAGGTGATAAAAGATTTATAAGGTTACAGGCCATCAAGGATTAGCCCTAAAAAGGGCTCCCATGTCATTCATTAGTTGAACCTGCAACTGGATCTACCTAAATAAGTAGATCCGAGATGGTAGGTTTCCTTTAAAGGAAACCTACCACTTGTAGTGGCAGGTTTCCGATGGCAATACCGGGCACCAGCTCAGGGTGAGCTGGTGCCGGAGCGGTATCGCGGTTTAAAACACTTTTTAAACTTTATAGCCGGCGCAGGGAGGTACGCGCTCGGCGCTTACCATGCGCGCGGCTCTCATTCACTTCCTATGTAGCCGCGCGCACGGTAAGCGCCGAGCGTGTACCTGCCTGCGCCGGCTATAAAGTTTAAAAAGTGTTTTAAACCGCGATACCGCGGTTTAAAACACTAACTAAAATAAGCTCCGGCACCAGCTCACCCTGAGCTGGTGCCCGGTATTGCCATCGGAAACCTGCCACTTCAAGTGGTAGGTTTCCTTTAAATAGGAGGTGTTGCATGCCCTGCCAGGTGGTAGAGACAGGCATGGAAGCCTGCACATATGCCTCTCTGCACAAGTATTTGTATCCTATTAGGACCTGCATATCTTGCAGTGGATTTTACAGAGAAATTCTCCTCTATCTTTGACAGAGGAGGAAACTGTTATGAATCCACAGCAGAAAACTTTTATACTACAGATTGTAAAATCCACACTGATATAAAAATATGATACAGAATTATCTAGCAGATTTTCTGTGCACAAATTAACATAATCCCAACTTTGCATTTGCCCCGACACATGAGTATTTATATAACTAGTCTATTTTTATTGGACACTAGAGTGGAAAGGTGGGAACTGTCCATCATAATCAACACATGTATAACGCTAAAATGATTAAAAAAAACTAGGTTACTAATACAATAAGATAAGGTAACACTTACTTTACTATGAGTGGTACAGCAGTGGATGTTTCTGGAATTTTTTTGGCAATCAGGAAGAGGAACACAGTTTGAGCCAGCAGGATATTGATAGATACTGTACATTTCTGACCTCCCGCTAAAAACAAAGAGTAAAAATTGTCACAATGTGGTAGAAAATACATCTACTAACACTTTTTTCTGTCATTCCCATATCCTTTCTCTCCACCTGTTAAGATAGCTGTTTACCCCATAGATTGCAATTCTATGCCTCTTTTACTTTTCAACAGTTTGTCCAATATTTAGGCAAGCTTGACTAAGCATGAAGTGAATGAAGCAACTAGAAGAAAGTAGACTAGCTGGGTTATGTGCGACAGTAAACTAGAAGTGACTGATACCTTTGGCAGGAAGGAAATACACCAGGACACTAACAAATGAAATGAGAACACAGGGCACAATCATGTTGATGATGTAGAAGAGAGGCTTCCTCTGAATGATGAGATAGAAGACAATCGCCTGATAATTGATGTCATCTGGAGTAAGCCCTTGGTCAATGATCTTCTTTGCAGGCATGTGCTTTATGGCCCATTCTCCATTTTCTAAACAGAAAAATTACAAGAAAGTGTAATTAAATTTAGTACAATCGCCACTTAATTTGTAAAGAACCAACATGCTCCTATCAGTCGTAAAAATAGATCATTACAGGCTGGACACATAGACACATAGGGGTAGATAATCCATGTCCAGATCAATCACACTTCAGTATAAGGAAAACATCTTGATGGCTGTGGATACTAGTTATACATATTACTTTATACCTGTGAATGCTTCTGGGTCTATTTCAATCCATTCTATAGCTTCCCCATCTTTCACCGTCAGGAGGAGTTCAATCTCATTTGCACTGTATGTCTGGGATCTATACAAAAAGTCATAATTCATCACTAAAAGGTATTCTGGCATAAAATGACATATGTTAAAACTTTTTTGAGATTACTAACTAAAACTGCATTGAAAGAGAAGCCACCTTTATATTTATTATTTATGCTAACGATCACTTGAATATATCTGTAAACAATGTCGGCTTCAAGTGTCAGTAGACCTCTCTGAGCGGCAGAGCCTCAGTGGGCCCCTTTGCAGTGAACTCACATGGCAGCATTAAAAATTCAGAAACTTAAACAGTCTCCTGTTCCCTAAAATATTCCCTAGTATATCATCCCAAACAGCCCCCCATGTTTATTTTATATACAGCCCCCCCATGTTTATTTTATATACAGCCCCCCCATGTTTATTTTATATACAGCCCCCCATACCCACTGTGGATTCAATAGATATAGCCCCGCTCACTCCATGGATTCCTTATGTATAGCTTTATGTTGGCCCCCCCCGAGCAGCCATGGGCCCCAGCACTTGCCCAGGTATGCCCAGTGCTGGCGCTGGTCCAGTCTGTAATTGTTCTATGATGGAACCCTTGACTTAGCCCACAGGGCATCAAGTGTCCCCGGCCCCAAGATTCATCTGTCACTGTGTGAACCTATATTGCTGGCTCAAAGGCACGAACCATTCAACAGGATACTGTTAACCAAAAAATCAGAGTCAAGGGCATGGCAGCAACTACTGCCATGACTCACGTAAAAGAAACTGCCAGAAGCCAGGACTAGGCAGCAAACTACTACTGAGAAAATTTATGTTTGCACATTCAGGAATTCACAAAATAAGGTCAACTAATATTTGCATGTAGCTGTAGAGTGGACCGCCAGAAAGAATTTTAGTAGTGGGCCTTAGGGACCCAAGTTCGATATTTCTTCAGCATTAAAGCACATGCAAGGGTTTGAAACATTTTACCTTTGACCTTGAGTACAGGTAACTTCAAGATAAAGGCTTTATCCTGTAGATGAATAGCATTTTCCAGGAATTTTGATTGGTGGGCTATCCTCAGGATAAGCCATGCATTTCTGTATGGTGAATGGCCAGAAACCAATCCCTATACAATCAACTGTTCTAACATAAAGCATGGGCTCTGTGTCATGAGTAGTGGTTGAATAGGAGCTGCATATACAATTACAGTGCTTCCAACGTGCATTGTATTTCGTTACACTCATTGGAGAGGAGCTGTATCAGTCACTGATTACATAATAAGGGCCTGTCCTTAACATTAAAAATGAGACAATATTGAAAAAATTCACCGCCACCACGATTGGTTTACCCCCAGGTTATGAAATGCATAAAAATACTTTTTGTTTTTTGGTTGTTTGTGTTTTAATAAAGGAGAATATGCTGTACATCCATCTCTGTGTTCTATTCTGAAATATAAGTTCTGCGTAGAATCATAAATCAATCCATATACTTACTGAAACACCATGGAGCAGTTCTGCCAATCAAAGGGGAAATATGTGACAACAACAGGACAGTAGCTTTGATAGATGGCAGGAGGCAGCCAGTAGACAGAACCATCATATGATACCAAGGTGTTGGCGTACAAAGCTATGTTAAAGGTACCATCCACACTGCAAATGTAGAAGAACATGCCAGTAACCATATAAAGTGTAAGCATATCCAAAAATATTGTTTCTTATAAACAATAACAGTAGGTGTAAACTTCAAGATTGTATTCAAGATCAAATGAATTAAGTTCATAAAAATATATATGTTAATAATTGCGTCTTGATGTGGCCTCTAATTGTGCAGTTGTATCAACGGCCCTCGTAGGTTTGTGTGCACAGGACCTTAGAGAGACAATCCTATGGTTATGCCACTGTCCCAAGACCAAACATCAAACATCTTTCTTGATGTCAATTACTTACCACCTGTTTGATGAAAACCCCAGCAAGAGAGAATTACTTTTTTTTTTAAATTTGAGTCTGTAGAGATCTACTTTTTATCCAGGACAGTAATTCATCTCCACAAGATGAAGGGTGCAGAGACTGCTATGACCGATTGGATGGGTTCCTGTAACACAGTTATGACTATAGAAATTCACAGCTCACCCTTATTGACTGTATCTTTATGTTATCTAAGTTTATTTTGGAGATGAGAGAATAATCACAGCCTATCCCCCCCCCCAGCAAAGAACATAGTCTCCGGCTGGTCACTGGTCATGTGATGCTGTGCTAATCATCGTGATATATCAGCGGAGGAGAGCATAACAAATACAGGGAAAGTGTCAAGTTCTAGATGGATTTATTTTACACGCAAAGGAGATATTGCACTGCAAAAGGGTAGGTGTGGAATGTATAAGTATTAATAAAGTGCAGAGAGTTATATACAGTCAGGGAGGGACAGTTATGTTTCTACTGGAGCCTAAGCTTTATGCATCAATGCTCAGATTGAAAGAGCTTCTAAAATAAAGCACTCTAGTAAACGAAGTTCAGACAAATTGTGAAAATACATTTTGAGCAAACATAGTATTAATTATAAAAGTGGTACAAGAATAGTAAGTATTAACAAAGTACATAGATCAAGGGAGCCAAGCTGGCTGTATGTGTGTTGTTATAGGAGAGCTACATATTGCACATGTCAATAAGCTGTAACTTTTAGGTAAATCTGTGGAGGCACATTTCTATATGGTTGTTACTGTGATGGTATTGCCGCACAGGCTACTAAATTATTGTTGATACAGTGGTGGGGTAAAGGAGGGACCAAATAAAAAGTGCACAATCCACATCACTTATTATAATCAATCCACATGCTTCTTCACACTGGTTTGGGATATTACTAACTTGTTTTCTAGGCCAATATCTGGTAGCCACACCATGGTGGAGGGAATACGTGTGGTTTCAATGCCGCCATATTCTGCAGGGTTCCAACTAAGGCGATAATCCATCCATTGCTGAAAGCAAAGTAAAAAGGAAAATAATCTAGAGAAGGACATGTTAATATATACAAAATGTATAAAGAAGAGGGTATTAAGTGACATCCCAAAATATATTTATCAGGAGGATACAAGGTCCATTGGGTGCTGCTTCTGTCATGTACTGCATGTTTATATAATAAACTTACCATTTCAACCCAGACATTGGTGGTCAGAGCCTCTTTTTTTTCATTCTGTAAAGGAATCAGAAGATATAAAATGATAAAAACCAAGGCAGAAGGACTTAAAGCTTTGTATAAAACAACCAATACTTACATGTTAGAACCCCTGCTGCTCCAGCATTGCCGCTCCGATGCTCCCTGCTGGTCTTTGCTTACTGTACTGCTGGAGTGTCAAGACATCAACAAGTGACCCCTGCCAGGGTGAGAACACCAGAGTGGCAGCACTGGAGCACAAGGGGATCTAATAGGAAACAATACTTTATGGTAGGATGAAGATGTTCTATGCTTGTTCTTCATAGTTTCCAATGATGATTCATGTAATATGTACAGATTAGGAAACAATTTTATACTTTACATATAGAATTGAAATAACTGTTTGGTTAAAAGCTTTAAAATGTACAGTGGGTACGGAAAGTACCCACCTTTTTTGCTCATTAATGTACACTCTGCACCCCATCTTCAGAGAAAAAAACAGAAATGTAGAATTTTAGAAGATTTATTAAACAAGAAAATGGAAACATCACATAGTCATAAGTATTCAGCCCCTTTGCTCAGTATTGAGTAGAAGCACAGCTAGTACAGCTATGAGTCTTCTTGGGAATGATGCAACAAGTTTCTCACACCTGGATTTGGGGATCCTCTGCCATTCTTCCTTGCAGCTCCTCTCCAGTTCTCTCAGGTTGGATGGTGAACGTTGGTGGAAGCCATTTTCAAGTCTCTCCAGACATGCTCAATTGTGTTTAGGTTGGGGTTCTGGCTTGGCCAGTCATGAATGGTGACAGAGTTGTTCTGAAACCACTGCTTTGTTATTTTCAGTGTGTGCTTAGGCTCATTGTCTTGTTGGAAGGTGAACCTTCGGCCCTTTCTGATGTCTGGGTCCACTTGGGAAGAAGTTGTCATCAAGGATGGAGATGCCAGGTATTCACCACACATACTGCTTAGAATTAACACCAAAAAGTTCAATGTTTGTCTTATCAGACTAGAGAATATTATTTCTGCTTGTCTGGAATTAATTCGTGTGTTTTTTTGCAAACTATATGCAGGCTGCAAACTGCACTCACCGGCCACTTTATTTGGTACACCATGCTAGTAACGCGTTGGACCCCCTTTTGCCTTCAGAACTGCCTCAATTCTTCGTGGCATAGATTCAAGAAGCATTCCTGGAAGCATTCCTCACAGATTTTGGTCCATACTGACATGATGGCATCACACAGTTGCCGCAGATTTGTCGGCTGCACATCCATGATGCGAATCTCCCGTTCCACCACATCCCAAAGATGCTCTATTGCAGTGGTGGCGAACCTATGGCACTGGTGCCAGAGATGGCACTCGGAGACCTCTCTGTGGGCACTCGGGCTGTCTCCCAGGCACAGAGTTTGCCTGACATGACACCTTCCTGCAGTCTCAGGCAGTCCAAGTAGTGACCCATCCTGTGCTGCTTGGTCCTGTCTGAAGAGTGAGGAGGTGTGGACAGGGTCGGATTGAAGCTCAAAGATTCTGGTAGCAATAAGTTTGTTACTGCCTAATTTGCCGTGTTGGCACTTTGGGAAAAGCTTGTGTGTTTTAGGTCTCATTTTGGGCACTCGATCTCTAAAAGGTTCGCCATCACTGCTCTATTGGATTGAGATCTGGTGACTGTGGAGGCCATTTGAGTACAGTGAACTCATTGTCATGTTCAAGAAACCAGTCTGAGATGATTCCAGCTTTATGACATGGCGCATTATCCTGCTGAAAGTAGCCATCAGATGTTGGGTACATTGTGGTCATAAAGGGATGGACATGGTCAGCAACAATACTCAGGTAGGCTGTGGCATTGCAACGATGCTCAATTGGTACCAAGGGGCCCAAAGAGTGCCAAGAAAATATTCCCCACACCATGACACCACCACCACCAGCCTGAACCGTTGATACAAGGCAGGATGGATCCATGCTTTCATGTTGTTGACGCCAAATTCTGACCCTACCATCCGAATGTCGCAGTAGAAATCGAGACTCATCAGACCAGGCAACGTTTTTCCAATCTTCTACTGTCCAATTTCGATGAGCTTGTGCAAATTGTAGCCTCAGTTTCCTGTTCTTAGCTGAAAGGAGTGGCACCCGGTGTGGTCTTCTGCTGCTGTAGCCCATCTGCCTCAAAGTTCGACGTACTGGGAGTTCAGAGATGCTCTTCTGCCTACCTTGGTTGTAACGGGTGGCGATTTGAGTCACTGTTGCCTTTCTACCAGCTCGAACCAGTCTGCCCATTCTCCTCTGACCTCTGGCATCAACAAGGCATTTCCGCCCACAGAACTGCCGCTCACTGGATGTTTTTTCTTTTTCGGACCATTCTCTGTAAACCCTAGAGATGGTTGTGCATGAAAATCCAAGTAGATCAGCAGTTTCTGAAATACTCAGACCAGCCCTTCTGGCACCAACAACCATGCCATGTTCAAAGGCACTCAAATCACCTTTCTTCCCCATACTGATGCTTGGTTTGAACTGCAGGAGATTGTCTTGACCATGTCTACATGCATAAATGCACTGAGTTGCCGCCATGTGATTGGCTGATTAGAAACAAAGTGTTAACGAGCAGTTGGACAGGTGTACCTAATAAATTGGCCGGTGAGTGTATATGTCTTGGACTGAGGAGAGGATTCAGTCAGCACACTCCCTACTTCATCTCTGGAGCTCAGCCACAGTGATCTCGGGGTTCTTCTCTTATCATGGCTCTTCTCCCATGATTGTCTGGATGGCCAAGTCAAGGAAGAGTTGTGGTTGTTCCAAACTTCTTCCATTTAAAGATTATGGAGGTCACTTTGCTCTTAGGAACCTTAAAGGGGTATTCTCATCTGGGCATTCACTTTCAATTTCATTATTCTGACGTACATAAACATATATTCAATTAGATGTTAAGACATTTGTTTTACCTGTGTGAAGATAATTTCTCATAAATGTAGTCATAGGGTCCCTTACAAACAAGACTGTATCCTTTGATACGACCACCTCTGCTGGAGTGATTGCACAAAGAAACAAAAGGTTTTTGTATATGAAATGTTCAGGAGTTACTGCATGTCCTACAGCTGTCCTGATGATGAACGCTGAACCCAGGTGGTCAATAGCACATGTCTGGCCACCACTGCCAAAGCGTGGGGGGGGTCATATCCGAGGAAGATATCTCATTTCTAAGGGACAGCATGGCTACATTTCTGAGAAATTATCTTCACACAGGAACATTTTTTAATAACATCCAATTGAAGAAATGTTTACATATGGCAAATTAATTCAATGAAATGTAAATGCCCAGATTGGAATACCCCTTTAGATGCTGCAGAAATTCTTTTGTAACCTTGGGCAGATCTGTGCCTTGACACAACTCTGTCTCTGGGCTATTTAGTCAGTTCCTTAGACCTCATGATTCCCACGTGCTCTGACATGCCCATAAGCTGTGAGGTGTAGACAGGTGTTTGCCTTTCCTAATCAAGTGCAATCGGCGGACTCCAATAAAGCAGTAGAACCATCTCAAGGTGAATCAAAAGGAAATGAACAGCATGTGAGTTAAATATACTGATGATTGTTTCTTGTAGAAGTTTTCCTAAGACACAGTTGTTGTCCGATGTATTTCAAAAGATTTTGAAGTGGAGTATAGGGAAACTGTGGCCAATTATGTGAGTTGGTGTTCCACAAATGGGCCTTTGTTAAATATAGATAAAACAAAGCAATTAATTATTTATTACAGAAAATCGCAGTGGCAGTGATTATTAAGGGCACAAAAGTGGAGGAGGTTTGTGAGTACAGGTATTTGGGGGTCAATGTTGACCATATCATGGGTGCTCCTGTGACCCACCTCTAGTTTTGCAGGTGCACATGTGTGTCTCCCTGTGCTCCCAGGCTCACTCACCTGTCAGTGAACCAGCCCCGTGTCCCGCGATCCGGTGCACGCATCCCCGCCTCGTAGGGCACACGCACACAGGCTTCTAAAGATTTAAAGGGCCAGCATGCCGATAATTGGCACTGGCAACTTGGCAATCAAATAAATAGCCCTGCCGGGCCTTAGTGAAAAGCTTGTTCCTATGCTCTGTGATTGTTTGGTGAATTCCAGTTGGGATCCCAATTCTGTCTCTGACTACGCTCCTTTGCTGCCTGCCCTGACCTTCCGCTACATCCCCGACTCTGATCCCGTGCTGCTTGTCCTGACCTCCTGCCTGCCCCCTATGACGATTTTGCTCTATGACTCTGTACTTTGCCTTGACCGCCACCGCAGACAAAGTCACGTTTATGAAGCAACCTGGTGGTACCACGCCACAACAAGTCCAACCTGCTTTGCGGCGGACTCTGGTGAAAACCGTGTACCACTTAGACTCCGCTCCCAGGTGTCGGCTTACATCATCGTCCGTGGTGGTACAGAGGGTCCACTACCACTGATCCTGACAGACCAGAGATTACAAAGAAGAGATATAAAAACCTTTATATCTCTTCTTTGTGTGCTTATTTTGGGACTTTTTGTTTCTGGATTGATCCCTGAACGTTTGCAGCTCTGTTTATATAAAGTGTGCTACATATTATTGATAGACCAGAGATTAGACTGGCAGCAGCATATAAATAAACATATAAAAAAGGGAAATAGCAGGTTATATTTTTGAGGTCCCTTAGGGCATTTAAAGTACCATATATAGTCGTGTATAAGCCGAGTTTTTCAGCACAAAAAATGTGCTGAAAAACGTCCCCTCGGCTTATACACGAGTCAAAAATAATTAAAAATGGACTAAAAAAAAAAAACTTATTTACTCACCCTCCGGTGGCCCCGATGCGCAGCGCTGCTCCCCCGATGTCATCGCGGCTCCTCTTGTGGCTTCCCGGCTCCTCTTCTTGCTTCCGCGCCTTCTTCTGTCTTCTTTAACATCGCGTTGCGGCGCCCAAGAAGAGGAGCCGCAATGACATCGGGGGAGCAGCGCTGCGCATCGGGGCCACCGGAGGGTGAGTAAATAAGTTTTTTTTTTTAATTCTGGGCTGACTGTATACTACTGGGGGGACACTGTATACTACTGGGGGGCATGCTGTATACTACTGGGGGGCATGCTGTATACTACTGGGGGGCATGCTGTATACTACTGGGGGGCATGCTTTATACTACTGGGGGGCAGGCTGGGGTGGCTGTATACAACTGGGGGCAGGCTGGGGTGGCTGTATACTACTGGGGGCTGCCTGGGGTGGCTGTATACTACTGGGGGCTGCCTGGGGTGGCTGTATACTACTGGGGGCTGCCTGGGGTGGCTGTATACTACTGGGGGCTGGCTGGGGTGGTTGTATACTACTGGGGCAGGCTGGGGTGGCTGTATACTACTGGGGGCAGGCTGTATACTACTGGGGGAAGGCTGTATACTACTGGGGGCAGGCTAGGGCAGGCTGTATACTACTGGAGGCAGGCTGTATACTACTGGGGGCAAGCTGTATATTATAGGTTGCTGGCTGGCTATATACTTGGCTGGGTCTGTGACCAATGCATTTCCCACCCTCGGCTTATACTCGAGTCAATAGGTTTTCCCAGTTTTTGGTGGTAAAATTAGGGGTCTCGGCTTATACTCGGGTCGGCTTATACTCGAGTATATACGGTATTTAGATTAGAGGGGTTATTTTGCATGACAGATTCTCTTTAAGGCAGATTTTTCTCTAGTTTTAGATTACGAAAATATGCCTATCTATAGTATTTGGTTAGCTTCTTAATTTCTATGGACAGTCTGTTATTTGGATTTCTGCTGTGTATTTTAATGAAGGAAATGCAATAATATAATGTGTAATGAGTGTATTATGAGTGAGTTTTCACTACTTTCTTGTAGAACTAATGTTAAGATTGGTACACAAAAGACAGGGGATAGTGAGCCCTGAGCTTGCCCCAACCTCTGTCCCTTCCTATAGCCCCTCCACGCTAAACCGTGGGGCGACTACTTGAAGACTTCGAGATACGCTGGAATAAGTGTGGGAAGGAAAACACAAACAGACTGACAACATAAAACACAAAAGAATGGTAAACAAGCCGGAATCACAACGAGAGGGTACGTCAATAGCAAAATCAGTAAGCAAAGAGTCAAAGTCAAAAACTAGCCGAGGTAACAACAATACAGATAAAGATACTGAGCAATACAACCTAGAGCAGCGAGTGGAGAAAGGGATTTTCAAACACTGGCACAGGTGACTAGTGAAGCTGCAATTTATGCAGCAAGAACTCCACCTCCAGAACCTGATAGGTGCTGGACAGCATCTGGGAATTAACCCCTCATGGTGCAGAAACAACCAGGCACCAAGCAGAGGTTCAAAGTCCCAGCCACTCCTAGACAGCGCGAGATCTTAGCAGCCGCTGCCCAGGACGAGAGGTGGAGTTTGCGCGGATAGGCGCCGGGGTTCGGAGAACGCTGCTGGTACCACCAGAAGAACCAGAAGTCCCAGCAATCTCCCGAGCGAACCTGACAGTACCCCCCCCCTGACGGGGGGCCTTCGGACCCCTAGATCTTAACGATGGCTTCTGAGGGTAGGTCTGATGAAATAACCTGAGTAACCGTGGAGCATGAACATCTCTAGCCGGAACCCAAGACCTATCCTCAGGACCAAAACCTTTCCAATGGACCAGGTACTGCAGGGAGTTACCTACCCATCTGGAATTCACCACCTTTTCCACCTCAAATTCCAGATTCCCCTCCACAATAGATGGAGAAGGAGGGTCAGAAAGAGGCAAAACAGGCTCAACATAGCGCTTCAGAAGACTCTTATGGAAGGTGTTATGGACCCGCCACCCTGCTGGAAGTGTAATCTTGAAGGAAACCGGGTTAACAATATGAGTAACAACAAACGGACCCACAAACCTGGGCGCAAACTTCAAAGAGGGGACCTTCAATTTAAGGTTTTTTGTTGATAACCACACTTTATCCCCCACCACAAACGTATCAGATTTAGTGCGCCTTCTTTCAGTTTGTTGGACCATAGAATTTTGTGCCCTCTGAATATTCTCCCGAACTTGTGACCAGAGCGAGCGCAACTTGGATGTAATAGCTTCCGCTCGAGGAATATTAGAGACAGGCACAGATGAAAAAGAGAAACGTGGATGAAAACCATAATTGCAGAAAAACAGAGATACCTGTGTGGACGAACTACAGTGGTTATTAATAGCAAATTCTGCCAACGGAAGGAATTTCACCCACTGGTCCTGACTGTCCGAGACAAAGAGTCGCAGATATTGAATCATCTCCTGATTCATTCTCTCAGACTGACCATTAGACTCAGGGTGAAACGCCGACGAGAATGACAAATTAACTTCCAGTCTAGAACAAAATGCTCGCCAAAATTTGGAAACAAATTGTACGCCCCTATCTGACACAATATCATCTGGTATACCATGGAGGCGCACAATATTCTGTATAAACAATTCAGCCAATTCTTCAGCTGAAGGCAACTTTTTTAATGGAACAAAGTGTCCCATTTTAGAGAAACGGTCCACTACCACCCAAACCACTGAACAGCCTTGAGATGCTGGCAGATCAGTGACGAAGTCCATAGACACTTTAGACCATGGCCTGGTGGGAACTGGAAGCGGAAGAAGAGGCCCCTCAGGACGTCTCCTGGGAGTCTTTCCTCGCGCACAGACCTGACAGGCTTGGACAAATGCGTGCACATCCTTAGTCATGTGAGGCCACCAGTAACTTCTCTTTAAGAGATCCAAGGTACTCCGCATTCCCGGATGACCAGCCAATACCGAGCAATGCGTCTCCTCCAACACTCTCAAACGACAAGAAGGAGGAACAAATAATTTGCCTTCCGGAAGGTCTTTAGGTGCAGATCTTTGTCCTGCTAAAATTTGAGAGGAGAGGTGGGAGGAGACAGCTGCCAGCACAACCCCTGGAGACAAAATATTACTGTCAGCAGCCTCTGGAAGCTCAGGAGTCCCGAAGCTACGGGACAAGGCATCAGCCTTCACATTTTTTGACCCAGGTCGGTAGGTGACCACAAAATTAAAGCGAGAGAAAAACAAGGCCCACCTAGCCTGACGTGAGTTCAAGCGCTTAGCAGTATCCAAATATACCAAGTTCTTATGATCCGTGAGCACAGTTATCGGATGAAGAGCTCCCTCCAAAAAGTGTCGCCAGACTTCAAATGCCCACTTAAAGGCAAGGAGCTCTCGATTACCAATATCATAATTCCTCTCACAAGAAGAAAATTTTCTAGAGAAATAAGCACAGGGCCTAAGTCTGGTGAGAGTGGAAGACCCCTGAGACAACACTGCACCTACTCCTACCTCGGAGGCATCAACCTCCACAACAAACGGTAGAGAGAGGTCAGGTTGAACCAAAACCGGGGCTGACGAGAATGCCGCTTTTAGAGTTTCAAACGCTGAGTAAGCGGCAGGGGACCAATTGTTCGGATCAGCACCCTTACGGGTCAGATCCGTGAGGGGTTTGGCGATCACGGAAAAGCTCTTTATAAAGTTCCGATAATAGTTAGCGAAACCTAAAAAACGTTGTAGGGCCTTAAGATTGGTAGGCCGAACCCAGTCCGTGAGCGCCTGAACCTTACTCGGATCCATCTGTACATCAGAGGGAGTCACAACATAACCTAAGAAGGAAACCTTCTGGACGCAAAAAACACACTTTTCCAGCTTAGCGAAGAGGTGGTTTTTGCGCAACCTGGTAAGTACTTGGCGGAGATGTTGCTGGTGAGAAACCATATCAGGAGAGAAAATCAAAATATCGTCTAGATATACCACCATAAACACACCGATGTAATCATGAAAGATGGAGTTCATAAACCCTTGAAAAACCGCTGGGGCATTACTCAAACCAAAGGGCATAACCAGGTATTCAAAGTGCCCCAAAGGTGTATTAAATGCAGTTTTCCACTCATCCCCTTCTCGGATCCGAATCAGGTTATAAGCCCCTCTGAGATCTAATTTAGAGAAAACTTGGGCCCCAGAAACCTGATTTAAGAGATCCGGGATCAAGGGGAGAGGACCTGAGTTTTTTACCGTTATCTTATTTAATTCTCGATAATCAATACACGGCCGTAGACCACCATCTTTTTTCTCAACAAAAAAGAACCCGGCCCCAGTGGGCGACTCAGAGGGACGGATATGTCCGATTGCCAAACTCTCATCAACATAACTCTTCAGTGACTCCCGTTCTGGTACTGACAGGTTATATATACGACCCTTTGGCAATCTAGCATCAGGAAGAAGGTCAATTTTACAATCAAACTCCCTGTGAGGAGGAAGGACTTGGGACAAGGGTTTTGAAAACACATCTGAGTAATCAGAGAGAAAACCTGGAAGACTCTGATCTTCCGCTACTACTGTACATAATGAAACTTTGGACAGGTGATCCTTACAGTGAGGACCCCAATGAACCAGCTCCAGAGTTTCCCAATTAATTACCGGATTATGGATCCGGAGCCAGGGTAGACCAAGAATGACATTTTCAGACAAGTTTTCCATAACTAGGAAAGAACACCACTCTTCATGCATAGCTCCTACCATAAGCTTTATCTGCGGGGTTCTGAATTTGATCAACCCTGCCTGTAGAGGGGTCAAATCCGCACCCGACATCTGGATAGGAGTGGACAATGGAATCAATGACATGCAAAACTGAGAGACAAACTTATAATCGATTAAATTAGATGCAGCACCTGAATCCAAAAAGGCGCGACCAGTGCAGGAAACAGACTGAAACTTAACCGTACAAGGTAAATACATTCTAGACACAATTGGGAGTACCTGAGCTCCTAAGCAGTCCCCCCGACTACTGCTTAGGAGCGGAAGTTTTCCTGCTGCTGCCTCTTGGAACAGGTGTTGACCAGATGATCAGGACTTCCACAGTAGAAACAAAGATGACGTCTCAGTCGATGTTGCTTCCGCTGTGCAGGAGAGATGCTATCCAGCTCCATGGATTCCAATTCTGGACTACCTGGAGACAGACTGGCCGCTGGCTGACAGTCAGAGGACACCCGAGGTGATCGCCTGGATCTTAGGCGACGATCAACTCGGATGACCAGAGTCATAGCATCATCTAATGTCTGAGGCTCGGCATAAGCTAAGACTAAGTCCTGTACTTGGTCTGACAGTCCGGACATAAATTGGTCTTTTAGGGCGCAGTCATTCCATTGCGAGTCAGTCACATACTGTCTGAACTGGGCACAATAATCTTCTGCTGTCCGTTTTCCCTGACACAGAGATCTAAGGTGGGAAACTGCAAGTGCTCGGCGGTCAGGTTCGTCATAAACCTGGCCTAAAGCAGAAAAAAAAGCGTCAAGAGAAGAACGGGATGGAGAGTCAAGTGGGAGAGAAAAGGCCCAATTTTGCGGATCCCCACGCAGCAGGGAAATTACCACGCCCACCCTTTGAATCTCTGTGCCCGATGAACGAGGACGTAAGGAAAAATAAAGTTTACAGCCCTCCCGAAATGAAAAAAATTTCTTACGGTCACCAAAAAACACGTCAGGGAGAGGAACCTTAGGTTCAGGTGTGGGTGGCAGTGGATCCTGCGGTGATGTCTGCCGCGGAACCTGCATAGATTCCTGAATTTGGAGACGGGAGGCTAGATCCTGAACAAACTGAGTTAGGATCTGGACCTGAGTGACCACAGCTGACAACGGCTCCATGGGAGGAGAGAATGTAGCAGGTCGGATACAGGATGCAGACCTATGTGTGGCCAGTGTTTCTGTTAAGATTGGTACACAAAAGACAGGGGATAGTGAGCCCTGAGCTTGCCCCAACCTCTGTCCCTTCCTATAGCCCCCCCACGCTAAACCGTGGGGCGACTACTTGAAGACTTCGAGATACGCTGGAATAAGTGTGGGAAGGAAAACACAAACAGACTGACAACATAAAACACAAAAGAATGGTAAACAAGCCGGAATCACAACGAGAGGGTACGTCAATAGCAAAATCAGTAAGCAAAGAGTCAAAGTCAAAAACTAGCCGAGGTAACAACAATACAGATAAAGATACTGAGCAATACAACCTAGAGCAGCGAGTGGAGAAAGGGATTTTCAAACACTGGCACAGGTGACTAGTGAAGCTGCAATTTATGCAGCAAGAACTCCACCTCCAGAACCTGATAGGTGCTGGACAGCATCTGGGAATTAACCCCTCATGGTGCAGAAACAACCAGGCACCAAGCAGAGGTTCAAAGTCCCAGCCACTCCTAGACAGCGCGAGATCTTAGCAGCCGCTGCCCAGGACGAGAGGTGGAGTTTGCGCGGATAGGCGCCGGGGTTCGGAGAACGCTGCTGGTACCACCAGAAGAACCAGAAGTCCCAGCAATCTCCCTAGCGAACCTGACAACTAATTTGTGAAGTTTTGTTATATACCGTATATGCTGAAAACCTCACTTGGCTTATACTCGAGGCAAGAAAAAAAACAAAGTCAAAATTAAGGAATTGGGCAAACGGGGGCTGGCTGACTACAAGGGGAAAAGGGGCTGGCTGTGACCAATGAATTTCCCACCCTGGACTTGTACGCGAGTCAATAGATGTTCAGTTTTTTTTGTGGCAAATTTAGGGGCCTCGGCTTGTATTCAGGTCGGCTTATACTCGAGTATATACGGTAGGTCTTTATTGCGTAATTTTTACCAGTCAGTATTTATGTGCACAATTTTCTTTGCTGTTGACTCGTGGGGCACTTGTATTACAGTATGGGACAAATTCAGGCTGAATAAGCTAATCAGGAAGGCAAGTTCTGTAGGAAGAAATTAGATGATTGGAAGGATGTGTTAGAAAAGAGATTGTTGGTTAGGTTCAGGAAAATTACTGAGAAACATCCAGTTCGTGATATATTAGAGGGTCAAAAAAGTGTTTTTAGCAAGAGGTATTTACAATTGAAGTGTAGGACAGAAAGATTTAGATGCTCTTTTACCTGCACCTTTTAACCTGGTGAATTTAATGTCCGCTAAGGAAATTAAGTGAATATGTGTACAAGGAATTAATATAAATTTTTTTTTAAAAATTAATAAAAATATGTACACATATTCACTTAATTTGCTTACTGGACATTAAATTCACCAGGTTAATAGGTGCAGGTACAAAAGAGCATCTAAATCTTTCTGTCCTACACTTCAATGGTAAATATCTCTTACTAAAACACTTTGCCGTGATACTCATAAAATAATAATAATAATAATAATAATAATAATAATAATAACAATAATAATAATACTCTTTATTTATCCTCAAGGAGAAATTTGATTACAGTATACAGCTCAACTATACAATACATCCAAAGATACACCACACAACACTTATTAAACATAACATAAAAACATAGAATTAATATAAAAATTGAAAAAAAAATAATAAAAATATGTTTTTATGTTATGTTTTGGATGTATTGTATAGTTAAGCTGTATACAGTAGTCAAATTTCTCCTTGAGGATACATAAAGAGTATTATTATTATTATTATTATTATTATTTTATGAGTATCACAGCAAAGAGTGTGAATACTTATGACCATGTGATATTTCCGTTTTTCTTGTTTAATAATTTAGCAAAATTATTTACATTTCTTATTTTTTTCTGTCAACATGGTGTGCAGAATGTACATTAATGAGCAAAAAAAAATAACTTTTTCGATCTTTTGATTGGCTGCATTGAAACAAAGAGTAAAAAAGTTAAAGAGGTCTGAATACTTTCTTCACCACTGTATATGCCTTTAAGGGTGTATGGAGAGAGCTCATAAGCTGATTATTCTCCATACAGGGCAGGTTTCTGCTGAACAGTGGCAGTGCATGGGCACTGGCATAGTTGGGCAGTCGGTGTACCCTTGTTGTGACGTTATCGTTACCGTTTACAGCATTACCTTACTCTTAAGTGGGTTGTTCACTTGGCTCTTATCTCATTAGCCATCTATAAAGCTATCCTTGGGGCTAGACTTTTCTGCCTGTGATTTTTGATTGTTCCCATAATCACCTGCCCCAGTAGCCTGAACTGCTCGTCCGAGAAGCCGGACGCGCAGTAACTCCGGCCAAGATGCGCGATCTCGGGAACGAGGCCGGAGTTACTGCGCATGCTCCTGGCAGCTGCGCGCCGAAGATCACAGGGTAGGCGGGGGAAAGCAGCTACTGGGGCGTGGAGTAGCCGCGCCGTGTAGCCTCGTGTCCGGCTACTCCACGCCCCGGTAGCCGCTTAATTAAATTAACATATTAGGGCAATAAAGTTTATGCTACGCTAGCGGGGATGTGAGGATTAGCTCTAAAAAGGGCTATCCTCACGTCCCATACATCCACCTACCACCCGATCTACCTTTATAGGTAGATTCGTGGTGGTAGGTTCCCTTTAAGTTGCCTGACTTATTTCTAGATGTTTGTCCTGGTCAGGACTAAAACGTATCTGTCCACATGCATCAGTTGGTTCTTTTTTGGCTGTTCTCTAGATACACAGTATATATATCATGTAACTTATTTTCAATATAGAAGACTATGTTTTACAGCTACAATCACCAGTAGTGCTGCAGCACTTTCTTTTGCCTGGATTATATGGGTCTTACCTATGACCAGTTATCTGTCCCAGTGAAGGTGGGGCATATTAGACCAATAGCTGAAGTGAACCGTGTAATGAGTTATTGCATTTGCAATCCTTTCTTTTCCTGTCTGTCATTATAGTTCTACTGAACTGGTTTTTAAAATTGAATACAAAACGAGAGTGAGACTTATCAAGCTGTCTGCAGCAGAATTCTGAAGTGATTTGTGTAAATAAACTGTCTGAAATGCCTTATACCACATTTAGTAAGGGTTTCAAGCAGTTTCCAACTAGTAGGAATAGGGGGTGTGACCTCGGAAAAGGGGAAAAAAATTACAACACCTCTTCCAGACGCATCCTCACAAAGCCGTAGCCCCGGCGAGCATACAGACGCATGCTGGATATGGTACCCACCATCAATGGTGGATCTTCATATAGGCGGTATGGGCAGGCTCCCAGGGCCTTTGGCTTGCGAAGGGCCCACGCCCACTTATACCTGGGCCCTATATTGAGATATAGGCTTCTCCTCCCCGGGCCCGTGGCGCTGTCTCCTCCTTTCCTGCCTGGGAGTCGCGAGACCAGGAGAAGACAGAGCCGCGAGACCAGGGAGAAGAAGCTGAAGGTTTGCACAAAGGGTTTTTTTTAAGAGGGACCTGCTGTGGACATTTCATTCATAGAGTGGGGACATTTATGTAAAAGATTGCATCTGCTGTGGACATTTTATTAAAGGGGTATCTGCTGTGGAAATTTCATTAAAGGGGGTCTGCTGCAAACATTTTGTTAAAGGGGGCATCTGCAGTGGGCATTTTATTAAACGGGGAATCTACTGTGGACATTTTATTAAAGGGGGCTTCTGTTACAGACATTTTATTGGGGACTATTGGGCACTCTTAAATGGGTACTCTGCAGTGGACATTTGTGTAAAAGGGGGCATTTGCTGTGGACATTTCATTAAAGGAGGGTTTACTTTGGACATTTCTTTAAAGGGGAGCTCTGCTGTGGACATTTTATTAAAGGGGGTATCTGCTGTGGACATTTATGTAAAGGGACATCGGCTGTAGACATTTTATTAAAGAGGGTATCTGCTGTTAACATTTTATTAAAGGAGAGTCTATGCCGTGGACATTTATGTATAGGGGGCATCTGCTGTGGACATTTATGTTAAGAGGGCTTCTGCAGTAGACATTTATGTAAAGGGGCCTTTTGCTGTGGACATTTATGTAAAGGGGGATTCTGCAGTGGACATTTATGTAAAGGGGGGCTCTGCTGTGGGCATCATTCATAAAAGGGGGCATCTGCTGTGGACATTTCATTAAAGGAGGTGTGGCTGTTGCTGGACATTTTAGTAGAGTAGCGGTTGTATTTCCATTCCTTGGGCTTATACACCAATTAATAACTTTTCCCAGTTTTTTTGTGGTAAAATTAGGAGCCTCGACTTGTGCTTGAGTATTTACAGTATGAGAGAGAGTTCAACTGCAGAGCACAGTGGTCAGGGGGCAGCTGGGGATAGCATCCACATCTCCTACACTGTCTCTGAGAACTGGTGTGGATGATTTCATGCAGTTAGGGAATGTGATTGGCTTTTTTAAATAGATGGGTTATAAGAGCAAGTTCAGCATTAAATTACTTTTCTGAACAGTACAAGATTAAGGATACAGAGTATATAGAGGATATAGAGTATATATAGGAGGTAATTTACCTAATCTCTGTCTCTTTTTTCTGTCTGCTTCTTTGGTAATTTATCAATCTCGCTTTTCCCTTGTGTTCAATGTTTTTTTTCAGATCTCTTTTTGAGACATTTGTTACACAAAAGTCACTTCTTTCCATATTTTAAGTTTTCCTTAACTATGGTTTGGTCTGGATTTTGTTGCGCCAAAAACATATGTGGTCACCTTACTGCGGCCAGAGACCATAGGCGTCTATGGGGACATATATGTATACATCCCCAAAATGTCAGTTTGACTGTTATGATCAGATTCATGATTAGACACTATGACTAATCTAGCGTATTCAGAAGTCAGTCTAGTTGTAATCAGCACTAGTCCAATGTGCAATACTTTGCTAAGTCTTTCACATTATCTGTAGAAATACCCAGAATTCTCTTAAAGGGATTGTCCAGGATAACAATTGGTGTATTATCCACAGGAAAGGCCTCCAATAGTTGATCTGTAGTGTACACTCAAACTTTAGTGCCATATAAACATATCTACTATTTGTCATATAAAGGATAACCCCCCTCAATGCTCAATGGACATTTTTATTTTATACAACATATGGGAGTATAAGCAAGAAGGATTATTCAAAATATTCTAATGCAGTGACCAAACACTGCAGTCTGACCAAACCTTCCTTGCCTTAGATGACAATTGAAGCCTGGATGCCTTTGTCTCTTCTATACGATGACCATGATTTTGACATTACCACTCAAGACTGTCCATTATGGAACAAAACCTTCAGTTATTGCACTCTAAAATGGCCTAATTATTATGTGATATCTCCTAAAGCTTTCCATGGTTACCAACAATGAGGAAATTACTTATCACATGGTAAATCTATATGACCACATACACATATGTATTAATGCTTGAAAGATCATGTGCTAGACAATATTTGTATTTCAACATACCAGTGAGATAAGATTTGTAAGGGTCAATTTTAGGCTGACACTGATGATGTCTCCATCTCTTTTTGCTGGACGCAAATCCTTATTGTAGTTCTGCATCAAATAGGTGAGAAGCCTCTCTTCTTCATTGTAGCATGAGACCACTGCCATTAAAATCAGAGAGAAAATGAACGAGTATTTATAGAGTTTCAGAAAAGTCAAATAAAACATTTTGATTTAATATGATTTTAAGTTTTACTCAAATTTTCCAATTTTATTGCTGTGCCTTTTCCAATTTTATTGCTGTTTCCTCTCTGGGGTGGTTGGGGTGGGAGAGAGGTTGGTTTGGTTTTGGTGTTTTCTAGTTATTGTATTTTTCAGTACAAATTTTGAACATGAAATTGTTGAAAATGATATCCTTGCTTTTTACGATTTGTATTGTTGATTATTGAATAATAAAATTTAAAAAAAAAAGTTTTACTCAATGACTGATTCCGAATAAGGTTCTCCTGGTTCAAAAACACCAGGGGAAACCAGTAAGTTAGTTTCCTTCTGCTAGGGACCCTACAATTCACCAGAATCTTGTTTCTGCCATATCCACCATTTGCAACACCATCCATCGATAGAATCAATAGATGGTCTGGAGTGGTCAGACCACTGCTTCAGTAAAGTTCCTGGAAGTACAAAAGTAGGGAAAAAAAGTTCCATAGTTGACCTTACAGATCTCATTCTTATCATCTTGGTGCTTAATGAATGATTGACATGGCTTAAGCACAAAGTTGTGCTAATGCAATGAATCTACAAAGTTGGGATAAAGAGTCTATGGGTGATTGATTCTTTAGCACATAGTTTGGGGTTCATGGTGCAGATTGTGAAGATATACCTGCACCAATCACTTTTACTGAAGTACATTCATAAAGGTTAACATTTGACAAAAAGAATTTATAAGAATACACAAAATATAAAACTTTCAGTCCTGCAGAGCAGCACTCTCTGAGATAAATATACAGAAGCTTTACATTAGTCCAAGGCTGCAATGATCAGCTGTAAGGTGTCTGTAATGAAGTTTTATTGATAATCCTTCTTCCCATGACAGCACAAAATTTTGAAAATGCAATTGTCACTTTTTTTTTTGTGTGGACTTAGAATTATAAAATATACCAGTTCCACGTGCATTGAAATTCAACTCAAATACAAACCTAAATAACCAATTTTGTACACAATGTATACAAGTCATATGTTTTAGAGCTGCTTTTATTATTAGTTAATTCAATGACCTGAAAAATAGTTCACAGAACACTTGCTAAAATGAGAGCAAATATGGCATCAAGCTGGATACACACCTGAAAACAGGCCAGAAGAAATGGCGCTGAATACTATAGGTTTTTGATGACATATTGTATTGGTATGTGATAGAATTAGATGTAGACAAACCATGTTTTTAGCATGCAAGAAATCTCGGCAAGATTGTGGCTTCATAGGAACAGGTACAGATCTCAGCTCACAGACAATTGCTTCAATGCAAGGAAGCCATCAGACGGCAATTCTCAAGCATGTGAACACTTTCTCCATTTCCAGGTATATCTATATGTTAGTCACACGGACACTACAAGCAGTGAAGGATGAGATGAGAGCCTACCTGTGAAGCACAGAGAGAGTAGCACAAGCACGCTGTCCATGCTTTCATCTCATGTCCTCTGTGTGGAGTGGATTAAACCTCTCTGCAATGTCTGGAATGGTTATTTTAGGGTCTGAGCAGACCTCTGGGACACTATCACCAGCTGTCCCACCGAATCGTCAGCTGTTGATACCAAAGAGGACAAAGGGAAATAACAATGTCCTGCATTTCTGAGACTGGTGATAGGTTCCGAAAATGACAGGGAACTTCTGCTGACAGCAGAGGGCTGCATTGTATTATAAAAAGTGCTCATGGAGTGACTATCATCTGATGGACTCTCACCAGATGTTTATCAGATACACACACCTAACACTACATTACATTTCACACACAGCATGGTAGTAAAATCACTGCCGCAGTTGTTGCAGAAACATTCTACACTACATGAAAAAAGCTGATGTAAATGACCATAGCAAAGAGATCTTAAAAAACAATTTTCTGTATTATAATAATAATCTTTATATGGCACCATCAAATTCTGCAGCGCTTTACAAATCATAGTTTTAGTCATAGATGGTCAGTGAAGCTCACTGCTTGGAACAGGGCCGGCTCCAGGTTCTAGTAGGCCCATGGGCAACAGAGCCTTATTGGGCCCCTTTATGGGTCTCCCTCTAGTAGCCACACTGTCTCCGCCCTACCTAGACACACTGTCCTACCCCGCGTAGCCACAGTGTATCCCCCCTACATAGCCACACTGCCCCCCTCCCCCTGTAGCCACACTGCCTCCTTCCCCTGAAGCCACACTGCCTCCCTCCCCCTAAAGCCACACTGCCCCCTCACCCTGTAGCCACACTGCCCCCCCTCCCCCTGTAGCCCCATGCCCCCCTCTCCCTGTAGCCACAATGCCCCCTTCCCCCGTAGCCACACTGCTCCCTCCCCCCCGTAGCCACACTTTCCCCCTTCCCCCCGTAGCCACACTGCCCACCTTCCCCCCATAGCCACACTGCCCCCTTCCCCCGTAGCCACACTGCCCCCTCCCCCCCGTAGCCACATTTTCCCCCTTCCCCCCATAGCCACACTGCCCACCTTCCCCCCATAGCCACACTGCCCCCCTTCGGGAAAGGTAAAAACTCACATTTCTTTGTTCCCCTGAAACAGTGCAGGAACAGCCACCTTCTTTCTTCTCATGTGCCTGCTGTACAAGCTAGCTCTGAAGCCGTGACACGTGATCTGATGACATCATCATGTGCGTCAGCTTCAGAGCCGTCGCATACAGTGCGGAGCACACCTTTGGGGAACGAGGAAAGGTGAGTTTTGGATTTTGCGGCTATGCTGCTCTCCCGACGAGCGATGCATAGAGGCAGAAAAGTACACAAGCCGGATGGTGATCATTTGTACCAGTGTCTTAAGGCGACATTGGTACAATTGATCTGGGGGCTTATCCAGCACCCTTAGGCCCTGACACTTGCCTGGGTCAGCTGGGTGCTAGCGCCGGGCCTGACTTGGAACCACAATGATTTGAGAAAAAAAACAAATTATAGGTGGGCATGGCTAGCCACCTCGCCCAGGCAGAAGATTAACCCAGCTGAACAAACAGGCAAGGTCAGCTGAAATGTCCCTGCAGGGACACCAGGAGGGTTGGAGGTGGTGAGTACAGTTTGTTTTTTAAAAAATCTCTTCCAAGCCTGCCTAAAAAATTTCAAAAACTGTTGGGCAACCCCTTTAAAATTGTAAACTCTTGTAAGCAGGACTCTCATTACTGTTCTTTCCTGTGACAATGACATTGTTCCGTAATGTCTTATTTTGATTGTATTTTTACCCCATGATCTGTAAAGTGCTGCGGAATATGATGTAGTTATATAAATAAAGCATTATTATTATTAATCTACATGTGTTATTTGTAACCTGTATACTTGTTGATTTAGGAAAACATGAAGTTAATCTTTCCCTTTATGAAGTTGTCTCTTTTTCTTTGGCCTATGCAGTTTCCACTAGGTGAATCTAAAGAACAATACCATGAATAAGAACAAGCTCGAAATGTGTAGGTCTAGTCCAGTGTGACCTTGGCGTCTGTAAAATTTTGATTTTTTTTTTATGGAAGTGCTACAGCTCCTGCAACATTTTCCTATGTCTTAAATCTAAAGTAACTCATTCACGCTCCTGCATTGGGTTCTCTATGGCACTTCTTATGTCATTATTTTGTTTGGCATCAGCACGAGGCAAGGAGAGACTGCAGAGCAAATACACAGAATTTTTCTGAGATATTCAGCACATTTGTAAGTCCAAATATTTAAATAAAATAATGTGCATGTGGAATAAATTGAGAACTTTCAGCTGGGAAATCTATTTAGAAATGAAGCAAGGGAGATTTTTATACTCTGCTCCTCCATCCATTGCCCCAACAAACACATAGGGACTCGTTTACTAAAGGTCCACGGACCGCACTTTCGTTGGGTATTCCGACGATTTGTGCCGCATTTAAAAGGGGTTTGTGTCGCATGCGATCGGATTTTGTTGCATCGGAGCCGGCTTTCATGCGACACAAATCGGGGGCGGGCCGTTGGACAAACCGACTGATTCGGACTGAGCGCGGGATTTAACTTTTAAATTGTGTCGCAAGACAATGCACTCAGGAAGAAGATGATGAACTCCGGCGGAGCTGAGCGGGGAGCGACACATGCAGGATATTGGGCGCACAATACTTGGATCTACGAGGATCGCGGCACAGTGCATTATCGTCGGACAGTCCAGATCGGGGATCACGACTCCATAATGCCCCATAATGTTCTATGTATCTCTAGGTAACAGAAACATCACTAAAACAATGACATCTGTGTCTCTAAAAACCCCATGTCAGAAAAGGTGGTGGCAAGATGAACCACTGAACCATTCCCAGTGTGGCTGCAATGATGTAATATGAATGAAGCAGAAAACCAGAACATAGGTAAATAAATCATTTCCTCCGTTTGATCTCTGCACCTTTCCTGCATGCTGGAGGTTTTGCTCTGAGTACACAATGAGTTAAGTTGCTGGCACATGTTATGCCTCAGTAGACAGCTGATGCTAGAAGTGTTTGTCTTCACAGGCCATCTGTTGGCTGCAGAATAATGTGTGTCACTCAGTCTTTCTGAAATTAGACTTTCCTGTATACTTGGTGAGAGCTTCCAGTTATCAGCTGGAATCCCCCCAGTCTACACAGTGGGGGGAATGGCTTGTGAATACTTTGTTGGTATTTCACTGTCAAACAAACTCAAAAGTTTGCACGCCTGTGGCATCAAATTGAACCATGTTCTATCCACTAGGTGGCGACCTTGCTCAACATCTCATAGAACAAAAAAAGGTAAAAATTAAACATAAAGTATAATGATTGAAGAGTAACCACATAATGATGGAGAGAAACAGACATTTGCAAAAATGATAACATTTCCATTCTTTAATAGCCATTGATATGTCAAAAAAATCCATTTTCGATAGGGTCCTTTCTAAAATAGTAGCCACAAAAAGCCTAAGACCTCAATTCAAAATGGTGTATCACGACAATTTTTCCATAGTTAAGCATATTTTTGGGAGTCCCTTTATTTTCATGTTGTGGCATCCTGGATGAATATTTGCTACTTCTTCCAAAATGGGTAAATGGTGGAGTATTCCTACATTAACAAAAAAAAACCTTACACCTGTTCCAGTCATACAAGAGAAGCCTTTCATTCTGAAAGGGATCAAAGGACTTTGATGTCAAATATACAGTTGAGTTCAGTTGTCGCAGTATTTGTCCATGGACATACTACAGGTGCATATTTAAACGATCATTCACAATTTAACAAACTTTCTATAAATCAGTAGTATTAATAAACACAAGAAACATTGTACTATCTGATATAATGATATTTCCCCTGCTGCATTCCACCTTGCTAGCAAGACAGACAGGAGTTCACTGAGCTGTCAGATTACACAGAAGCACTGCAGACTTGTGAATTAATGATTGGTCAGATCAATCAATTGTAGAATTCCTGTAAGGGTATATTCACACACGGTATGCCTGCCGTGAGTGCATACCACCATGTGCTGGGGGTGAGGAGGAGGTGACCTCTCCTCCCTCCATAGAAAACAGTGAATGAGCCCTAAAGCCTGGTTTTCAGAGTGACAATGTGTAAAAGGAGCACAACACAAAAAAACTGCAACACGACTAGATGTTTCAGTGGATTTTATTGATAGATCAAGATGTTTGCAACAATTTTCAACACAAGAATGATGTCATTTTCGGGTCAGACAACCTTCAGGTGATGGGCCAATATAATTCTAGATATGAGTTTGGATAGTTATTCTTCATCTAAAAGGATAACACTCTTTGGGGGTCATTTAACTTTAAGTCATAACATTTGCGCCTTTTTTCTTAAAAAGTTACACAAAAGTCTCAAAGTCTTACGCAACCCCTTCTAAACTTTTGCTTATGCCTGTTTGGGACTGGAGTTTGCGAGTCACAGAATTGCGCCCTTTGCAAAATTTAAAGATATATCAAGTACAACACTAAAAAATTCTTGTGCAGTTAACATTGCTAGGTGAACGGAAAAGTAGCACATTTTTGTGCACATGTAAGGTACACTTTAATAAATTTAACACCTTCTTAAAGGGAACCTGTCACCAGGAGACACATTTTTTCACAGAGCATATTACATACACTGCCAGAGTGTTTTTGTATAAAAAAATAGGTTTTACAGAAAAAAAGATATGTTATATACCACCTTTTAATGCCATGCGCTGTGTGACTAGGCACTCGTCACCTGGGAGTGGCTGGAAAGGAGCAGTCCCCACCCCAAACTGCTTCTCCATGTGTCCTTTTCAAATATATGAATAACTCCCCTCACTCGGGATTGGCTGTAGCGGAGCAGGGGGCGTCGCTAAGCCAAGTAATGGGTCTTTTCAAAATGCTCCTTTCCAGCCACTCCCAGGTGACGAGTGCCTAGTCACAGAACACATGGTATTAAAAGGTACTATATAACATATCTTTTTTTCTGTAAAACCTATTTTTTATACAAAAACACTTTGGCAGTGTATGTACTATGCTCTGTGGGCACTGGGGAGTGCTAAAAATGGGTCTCTTGGTGATAGGTTCCCTTTAATAAGTAAGGTGTTGGTACAATTTAAAAGTTTATTTTAGAAGGATGGAGGTCATGGCAAACAAATATAAAAAGATTACAACAGTCATAGTGCCTGGATCAATGAGCAAGTGTCCCTGGTTTATCATGCTTCATTTTGATGGTAGGTTTCCTTGAATTACTCGTTTAGGGTATTCTATGTATAACAGGAGGGTTTCCAGACTATCTCTCTACTGCAGGAAACAACCATATACTTTGTCCTCAGTTGGTTTTTCTTGTTGCGTTCCAGCTTCAATCTTTGATAGGATTTGGGTGAAGAAATTTTATAGCAGTGACTAGAAACTGATGCCAGCAAATATCCAGCTGTCACAGACAACTAGAGCGACTTTAAGTGATTGCTTAAAGTGAATCAGTAATGCACACAATAATCACACAGTACTACTCCTCTGCTCTTACTACAAGTGGTAGAGGTACAATAATACAACGGTTGTACATTTATGCAGCTATTGAACTGTATTATGTAATTTACAGAATGAGTCAATAACATGTTGATGTAAAACGTTGCCTTTTATTTTTTTTTAACAAACATTGAAAGCAATGCTTGTTATATATACATATATACTGTATATACTGTTTATATATGTACTGTTTATATACATATATACTTGAGTATGAAACATGTTTTTCAGAACAATTTTTGTTCTGAAAGAGCCCCACTTGGCTTATACTTTGGCTATATATATAAAAAAAAAAAAAAAAAAGTTCATACTCACCCTCCTGCGCTGACCCCTGGCGTCATCTTTTCCCCACAGCTCCTCTTCGGGTTCCCGGCCACTCCAGCAGATGTATGTCCATGCGATCTGCTGGCACAGAAACTATAACGCGGCAGTATGAGGTCATTACAGTTTGTGAGACGGCAAATAGCCTACATATGCATTTGCCGGAGCTCCTGGGAACCCGAAGAGGTGCTGCTGGCAGAAGAAGACGCCAAAGGGTGAGTACTAACTTTATTTTTTTTAAGGGGGGCACTCAGTGGGACCTTTTTGCAAAGGAGGGCACTGTGCTGGACATTTTTTTAAGAGGGGCACTCTTCTGGAAATTTTATTATCTATGGCCCTCTACTGAACATTTTATTAAGGCGGGCTCTTTGCTGAACATTTTATTAAGGGGGGCACTTTGCTGGAATTTTTATTAATGGGGCACTCTGCTGGACATTATATTAACAGGGGCACTTTGCTGGACATTATATTAATGGGGGCACTCTGTTGGACATTATATTAATGGGGGCACTCTGCTGGACTTTTTATTAATGGGGGCACTCTGTTGGACATTTTATTAATGGGGCACTCTGTTGGACATTTTATTAATGGGGGCACTCTGCTGGACATTATGATAATTGGGGCACTCTGCTGGAGATTATATTAATGGGGGTACTCTCCTGAACATTTTATTAATGGGGCACTCTGTTGGACATTTTATTAATGGGGGTGCTCTACTGGACATTTTATTAATGGGGGCACACTGCTGGACATCTTTTTAATCAGGGCGTTTTGTTGGACACTTTTTTAATGGGGTGCTCTGCTGGCCTTTTTAATTGAGAGACCCCCATTTCTCCTCTTTCAGTCAGATGTCAGTCCCAGCAGAGTTTACCACACAGACATCTCATGTTCTTCACTTTCCCAGTTATCCTTTTGATACCCCTGATTGTGACCCTAAACCACTGTAATTGTGCTATACAAGAACCCCCTTGTAATTATTAGTACCACACATAGAGTGCCATCTAGTGTAACATACTGCTAAATCACCACTACTCTGCCAATCACACTGTGAAATACTTTTATTATGATCCCTACAATGCATAATGTGCCTTGTTCTAGACCCAAACACTATACTGTTCCTATTGTAGGTCCCACATTTTATAAAAACTCTATATATTGCCCAGTAGTTAATAGCAAACCACTTATTGTGGCCCTAACATCTAATTAATTTTGACCACCACACTTTATAATGACAACTGCACGGTTAATTCCTACACCCCTTTATTGTGCCCCCTATACTTAGTAATACTCCATAATTTGGCATTTGCATTGCTTTTTAAAACATATACATTTTGGAAGTAGTAATATGTTTTGACTGTTTAATTAAAAAATTGTACTACTTACAAACGGCATATGTCGTGAACACAGCCTTGTTCCTGGTCTCAGGTAGAGTACAGATAAGAAAGAACTTTTACTTTCCTCTGTCCTTACCTTCAGTCCATTGTGACAGAGGTGAGCATACTTTCTTCCTTTCAGACCACCTAGTGCCAATATTTTTTTTTCAATTTTCAACAACCCCTCATTTAACAATTTATACCAATGGCAATGGTAAAATCGCCTCTCCTCTAGGCTTAGAGGATGCCCCCTTGTCCTGGTCACAGTCCTTGTACTGCCTGTTCAGGTATTCATACATTTTAATAAGGTCCTCAGCTGTCCTTTTTCTAAACTGAAACATTTTGTAATCCGCCATTGTATTTTCGACTAATAATCTTGGTTGCTCTCATCTGCACTTGTTCCAGTACTACTATGTCCTTTTTATACACTGGTGCCCAAAACTGTACTACAATATTCCATGTGGTCTGACCAGGGATTTGTATGAGGGTAAAACTATGTCCCCTCTTGTGGCCCCTGCTCCATCATGCTCCATTTTGTGGTCCCTGCTACATCATGTCCCCTTTTAGTGCCCCTGCTCCATCATAACCCATCATGTCCCCTCGCTTTTTATCATGCCCCCACTTGTGGCATCTTGGATTTTATCATGCCCCATCTTCAGGTCCCCCAGCAATTTACCAAAAAATTTTTAATGCTTACCTCTCTTCCTTTATACAGGCTGATCTTCTTTTCACCCTCTGTCTTCACCGACTTGGTGTAGATGGTGTGGTGTTGTGAACTCACTATACTGCGCATCTTGCACCAAGCTGCGCCATAAGCTGAGTGGTGGAGTATCATACAAAAGTCTAACTGGGGATGCAAATGGACTTGAATCTGTGGAGTGGCTCCGGAACTGGAGGAGAATTTCCCACCAACCCATTAACATTTGGGGCACAGGCATGGGCCCCAGATCTTTTAACCTAGCAACGCCCCTGCATATATCACTTATCAGCCCTACTAAGATGTTTATGTGTTGATCTGTGCAGTTGAATAGAGTAGAAATGATATGATTTTCATCTAGGCATTGAGAACTTCTTTACATACACAAAATAATGCAGTTAAATAGATGCAGTGTCTCGGCACATATCAGCTGCACCTGGAAGCAGGCTGGGGACGAGGGGCCTGGCCCCCAGTAGCTGTCAGTGATATGTGTATCTTTATGATACACATCTCGCTGGTTGCTCTAAGCAGCCAGTGTCCTCTATGACCCAGGTGCATGGCTGCCAGCAACATTGTTTGGGCGTCGGTGACACAGGTGACGTGGGACAGAGCATGCACTTGCAGGGAGCGCAGGTAGGTAAGTATTAATTTTCATGGCTATATAATAAAGTGGGGGCAGGCTGACTATATACTACGGGGGCAGGCTGGCTATATACTACAGGGTGCAGGCTGGCTATATACTACAGGGTGCAGGCTGGCTATATACTACAGGGTGCAGGCTGGCTATATACTACAGGGGGGCAGGCTGGCTATATACTACAGGGGGGCAGGCTGGCTATTTACTACAGGGGGGCAGGCTGGCTATTTACTACAGGGGGGCAGGCTGGCTATTTACTACAGGGGGGCAGGCTGGCTATTTACTACAGGGGGGCAGGCTGGCTATTTACTACAGGGGGGCAGGCTGGCTATATACTACAGGGGGCAGGCTGGCTATATACTGCAGGGGGGGCAGTTTGCTTGGATACTATAGGGGGGCAGTCTGGCAAGATACTATAGGGGGCAGGCTAGCTATATACTTCATGGGGCAGGTTGGCTATATACTTCATAGGGCGGGCTGGCTATATACTACACAGGGAGCGGGCTTGCTATATACTACAGAGGGAGCGGGCTGGCTATATACTACAGAGGGAGCGGGCTGGCTATATACTACAGGGGAGGTACATATACATTATATAGTATATAGCTAGAAAAAATAAAAAACTTTGCATTAAAAAAAAAAAAAGTCTTGTGTTACAACTGTATTGCAGTATATTGTGAGTATACTACTGCTCTATTACAGGCTCCCTGCTGTCATGCTATCTGATTGGTGCCCTCCGATCACATATGCCCATGCTAGGTACTCATTATATGCTGTGAGAAGGATTATAACATTCATAGCGACTTGCACCCAAAACCTGAAAGTATTTGTCTCTCCAGCCATAAGAATCCAGAACTACAATCAAATATAGTAGGTTTGATTAAACAGTTACATCTGGGTTTAAATTCCAACAAACAATGTTACAGTAACATCCAGTTGTGTCAGGAGAGGGGAGAAGGATTAGAAGCAAGTCTACATTATTATTGTAGTTGATGTCATTTTCATTGCTTATTTTTTTGGCTTGTAAATGTTCTGTTCTGTTATTGTGTTAACACATTTATAGACTAATAAAACAATTTTAAGGATTGTTCATTTTATAAAATAGTCAACATAAAAGAGGCAACAGAAAATCCACTGTAGATGCGACACACATGACAAATATAAAAGATTAATAGAATTTACACACTGATAAATCCCATAAGAATTAATACTTTCATATGTGTAAAAAGTGTATTTCCTTTTATGATGGACAGGTATATCCTCAGCTTCTATATCAATCTTTTATGTCCTTCCTTGTAATCATAGGGATCTCCAGCAAATGGGTATGTAGGTGGTTGGTTGTAGGCTCCTCCCAAAAATATCCAAAGGGTCCCGATGATCATAATTGGAGTCACAATAAACAGGCAAAGGCGGTCGACCGTGCGAGCTACACGGTACCAGTTATCTTTCTCCTGCAAATAAAAGGAGTAAGAAACAGTAAGCAAGTATATCACGGCTAGTATATAACATAACATTCCTCAATGGAAAATTAGTCTATAGGTGGGGGGGGATATTATTAAGTAACTCTTGATGGAGACTGCTGAACTGTAAATTTAGCGAATCCATCCTGAAATGTTATTCTTTCTACACCAATGCCCAGTTGTAGTGCTATTACAACAATTATTTGTGACCCATTAGCTGGACATGCCCATTTACCTACCCACAGAGTTGTGTAAAAATGTCCCAGAACATTTTATTGGAAAAACCCAAAAAATGTGCAAAACCCTATTTTACGACTTTCTGAGACAGGGATTTTGTTTTGTAGACCTTGATAAATTCCTTCCACGGTGTAACACACATGTCATATTTCTACCTCATGGACAGTTTTCTGTGCGTTACATGAAGTCACTTCAACTGCTAGGAATAATAATTATCTGCTTAAAGCCCTCAAAACATTTCTATATATATAACATAAATATTCACACATACCTCATTGTAATTGTTCTTTTCCCGCATGTGCTTAACTATAAAGTTGGCCCCATCAATGGCTGGCTTTATTTCTCCATATAGCTGGTCATGTGAGCTGTCTGCATTCAGTGGATTCAGCCCTACAAGTGATGGCCAGTACAAAACACACAAGATCAATAAACGCCTGCGGCCCGATCGGACATCACGTCTGACATCACCCTAGAGGAGATTTGCCTATTTACATTGCTGTTAACATGTGTGTTCACAAAACACAATTTTAATGCAATGTTGACACATGTATTAACATTGTGTTAATGTTTCAGTTTTATGATAACATGTTAACACGTGTTAACACCACATTCACATTGTGTTGTTTTGTAAACGGACTGTTATTAGGCAAATCTCCTCTCCTCAGTTGTTGTATTGCATTTCAAAATGTAGTATAAATCAACAGCTGAGGAGAGATTTGCCTCATTGCAAGGCTGTTACCAAGTGCAATTACAAAACACAATGTGAATGAAGTTAAAACATTTGTTAACATTTTGTTAAAATTAAAATAACACATTGCGTTTTGGTCGCGTTTTCACATGTATTTGTCAGCTGAGGAACTGAGTTGCCCAATTACATTACTGTTAACATGTTTGTTTACAAAATGCTATGTAAACAAGCAGTTAACACTTACGTTAACAATGTGGTAACAAAACACATATGCTAACATGCTTATATTGTGTTTTGTACCTCTCCTCAGTTCTTTTAGGCTGCGATCACATGTTGTGTTTACCGCATGTGTTTAAAAACGCATTGGAAGAGCTGAAATGTGTTAACATTGTGTTAACAAATGCATGAGTTAGCCGCTGTGTTAACATATGAGTTAACAATATGTTAACGGTTGCGTTTTGCAAACACATGTGTTAACAGCTGTTTAATTAGGCAAATCACTCTTCAGCTATTCCATTGAGTTTTTAAATGCATGCGGTAAACGCAACGTGCGACTGCACCCGTAATGCGTTTCAAAACCGCAGCCCGAGGGCGCATTCACACGTTGCGCTTTGGTTGCATTTTCATTGCGTTTTAAAACGCATTACAACAGTGAGATTAGGTGATTTGCCTAATTACATTACGGTTAATGTTTGCGTTTACAAAACGCATTGTTAACGCATGTGTTAACATAGCGTTTGCAAATATAAATAGTAATGTAATTAGGTAAATCATCTCTCCTCAGCTGTTGTAATGCGTTTTAAAACATAATGAAAATGCAACCAAAGCGCAATGTGTGAACGCGCCCTCAGGGCACGTTCACACGTTGCGCTTTGATTGCATTTAAAACGCATTACAACAGCTGAAGAGAGGTAAACGCAAATGTTTAACAGTAATGTAATTAGGCAAATCACCTTTGCTCAACTGTTGTAATGCGTTTTAAAATGCAATGAAAACGCCCTGAGGGTGCATTCACATCCACGTTTTGGATGGGTCAAAAAGCGTGTTTCAGAATGCATAAATGTTAAATGTTATAATGCATTTGGCTACACTGGAAGCGTAACACAGACAAAGTCGCACCCACCAGGACGGGCCTCGCATGCCTGTGATAGGGAACGAGCCGCCGGTGTTTTGCGTTAAATTAACGCAACACACCGGCGTCTCGTTCCCGATCGCAGGCGTTTCCATAGAAACGCCGGTGGGCGCGACTTTGTCTGCGTTTGCAAGCACAGACAAAGCGCTACGTGTGGCACCAGCCTTACAGTGTTCACAGTTGCTTACACTTTCAATAAATGGAAAAAAAAAAACTTATTAACCCCTTAAGGACGCAGCCATTTTGTAGCTTAAGGCTCAGCCCGATTTTTTGGATTCTGACCTGCGTCGCTTTATATGGTTATAACTTTTGAACACTGTTACTTATCAAAACGATTCTGAGATTGTTTTTTCCCCACATGTTGTACTTCATTTTAGTGGTAAATTTTGGCTGATAAGTTTTGCGTTTACTTACAAAAAAAAAGAAAATATGATAAATTTTTTGAAAAATTTGCCATTTTCGAAATTCAAAATCATTGCGTTTTCAGGCAGATAGATTTACCACCTAAATAAGTTGCTGAATAACATTTCCCATTTGTCTACTTTACATTTTCATAATTTCTGAAATGTTTGGATAATTTATTTTGATGTCACGCGGCTTACAAAAAGAATATCGCTTTTCCGGATTTTCAGAATTGACTATTTTGGGGATAAATACAGTTTTGAATGAAATTTTACATATTTAGCACCAAAACCCCCTATATAACCAACCCATTTTCAAATCTGCACCCCTCAAGCTATCAGAAACAGCTTTTACGAAGATTGTTAACCCCTTGAGATCTTCATAGTAATTGAATCAAAATGGAGGTGAAATTTAGAATGGTCAAATTGTTCCCTTATACGTTCATTTAGCACTAAAATTTACACATTTCCAAAATATAAAAAGAGAAAACCCACCATACAATTTGTTCTACAATTTCTCCTGAGTACAAAGACCCCCCACATGTGGACATTACTTGTGTTATGGGGGCACAGCGAGACGCAGAAGGGAAGGAGCGCCCTGCAGCTGCCAGGATTTTAGTTTCCTCATTGGCCCCTTTTGAAGGCTATAAAATTTTTGCTTTTTCGTTATTTGGGCCATGTGATGCCATTTTTTTTTGCGCGATGAGATGCTTTTTCCATTTTTACCATTTTGGGGTTGGTATCACCTATTGTTGAAAATTTAGGAACTTTTTTTGAGGGCAGGAGTAGAAAAGCATCAATTCTGTACTGGATTTTTTACTCTTTTTTTTTTGGTGTTCACCGTATAGACTAATAATCCTGTTATCTTTATTCTATGGGTCGATACGATTACGGGGATACCAGACTTGAATATATTTTCTTACGTTTTACTAAATTTGTCAAACAAAACCCTAATGTGGGGAAAAATCTATCATTTATGTATTGCCGTCTTCCAAGTGGCATAACATTGTTACTTTTTTGGCTACGGAGCTGGTTGATGGCTTATTTTTTGCGGGACATGTTGTACTTTGCACCAGTATCATGTCGGAGTACACATGGTTTTTTGATCACATTTTATAGCATTTTTTGTGGGATTGAATAGCTAAAAATCATAATTTTTAGAAGGTTTATAGCAGTTTTTTTTTACGGCGTTTATCGTGGGGGTTCAATAATGATTTACTTGTATTTTACGGGTTGTTACGGACGCGGTGATACTATATATGTGGGGTTTTTGTTATGATTTAGACTTTTTTGGGGTTATATGTCTCTTTATATGTTATGGGGCTTATGGGCATTTTTATTGATTTATTACTTTATTTTTTATTGAATAACATTTTTTTTTTACTTTTTCACTTTTCCACCATGGGAAATGACCAAGCAATCATCTGATTGCTTGTTCATGATAATACTCTGCAATAATCATGTATTGCAGGGTATTATCAGGGTTAGCCTATGCACTTGCATAGGCTGGCACTATGCCAGTAAGATGACGTCACAGACGCCATCTTACTGGCAGTGCCTGCAGGCAGTGCTGGGGACCAGATCGGACCCCAGCACTTCCATAGCAGCGATCGGTGCCCCCCGAAAACGGTTCGGGGGGGCCGATCGTGGGGGAAAGACACCCCAGAGACATGTTAGATGCCGCGGTCGTGCTGACCGCGGCATTTAACGGGTTACACACCCGCGATCGGAGCCGACTCCGACCGCGGGTGTTACACTGGGGTGCCGGCTATTAGTTACAGCCGGCACCCCGTGTTTCCCGATGCCGGTTCGGCTCTGATCCAGAGCCGAGCCGGCATAAGCGCCGTGGCGGATATATCCGCCACTGAGCGCTAAGTCACTGCGCTCCGTGGCGGATATATCCGCCACGGAGCGTGAGGGGGTTAAAACCAGCCATGGTAAACATGCAATCACACATGAACATTTACACATTCTACATGAATACACACATAAATTGCACTTGTATTCACACTAAATACCACCTGTACATGAACATTCCACATACATCCTTGCATTACATGCACATCTACATTCCACATACATACATATTAGATAACTACTGTCCAACAGTATACTTTAAGGCAATCATATTAGATCTGCAGCTGGGGCTTGGAGGGGGCATAAAGGCTGCTGGGGGTGGTCAGATGATAAGAATGAAAAGATTAGGGGAGGGGCAAAACAAGGGAGTAAAATTGCTTTAAATGAATGCAAAACACCGGTGGCTCGTTCCCGATCGCAGGCGTTTCCATTGACCGCGGACCGCCCCGGTGGGCGTGGTTTTGTCTGCGTTTGCAAACGCAACGTGGGACAGCGCCCTAAAAGCAGCTGGGGGGAAATATCATAAGTGTACAGCAGTAAGAAGTAAACATAGAAGTAAGCAGCTGAGATGGATCACAGGACTGAGCAGCTGGAGGGAGACACAGGTGGAAAGGGAAATGGAAAAGTAAGGAATAAATCAGAAGAGAGCTAATAATGAAGTTAGGAGGGAGATGCAGAGGACAGTAGAGAGGAGGAACCAGCCTACAGAAAACTGCCATAATCTTCCTGTCTTCTGGCTTCATTCTACTTCCTGTGCAACTCTTTCAGCCTCCCCCTCCTGTCACTGCCGACTGCATAACAATGTAATCAGCGCATGGCTGGAGAGGGAGGAGGACAGGATCGCTAGTGAGGAGCTGGAGAGAGAGGGAGACCAGATATCTAGTGAGGAGCCTGTACTGAAGCTCCAGCTGTATTCAAGAGAGAGCAAGCAGCTGCATAACAATTTAATCAGTGCAGGGCTGGAGAGGCAGGGAGATAGGACCTCTGGTGAGGAGCTGGAGAGGGAGGGAGACAGGATATCTAGCGAGAAGCCTGTACTGAAGCCAAAGCTCGCCGGTATTCAAGAGAGCAAGGAGCTGCAGATCTGCTGAAGCTCCGAGCTGGTGGGCGGGGCTTACTCCTCTCGGTGTCCTCTCCTGTCTGTAAGTTCAAATAGCGGGGCCCACCTGAGGTTTCTCCGTTGCTCCGCTGGGCCAGTCCGACACTGCACACAGTCCTTATTAATCTATTGCCCCCTGCACTGCTTGCAAAGTGTGAACCATTTTTTCCATGCAGAATTGTGGCGCAGACAGAGATGTGATGCAAACTCCGAATAAGCAGTAGGTGCTACAGCCACGACACAAGACTGGCGCAGACACTTTATAAATACATGTGCAAGAAGTTTGCACATTCTTTTCGGTGCAAAGTCAGACACAAAACTTGCACAAATGCTTTAATAAATGTGGGCCTTTTTGTTCTCCATTAGAGTCATTTTGAGCTGAACAAATAGAAACAGTGAAGGTCTTTCCATAATACCTAAAATATTTATCAATGATGTAATGACCCAGACCCTCATCACTAATCTATATTATTGGTTGATAGGACAACATATTTTACATGTAAGTTTTGGTTTTGACCAACTGCATCAACTTCTACATGTCCCTATGTTCATTTGTGAGAAATGAATGTTCAACGTTACGGCTTCTTTGCTTATCCACAAGGAATGGCTACATTCCGAAGGCCTTTTGCTTTTAAATATCTGCCGTTCTTGGTTCTAATGCAAGGGTGCTTGGAATTTGCTCTGCCTCCCTCTCCATGCTGCTTGGGTCGTCCTGGCCTCTCCTTTAGCATACTTGTTTTAATCTGGACGCACAGCTGGTTCATTAGTGAAGTTCCAGATGCAGAACTTGTTCTTCACCCTAGATTAGAATGGCTCTTTTGGCCAAAAAACAGTCGCGCAAAAAAAAAAGTTACAAGCACCAAAATTGAGAAATACCCCGCACTGCTTCTTGGTCCCTCAAATCAATTATGTCAAAAACAGAGGCAATAAGGAAATAAAAAGAGTTAATAACATCACTCAGCAGGGAATACACAACTTAGTTTTTATATTCTTTGGATAACTTCTTAAATTCTTTACTTTTGTCAGTAAACATGCATGCCAAAATTGCCCATTCTCCTCTACATTCACTAGTATGTTTTATGAATGGCTCATAAACCAGCACTTACGGGCAGGTGTAGCTCGACTGGTCAGACCATGGCGTTCTGATTGTTTCTCAAACATTAGTTCACTTCGAGACTTCACACTGAAGTACTCCTCTGCTTTAGCAATGTAACCCACTGAGCTGCTGCGTCTCTGAAGGACCCCATTCCATGGCTCAGGGTCAGGTTCTGCCGGTTGGGACATATGCAATAAACGAGGCAGTTTGCTCAGAAATATCTAAAAAAATCAAACATTTTTATATGTATTATCTTATACTGTATTACTTTCTTTAAATAATTTGCCTCAAATATTGTAGCACTTTCATTCCAAACACTGTTTTCTTACTTACATTGACTGCGCTTTTGAAGATATTGGCGAAATGCTTAATACCAGTTTTTAAGGATTTTTATAGGTTTTTGCAGGATTTAGATAATAGGTCACCTAGCACCCCACAATCAGGAGTAACTGCGTTAGGAGTAACAAAGTTTACAAAGTCGGACCTTAATGGTTCCACTCACTGTGTAATGTGGGTACTGGGTTACTTCATCTGAGCTCTCATTCATTTGAATAGTGAATAGAGCTGTACAAGGATCCATATGTGGAGCCAGACCAATCCAAGTGTAGGTCATATGTAAACACTGGGTTTTTTTCAAGAATATTAAGGGGAACAAAAAGGAAGAAGTAAAATATTGGGGACCAAAACTTTTAATGACCTATCTATTGTAACACCTGGAGCCTCTCTGCTCATCTCTTATAATCTATAGTTAGAACTAGAACCAAACAACTTTGTCTATAGCATATCAGTCACACTGCTGATTCACTTCAATGGGAGCTGCTTCTGTAGTGTGATCCGAACGCCATTACACTATGTACAGAACCAGGGCCGCATCTGCCATGAGGCGAGATGAAAATCTCGCCTCAGGCGGCAGAATGCGGGTCCCTGTAAAGGGCGGCGAAATTTGCCGCTCTAAAGTGGGCGATTCGGGCGGCCATTAGCGCCCGAATCGCCCACCAGCTAAATAAATCGCGCCTGTCTCTTTAAGACACAGGCGCGATTTATATGCGGAGCGACGCAGCGCCTTTCCGGCAGCTGCGCGCTCCGTCCTAAGCAGTGACACAGGCGTCATGACGTCATGCGCCTGTGTCACTGCGGAGCCGCGGCTCACAGGAAGACCGGAGTGAAAGCCGCGTGAAGACCGGAGCCGCGCCGAGGGAGCAGCTGCCTGCAGGTGAGTATGATTTTATTATTTTTCAAGTACTTAAATTAAATGTAGCTAATAATTAATACCGGGGGGGTGGGGCGCTATATAGGGCTAGAAAACGTTTAATACTGGGGGAGGGGGGGACGCTATAGATATCATATGGGGCCATAATTATTTTATACTAGGGGGGGGGGTGCTATATGTATTATTTGGGGCCATAATTATTTTATACTAGGGGGAGGGGATGCTATATTTTATTTGGGGATTTGGGGTTATAATTATTTTATACTGGGGGGATGCTATATGTATTATATGGGGCCATAATTATTTTATACTGGGGGGGGATGCTATATATTATATATCACTAAGCTGGGGGCTGTATATGGGTATATGGGATACAGTATATTACTAAGCTGGGGGGATGTATATGGGATACAGTATATTACTAAGCTGGGGGCTGTATATGGGATACAGTATATTACTAAGCTGGGGGGATGTATATGGGATACAGTATATTACTAAGCTGGGGGCTGTATATGGGATACAGTATATTACTAAGCTGGGGGGATGTATATGGGATACAGTATATTACTAAGCTGGGGGGATGTATATGGGATACAGTATATTACTAAGCTGGAGGGCTGTATATGGGATACAGTATATTACTAAGCTGGGGGCTGTATATGGGATACAGTATATTACTAAGCTGGGGGGATGTATATGGGATACAGTATATTACTAAGCTGGGGGTATGTATATGGGATACAGTATATTACTAAGCTGGGGGGATGTATATGGGATACAGTATATTACTAAGCTGGGGGCTGTATATGGGATACAGTATATTACTAAGCTGGGGGGGCTGTATATGGGATACAGTATATTACTAAGCTGGGAGGGCTGTATATGGGGTACAGTATATTACTAAGCTGGGGGGCTGTATATGGGGTACAGTATATTACTAAGCTGGGGGGATGTATATGGGATACAGTATATTACTAAGCTGGGGGGCTGTATATGGGACACAGTATATTACTAAGCTGGGGGCCTGTATATGGGATACAGTATATTACTAAGCTGGGGGATGTATATGGGGTACAGTATATTACTAAGCTGGGGGGATGTATATGGGATACAGTATATTACTAAGCTGGGGGGATGTATATGGGATACAGTATATTACTAAGCTGGGAGGGCTGTATATGGGATACAGTATATTACTAAGCTGGGAGGGCTGTATATGGGATACAGTATATTACTAAGCTGGGGGGCTGTATATGGGATACAGTATATTACTAAGCTGGGGGGGGTGTATATGGGATACAGTATATTACTAAGCTGGGGGGATGTATATGGGGTACAGTATATTACTAAGCTGGGGGGCTGTATATGGGGTACAGTATATTACTAAGCTGGGGGGCTGTATATGGGATACAGTATATTACTAAGCTGGGGGGGGGTGTATATGGGATACAGTATATTACTAAGCTGGGGGGATGTATATGGGGTACAGTATATTACTAAGCTGGGAGATGTATATGGGATACAGTATATTACTAAGCTGGGGGGATGTATATGGGGTACAGTATATTACTAAGCTGGGGGGCTGTATATGTGGGGCAAGATTTTATTTAAGCTGTAGGGGATCTGTATATGGGAGCTGTATATAATTTAATTGGGTGGTGAATAACGAGGCCTTTAAATATATGAGAGCAGGGATAATGAAGGGATGTTTTATATGTGTGGAGAGTGCGGTCAGTTGTGTTGTGAGGGGTATATACTTCATACTGTAAGTGACTGTGGTATTTTTAGGGACGCCGGGTGGAGATGCTGCACGGAGCTGAAGATATCTGGCTGTGAATTCACCTTTGATACGTCATGGATTGGAGAACCCGGAATAAAGTCCTCCTGATGGAAGAAATTGTCATCTATAAGGTACTAGATGCCACTAATGCCTCTCAGATCCTGTAGTCAGTCACACAGTGTCAGGGAGCTGCCTGTAGGGTTGTTAATTGTTAGTAAAGTTTTCCGCATTTACTTAACAGGGAGCGGGGGGGGGGGGCAGCATTTTAATATTCGCCTCAGGCAGCAAAAATGCTAGAATCGGCCCTGTACAGAACTGTCTAATTTCAGAGTTACCCATAGTGTAGGGCTGCCACATCCTCACTGGTCAGTTAATTATGTTCTATCCTATTCATCACTCATCAATAATTTTAGACCTAAAATCCCTTCACATGCATAAAGGTTACCCTTTTGGATCTTTCTCATACTACGGTGGAAGTATCGCCTCTAAATCCAGTGTAGAACTTTTAACCCATCTTTTACGGATGATTGAAAAATGATAATGATTGTTCATATGTCGTGTCATCCTTTGCTGTATGTACAGTATACATGTTTTTCTATACATACCGTTTTCATGCGATCTGACATGATATGTGTGCTTGGAGTTCTGAAGTGTATGTTCAACACCACAACACAGCTGACCACCACAATAGTCACCAGCACCATGATAAACATCAGGTACCTGAAAAAAACAGATGTACAATAATTTTCAATTTTAAACTTAAAAAAGTTGATTTTAAAGGAAATCTACCATCACAATCAAGCACTAAAAACCAGGGATATTCATAGATCCAAGCACTGTGACACCCTCAGTGTTGTAGTTTCACAGGCTGTTAGACTGTGCAGGTGCACAGTGAGATTACAGCAGACAGAAGGAGGGGGCATGTTCTTGGGAAGGATGAGAAAGTGTGACAGCATGTGAAGCTGCAGTACGAAGGGGCTCTAGTAACGCCTCCCCCCCCCCCCCTTCCGGAGCCCTTCTGGCTCTATAGCACAGTTGTACATGTTGATTTTAAGTTAAGTTACTCTGTGTATTGTACTTAATTTTGATTACTGATTTCCGATTACAAGATCCTGAGTCTAGTTTTCTTCTGCTCCCGTGCTAGTCAGTTAGCCCCAGTTACACATGGAAACATGAAAAAGAATAAAAATGTAAAATAAAAAAAAAAACGGTGAAAATGTTCCCCAGGGGTCTTTTATGACCTCATGGGGGACTTATAAAATAAAAACACAAACCAAAAATAGGAATATATAGGCATTCCTAATATTAAGTGGCACTTTATATAATAATGTTGGCAGAACCTATAGAGCCCTTTTACATTCCCCAAAATAAATGCACATCATGTATTGGCTAGTATATAGACTCCCTGACATAATTATGGCTAATCTATGTATCACCTTAGATGCCATGGAAAAAAGTGACCTTGACATCTAAGGAGGGTGAGAGAGGAGAGGGCTTTGTAATAGCTGCCACCTCCTTGTGGTTGAAAGGTCTTGGGGAATGGTGTTATAGCTCTGATGTATACATAGGTACTGCAAGTTTTGTGAGTTTTACAAGATGGACTTTTTTGGCATTATTTACCATTTCACAATCTACTGTATATAAATAATAATTAAAGTCACTCACTTGCTAATGAGAGGAATGGCAAAGGAGGTCTCTGGGAGGCGCTGTGAGATCAGAAGCAAGAACACAGACTGAGCCAGCAGCACAGAAATGGCCAGGGTCATCTTCTCCCCACCTGCCGGAAATATGATGTTACATACAGACCGATCCGGTGTCATGATGGGAGGGTGCCATTTCACCCACTACTGCCAAAAATTGGCCTTAAGCACGGCCACTACATCCCTCACATTCTTTCCTCCTTTTCCTGTTAGATTTGCTATCTACTAATAAAAGAGCACTTACTGTCAGCTGGTAGATAGAAGACAAGGTTGGCCATCAAAGCAATCAGCACACAAGGAGCCAAAATGTTTATGATGTAGAAAAGGGGTTTCCGCTTAATAATGAGGTAAAACGTGATGTCTTGGTATTTGGTGCTTTCTGGTGAAACATTCCTATTAATGTTCTTTTTGGCTGGGATATGGACAATCTCCCATTCTCCATTATCTGCAAAAATCACACAACAATCACATTAAATCATTTGTCTTGTATTATGTTGAATTTTCATTTATTTGAAGGTAGACTCTCTTGCTGGAATGCCTGTTCTCTGTAGTTGGGCTCTGTAGAGGTTAAATAATATGATTTCCTTTAAAAGAAATCGACCGTCAACATGAAGCATGGTGAACCTGGGGCAATTACTCATAGATCCAGGCACCGTGACTGTGGTGATCTTATTATATTTGTTATCCATGGCCTCCTTACTTCTAAAATCAACTTTTCAAATTATACTAATGAGCTAGAAGTGCTCTGGGGGTGTTATCAGAGTCCCTCTGTCCTGCAGCTGTTACAGTGTACAAGAAGCACTTTCCCCCTCCTAACTTCCTCTGCTGCCGTGAGATTGCTTCAGGCAGTGGAATATATACTGCAGGAGCTGGGGGAAGGGTAGACAATGTGACAGCTAGTACAGCACAGAGGGGCTCTGATTATACTCCTTAGAGCACTTTTGGCTGATTAGCATAAATAAAAGTTGATTCTAGAAGGAAGGAGGCCATAGATAACAAATATAAGAAGATTATCTCAGTCACAGTGCCTGAATTTATGAGAAAGTGTCCCTGGTTTATCCATGCTGGATTTTGGTGGTCGATTTCGTTTAAAAGAGTAATTACAAATTGCAAATATTTAACTAGAAGTAATATAAAATGTATTCATATAATTTTCATGGCAGTGGTACACAGCTCATATAATGTTCTTTGTAAAGCCTTTAGAGTAATTCTTCTGTAAAGGACTCTACCACCATGATTCACCATCCCTTACCAATGAATGACATCAATGTCATGTAAGGCTATGTGCACATAATTTTACTTTGGGTGAAGCCTGGATATTTATATCCTTAAAGAGGACCTGTCACCCCGAAAAAGTCCCCCACCATAACCCTCTCCCTAGCCCCCCAGCCAGTTTTTTAAAAATGTATGTTTGGAAAGGTGGTTTAAACAGATCTGCATATCTCCTGCTCTGCAGTCAGTTTTATTCATAAGGGAGGCGGCCGACACTCCCCCAGAACGCCCCTGTCAGCAGGGACCTATAGGAGAAGTCGTCAGCATTGCATGTATTGCGTAATTGCTGCCAGCTCTCCGCGATGCGGGCGCGGACCTGCTTACTGCACTGACAGTGGCTGCGGCCGCGCCGGGCTCATTGACAGTGCCGGCCGAATGTTATATATATTCAGCCAGCATTGTCAATAAGCCCAGCCAGTGTAAGGCCAACAGCATGTTATATCTTTATACCCAGGGGTGTAACTTGAGAGGGCGAGAAGACTAGTACTATATACCATACATTATAGTGGGGGGGGGGGGGGGGGCTTAGCACAGACTTTGCACTGGGGCCCAGCAGCTTCAAGTTACACAAATGTTCATACCCAATATCTTTATCTGAGAAAAAAAATATGAAAGAAATATATGGCTACCTGTGAAAGCTGCTCGATCAATAACAATCCATTCCACTGGATAGTTTCTTGTAGTCTCATCATCAATTTCTTCCTTTAACCGCAGGTTAATTTCCTTAGCATTATAAGTCAAGGAGCTAGAAACACATGCACACACAATAAATCCTTGTACCATAATGTCATTCTGAGAAAATCAAGAGCAATTTCTAAATAGTACAGTATGTCTAACCAACTCTGCTTTTATAATACTGACCATATCATTTTGCTGAAAACAATAGATGGTTTGCACAGATGTATCTCTGTCTTTAATAGCAACGGAGACAGGTTTCCCTTTGGTCAGTCTAAAAGTGTATTGAGTGAATACAAAATATCCAAAGATGCAAAATGCAACCAGATACTAAAACATTCTAGTAGAAGGGCCATATCTATGGAATTTACACTTTTAATATTTCCATTTTAGTTCCGAAGTAATTTAGGTGACATTCCATTAAAAACCCCATAACACAATAATTACCTGAATTTGAGAGAACAGTTTTGCCAGTCAAATGGAAAGTAGTTGACGTTGATGGAGCAAGGAGTTTGAAATATGGCTGGAGGAAGCCAGTACATGTATCCATCTTCATGTATAAGCACATTGCTATAGTAGGCCACCTCAAAGTTTCCATTATTGCTAAAAGCATGGAAATATAAAAAGATATAATAATAAAGAGTCATAAAGAAATGGCTGTTAATACACCGCTGTGCAAGGTATTTGTAGAAAGCCATTGTTTGTCTCCCTGTTTTCAATGTACCAACCAGCATCACCATGCGTGCCAAGCTTTACTTATTCTAATTTTTATGTTAAAAGACACCTCCTGGATCATTTGGCTTTTAAAACACATTTCTGTTGTGTCACAGTTTGCCCATGAACGAAAGTTCTCAAATTATAATCCCCATGGTGATGTTTACATGATGAAGATCATTTTTACCCATTTACTTTACAATATTTCTCGCAGGGACGGGTAAGATATATTCTTGTCACTCCACGACGAGAAAGCACAGCTGCCGCCAGGCCCGGCGCCAGCACCTGGCCAACCCGGGCGAGTGCCGGGACCCCGGGGTGCTGGAGGGGTCCGGATCAATTGTACCAGTGTCGCTATAAGACACTGGTACAATTTATCACCATCCGGATCAATTACTTTTCTGCCTCTATGCTGCGCTGGTCGGGAGCGCAGTATAGAGACAGCATCTAAAACTCACCTGTCCTGGTTCCCCCGAAGCTGCGCTCCGCATGGTATGCGACGGCTCTGAAGCCGGTGCACATGATGATGTCATCAGATCACGTGTGCCGGCTTCAGGGCCGGCGCGTATGGGAGGCCCAGGCCGAAGACAGAAGGCAGCTGTTCCCGCGCTGCTCCGGGGGTACCAGGAAAGGTGAGCCCTTTTTCCCAGAGGGGGTCAGTGTGTATACAGGGGGATGGGGGGTCAGTGTGTATACAGGGGGAGGGGGGTCAGTGTGTATACAGAGAGAGGAGGAGTGGTCATTGTGTATAGAGGGGGAGGGGGCCAGTGTGTCCGCTAGGGTAGGGGGAGTCAGTGTGTCCGCAGGGGGATGGGGGGGTCAGTGTGTCCGCAGGGGGGGTCAGTGTGCCCGCAGGGGGGGGGCAGTGTGTCCGCGGGGGGGGGGGGGCAGTGTGGCCACTGGAGGGCGGCCCACGATGGGGCCCACTAAGGCTCTGTCGCCCAGGGGCCCACTAAAACCTGGAGCCGGCCCTGGCTGCCGCTATTTACTATAAGCGTGCGCCTGATATCCTGCATCTGTCGCTTCCCTGATCAGGTCTGCCGGACTTCACCTTCTTCTTCCCGCTGAATGTAAGTGCTTGGCTTGTGACATAATTTAAATGTTAAATCCCGCGCTTAGTCCGAATCAGTCGGATTGTCTGACGGACGGCCCCCTGATTTGTGTCACAAGAAAGCTGACGCCAAAATCTGATGGCATGCGCCAAAATCCCCAGTTAAATGCAGCACAAATCGGAAATCGTCGGAATATCCGACGATAGTGTGGTCCGCGGACCCTTAGTAAATGAGCCCCAATATGATCCCTGTGTGCTGACAATATGCTTAGATTATCAGGGCCCAGGTTTATCTACATTTTCAAATATAGAAAGATGCAGAAGAACAGGCACTACCCAAGTCTCTCCATAGTGTGAACTCTCCCCAATAGCACAGGACGGTACCTTCTCCAATTGCTGGTATAATGGGATCTATTGTGGTGCTCTGTTCCCAATAGAATAGAAACCAGTAGTGGAAAGTCCAAGAACAGAATGGCACTCACTTTTCTCAATCCACGATTCCTTTATTCAAGCGTTAAAACATCAGACATCTGAGGACGCCGGGGTCCACAAGGTAACAGCCTGTTTCGCGCGTATAGCGCTTTGTCAAACCTCCTCATCATGTCCAGGACTCCACCCTTATAAAAGCCAAGGGGGAGGTGCCTGTATCATGGCGAGCAGTAAAAGTTACATTCATTTATTAAAATTTGTTTTTAATAAAACTTTCTTTTACCGTGAATTCCTAACATCCACCTTTCTATCACTAAAAACAATGTAAACTACAGTGCAATGAGTAGGTATGCATCAGACATAATTTTCACAGAAATACGCTCAAGTCATTTTTATCATTAAGTCCGCTCGGACCCATAGCCCCCGTCTTCATAATCCATCTTGCTTCTTCTCTTAGCAATTCCCTCTGACGGTCCCCTCCCTTTGGGTTATTCCTCACATGTACAATTCCTGCAAATTTCAAAGAACATGCATTACCACCATGGGATGCAATGACATGCTGAATCAATCTTGGGGAACCTTTTAGGGTCCCAATAGAGTTGCAATGCTCCCGGAATCTCACAAACAGGTTACGTATGGTTTTACCAATATAAAAATGTTTGCACTGGCAAAAATTACATATACAACAAATGACGATCTACAGTTTATGAAATCATGTACTTCATGTGTAACACCACCCATTCGTAGAAAATTACTGGTTAGCATTTGATTGCAAAAATTACTATCAACCAATAGACTTCTAAGAATACCCCAGTTTCTGTTTATGGCCGAGCGGATCTCCGCTTCAAAGGTATTATACTTGAAGGAAAAAACAAAGCGATCCTGTTTTTTGGTGATATTTCTACTTCTCACTTTCCCCCTCAGGGCTTCTTCTCTCGAAATGAAATAGGCTCTCTGAGCTGCCCCATCCACAATATGTTTGGGGTACCCATGTTCCTCAAGTCTCCTCATTAATTTTGTAGCCTGGTCTAAAAAGATGGAATCGTCACTGTTCAATCTACGCAGTCTGAGGAATTGACTATAGGGGACCCCTGATTTTGTATGTTCCGGGTGAAAACTTTTAAAAGGCAATAAGGTATTGGAGGAGGTAGGTTTCCTGAAGCATTCTGTTTTCAAAGAGGTATCCTCAATGGTGATCAAAACATCCAAAAATTCCAGTTTCTTATCCCCAAAATTAGCTGTGAAGAACATATTGGGGCAGATTTATCAAGCTGTCTGAAAGTCAGAATATTTCTAGTAGCCCATGGCAACCAATCACAGCTCCCCTTTAAAATATTCATGAGCTCTGGTAAATTGAAGACTGCACTGTGATTGGTTGCCACAGGCAACTAGAAATATTCTGACTTTAAGACAGCTTGATAAATCTGCCCCATTGTATTCATTAGTGTTATTCAAAAAATTTACAAATTCAGCAAATTGCTCCGCAGAGCCTCTCCACACAATGAACACATCATCCATATATCTGAGGTATGTATGTACATACCTCAGATAAGGGTTTGATGTGGAATACACATGTTGTTCCTCAAGAGCGGCCAAAAATAGATTTTCCAGGGCACAGGCAACAGGGGTCCCCATGGCCGTACCACTTTTCTGGACGTACCACCTATTGTTAAAGACAAATGCATTATGTGCTAGTATGAACTCCAATGATTCACAAATAAAGTCCACCAGTGTATCCTCTTTGGCAGTATTAGTAAGAATCCTTCTAATGACTTGTACCCCTAACTTCTGTGGGATTTTTGTATACACACTTTCCACATCTATTGATGCCAAATGAAAGTGTTCCTGCCATACAATATCTTCAACAGCATGACGGAAATGGAATGCGGTACCAGTGTAGCCACAGCTGAGGCTGCGTTTAACCAGGGCAGAGAGGACGCCGGTGTGTTCTTTGAGAAATGTAATGAGAAGGATGCACTTCAGTTGCTGAGCACCAAGAATTTGGAACAAAAAATTTTTCAACTTGCAGAAAAGGAAGTCCGATTATTTTGGACGAATAGCTCCCTACATTCATATAGTCTTAATAATCGAACACCAAGAGGCTTCCGCGTGTTTAAAGACGCCTCACAGTCGTCTTTAAAAAAGTATTCATCAAGGAGTGGGAGGAACTCCATTTACAACATTCCCTCAGCTTGATGCGATTAGTTCTTAAACGGAATGAACAGGAGTACACGCTTGTTACTACTGAACTGAGTCCACTCCATATGGCAATAGAAACAGAAACAGAAGGAAGAACAAAGCAACTGATTATTGGACAACCGAGTCGGACTCCAGTGTGTCGGATGATAGTTCACAAGCGGCTGCACAAACGCAGGTGAACTGTATAGACAATGCGGTCCCTAGGAAAAGAACCAGGAGAGGGAGACCGAGAAAGAAGAGGTTTCCAAAGCTGTCCTCACAAGAGGAAGCATGTCACCTGGAGAAAATAGAGACTCATTCACACATTAAAGACCCGGGTAGGAAAGTCATTAACCTTACTCAATATGTATTGGATCATGCATGTGTCTCACTTTTGGAAAAGGGTCTAAATTTTGTGGAGAATTTCGACCCTGTTTCCTTCGAGGTAGATCTTTTTAAAGCACTACTTCGCTTAAATTTAAAAAAAGTTTTTTATAATAAAATTGAGTTCCCCACTTCTACCCCGAAACAGGGAGAAACTTCCTGTAGGATCGGCCCTTTGGGCTTTAGTACCCGTCCATTACTTACAGATTCCTATTTTCAGGATATGTCGGATGCATTTCTGTTGTCTAATTTAGGTAACTGTTCAGATGAGGATGACACCCCCTGTGTATCTTTGGGAGCAAATGAACCTTTTAGAGGTGGTATACGTTCTACATATTGCCCCCCTTTGTCTGCCGGCCACTTAGATGAATTTCAGAATAAAGTTCTTAGTGACCTTCCTGCGCTCATTTACCCAAGCATTCCTTCTAACCTTACTAAAGAGGAATCTTGCGCCCTCAAGTGGCTAAGGTCAAAAAAAAAACATAGTGGTAAAACCGGCAGACAAGGGGAGCAATGTGGTACTGATGTCGAGGGACTATTACGTTAAAGGATCGGAGAGACAGTTAAATCATGTGAACACCTATATCCCTTTGTCCGCTAATCCCACCACGAGGTTTGAGGGAAAATTACAAACATTACTGAGAACAGGGGTGGAAAGAGGAATCTTTTCTGAGCGTTTTGCAGAAAAACTACTGCCATTACACCCAACTTATCCCTCATGGTATTTTCTACCTAAAGTGCACAAGGGGTTAAAAGAACCCCCGGGTCGCCCGATAGTGGCAAGAATTGGTTCCTTAACGGAACCCCTGTCCAAATATATAGACTGGTTGTTGCGACCACTGTTGCAGGACATACCTTCATACATAAAGGATACCAATTCGTTCCTCTTGGCACTTGAAGATATTGTATGGCAGGAACACTTTCATTTGGCATCAATAGATGTGGAAAGTTTGTATACAAAAATCCCACAGATGTTAGGGGTACAAGTCATTAGAAGGATTCTTACTAATACTGCCAAAGAGGATACACTGGTGGACTTTATTTGTGAATCATTGGAGTTCATACTAGCACATAATGCATTTGTCTTTAACAATAGGTGGTACGTCCAGAAAAGTGGTACGCCCATGGGGACCCCTGTTGCCTGTGCCCTGGAAAATCTATTTTTGGCCGCTCTTGAGGAACAACATGTGTATTCCACATCAAACCCTTATCTGAGGTATGTACATACATACCTCAGATATATGGATGATGTGTTCATTGTGTGGAGAGGCTCCGTGGAGCAACCTGCTGAATTTGTAAATTTTTTGAATAACACTAATGAATACAATATGTTCTTCACAGCTAATTTTGGGGATAAGGAACTGGAATTTTTGGATGTTTTGATCACCATTGAGGATACCTCTTTGAAAACAGAACGCTTCAGGAAACCTACCTCCTCCAATACCTTATTGCATTTTAAAAGTTTTCACCCGGAACATCCAAAATCAGGGGTCCCCTATAGTCAATTCCTCAGACTGCGTAGATTGAACAGTGACGATTCCACCTTTTTAGACTAGGCTACAAAATTAATGAGGAGACGTGAGGAACGTGGGTACCCCAAACATATTGTGGATGGGGCAGCTCAGAGAGCCTATTCCATTTCGAGAGAAGAAGCCCTGAGGGGGAAAGTGAGAAGTAGAAATATCACCAAGAAGCAGGATCGCTTTGTTTTTTCCTTCAAGTATAATACTTTCGAAGCGGAGATCCGCTCGGCCATAAACAGAAACTGGGGTGTTCTTAAACAGGATCCACACTTAAAAGAACTAGCGGTTCAAAAACCAATAATAGCCTTTAGAAGAAGTAAAACCCTTAGAAGTCTATTGGTTGATAGTCGCTTCAGTACACCTACGGGAACATGGCTAGATACATGTACCCCAAAAGGCAACTTTAGATGTGGACATTGTAATTTTTGCAATCAAATGCTAACCATTTGTTGTATATGTAATTTTTTGCCCGTGCAAACATTTTTATATTGGTAAAACCATACGTAACCTGTTTGTGAGATTCCGGGAGCATTGCAACTCTATTGCGACCCTAAAAGGTTCCCCAAGATTGATTCAGCATGTCATTGCTCCCCATTGTGGTAATGCACATTCTTTGAAATTTTCAGGAACTGTACATGTGAGGAATAACCCAAAGGGAGGGGACCGTCAGAGGGAATTGCTAAGAGAAGAAGCAAGATGGATTATGAAGACGGGGGCTATGGGTCCGAGCGGACTTAATGATAAAAATGACTTGAGTGTATTTCTGTGAAAATTATGTCTGATGCATACCCACTCATTGCACTGTAGTTTACATTGTGTTGTGGACTAATGAATGTAACTTTTACTGCTCGCCATGATACAGGCACCTCCCCCTTGGCTTTTATAAGGGTGGAGTCCTGGACATGACGAGGAGGTTCGACAAAGCGCTATACGCGCGAAACAGGCTGTTACCTTGTGGACCCCGGCGTCCTCAGATGTCTGATGTTTTAACGCTTGAATAAAGGAATCGTGGATTGAGAAAAGTGAGTGCCGTTTTATATACATTTTCATTTAGTTTCTGAACATTCTACTAGTATCTGACACATAGAAAAAGAGAGATGAGACAGATCAGGTGAAATATGATAGGTGAAATCAGATTATTGAGAATAGCTCCCATCCCATGCATGAGACTGTGGTGGCATTGGGGAGCATCTTTAGTTACCGACTGCCAGGGCCGGCGCTATGGGTAGGCAAAGTGGGCAATTGCCCAGGGCCCCCTGTCCCCTGGAAGAGGAGAATCTCTTCTTTCAAATGAATCTTGAATTTTGTTTCTAGGTGCTATGGATCCAGAGATATTCAGGTTTAAAGTGAGAATATCAGGTGCCATTTTTATAAATAAAAATCACTGCCAACAGCAGTTTAACAGTTAATATCTCCGTTTTCCTGACACTTAGAAACACATTTATATAAAAGAGGAGGCTCTCTTCTTTCATAGGAAAAAAGAAGTGAGGTTCTATGTGTCACAGAGCCAGAGATACAGCCCCCTGAAGTGTCCCCCCTCCAGATTCTTAGCCATCAGGATACAGGGAGAATTTGCTGCACACAGGAGTTGCTGCACCTCACAGATAATGGAAATAGTCACTTTATATGTTACTACATTCTGATAAGGAATAATATCATCTAATATTCATGTTTTTAACCCTTCTCTATGCAGAACTATCTAAGAACACACCTGCTCTCTTATTGCCTTTTATTTGGTGCCAGTTTTTTTTTTATTTGCAAAAATTGACTGATATGATGAACATTCGATCCTCTTCGCCTGATGTCGCTACATATTAACACCATGACCCAGAACATGTCCATTAAGTTATATGCAACACCAAAAACACCCACATGTTCTGGAATAAAGTTGTTATACACACCATCCTCCATTATTTACACCCATGTTATGACGTTCTCACTCACATTCTTATGAAGCGCAGAGGGTTCTGTTATGGTGCAGATAATACAATGGCAAACATCTAAAAGTGACTGTTATTATGTCATTAGAGGGGTTTATGGATATATAGTTATTATTTGGGTGACCATTGTGTAAGGAGCATACAATAATAGATCTGTGTGATGCTCAGTGCAATTTTCTGCACAAATAGTTTGGTTTCCCCTGTGGGTGTAACGTTCCCTTTCCTGCATAATTTGGTGACTATCCACATGTGGAGTATGTATGATCCCCTCACATCTTACTGTTTTAGGAAATTATATTTTTTATATATAAGTATCTGGATTTGTACATATTTTAGAGGCAATTTTGAATGTTAATTGCCAAATGCATGGCCTGGTTGTTGGATTTCAAAATTTTATAGGTTTTATGGCTCCTTTACTTTTTATTCTGTTTTATTGCCATATTTTGCAGATTGTGACTGTCTTAAATTTTCTTGCTGAAAAGCAGATACCTGGTTATTACAGTGTTAGTGATATTATGATGATTTATTTATGTGAACGTATCAATATGAGACATTTGTGAACTCTACACATGTCCATCTATTACATTTAGGAGATGTGAAGGTAAATATTTTCGGTTTGGAGCACATTTTTTGCCATCAAAGTTCAAATTTTAAGTATTTTTTATAAAATGTTTCAGTTTGAATCAAATTTGCATGAAGGCGCCTCTATCTACAAACTCTTTAATGCAATTTTGAAAATGGGGAAAAATTTTATTTTTTAAACGTCAAATTGTAAAAATTGCTGTGGTCGATAACGCGACAAAATATCCAGAAATTCTTGGTGGTGAAAGGGTTAATCCCCCTTGGTTGAATTCCTGGGTGAGGATGCTCATCATTTATCTCCGGTCTATATATCTATCTGTCTAGTTATCTATCTCATATAATCTGACCATTTATATATCTCGCTTTTTCTCTATCTATTTTTCAATCAATCTTCTATTTCTCTTCTACTGTATTTATCTCTCATCCATCTCCTGTATATATACTATGACTATGTTATAGTTCTGCATCTAGAAATCTCTATCATCTTTCACATTTATCTTTTATCATAATAATTATAATTAATAATGCTCACAATCTATTCAACATACCAGTCATTTTGTGGAGTGTGGGAGGAACACAGAGAGAACATACAAACTCTTTGCAGATGTTGACCAGCGCTGCAAGGCTGTAGTGCTAACCACTGAGCCACCGCGCTGCCCATCATTCTCCCTATCATCTATCTATCTCCTATAATTCTCCCATATTACAGTTTGTTTTACCATACTAAAGGGAGCCTCTTACTGACTGTGACTGGTCATAAAATTTTATTTTGGGGCCCCACTTTTAGTTTTGCCCAGGGCCCCACTTTGTCTAGCACCGGCCCTGCCGACTGCTTCACCCCGAGTGTGAAAGGAAGTGTTAACATAAGTCATTACTCCCTGCTTTTATTAGGCTGTGCAACAAACAAGGCCCAAACAGAAGTAACCTGTGCCCAGCACCTAACAAGTCCCTGCAGGTCCCATCCACACATTGAATACCAAACTGCTGATGATTGCTTGTCTTCTTTTTTTTGTTTGTCTTTTATCTTTTTTTTCTTTTTGTTCATTTACCCCTAATACTATTGTTCTGACATTGTTTGTACTGTACTCTCTCTGCTGCTGTGACGCTGTGAATTTCCCCACTGTGGGAATTATAAAGGATTATCTTATCTTATCACAGATGAGAGATGCTGAGATCCATGAGATGCATATAACACACAATGGTATGCTTGACGAAGGCTTGGTTCCCGAGCCGAAACGCATTGCAAAATTTAATAAAAGATCCTCATCTGAACCTGGACTGAGGAACCTTTACTAGTATAAGTGCCGGCAACCTCTGAACTTCCAATATCTTCATCTGGGTCTGTCTACTGCACCATATAACACACAATGGCACTAAGCTAAACACACACACACAGTTAGCTCTGCTATAACTCCTTCCACTGCTATATAGATCTTATTTTGCCTGTAGCTTGTAGAGTAAGTCTGTGCAGGCTGCTTGCGAGCAGGAAGTGTCTGTGTGTGAGCTCATCTTGTAATGGAGGGGGAGGGGCAGAGAGCACACTGCATCCTGCAGACAGGATAAGCTATTCATGAGAAGAATCTGCCCGACCATAAAAATAAGAAGCTTTATGGTCGGATCATGGGCAACCGAAACTTTATACAAATGTATACAATTGATAGAGGCAGGTTGGAATTATATCTGTGAAACGCTGCTGTATTTCTGTAAAAATTGTGACTAAGAGAATGTGTTATTTTGTTATCCTGAGTATATTTAAGAATCTTGGCCCTTTAATGGCCATCCTTACTTGTTCTCCAGGATAAGTTTTGGTTGCCACACCATGTCTGGGGTAACTCGGAGTATATCAATGCCATAGAACTCTGTCTTATTCCATGACAGTCGTGTGTCATACCAGCCCTGTTAAAAGAGCATAAGAAGAATGATATTACAGAAACATCACATATTATTTCTATACCACAGATGCTCATATTCTTATTATAACATTCCTGGAATCATCCATTTATTCCACCCCAAATCATAGTTAGGTTGATCAATCAACAATGCATCTATCCTGTACAAAATGGGATAGCTGACTGGGGTGTATTCTCAGGGCTTCTAACGCATAAGTACAGATGGCCCTGTAATAGGGAGACCAGACCTCCTCTCACCTGTCTACTTCCCAGCACATGGTTATACGAAATGAATCAACCTATTTCAAGTACATTAGCATGCAAACAAAGGACCTTTCAGAGCCAACAAATAGTCCTCTGTGCCTTTCCTGAAAAGAAAGTTATGAAAAATACAGTAATAATCTATTGTGGATCTTAAAAGAGTTAAAGATTATATTGTCATCTCCTCCACTCTTGCTCTAGTGGCCCATAAAATAAAAGCTCAATATATTGTAGTAATAATCATGTGACCCGGGGGCGTGGCCTAGCTATGGTGGTGAATGGACGTGTCTTGGGCTAACTCCTGCTCTAACCCCCAGCTTTAGCTGTGCAGCTCTGCTATCCAGCACTTTTTGACACCCTAGATGGGACCCAAAAGAAGAGTAGACCCTAAGGCGCCCAGCACCCCCATAACCACACCGTGGCTCCCGCACCTGCACCACAAGGCTCCACTATGGCAAATGGCCTGGCCGCAGCACGAGCCTCCCGAACATTGCCCATCCAGGACATCGCGGGGGAGAATGAGGTGGCACCCGACACTCCCGGCGGCGGCAAGAAAGAGGAAGCCGCATCTCTGCATAGAGTCCCGGCGAATCCCACACGCTTTCAGTCTAACCGCTCAGGCAAGATGGAAGGCGCCCGACATCTCCGGAGCTGCACTACCTTGAGGAGGAGACTAGCAGGGCAGGCTCACGGATCTCGAAGAAGACCATGGGGCAGGTGAGCTGCAGCCACCTGGGCTTGGAATCGCAGGACCAGCGTCAGCAACTCACACGGCAAATGAGGTGATGCCAGACCACAGTGGCCGGGAGCAACAGGAGATTTGGGCGCTGGACATAGTGGGACCTCAGGGGGTCTCTGCCCCTGGGGGTGCCATCTATGCTCTGCATCACAGCCTGCATTCTGATCATCCTCCGGAGGTCTACTATGAGATGGCACTCACAGACACTCACAGCCACTCATCCCCTCTGGGTACCCTACCACCAGGCCTGGTTTGGCACATCCACATCATGGACACTTCAACCCAGGACATCCCAGGCACACCCCAAACCACCCATGCTGCCCCAACCAAGGTGCTCATATGAGACCCTGCATTCCCCAGTTCTGTGCCCGTCGCAAGGGGGAGAATGGCCCTCCACACCTGCAGGGGGCTCCCCAGCGGCCGTACCTCCGCCTTCCTCTATCCCATCATCTGCCCTTCAGGGTCTGGAAGGTTTGGACCTCATGATGTCACCTTGCCCTAGCAGCTCGCTCTCGCCTCCACATCAGCCACAAATGATGTTGACACAAGAACTGGGCGCCCTAGCCGAGTTGAGAGCTCTTCCTTTTCGTACACACCTCCGCTTAATTCCCACTAGAGAGGACATGGAAAGTTATGTGGCTAGGCTGGAGTAGTCATACTGCGGAGCTAAACGTGGTGCGAGAAGATGTTCAGAGAATAGCTATCAGGGTTACCACTGTTGAAGATAACCAGACCACTCTAGGTGAGCGAGTGGATAACCAAGCCTCTATTCTGGCCACACACTCATGTTCCAGCTCCAGCTTCTAGCTGATCAATTGAATGACACCGAAAATAGAGGTCGTGCAAAAACATTCGGGTGTGAGGGCTGCCTGAAACGGTATAAACAGCTCAGCTACAGTGTTACCCTGCAAATCTTTAACTCCGTACTCGGGGTCCCAGAAGACACACCCCTAGAGTTGGACAGAGCTCACCATTCCCTACAAGCGAAGCCTGCTGTCCGAGATCCTCCAAGAGATGTCATTTGCAGGGTCCACAAGTACCAACTCAAAGATGCTATCATGTCCAAAGCCAGGGAAGCAGGAGAAGTTGTCTTCCAGGATGTAGCTCTACAGCTGCTTCCAGATTTATCACTTCTTACCCTTCTCAAATGCAAGGCGCTCAAAACATTCTTTGGGGGAATTGAGGCAGAGATGTCCACTACTCGTGGGGGTTCCCATTTTGCCTGCACATCTGCCATTCGGCCAGAAGATACACCCTGCAACATCCAATGGATGTTCTGGGGATTTCTGCCACTTTGGGATTTATAGCTCCAGCTATAACTGAATGACCAAGGCTTCCCATTCAAGAGGGTCTCAGAGGGGGGGGGACCCCTCCTCCGCTGCTGGCTAGACCTCCCAGGCACAAGGGTCGCGGGGGTAGGGGTGGTAGAGCGGTCTCCCCATGCCCAGCGTCTCCACAACCACCGAGAGCCCCACGTCCCTAAGCGGACCAGAGATCGGGACTGCCACCACTGGATCGTCATATTGCAAGTAAACATGTGGCCCCCGCATCTGAGTTCTGGGCCGGAAGTGTAGTTATGGGTAGTCACTTCTCTATAACACGTTACATATTACATTCTAAGCAGAGGGTATTTGATTACCTTACCCCTGTAAGTTTAGTTTATCACATGTTATTTAGCTTATATAGCCAATAATAGGGGTTCTGTTGGAGGATCAAATATTACCTTAGTGCTAGATGGCTTTCATTTCACATTTCTTAACTTATTTTCAACTACAGCTTAAAGGGGGGTGTATGCAACTCGCTTGCCTTCCCACCTTAGCTTGCTAGTTCCCCTCTGGGGCTTGCGCGTACACCGCCTTAGACCCATGGTGACTGTGAAACTTGGGTCTCTGAACGCACAGGGGTTGAATGTCCCACAGAAAAGATCCAAAATTCTTTATGGCATGCACAGATATGGTGTCAAAGTCTTATTTTTACAGAAGACACACTTTAAAACTGGCCACTCCCAGTGATTAGAGATCGATACTTCGACACCTGGTTCCATAGCTGCAATCCTTATTCACGATCTGGGGGCATGTCGATTGCTGTCCATCGCTCCCTCCCACATGTTGTCCTGGGCGAGCGACTTGTTTTTATTAAATTGCAAATCTTTGAACAGATTTTCATATCTTCCTAACCGTAATAGTATCTGCAGGAAGATACTACATGAGCTGTCGGTGTTTTCGGAGGGGATGCTAGTGCTAGGCGGAGACTTTAACTTCACTTTGGACATCAGGTTTGACACCTCCTTGGAGAAGTGTCATATTCCATTGCAGCAGCTGAGCTCCCTTAGGAAGGATTTGTGTAGTCTCCAATTAGTAGATGTCTGGCGGATCTTACACCCTATGGACCGAAATTATACCTACTACTCCCCGTTTGATATGATTTGCACAGTCATATAGACTTTTTCCTTATCCAGCACAGAACCCTTTCTTGGGAACCAATGGCCTCTATCGGTAATATTGTTCTGTCGGACCATGCCCCAATCTACTTGTCGGTCCCTCAGTTGCTAAGCGACCGTGGTCCTGGCGCCTGAATGACCATCTGTTAAAGGACGCACTCTGTGTACGGGATGTCAAGAGCACCATTGAATACTTACTCCTGATCTCTGTCTGGAAGGCCTCCCAATGAAATGGGAGGCTCTTAAATGCGAACTCCGGAGCCACTTCACAGAACATGGCGTTGTGACTGAAGAGGGAAAATTCTGCCAAACTTAACTCCATACTACAGAGGATGTATCATTTAGAATCTAGACATAAGGCCAACCAAACCTCTGAGGACCTGACAGACTTGACAGAGATGAGATTAGGGCTCTACTAGACAGGAAATCTCTGGCTCAGCGTATGTAGTTTAAAAGCCACCTGTACGAACATTCAAACAAATGTGGGCGCCCACTTGCGTGGTTTCTACACACCTAGTCCGGATTGACACATATCCCCCGCATCAAAACAGCTGAGGGTACCATCACGAACAACCTGGTTAATATTAGTGTGGAATTCGGCTTGTTTTACTCCCGGCTGTACAATATAAAGGGCCAGCTAGCGGATCTTGACCCAGCCTTATCGTTGGAGAAAATAGAAACGCATATCAGAGACACGGCTCTGCCCCCCATTGATGAGGACGGGATTGAGGCGTTGGAATCGGACTTCAGCTCAGAGGAAATTCTTACTGCCATTAACAATGCCCCCCTCAGGGAAAAGTCCCGACCATAATGGCTTCTCCCCAGCCTTTCATTAGCTATTCAGAGAGGCTCTCCCTCAATTTTAATAAGGTTCTTCAATGCCATCTCCCCTACTGTCGCCTTTCACCCACAGTCCTTGGAGGCCAACATCAGCATCCTTCTAAAACCAGATAAAGACCCTCTGTCAATGGCCAGCTATAGGCCTATCTCTCTCTTAAACGTGGACCTGAAGTTGCACTCCAAGATATTGGCTGATGGGATTTGTCAGAGGTAGAGAGGCCAGGGATAACTTGAACAAAATATTTCTTTTAATGGCACAGGCTCAGAAAAAATTGGTCCTCGTCTGCCTCTTGTCAATAGACAATAGACAGAAAAAGCCTTTCACAGGGTATATTGGGGCTTCCTGTCCAGGGCCCTCTCCCACTTAGGATTGGGACCTAAATTCTTGGGACGAATCCTGGCCCTTTATAATCGTCCAACGGCCAGGGTCAAAGCAAACAGGTTTTTCTCTGCTCCAATACATATTGGAAATGGCACCCGCCAAGGATGCCCCCTCTCCCTCATCCTTAATGTAATAGTAATAGAACACCTGGCCAACGCTATTAGAAACAATCGTGACATACATGGCGTCCATGTTGGTTAGCGTCAATATAATGCGGCTTTGTTTGCAGACGACCTCTTGCTTTATATTTCTCAACCAAGGATCTCACTCCCATCTCTCCTCAAAGAATTTAAAACCTATAGTCAGCTGAGTAATTTTAAAATAAACTTCAATAAGTCTGAGGCATTGAATATCTCCCTTCAGGCAGACGATATCCAGCTTGTAAAAGATAATTTTTCATTTTGTTGGCGCCCTACATCACGGATCTCTTTAATATATATTCAATTATTACTTGCCTTTATTAGAACGCACTATGTGGGACATCACCAACTATAATAGGAAACAACTGTCTTGTTCGGTCAAATTAATGTAATAAAAATGGATATTCTGCCCCGCTTTCTTTACCTTTTTCAGGGAGCCCCCCAACATCCTCGTTCTTCACATGCCTATGTACAGCTATCCTGCGTTTCATCAGCCCTCGTACTGGCTGGCGGATCCTGATGAAACCAAAATCAGCGGGAGGATTGGGCTTAACTGATCTCAAAACCTACTATCAGGCCACAGTACTGGTGAGGTTAATAGACTGGCATTACCACCTACATACCAAGCAATGGGAACAACTGGAACAATACAGTTCCCCGATACCTATTCGCGTGCTAACATAGGTGTCCTCCCAACAGGTAGAGATAGAACCCCAAACACTGTTTCTCGCTCAAACCCTAAAACTCTGGAGATCCTTAGTCCAACGGGAAATCCTTTCCCAACCTTTCAGCCCCCTTACCCTATTGTTTCACAATCCGGACTTCCAACTGGCCTTCTCTAGAACCACGTTCATAGGCCGCTCCAGCCACGAAGATATACACATGCATGATATCCTGGGGAAAGACCCTATCCTGTCTCATGCGGAGCTACTGGATTTAGCTTCATCCTCAAAACTTTCATGTTTGAAAATGACTCAACTGGGAGATTTCCTCAAACAACCAGGGACCGCAGCTGCCTTTAACCCCTTAACGCTCTGCGCCGTAGCTCTACGGCACAGAGGTATAAGGGATGTATGAAGAGGGCTCACAGGCTGAGTCCTCTTCATACAGAGGTGGGGGTTTTTGCATTTTGCACAAAACCCCCACCGCTAATAATCATGGGTCGGTGTTTGCACCGATCGCGGCTATTAACCCTCTCAACGCCGCCGGCGCGCGGGCGCCGCCATCTTTTTTCCCATCGCCACGCCCCCGAACGTCATCGGGGGGCGGCGATCGGTTACCATGGTAGCCTCGGGTCTTCTTTTGACACGAGGCTACATGGCTTATGCAGGTTCGTTACAATGAGCCAGTGGTTCATTGTAATGTATGACCTGCAAAAATGCCATATATTGCAATACTGTAGTATTGCAGTATATGGTAGGAGCGATCTGACCATCTAGGGTTAATGTACCCTAGATGGTCTAAAAAATAGTGAAAAAAAAAAAGAAAAAAAAAAGTTTAAAAAATAAAAAAAAATAATAAAATATTAAAAGTTCAAATCACCCCCCTTTCCCTAGAAAGGATATAAAACATAATAAACAGCAAAAATCACAAACATATTAGGTATCGCCTAAATGCCCGATCTATCAAAATATAAAAACGGTTACGGCCGGCGGTGACCTCCGAGGCGGGAAATGGCGCCCAAATGTCCGAAATGCGACTTTTACACCTTTTTACATAACATAAAAAATGAAATAAAAAATGATCAAAATGTCACACAGACCTCAAAATGGTAGCAATGAAAACGTCGCCTCATTTTGCAAAAAATGACACCTCACACATCTCCGTGCGCCAAAGTATGAAAAAGTTATTAGCGTCAGAAGATGGCAAAAAAATTTTTTTCTTTTTTGTACACATTAGTTTAATTTTTGAAAATGTATTAAAACACAATAAAACCTATATAAATTTGGGATCACCGCAATCGAACCGAACAAAAGAGTAAAGTAGGCGTGTTATTTGGAGCGAAGAGTGAAAGTCGTAAAAACAGAGCCCACAAGAATGTGACGCACGTGACGTTTTTTAAAAATTTTTCCACATTTGGAATTTTTTTTCAGCTTCGCAGTACACGGCATGTTAAAATAAATAACATCACGGGAAAGTAAAATTTGTTACGCACAAAATAAGCCCTCACACAGGTCTGTACACGTAAAAATGAAAAAGTTATGGATTTTTGAAGTTGGAGAGCGAGAAATCGGCCGAAAAACCCTGCGTCCTTAAGGGGTTAATGCCCCACTCAGACCCTTTGAGACTCTGTTCCGCACAGCATTCCCTCTGGAGCATTGCATATCACTGATTTATGGCCTTATCATAAAAGAATCGGATGGTTCACCTCCGCCCTTTCTTGACAAATGGGCTTCTGACTTGAACATCCCTCTATCTCCTAAAGACTGGGACAAGGCACAAACTCTCAATTTCCTGCGGTGCTCAAGAGAGAAATTATAAAATCCTCTCCAGATGGTATAGGGTCCCAACCCTACTACACTCGATTTACCCCTCGATTCAGGACACATGCTAGAGATGTGAAAGGGATAGCAGTGACATGCTACAAGTTTGGTGGACATGCCATAAAATAATTCCTTTCTGGAACCAGGTGACATTTGAGGTGACATCCGAAATTACTGGATCACTATCCCCCAAAACTCCGGAGTTTGCTCTCTATCCTTCCAGGTACCATACAGAAACAGAAAAGCAGCCTCCTGAGGTTCTCCCTCATAGATGCCCGCACAGTCATCCCCCGTAGGTTCTGCACAGCTACACCTCCATCTATCTCCGTTTGGGCCCAAGAACTCCTGTCCATTTATTGCATGGAGGAAATAATGGCAGACACCCTTGACACCACCGAGAAACACATAAAGCTGTGGAAGCCCTGGATGCTCTTCCAGGAGATTCAAAAACCTCTTAGACTCGGGCACCCTGCCAGGAATGGATACATAGTCCATGTATCACCCTTTACATTACACTCCTTCCACTGCATTTTCCCTCCCCGGTCTCCTTTCAGTGTTATCCCTGTGTTCTTTGTCTTGTACCCTCCACGCGTCCTGTCCAAAATGTGTGCAGGCGTCCTGTCTGGTGGTGTATCACTTTACCGATTAATAGAGCAATAGGCCTCAGGGAGACTGTTGGCATGCTAGCCCTAGTTTACCAGTATCTTACTCCCTGGTGGTGGACAGCCGTGGTGTTTTCGTAAGCTTTCTCTACACAGGGTTCAGCTACCAGGGGTGGAATTCTGAGCTACCCCTGGAATGATATCTGCGCATTCTCTCCCTCACAGGTTGGACTCTAAGTGGTGTTTATGCATGATAGATCTTTTCTTGCCTAAGAGCTGAGGACAAACATAACATCATAACATCATCTTGTTGCACAAGGTGAAGGCCTGACTCAACACGCATCTTGTTCATCATCACTGAGTCATGTGTTACTGAAAATTTAATAAAATGATTGAAATATAATCATGTGACCCCTTTCATTTCAACACCCTCCCTTAGTTGCCCAATAAAAGGACATAATGGAACACAAGATGAAGGGTAGATAAAATCAATAACCCAAGAGGCAGGGCATGACCATGTCAATGTGTGGGAACAGAATATCTGTAATTAAAGCTCTGTACAATAAACTCAATATCAAAGATAATGGAACCTGAAGTAAGATCTGATAATTATGTGGACTTATCTATATGATCTCATCTGTGTATGATTGTTGTAGTGAGGGGCGTTTTAATTGTGGAACAAGATTAAAAGTCACAAAAAAAAAAAAAATGAAAGTAAAAGTGTTGAAGATAAAAGCCTCCTAAAAGTCACTAATTTACCTGCTCGACCCAAACGTTGGTAGTAAGTGTTTCATCTGCTTCTTTCTGCAATAAATATACAGCTTGTTAGTATTCTAGAAATGTAGACAGGTCTTTAAGGGGATTGTCCACTATAACTCATGTACTGGGGTCCGTGCATTTAATGTAGACATTAGAATGAGTACTAGTTATACACTTGATTCCAGCTCCGGGTTTATGTATATCATTGTTTTCATTTTCTGCAATTGTAGTAGGTAGGCCGATAAGAATCTCCACTCTTTAGATCCTGTGGCCAGGGCCGCATCTGCCATGAGGCGAGATGAAAATCTTGCTTCAGGCGGCAGAATGCGGGTCCCTGTAAAGGGCGGCGAAATTTGCCGCTCTAAAGTGGGCGATTCGGGCGTCCATTAATGCCCGAATCGCCCACCAGCTAAATAAATTGCGCATGTCTCTTTAAGAAACAGGCACGATTTATATGTGGCGCCTTTCTGGCAGCTGCGTCGCTCCGTTCTAATCAGTGACACAGGCTTCATGACGTCACGCCGCCTGTGTCACTGTGCGGAGCCGCGGCTTACAGGAGAGCCGCGTGCCGAGGGAGCAGCTGCCTGCAGGTGAGTATATATTTTATTATTTTTCATGTATTTTAATTAATTAAATGTGGCTAATAAAATACTGGGGGGGGGGGATATATATCATATGGGGCTCGGATTATTTTATACTGGGGGGGGGGGGTGATGGAATGCTATGTAATTTATTTGGGGCTATAATTATTTTATACTGGGGGGGCGCTATAAATATCATATGGGGCCAGGATTATTTTCTACTGGGGTGGGGTGGGGTGATGGAATGCTATGTATTTTATTTGGGGCTATAATTATTTTATACTGGGGGGGGGATGCTATATATATTTATATTATTTGGGGCTATACCGTAATTATTTTCTACTGGGGGGGGGGATGCTATATATATATTATTTGGGGCTATGATTATTTTATACTGGGGGGGGGATGATGGAATGCTATGTAATTTATTTGGGGCTATAATTATTTTATACTGGGGGGGCGCTATAAATATCATATGGGGCCAGGATTATTTTCTACTGGGGTGGGGGGGGGGGTGATGGAATGCTATGTATTCTATTTGGGGCTATAATTATTTTATACTGGGGGGGGATGCTATATATATTTATATTATTTGGGGCTATACCGTAATTATTTTATACTGGGGGGGATGCTATAGATATTATTTGGGGCTATAATTATTTTATACTAGGGGGGTGCTGTATATATTATATGGGGCCATAATTATTTTATACTGGGGGGGGTTCTGTATATTTTGTTTGGGGATTTGGGGCTATAATTATTTTATACTGGGGGAGGATGCTATAGATATTATTTGGGGCTATAATTATTTTATACTGGGGGGGATGCTATATATATTATATGGGACCAGAATCATTTTATACTGGTGGGTACTGTATATATTATATATCACTAAGCTGGGGGGATGTATATGGGATACAGTATACAGGCGGTCCCCTACTTAAGTACACTCGACTTACATACAACCCCTAGTTACAAACGGACCTCTGGATATTGGTAATTTATTGTACTTTAGTCCTAGGCTACAATAAACAGCTATAACAGTTATCACAGGTGTCTGTAATGAAGCTTTAGTGTTAATATTGATTCTTATGACAACCCAACATTTTTAAAATCCAATTGTCACCGAGACCAAAAAAGTTCTGGCTTGGATTACAATGATAAAATATACAGTTCCGACTTACATACAAACTTAACTTAAGAACAAACCTACAGACCCTATCTTGTATGTAACCCGGGGACTGCCTGTATCAGTAAGCTGGGGGGATGTATATGGGATACAGTATATTACTAAGCTGGGGGGGCTGTATATCGGGTGCAGTATATAACTTAGCTGCAGGGGCTGTATATGGGATACAGTATATTACTAAGCTGGGAGGGGACTGTATATGTGGGGCAAGATTTTATCCCTATATAGTGAAGGGATGTTTTGTATGTGTGGAGAGTGCGGTCAGTTGTGTTGTGAGGGGTATATATTATTTAGGAGCCCAGTGTTGTTATCCAGGAGACTTTATACTGTAAGTGACTGTGGTATTTTTAGGGACGCCGGGTGGAGATGCTGCACGGAGCTGAAGATATCAGGCCGTGAATTCAGCAGTGATATGTTATGGATTGGAGAACCCAGAATAAAGTTCTACTGATGGAAGAGATTGTCATCTCTAAGGTACTAGATGCCACTAATGACTCCCCGAACCTGTAGTCAGTCACACAGTGTCAGGGAGCTGTCTGTAGGGTTGTTAATTGTTAGTAAAGTTTAAGGATTTAATTAACAGGGAGCCGGGGGTGGGGGGACGGGGTAGCATTTTAATATTCGCCTCAGGTAGCAAATATGCTAGAATCGGCCCTGCCTGTTGCAAATGGATAACTTTAAATATTGGACCAAACTCTTTCACTGGTTCAGCATCTACTCATGCCATCCTGTCATTCTACATAATCTTTGCTTTGTTCCAGCGTCTACTCCATGGTTATGCATGACATACATTTAAAATATCATAAAGCACCACTTGTGAATCTCAAATGGTAAAATGATGGCAACACATCATATGGACTTACAAGTGAGATAAGATTGGAAAGTGTCAAAGCAATATATACATCAACTGTGTCATCTGGGTTTTCCACTGGCCGGAGATCCTTCCTGTAACCTTTCTCCTGGAACAGGTATCTAAGTAAATGTCCCTCTTCACTTTCTAATGTAGAACCTATATGGATAAAGAAAGACACAACATCTAAAGATGCACCAAGTATACCAAACAACAATTTTTACACTGTATGTACTAAAAGTTATTCAGGATTAGATTTTTTTAAATGTGTGTCCCAGTGGGTAAAATAAAATCAAGACAAAAACAAACAAGAATTTGCATTTGTTACATTTGTAACTCTCTCCAATGTAGTGCATCACCTCCTATCAATGCAGAGGTCATACAGAGGCCCATCACTGAGGCAGACATTAACAGGAAGCCCCCGCTGCTGCGTTATATAGGCCACACCCACAGACAAGTGTTGCTCTGGGGCTCAAAATAAAGAACTTATCTTGGACAACCCCTTCAAGGGTTTAATAGGCAATGGGGTTATCAGACTCACTTCTGCCCAATAACTGACTTTTACCATTTGCCAGCTAATAATATATTTCATGCTGCTAGTCATTGATAAGGGAAGAACAGTGGCAACTCTGCAATGTGTGTCCCTGGCCTAACAAATAAAGTAGCAGCATTGTAACTTTAGTGTCTACTATGGGGACACAGTTATTATATTGGGTACTACGGTTTGGGCAATGTCACTGTATTGTCACTGTACTGCTATATTGGTTACTGTAGGGGCCGAATAGTGATCTCTTTAAGAATAGCAGAACAGAAGTTTCTAATTGTTGCTAAATCTGTAGAGATGAATTGTAGCTGGAAGAAGCACACATGATGGCCAGGCTTGGTAGCTGGAAGAAGCACACATGGTGGCCAGGTAGAAAAAGAAAAGAAAAAGTCCTATGATCAAAGGCGTCATCTGTCACAAGCTTTACAGTAACTGCTGGTATTACTCATAAATCTGTAGCATATACTCTGTGTTGTGACTCCCTATTATCTTCACCTTATACTACAGTCTTATACTACATCATAGTTATCATTCAGCGTCAGACAGTTACCCACATTTATCATAAACAGTGAAAACTGCTCCAGATGCAGTTTGCCTGTGGATTGTGCAGGGTGCACCAGATTCATGAGATGTGTCTCACCTTCTTCATGCCGCCCTCTGCACTGCTCCGACAGAGTGCACCAACTTTTCTTTGGTGCACCTTTTACTTAGCATGTTGACACAATTCTGTTGGACGCTGCATGATAAATGTGTTGCATGGTCCGACTGTGCACCGGAACGCTCACTTCAGTGCAGAAATGTGTGTAGCATGGTGACTAGTGCAGTGTGCGCCACAAATGTGACTCGGACAGGTAACTAGAAACTACAGAAAAGTGTCAAGCATGAACCAAACATACCTGGGACAGGGGAATCGGGGTAACACAGGAGATACACGACACTAATGGACAACCAACAGATACAGACGTAGTCGGAAAGAAGCGGGTAAAAAACAAGATGACACCAAAGGTATAGCAATAAAATGGTTGTTACATGTAGCAGAGGTCAAATACACAGACCCGCAACCACAAAATGACAAAAGCACTAGAGCAGAGAAAAGACTAAATAACCAGCACCCTCTGAAGGGACTGGGCAAAATATAAGGCGAGTAATGGACACTGCCTCCAACACTTACTGGTTCAGCCGTCCATCACTCAAACTACAGATGCAGACAAAACGAGTTCAAACTCACACCCAGCTTTCCCAAGGAAAGATCTTGAGGAGGAGCTGTCAATCAGAGGCAGTTCTGTAGTTCTGGAAGCAATTTGCAAGTTCTGACATCTAAGGAGTAATCTTGGTTCTGCTAAGATATTTATGTAGTGATCTTGATTCTGTACCTATATCTCTGTAGTCATTTTGGTGCTGGTCCTGTATCTGTATCTGTATAGTATTTATTGTTCTGGTAACATTTCTATGTAGAAAACTTGGTTCTGGTAACATTTATATGTATTCAGCTTGGTTCCTGTTATGTATCTATGTAGTAAGTTTGGGATTGGTTCTGTCCCTATCTAATATAATAATTTCTGTGTAACAGGCTATGTTATATATTAGTTTGTATGCACTTAATATCAGATTAAAAACTCTTGGGCATTGTGAGGTCACATTCTCTTTACAGGCCAGGTCCAGTGATAATGTTAAACTTATACTAACACTATACCATGTGTACACCATGGGAAACAAATTTGTCTTGGTATGGCGACCCTGTGTATATATATATATCTTTAAACTCAATAAATTCCTTATTATCCTACATAAATTAAGTTTGAACCCAATGCATGTGAAATCTAATACAAATGCCTACAAATGATAATATTGATAAGACATAAAACATACAAATAAGTAAAAACTTGAATTGAAGGTTCTATTCATAAGACAAGACACAGTAGATAAGTCATAACACGTTCTATTGATAGGTGGTAAGTCCTAAAACATTCAAATTATCAGAACTAGCAGTAGGATAATAAAGAATAAGAAGTCCTTACCTTGACAATAAAGAGCAAAAGTCAGTGTGACAATAACCCATAATAGTTCCATAATTCACAGCTACACTGCTGTTCCTGGGGCAGTATCTCTGTTCCCCTTTGCTGCCCCTTCCTCCACATACAGACTCACAGCATAGAAGAGACTATGAAAAGGAAATGTGACCCCGCAATGTAGATAGACAGAAGCAGGTGCAGGACACTAGGAAATAAATAACATACCATGAATACACAGAAAAAAAAAGAATCAAAGAGCCAACTGCCGACAGGATACAAGGGCGAATCACCCACTCAATTCCTCAGATCATCAGATCTATACATACACTGGAGATGGAAATTAGAGAACAATGGCCCACATTTATTAAAACCACTGCAAACTGGTGCCCCAGATTCATGAATTGTGGCTGTCAGGGGTGCTCCTGCAATCTCCGTGCCCCTCTCCGCTGCTGTCCCGGTCCCCCGGCAAGTCAGTCACCTCGCCGCGATCTAGCGCTGACACTGGCAGCGCGGCGCGAGTGCCGCCTTTGGTAAATTTAAAGGGCCAGTGCGCCGTTAATTGGCGCTGCCCATTTTCAGCAAAATTAAGCCTGCCTCTTTCTGCACTCTGTGCAGGATCTATTGCCTACGCATTAGAGAAAGCTCCCCTGCAACATTCCTGCGTTCCTATGTGTTCCTGCTCCTGAGTTCCCGTGTTTCGGTGTCCTGTGTATTCCTGCGTTCCAGTTCCCGTGCTCCTGTGTGTTCCTGTTTTCCTGTTACCATCTGCCTGGACCTCCCATTACTGACCCCAGATTGGACTTGACCTTGCACCTCTGCTGCCTGCCCTGACCCTGTGCCTGAACCTGACCACGAGACTGTCTTCTGCTAAGGTATCTTGACCTTGGCTGCCAAGGCTAATTGCACCTGTGCACGACCTGGTGGTACCCTGCCATAGCAAGACCATTCCGCTTTGCGGTGGGCTCTGGTGAAGACCAGGTGCCACTTAGATTCCGATCCCAGGTGTCGGCTAGTACCACCTCCTGCGGTGGTCCAGAGGATCCACTGATCCGAATCCTGACAGTGGCGCACGTTCTTCAGGAATCTGGTGCACCCTGAATTGCTCTGACAGAGTGCACCAACTATTTTGGTACACCTTTAATATTGAGGCCAGGGCTGGTTTCAGTAGGCTCATGGTTGACAGAGCCTCAGTGGGCCCTGTAAACTCATGTGGCAGCATGGATTAATTATACACAGCCTTCTCACCCCATGGATTAATTATGTACACCCACCTATAGATTAATTATATATAGCCTTCACACCCCCATGGTTTAATTATATGCACCCACCCATGGATTAATTATATACAGTCTTCTCAACTCCACAGATTAATTGTATACAGCAGCCTCGCCCCCATGGATTAATAATATGCAGTCGCCCAGGGCTAGATTTAGGGTGGTGGAGGCCCCTGGGTGCAAACTGGCGGGGTTATTCCATACAATTGTTGCTAGTAATAAATATATCCAGACCTCCATAATAAAAATATCCAGCCCCCCTAATACCTATACCCAGCCCCCGTTATAAAAATATCCAGCCCCACTAATACCTATATCCAGCACCCCTATAATAAATACAGCTTCCATATAATAACCATATATAGTCCCCCCTATAATAACTATATACAATCCCCCTTTCATAACTATATACAGCCTCCCTATAATAACTATATACAGCTACCCTATAATAACTATACAATCCTCCTATAATAACTATATACAGCCCTCTATAATAACTACATACAGTCCCCCTATAATAACTATAAACAGTCCCCCCTAATATATAAACAGCCCCTATAATATATACAACCCCCCTATAATAACTATATACAGCCTCCCTATAATAACTATATACAGTCCCCCTATAATAATTATATACTGTCCCCTATAATAACTATATACAGCCTCCCTATAATAACTATATACACCTACTATAATAACTATATACAGTCCCCCTATAATAACTATATGCAGCCTCCCTATAATAACTATATACAGTCCCCCTATAATAACTATATATAGCCTCCTATAATAATTATATATACAGTCCCCCTATTAAAACTATATGCACCACTATCCCAAGATAACTACACTTTCATTTGCCTAAAAATAAATATCCTTTTGTCATTAATTTAGTTAGCTCCAGCACTGGTTGTATAAATCCCTACCATGATGTGTACCACCTACTTCAGGCAGACATCAGCTGCTCCTCCCTGCAACCCTCTAAGAAGATGACAGGCTGTTGTTGTCATTCACAAGCTGACATCTGTCTGCATAATTACACAAAGGAAGCGACCCATGAAAGTCTGAACTCTGTTCTTCATTGGATTGTAAGTTCTTATTTTATTTACAAATCTAGTCATTTAACTCCTCTGAAGATGCTGTATCGACAGAGGACGCATATATGTGTACATTTCTCACAACATTTCTGGAAGAGAGAGAGGGACAAAATGGCGGCACATGTAGCGTGCCACAGCTATTCTCCCTAAGCCACACCCCTAAGCACACCCTAGCCACGCCCCATATTTGCACCAGCAAGCATCATGATTACTGCAGTTCGGTCGGCAGACAGGGAGTCCTTCCATTATATTCCCCAAAAGGCCTGATTTGCTAAAAAAAATTATAAAACTTGTCTGAATTTGGTATTCCCTTGATTGTCCTGACTCAAAGAATAAAGGGAGGTGTCATCTGGAGCATACAGTAAAAGCCATAAAAGCAGGTCCAGAAAGAAAATTGTGGGGGTTTTTTGTCAAATTTTCCATATTTGGATTTTTTCCAAGCTTCCCAGTAAAATGTGTGGAATATTTAATACTGTCACTAGGAAGGACATTTAGTTATAAAGAAAACATCATCAGGGAGAGATCACCATCTGTCCATATATGGTCTCTACATCTCCCAGGGCTTCCCCAGACACAAGGGGGCATATTTATCAAATGCCGGCGCTCATGTTTTTTCGCAGTGGCATACATCAAGAGGCTTTTGCCAAGAAGCACATATAAAAAGTCGCCGGCTATGGTCTTAGTGGTTGTTTATGGCAGGATTTTCTGTAACCAAGAGCTTCATTGTTACACAGTGACACAGGCTCCATGCACTGCTATATAGAAAGGGATCTATCTTCTCAGCGATTATTATTGTTATTATTTAGATGATTATTATTATTATGGAGATCATTATTAGTAGATAAGAAACCCATCATCTTTTTTTCCAAATGTGAAAAGAACGGATGGTGTACGGATACAAAATGGACTGATCACAGACATTGTGTCTGCAATTTGTGTAGATAAGCAGCCACATCCGTCTGAATGAGCCCTTATTTTTTGTCTTATACATTTTTATTCATTTAATTTAACTGTATTATATGTCTAAAATATGATAATCTCCATACTAATAATAATAATCTCATTAAAAATAATAATCTCTCTATATACCAGTGTATGGAGCCTATGTCACAGTGTACCTGTATAAACGACCATTAAGCCCATAGCCTAGTGCAGTGAGGGTGAACCTCTTGGAGACCGAGTGCCCAAACGACAACCAAAATCCACTTATTTACTGTGAAGTGCCAACATAGCATTCTGGCGGTAACTTATTGCTACCAGTTCTTCAACATTTTTCAATTGTATTGGCCCCCTGAGGCCACCAATACAGTTGAAAGAAAGATTGCAAATTCAGCCCATGATTGTAGCTTCTTTCCAGGGTCTCTCTATACAAGAAGAATTGTGGGTCCAGCAGAAGGACCTTCAAAGTTTTTCTATCAAAACCTTCTCATTTTTCCTGCAGTTCCACACAATCAATGAAGTGTTGCTTTAAATAGCGCTGATGGGAGCATTTCTTAAGTTGCCTGGGAGGAAGGAATAATCTGTGGATTTTGTCCTGTTTGGTGAACTCTTTCCTGGGGTGATGGCCTGAGTGCCCACAGAAAGGGTTCTGAGTGCCACCTCTGGCACCCGTGCCATTGGTTCGCCACCACTGGCCTAGTGGATAGAGGCTCTGATTCTCTATGGCAGCTCGAGGTTGTGGGTTCAAATCTTGGGCTTGGCAGAAATTTATTTAATTGAATTAAATAGAGACAGATGGTGATCTCTCCCTAATGACGTGATCCCTGCTCTGCGCTAAATCAAAAGGATTCCCTGCCAATGTCTGTAGAAGTCATTCAGTGCCGCAAGTTCTGTCTTTGAAACTATACTAGGCGGGACACAGAGCCGGGACAACCCCAGCCAGTGCGAGACCTGGAGGGAATGTCCGGGACAATCTCCCAGCTGCCCATGATGGCAAGACAGAGGTGAAAATCTGGGACTGTCCCATCAAATATGGGACGGTTGGGAGCTATGGCCACATATGTTAATTTTTTTGTTAACCGGACCAGGAAAGACCAGTAACCATTACCACCTGTTACCAACTGCTGCTGCTTTGGACTTAATGTCCAGTAAAGAGATTGTGAGTTTATTGTTTAACATCCCTGTCTTCAAGTGTGATCCCTGGCTGACACTGTGGGTCTCCCCTTCACCATCTGCATGAGGATCTATCAATACACATACATTGAGAGTCCCCCAGGGAGAAATTGTCAATGCACTGTGGTCTCCCCCTATTCTTGCATCCTCTTGCTGGCTCTGACGTACATTGATGAGGCGTTTGTACCTGGACCAAGCCACCCGTGACATATACCTGGAGCTAGGATGCACTACAAGCCAGCCACAGTTGCAAGTCGCATCATAAACCTTTATTCACAACCTTTGTTCTTGAACTTGATTGACTTATAATATTATGAAACTATGAAATTCTGCAGTACCTACATTTTAACTTAAAATTGTCTAATTCTGCATTACCTGAATTTAAACTTGAAATTGTCAAATTCTGCATTACCTGCATCTCACTATAGTGAGAGGAAGGGTGTGTAGTTTTTCCACTGATTCTTTAATCTTCTGTGTGAATGAACTGGGTTTCAACAATATTTTTTTACCTTTATTTCTTTGTTTATTAATTTTTATATGTAATATTATTATGTTAAGTACTTTCCCTATCCCATTTTGGGCATTTAAACTGCCCTGTTATTATCACTGTTTTTCGGCCCTCTAGCCCTTACTACTTCCAAGTTACAGCTATTTTTGGGTCATCATTGATTTCAATGTGGTTGGTGTTTGGGTTCAAGTTCATTCTGAATTCCAGGTCCTGAACCAAAATTTTTCCCGGTATTTTAATGAACTTGATGAACCCTAATTTTGAACAGTTCTGCACTGTTCATTGAGGGTATGTGTAATGGAAATGTTACATGTACAAAATAAGTATGAATATAATGTAGATGTCTTGTCTTTGCTCAGCTATTTATATTTTATATAGTCAATATATACACCAGTAGATCATCAGCTGCAGTTTACCATCAGTTTATCATTCTTACTTTGACCAGATTTGGATTGATTGCATGAGTTTATTTAAAACAACTCACATATCAGGGGAAAAAAGAGTATTGAATTGTCCTGTTTAATCTGCATTATCATTTTACCTTTATTGTTGCAGATAAACAGGCTTTCTAAGAACAATTAGCTTCATCTCATTACTCATGGCCAATTAAATTCCCCCATTTCTTTATTACACCCCATCTCTTACTATATACAATTATCCCAAACATTGGAATGATTATGATGATTTACAACAAGACCCCCGGAGAGCAACACTGAAAACACACAGAAACAATGAAATGGGTAGAACAGCTTCATAACTATATATACAACTTTATAAACACCTGCATACAGCACAATTAGTGAGAAAAAGAGTTTTAAAAATATGTAAATTAGCCCGAGGCGCACAGGCTGACGTCACCGGAACGCCTCTTGACGCCTCGCCGTCTTTTAATTTCTTAATGCCCCACACTGCTGGTCCTGCTCCCGTCCAAGTTGCTAAGAGCTAACTGGTGACTTCACTTGGGCGGGAGCAGGACCAGCAGTGTGGGGCATTAAGAAATTAAAAGACAGCGATGCCAGCTAATTTACATATTTTTTAAGCTCTTTTTCTCACTTATTGTGCCGTTTCTTTATTCACAAAGAACAGTTAATGCATAAGTAAACATGCATTAAGTGCTACACATCTACCATCAGTGAAACTAATAGTAGATGTCCTTTAAGACAAAATGAGGATATTTGTTAAATGACAAGATCTGGCTGAAAACATAAACTTTTCACAGGTATTTGCATAATTAAGGCCACCATGCCTGGATTGCAATAAAAGTCATTTATTAAGTATGTGAAAAATGGCTAGTTAAACTAGTTACTACTAGATCACGTCAGAGTCTGTTCAGGGTGCGATCAGTGTTTGGTCAGTGAAAAACTGACATTTTGCATCAGAGTGCAATCAGTTTTCAGACAGAGTTTGTTCAGTGTCTCGGTTTTCACGCACATTTTCAATGCAATTTCAATGCGTTTTTCACGCACAGACAATGAGCTCTATCTTTTCTATGCCAATTGATGCGTGAAAAATGCATTGCACTTGCATGTGTCTCAGAGTGCAATGCGTTAAGCCTTGTATAGTGCGTTTTTCATGCGCGTGACTTGCAAAAGTAAAGCATGCTGAGATTTAAACGTGCGTTAAAAAAACGTGCGTGAAAAATAATGCAAAACTGAAAAAGTCCATTGATTACAATGGGACAGAGTGCAATACAAGTTCTACGTGTCAAAAGCACGTGCAGAACACACGCATGAAAAACGCAAGTGTGGAAGGGGCCTAACTCTTACCTTCCATCATCTCAGCTTCAGTTAGGCCCCTTCCACACTTGCGTTTTTCATGTGCGTGTTCAAGACTGCAGATCACATTAAGGGAAAGTAAATGAATGCATAGTTGAGGCAGAAAAAATTAATAAATATGAATTAATATTGACATGCTACATGATGCAGCCCTTTATATTCAATGGATATTCTAAGTTTAAATAATTGATGACCTATTTGTAGTCCAACATCAGCCTTTTAACTACAGAAAGCGTTCACAGAACTTCTTTAAGCGTCTCTTCTTCTTCATAGGCCACTGACATTGCTTACATCCCTCATATGACTCATAGACAGCTCAGTCCTATACAAGTGAACAGGGCTAAGCTGACATATACAGCACAGCTTCTGTACTTTGTAAAGCAGTGTTCTACGTAGAAAGTGAAGGTACCACAGCACTCATCTCATGGCATTGCTAAGTGAATAAGTTATATTATTCAATGTCAATTTGGTGTAAGTCATTGCTTCCATCCTGTAGAAATGAACAGATCTTTACATGAACATATAGTTGTCATTGCTTCAACCACCTAATAATGTTTGGTTAATTAAATAATAAAGCCCCAAAGTCTTAAAAGTGCACATCCAAAAAGTCATAAGGATCCACATTTTCTTGTAAGGTAGAAGATGCTGATTTCATTTCAAGATTGGATTTTGGCAGTTCCCTTTAAGTTCCTTGAATGAACAGGATGAGTTTATGCAGTAACCGCATCTGTATAGATCATTGAGATCTCTTCCATGCCTGTTATATTGTTGTCAGCTTCTTAAGTTTTCAATCTGTCCATTGAAAGTGCAATGAGTCCTGGCATACTACGATAAAGGGAACTGTTGTCCAGACCTACCAGACTGATGAACGATGAAGACCTTCCAGCCACACACACTCGAACCCGAGCTCTGTACAAACCTTTTCCATTCTGTGAGCCCAGGTCCACCAGGATCTATGAGAGGGGAGATGGTTATTATCTATCTCAATAATTAAATGTACTTTATTGTTAACTTCTAATATTACACTTAAGCAAGCATAGAATTTATCTACCACAATATGAGCGGGGCTCACCCACGGATGACAAACGGGATGCAGCTCACGGGACCATTGTTTGCACCCGCATACCAGCGACGTATGCCCTACTCTGTGCACAAACAGTAAAACTTCTGCCCACTAGTGGAAAGTTAGACTAGTGTCATGACTCTTCTACTGTACACTTTATATAGAAATAAACTTATCTTCAAAAATGCTCTCACGTGTTTATTCACCAAAGGGAAAGTCACTTATTTTTCAGAACAACAGGATTTAAAACAATGAGAACATTATATTAATGTAAGTTTCACATTCTAGTAATATCTGATCATGTTCATTCTTAAAACATACACTGACATCTGATGCTGAAACTGGTCCTCATAACTGAAAGTGAAGGCTGGCAATATGATGCCAGCGGAGAATCATATTCAGGCTGCGCTCACACGTTCCGTCTGCATTGCATTTGGGTTGTATCGCGATGTAAATAATACAACACAGAGTGCTCGTTACTGATGAAATGCATTTACAATCCAGTCAAGCCCCCCCACACGTTTCACCTTGATTGTGTTTTGAAACGGAACCTGTGAATGCCCCTGAATGCTGACATCCGACACCCCATACTTGATGACAATTGGCAATGCTGATGGTTTACGTATATACCTGATTCCTCATGTTTATACCTGAAACTTACAGCTTTCGCTGATGTTGACTCCTGACAATCATCACTGATGATGATGATGACAGACACCTCAATCTGGGTTAACATGATACTTTTTCATTGGAAACAAATGCTCATACATTGAATGATATCTTGTGTAGGGCCTGAAGGGAGGAGCAGGACTCTTGGTTCTATCAAGGTTCTAAGAATACAATGCAAATGAGCTATGCTCCTCCCTTCCGACCCCTCACCAAGCATTTTTCAATGTATTAGCTTATACTGGCATGTTCCTTTAACCCCTTTATTAACGCCCATTGTCAATATAAGTAGGTAACATGTAGGTGCCGTGGTCAAACTAGACTGCGGCTACTAACAGGTCTGCTGCTGGGTGCCGCCATTTTTAATTGAGGGTCCGCATGTGGCGTCATCGGAGGGCGCTGATCGATGCAATGACACCCCATATTAAAGACTCCCATATCTGTCATTACTATTTCTGTACTCTGAGACAGACTGTAATACAGAAGTAATATACCTACAATTGTATAAGTAATAAGACTCCCCCAGTAAAAATAAAAAAAAGTTTTAAAAAATATGAAAAAAATTCAAATCACCCCCCCTTTCTCTAGAACAGTTATAAACATAAAGTACAAATCTACATTATTTTCCATTTTGCTGCCAATAAAAATTTGAATATAAAGTGATAAAAAGGTTGTACAATTTTCAAAACATTTTTTTTCTAAAGGCATTAAGACATAAGAAAACTATATAAATTTGGTATCTCTACAATCATACTGATCCAAAGAATAAAGGAAATGTTTCAAAAACACATTGAAAGTCGTAAAAAAAAATAACACCCATCAGAATAAGGCACAACTGTGTTTTTTTGCCTATACCACCACATTTGGAATTTCTTTTGCCAGCTTCTCAGTACATGCCACAGAATATTAAATGGCAACACTGGAAAGTACAATTTGTCTCACATATAACAAGGCTGCATTGTAAATGAAAAAATCAAAAAGTAACGGCTTGTGGAAGGAGAGGAGTGAAAATGGAGACACCAAAAAAAAAAAAATAATTGGTCTTGAGGGGGGTTAATCATTATCATCAATGTTAAAGTGGTTCTTACAAAACAAATGTGTTTTGTTGAAACTATGAACTATACATCCTTTTTTTTTTTTTTTTTACAATGCCTTGTCCTTGTGAAGGGGAGCTTGCCTTCATGGGAAAGGGCATCTGGCCTAAGATGTGGCACATTTTCTTTGTGGTGTAAAGTAACCTAGCAGTTACAAGGTATAAAGTTAGATATTCAGTCTTAAACTTTGATTTATTATTTATCACTGCTGCATTTATTCCACAAAGAACATGAACCAATGTCCAAAAAATGGTTGCTTGAATTACAGCCTGCAGTACTGTATGTCCATGTTCAGTCTTTCACATACATGAGGTCCGTGTATGCAGTTCTATGGGCCATGTTCACGATGTCATATATATAAAGTCAGTCTACACATGCAGTTCTATGGCTCCATGTTTTCGATATCATACATATGAAGTCAGTCTACACATGCAGTTCTATGGGTCCATGTTTTGTGTAATAAACATGAGGCCAGTGTGCATGAATTTATACGGTTCATATTAATTCTGTTATACACATGGGTCCATGAGCAACATGGTATACACCAGGCTTAAGAAAGCCATATGTAACTTTTTTTTGTATTCCTTGTGCCGTTAATGATGAAAGAGTCTAGCAGACATGGATTATGACCTCTTATGACTGGTATGTCCAAAGCTCCAAAGCTACCAATCTATTTTCATTGAAGAGTACAATTACTAGAAGATTGTGGGATTGCATTACAATTTACTAAACTTCTCACCTCTTGGAACTTCATTGATAGATCTCTCTCTGGAATCTGCAGAATCCATCTGTTCCTCTCTTTAATGGACTGAACTTTATTAATGGCATCTGACAGTCGATGGCAACCTGTGTAGAGTACATTATTTAGGAATAGGATTATAAGAGTCTCAACACTAACAAGTCTAAGCTTACTAAAACACTCAGAATATTCAGGCTGTATGAATCCCTTCAACCAATATTCAGAACTCGCCAGTCCAATATCCACTGGTTGGTTAGTTCTGTGGCCCAGGCACAATGATGTAGGTGGTACTATTGCTTTTATTTAAAACTAGTTTAGAAGACTAAACACATTGTAGAAAACTATTCTATAAAGTAAAAAATTGTAGCCTTTCTCCTCAGTGCTGGGTGTGTAATCTTAGGAACATTGACAACCGTCTACATTTTTACTAAGGTCTTATAAGAGGACAAAAAAAAAATTCAAAACAGCATTACACTGTATCGAAAATAACAGGAGCCCATATGACTCAGATTGCAGCGGATTCCTCTTTTAACGTAAATCCCTAAGCTTTTCTGGATCTTATGTGCTTTAGGTACCATCCCACTCCACTGACCCTTCTGACTTATGATAAGGTTTACCTGGTTACTCTTGTTATTGAGAAGAATTTTAAATGGAGGCTTCAAAATCTCCAATAAACATAAGAAAACATTTCTCTATGTTTAGTTGCCAAGATTTCCAATATATTTTATTTTTTAAATCTGACATAACTTTTATTATTTTATATAAAAAGGTTTTTCAGGAGCTCTTTTGGTGTCCACTAAATTGGTAGTGGGTCCCATCACCACCAGCACTGTTTTCCCAGCAGAGAATAATTTCCTATATTTCTGGAAAGCATCTTAATTCTATTAATATTTCTGGGTGGTCCTTCAATACTGCAACTAGGTATTTCAGACACCACCTCCGCATTTATTGACACCACAACTGACAGGTTCTTTTTTTGTACCTGTAGCATTCTATTAGTGAATGACCACATGAATACTCTTCATGGACCTCTTGGGTGACACAGAGGCCTGGTTAAAAGACGTTGCTCCTATGCAGAAGCCTAGGGTTAATGAGCTTTGGGGCTAAGGGAGAGATTTTGTTGTAACTAGTTCCTCTCACTGTAACGCATTTTCCCAATATGTGAAAGATAACAAGAGCTGGTGTCAGGAGTCTTCACAACCATGCAGTATAGAAATTATTCATAATCCTGACTACTAATGTACCTTGGACAGTTATTTTGGTGTCTCCAGTTACACTTGGGACGTCTCTCTTTTGTGGTTGAGAATGAACAGGTATAGATTCTGTTAAGTAGACATAAGTTCACAGGTGAAGTAATGGCATATGATACATAATGGAAATATACATTACAACTCTCTCCATACTACACTGGACAGTCTCAATACTGAAGGGTTATGCTGTTGGATCCCTGTATGGCAAACCCATACCTTGCTCTGGAACCAAAGGGTCATCTGTGAGGATTCCATAACTTCTGAGCCCTGACTTTAGGTTGTGAACGACCTGTCGTCCTATTTCTATTAGTTCCTCCACTGAATCATCATTCTTCTGGAATGTCAAGAAAGCATCAGAATAGATTAGACTTTATGTGCTATTTTATGAAAGACTAGAATTCTTAAGTGATTTGTGACCACTGTTATACACTAGGGAAGAATAAAATGTTTCAAAGTGCTGAGAAGTAGAGTACATTTAACAAGACAGGCTTTGACCCTAGAATTAAACTTTTTCAGTTACTTTTCATGGTCAGCAGAAATGATGGAGCTGTCTTTTTTAAAATTAAGGTTACGCTCCCCTTTTCTTTATAGATGTCACTGCTGATCCATACATGCCAGTGAATGTATATATATTGTTTAGTTTCTTCTAAATACAATATATTTTAATATGTTACTTTTAATATGTTAATTTTGCAATCGAAAAATACAGATACTTTCAAGAAAGCAGTTAAACCTTTAACACTGGTATTATACAGTCAGCGTATAGTAGTGTCCCAGTATGGAGTTATTGTTAAGTGGCAGGACACTGGTGTTTATTAGTTCACATAGTTCCTTTAGTCAGTTCCTTTTAAAGATGGACATGCAGGTCCAGCCACATCTAGTTGTACGGCAATGTGCTACAATGTTGAAAACTTCATCATACACACCCCATCTCTTACTTCCTTCAGTGGCAGTGCAGTGCAGCAAGTGAAGCCGGCATAGTACACCCCAGCTTCACTGTGCAAGCCCCGTAGGTACAGCACAGTAAAGCCGGGGCATTATCCCGGATTCACTCACAGCATCATGAGAGGATCTTCTGATGTAAGTCTGATGTGCCTCATTGGACTCACATCACGGTGACTATAAAAGTTTATTATTTTTATTTTTCTACACGTAAAGTCTTAAGAAAGGTCGATTTGAGCCCTAAACCACAGGTCTATAGGGAACCTGACAGGTCTTTAAGTCTAGTTGGGAGAGACGAAATGAATATGAGGCACAATGACTGTTGTTTGGGGCCATGCGCTACTGCTTTTTTAGCATCTAGCACACATCCCGTGAGTAAGCTGACTGCCTTAGTCACAAATTTTAGAGCAGGTCCTATTCCTGCCAGAGTTTGCAACCCATACAGATTTATCCTAGTGTTATCAACATGTGACACATTTGTGTGCATGAGATCTAAGACAAAGATACTATTATTACTATTATCATAATACCTCCAGGAAAAGCTGCTCTTCCACACTCTCAATTTCCTCCCCTACGTATTTTGTTTTCTGAGGTAAGTTTGAAAGGTCCATATGATGCAGAAGTGAAATCCAGTCATCTAGTCTTTGTCCAAGATCTGGAAAAAGCTCCTCAAATGAAGTATTTTGCAGTTCTCTGAATAAAAAAATGATATATTAATATATAACATGAATACTGAGGGTATTGGATTTCTGTGCTCGAATAATAGCATTGTAGACTTTATGTCAGAGGAACTGAGGCTATGAATTTAATATTACATGAAAGCCATTCAAATGATTGGTATTACTCGTGATACGGCTTGTGACCTCCACAATAGGTGCTCTCCATTTTGGCTTATAGATGAATTTGGTGAAAATAGATGAAAATTTAGTCCACAGATAAAAGCTGTACTTTGGAAGTAATATCTGTCTATAAGAATACATGACTTTGATTTTCTTTGTTGTCTAGTAAAGTCTATTCAGGCTACCTGTGAATATCATTTTCAGTTTTGCTGTCTGTTCCATTTTTTTCATCTGAGATGATTTCCATGTGTTCTTTATCCATTGCATGCACTACTGGATTCTGTTCTTTTAAAGAAAAAATACAAGAACACATTAAAGGTCCAGTTACTACCTTATGCAGTCTATATATGGGGAAGCTGTAAATTATAATAATAATCTTTATTTATAGAGAGGCATCAAATTCCATAGCAGTTTGCAAATCAACAAAATACATGAAGTTTCAAAAATGATAGTAGTAGATTGTGGGTTAATTGCTTAACTTTTCAAGGTCTACTTTGCCTGGTTTTATGAAATTATGTATTTGTACATTGTGCTAGAGTTTACAGTTCTCAAGATTATTTCATTATGGATTTAAATGGACTTACTAACTTGTCACTAACTTTTAATCCACATCAGGTCGATTATGAAATGTCCTTTCTAGAATTTGCTCTTTTACATGAACTCTCGCCCATTTACCTATAAACAATCACCTCCAAAACCATATGAAAATTAGCTGAAGACAATCACATTTCTCTTATAATAGATGCCATGGTCCCCAAAAGTTCCACTGATGTGTGTGTTTTTTTGACAGGAAAGATGGTGGAAATTTTCAATACATTTTCTGAACGGAGTTTATATGCAATTGAAGCTGTACTGAAGTATACTATTATTAAATGAAATGTGATGTCGTCCAGCATTAGGCTACTAAGTAAGAAGGCTATTACCCTGGTAACAGGAATTTCAAGTCTTCTCTTTTGTATGGGTGTGTACTCAGATTCAGTTCCTAATATCCACTTGTCTTTGATTATTTTCTTTTCTTTCTATCTTTGGATCTACAAAGTTCTTTTGTACTTCTCTAGCCATTGACCACTGCTTTATAGTGATTTAGTGACCCTCTCGGTAATCCTGATGGCTAAAGCTGACAACTCCCAGCTAGTCCCTGACAACATCCACTTATATGCTTCCTTACCTCCACTCCAAGGCTACTCTAGGGACAGAGACCTTTGAAAAATTCCTGGTAATAAGTCCAGGTCCCTTTTTTAGAGTTAAAAGGGTAAATGGCAGACATACGAGAAATACGGTTGGAGATAACTGTTCCTTAAGACAACTTTAGGAGATGACTGTGCCTTTAGGCATGAATTGTTATGGGTACATTTATTATGCTAATAGTCTTTTCATGACGTCATACCAGTAAGATCTCTCCGGGTTCTGTGGGGAAATAGATCGCTGTACATGTCTTCCATGAACTGTGGAATAGTCTGAGTGAAGAAGGATAAATCTACGCTGTTACGCACGAATTCCTCTGCCTTGCGGAGCAAATTCAGGAGCATCTGGAGGTAGGAACGAAGCTCTGCAAAAATTCCAAATAATAATTCCAGTTGATACAAGATGTGATATAAGTCAATTGCCCAACGTGAAACGAAAAGCCTACACATTTATGCACCTCTACCACTTCTCAGGTACTAACTCACTCAATGATTAGTTTCCTTTCAGCCCAGGGAAACTGTCAGCTGTAACAGCTGTCCTAAGTAGGAACTCATCACTTTTTTATACGGTCATGAAATGAATATTTATAGGTTATATTAGCACTATATTTTTAGTTAGTGTCTTGTAACTCTAATAATCGTAAATTATTGATAATGGCTGTTATTTTTTTGCACTGTAACTCTGCTGACTACAGGATCTTATACACGTATATTACAAGTATAAATGTTCCATGAAGTTAGACATAATGTAGGTCAAACACATCAGAATGAAGGAAGCATTAGCATCAGAGAGGACTTTATATATCCTGTTATCCTGGGCTTGTCATATGACTCTACTGTAGATTTCTGCTTTGCTTTTGGGTCTTGTAGAAAAAGCTGCACACTTCATTTATTCTGCAATGCTCCTAACACAGCTCAAACAGAATGCAGAATCTTTAGGCCATTCTTATTAAATGTACAGTGGGTACGGAAAGTATTCAGACCACTTTAAATTTTTTATTCTTTTTCATTGCAGCCAATTGGTAAGATCAAAAAATCTCTTTAATGTACACTCTGTATCCCATACTGACAATGGGGCAGATTTATCAAGCAGTCTGAAAGTCAGAATATTTCCAATTGCCCATGGCAACCAATCACAGCTCCCCTTTAAAATATTCATGAGCGCTGGTGAAATGAAAGCTGAGCTGTGATTGGTTGCCATGGGCAACTGGAAATATTCTGACTTTCAGACTGCTTGATAAATCTGCCCCAATATGTTTAATAAATTGGCAAAAATATATACATTTCTGTTTTTTATGTCATGATGGGGTGCAGAGTGTACAAAGGTTGGAATGAACAAAGAGTAAAAAATGTAATGGGGTTTGAATACTATTTGAATCCACTGTAATTGTGAAATAAACTGCATGCACATCGCTCTTTCTTATAAAGCATATTTATTCTAAATTTAGGCTAATATTAGTTGGCTTGCTAAAAACTGTGCTCACGTTTCAAGGATTTTTTATGGGCAGACATTGGGAGACATGTATCTTTATTTCTGCTAGTTTGATTGTCTAATTTTTGTGACTTTTGTAGTTTTTCCGACTTTTCACTGCTACTTTTGTTGTCGTTTTTCAAGTACACCTTGGTATGCACCTTGTGCAGTGTGCCTTATGTATTTATTTTCCAGGTGTTCCATACGACATTTCACTTATGTACCACAGTTTTTTGCTTATTTTTGCGACTTTTTAGGTGCAAATCTGCACCTGGTCCAGGGCATGTGCAAAGGAAGGATTTTTTTCATGGACCCTTTTTTAACATGTAAATTGGAATAATTTCATACGCTTTAAATGTTTAAAATTTTGCACAATAGCCTGTATTTTGAAAATTAAATGTATTGGTTACTTAAGAGTGAGGTCACACGTGGTGTTTTGGTTGAGTTTTGAAACGCATTACAACAGCTGAGGAGAGGTGATTTGCCTTATTACATTACTGATAACATTTGTCTTTACACAACGCAATGTACACAACGCAATGGAAACGTGGCGTTAAGGCATGCATTGACATCGTGTTTACTATGTGTTTTGTAAATGCAAATGTTAACAGTAATGTAATTAGGAAAATCACTTCTTCTCAGCTGTTGTAATATATTTCAAAATGCAATTAAAATGCAACGTGTGACGGAAGCCTCATATGTTGTCATCTCCCTGGGATGTGACTACAGTGCTTGAGACACAGCCTCAAATCCCAAATTTTCTGTATCCACTTTTGCATATAACTCCTCACATGGCTTGTGTCCATGTGGATTTGAGACATTTGCAACAAATAGTCTCAAAAAGAAGCCAAAATTTGCACGGAGCCTCGCTGTATACTTGTATCACAAGTAAAAAGACATGATTGTACATAAGGCACAAAAAAGAGCTACCAAATGTCTCAAAAATTCACCATAGAAAGAAAAAACTATGATACATTTCCCCCCTTGAAAGAGTAGCTACATATAGAATGTCTGTCTAGGCATTGATGCAAATGTTTACTACAAGCTGACAAATATTGTAATTGCTTATGTAAAGGTAGATAAAGGTTCCTACGTGTATAGGTTAGCTGCATAAGTAAGTGGAAAATGTGGAGGAGACATAAGATACATAATAGAGGTTTAAATTTACTTCCTTGTCTCGCATTTTTATCAGGGACATTGATTACTTTATTTATAATGTTTATTGTCTCCAGCACAAAGTATATTTGTGTTTTGAGACCAGCACCAAACAAAAACATTCAACCCCTTAGAGCCATTTGATGATAAACAACATTTGTTAGACGGGTTGTCTGCCTTATAAACCTTTTCTAACACTCTATGAGGGAAGCATTTCTCTCTTTAGATGATCAACCTCCAGCTAATCCATCAATTATATTCATTTCAAAAAGAACCGTGTAATACTTTATTTCTCCAATGATGGCAACGCAATATGAAAGCAACGCAATATGAAGGCAATTTACATAAAGACTCACCACAACGTCTTTTCTTCTGCCTACACTTCTCTTCTGCTAAATGTGTACAGGCCGCAGGACTGAGGGGAGCCGGACACGACTGTTTGTAAAAAGAACACAGGGGACTGACTGCCGAATTTGGGTTATTTTGTTGAGTATCTGTCATTGCTCCCAACTCAAAGCATGATGGCTCTCGATTTGGAGTTGATTCTGAAAAAGAAAGAAACAAAAATTGGAGATAATTGAAGACAATTCAGTAGTATAAATATTTTAGTGTCTTGTTTCCATTTCATGTTTGTGCAGGCAATGTAAACGGCACATATTGCAGTTATTTATCGGAGAGTTTATATTGTTATGGGAAAAGCAGACTGCCAGCATAAATATCAGTATAGGTCACGTAAATGCTAAGTTGTCTTAAGTTAGAAAAGATTCATTATTTTTATTAGCAAAATCTTCTGCGTCTGGACTTGCTTAAATTACTTTTATGGTTTTGTGGCAAAATAAAGTGAGACTAGACTGAGTTTGTGGGTGTTATACACTAATAATGTCAAAGAAATGCCAAACCAGTTAAATAATTGCTTCTCTCATCCAGCTTCCTTATATGAGCAGTAAAATCATGGACATCAATGACATAAAGCCCAGTAGACACCTAGAAGTACAATTGAGTTGTGTCCCGCAGCCTGCTCACAGTGAGAGTCTAATGAGCGCTTCCATAACATTGGTGCAGGAGGCTGGGTAGTGATGAGCACAGCTAAGAAGTTCTCCTAGGTCAGTGATGGTGAACCTTTTAGAGATTGAGTGCCCAAAATAAGACCCAAAACACACTAGCTTTACCCCAAGTGCCAACACAGCAATTAAGGCAGTAACAAACTTATTGCTACCAGAATCTTTGAGCTCCAACCCGACCCTGTCCACACCTTCGCACTCTTCGGACAGGACCAAGAAGCACAGGATGGGTCACTTTAAAATAGCAGGGCGCTACTTGGACTGCCTGAGACTGCAGGAAGGTGCCATATCTGGCAAACTGTGTGCCTGGGAGACTGCCAGCATGCCGACAGAAATGTCTCTTCGTGCCATCTCTGGCACCAGTGCCATAGGTTCGCCACCACTGTCCTAGGTCCTCTCCTGCCGCTCTGTGTCTTGTGTGAGGAGACAGGAAATGAGATTTCTTTTTTTTCTCTGCTCTGGGAGTCTCCAGTATTATTTATCTGCTCCGGGGGTTTCCTGTATTATTATTGTCTACTCTGGGGTCTCTCTATTATCATGGTCTGCCCTGGGGTCTCCAACCTGCCTTATTCCCGATGATCGTTACTTAACGTTTGTTGCCCTAAATAGATTTTGAGCCTAGAATTATTTAATTCTCATGGTTAATGTAATGATCTTTACCTGTTGTGTGTATCTATCTTCATGCCATCTGCGCTTGACGGGAGTAGAATTCTTTACTTGTGGGTAAGTGAGATATTACCTCTATGGTTCTGTTTTAAGTTCTTGTATTGTTGTTTTTTTCTTTTTTTATGTCTGTATAGAGTATTTTTTTGTAATTTATGTTATGAAAAGTTGAAAATGGTGTTGGAGTTTAATAAAAAATGCCCTTAGTGTTATCCCTAACAACAGATGCTGCTGCAGGAGCCTACCTTTCAGCCATTACTTTTAGCTGCTTCTTTAGAATGAGATAACTGTACATCCAGATGCATTAGTCAATGATCACTAAAAATTCCAGTTACTTTGTGGTTACCCATTAGTTACCTAGAAACATAGTGCCTGAAGATACTCATAATCATTCAATTAGAAGCTGCTTCCATATTTGTAGAATGTTCTTACTGTTCATCTGATTCCTGATCCATTCGATGAAGGCTGTTACTCTAGTGTAAACTCCAGGCTTTCCTCTCTCTCCACAGCCATTGCCCCATGATGTTATGCCATAAATTACGTATTGCTTAGAGGTAGGATCTTGGCATGTTAACGGTCCTCCAGAGTCTCCCTGTAATTTAAGAAAAACAATGAGACGTTTAGTATATACAGCAGGAGAAATAAAGGCACTGCATAATTTCAAAAACACCATGTGAACAGCGAAGTATGGAGATGGTAATATCATGGTGTGCGGCTGTTTTTCCACTCTCAATTGGTTTCAGAGAAATAAAATAAATAAAGCTGCTAAAATACCTTGGCCAATCACCTGACCTGAGACAATAGGAAATCCAATAGAAAATCTATGAACTGAACTAAAGCTTCAAGTTAATGGAAGAAACCCACAAAAGCTTCAAGATCTGAAGAAGAATTCGTGGACGAATAAGCCAAACTCACACCTGAGCAATGCAGGTGACTAGTTTCTCCACATACTGTAGGAGGCATCACCATCAAAGTCTTTGTATAAAGTATAAAATAAATTTCAGTAGGCTTGTTGAATACTTTTTGTGCGATGTGTTAATGACATCTTGTGGGAATTTTATGTCAAGCACTTTTATGTGGTGGATACCTATTCCACCTACTGTTTATACTGCATACAGTTTTTTATTTTAGATTTTAATTCTATATTCAGTTACTGTATATAGTTGAGTATATATGTAATTTTACCACAAAAATAATCAACAGCTTCCCCCACAAATGAAATGCCCATCATTCTCCCCCTCTAATAAAATGCCCTTTAGCCTCTTCGACTAATGAAATGCCAAGCAGCCTCACCCAGTATTGAAATGCCCAGGAGCCTCCCCCACTAATAATGACCTTCAGCCTACCCCACTAATGAAATGTCAATCAGCCTCCCCTGACTATTATAATGCCCAGCAGCCTCCTATCACTAATGAAATGCTCAGCAGCCCCCCTTCCAAACACCACATGTGTCAATAAGGAAAAACTGCCAAGACACACCTGACCAGTAAAAAAGCCCCCAAAAGTCCTATAAACAGAGGACAAAGCCAGACCTGTGAAAAGAAGTTACCTGGCAAGAGTCTATTCCCCCAGTGAGATAGCCAGCACAGAACATGGTATTGGTCAACATGTCCTTCCCCAAGGTGCTCTTGCATGATTCTTGACTCAGAACTGGGACACGAGCTTCCATTATAACATCTGACGGAGGACCATCTGTTTTTAACATATAGCAGAAAAAGGTACAGAAAATAAACATCCAATATTTCATTAAATATGATATGAACCAACATACTGGGGAAGATTTATCAAGCAGTCTGAAAGTCAGAATATTTCTAGTTGCCCATGGCAACCAATCAGAGCTCAGCTTTCATTTTACCAGTGCTCATGAATATTTTAATGGGGAGCTGTGATTGGTTGCCATGTGCAACTGGAAATATTCTGACTTTCAGACAGCTTGATAAATCTGCCCCACTGTTTTTACAGAATGGGGGATTGCACATCCATCAGTTACATTACATGGAGTTTTTGAAAAGTGATTCGAAGATGCATCTGATACAGGGGCCAACTACTGGTTCTGAAATAACCTGACAGGTTCCCTTTAAATGTAATTGATGAAGGATATATTAGTAAACTGACCTTCATAAAGAGAACCCCATCCAGCAATGTAGCAGTTTGTTCCAGGAGCTGGGTCCATGGGTACTGCAGGGAGACACACTGGAATTGTGCTTGGAGATACTACTACACTGCTTGTTAGTTCCAACAGTGCAATATCATTGTTAAATGTCTTCTGATTGAACTATGGAAGAAATATGAGGGATGAGAATGGAATTATTTTCTGTAATTTAAAAATAGTGCAGTTACCAGGTTATAATCAGAAGATTAGTATAGTGTTCATATAGTCAGTGTTGGATGAGAGTCATTTTACTCCTGTCTCCACTTCAGGAAAACAGTACTAATTTTATACTACATGACGGCAGGGAGCCTGATAACCAGGGGTGTCACTAGGTCAGAAGACCCTGGGCTGGTGCCCCAGATATTTTGACCAGAGCCCCGAATGACTGCGGGTTAGCTACAGAGCCCAGGAGACACAGTAATGTCATTACACCACACCTCCTGCTTTAAGCGGCAGGCTATATTGCTGGTAACAGGAAAAGCGAGTTTATGGAGTCGCCATGCCTCATCCTGCATTGTACTGCGGGAAGGTGGATGGAAAAGAAAAGTGAGTGTTTGATTTTTTTAATTATGCAGTGGGGAGAAGCAGTTGAGGGTGGGCTTTACTGAAGGGGACATCACTTGCTGTTCATGATACTGGGAGCTGTGGAGGACATTACTGTGGGCTATTGGGGACACACTTGGGGAAGGTGGGGACCTTATTGGTGAGAGCTGTGGGGAACATTGCTGGGGGCTGTAGCAACATTACTTAGTGGGGGCTGCGGGGACATTACTCAGTGGGGACTGTAGGGACTTTACTTAGTGGGGGCTGTGGGGAAATTATTTACTGGTGGCTGTGGGACATTACTTAGTAAAGGCTATGGGGGACATCACTGGAGTTTGAGGGGACAGCACTTAGTGAGTGTTGTACTGTGTACAAACCAGAATCTATGTATGTACGCATACATGGAAGAGGAGACATGGCGATGCTGGACCCAAAGGAGATGATAGAGAACAACTACAATCCGAGGACATGTCACCTGCAGTCACTGGATAGAAAAGTTGGAATTTCTCCTAAGTTGTCTCCAGTTGGATATAAGTACATGGAGGGGGTTATGTACAGAAGTGGAAACTACTGAAATGTAGTACATATGTATTAGGGATCACGCCCCAGATCTTTTACCACCCTAGCAATGCCCAGGTTGATAACTATGGGTAAAGGTACCTTAAAACTAAGAATGATCCTTTCACAGAGATATACAATAATAAAATGTGTAACATTTATATTATTATTATATATGTATATTATATTCCATTATTACTATTTACAGGTTTATGCCGATCCCTGACCTCAGAAGGCTTGAGCCCTGGGATTGGAGCAAACATCAACACTCCTGCAGAAAGTATAGGCACCGGCCTTCCATGCGGTTTTTCAGAATTCCCTTGACGCAAAAATCTTTACAAGTACCTTGGGATGGGTTATAATCCGGTTTACTTGATAGAGTGTTTTTTCATTTTCTTCTTTGTTCAGGTTATATTGTCCAGCCACAACAGTCCAGTGCAGCTCATTCATGTTTCTGCAAAAAAGGACACATATTCTAATCTGGGAACCATGGAAGAAACAGATAATGATTATTGATTAGTGCTTTTCATGACTCTCTAATAAGTCCATGGGTTTGTCAGATAAGCCCTATGTTCTCTCGCTAGAGTGACATGATTTACAAACCATTATTTTCATCAATATTAAAGTATTCACCAAAAGAATTGTAAAATGATTTTTCATCACAACAAAACACTGCACACAATTTCCGGTTATATTATAGATATGTCATAATTTTTATTAATAAATAATTTTCTCATACCCATTGAAGCAATGTGCAGCAGTTAGAACCCAAGCATCTCCCAGCAGGACCCCTCCACAAATAAGTTCTCCATTAAGTCGAATATTCACCAGCCATGGCCAAGACCCAGGTGACGTAATGCTTCCTCCGACTATTCGACCTTTGGGTATAGTGTTGTTTACAGTGGATACAGCTTGTCCACATGTCACTGAAAAAGGGTAAATAACAGTCACTGGTGATAACACACAACATGACACAAATTTCTGCCCATAAAGGTGTGTTCCAGTCAGACACCCCATGTTAAAGGTGCACCAAAAATAAGTTGGTGCACTCTGTTGGAACAGTGCAGGGGCGCCAGATTCATGATTAATGTGCGACACAATGAATCTGGTGCACCCTGCACTAGACATTGGCAAACTGCACACTGGGGGACATTTACTTAAAGTGTCGGTGTCTGCATTGGCTTTGTTACCGACTTGCTCTCGGAAAGAAGACACACATTTAATATTGTTGAGCTGTGCAGAGACATTTCTGGCGCCGAGACCATTTTCTGTCCCTGGGACCAAAATCTGTCCCGAGCACCAGAAATGTGTCCAACAGTCCCTGCTAGACCAGTTTTCTTTTGGTCTACTTTCCGCCAGTTTACAGCGCCCAAAAAGGGCTGCGACACATATTAATTGTGTCTGAGTTTCCACTCCGCCAAAGCCACGCCCCTTTTTGGAGAAGAGTCGGAGCAGATGGAAAAAGTCATTTTTTTCTGTCCCCGACAGCTAATAAATAGGTCTCAGAGCATTTGGGCGCTCTCATGTGGTGAGAGCGCCACACAACTGGCGGAAACACCATAGTAAATGTCCCCCACTGTTTTTAATAATTGTGGACCCTTATGAATTTCATTCTGGGATAAACCTGAGATATATACAGTACCTTAAATGCCATAAAAACTGTATAGTAAAAGATTTTTATTTTTTTATCTCTTTTTTCCATGACTTTGGTTCAGCCATCTCACCTGAGCTGCTCTTTGGGGTTATACAATGCACACACGTGTAGGGAGGTGCAGGGAGGTAAGAGAAGAGCTGAGTTGTGTCCTTCATCTACTGTCACTGTTTTTTCCTATGTTATTTGTAGGGGTTAAACTACATTATAAACCTCCGCTTGACGATATGATGGCTGAAAAGGGATTTCTATTGAACAGGAAAAGTCATCTTATTGTGAGTATTCAGTATAGAAGGTGCCCAAAATTTTCTTCTTTTTTAGTGGCTTTCCACTAAGATTCCAACTACTGGGACCATCAGTCATCACAAGCAAGACCATGTGAATGGGTTGTTGTGTATGTGACTACATTATCATAGAGGTAAATAGAAAGGTGAACAAATACACACGTAATTGATCCAGTCACTTCTGTGAATGGTCACATGGGCACCACCACATTATTCACATGTGGGTCCTACTCTTCTGGCAAGACTCAGAGGCAGGGAGAGCTTGACTTCACTGTTAAACTCTCTGCCTCCTTGACTTTATGCTATCAGTTTACTTTTCACTTCAAAGTTGAGTTTCTTGCTGATGGAAGCATGTGATCTGTAAGGAGTAACGCTGCTAGACAACATACTACTAGTAGCATTTTTAGCCAGTTTTTGATGACAGGTTCCCTTTCACAGGTGCTCTTCCTATAACATTTTAGATCACGACAAAAACATCTGAAATGCTGATCCTGCTAGATCCTGTTGGATAACTATAAGGCATTATCACTGTGCATTGCAGATGTCCAACTTAATGGTACCTATATCTACCTAAATGTCCTGCCATAACATTCTTGTTGCAAGTGTTGTATGGGGCACATGCATTTTTCTTTATTTTATTACATATAATTGTGTGATAGAGGATTAACACTGTACTATTTACATACGTATGGAATGATGTGTAATCTCAGATGTCTTCTAAGCTGAATAATATTCAATATATTTGTTTATTGTTCTTACCTAGAATGTAATTGTTGACTATATAGGACATTTAATAAGTGAAATCCCCCTCTACCATGGCAGTTGTCAACAATATGTCGAGAATGATGAATTTATATTGAATGTACTCACATTGACTTCCCCAGTCAGGTGATGTGTTTAGATAATCCATGTCGCTTTCTAATTCTTAAAACATAAAAGAGGCATGATTTGAACAACATGGAACAATGTAAATGTTCAATATTATATTGAATACAGTTTTGTGTTAGGCAGGTCCTAATCAAATGTGTGTTGGGCAATTCTGCAATTTTCTACAGGAACCAGCCAACCAATTGATATATATGTGGCCTCCCAAATGTCAGATGTTGGTGGAAAGTGATAGAGTAGTATGGCCGTTTTAGAACATGTGCATGTTTGGGGCATCCAAATGTGCACATGAATGGGGTTTTACAGCCTGAAGTTTCCTGTTTCGAGTAAAACAACAATAGAAATAGTTTTGAAATGCTTGTTTTCTTACTGCACTCTTGCAGCTTGAGAAGACATTGCCCAGCCATCATCTTTATGCATTTTTCTGATGTATGATTTCCTTCTGTACACAATTGGTGGTAAAAGCCACACACTTCACTAAGGGCCCAGCTTCTTTCCAAGGGATCGGTTTTCTTTTCGGTTGTTAAGATAGTCTCACAAGTTGGCTCAGTTTCTACATTTGGCTTTTTCTCTGTAAGACAAATATATCACCTTCAATCAACATATTCCGTTCTTATTCCTATAGCTTGTAATATTATGTACTTTACTCTTAGCAAAGGTGTCAGACCCCTCTTGCACTTTTACTGTACAGTATCTCACTGCTCTTACAGGAAAGAGTTCCTATCTATGAAAATGGTTGAAACCTTGTCATGGTTACAGGACTAGGTGAGAGGATGATGACATCACGTGACAGGGAGGTGCTGCTAATTTTAAGTTTTGGGATCAAGATGAAGAGGAGTGGAGGTGAGTATTTATAGGTTTTCTGTGTTTTTAGAGTGGTTGATTTCCTTCAATCAAATGTGTTGGTCTTTTCCTATCTAAATAACCCCCAAAATAAAATGCTGTCTATATTCGCTCTATTCCCTTACCACTCTCCGTCTGCATCATGGAAATTTATAGCCTCTGCAAATTTTCACTGTTTTACAGCAGGGGTGTAACCACACCAGGGCACATAAGCCTTAAGGGGCCCCTAAGGTGTATTCTCTCTATATATACGTATATAAGACTAGTACTCTTAATCATTTGGGAAGTTGGGAAGTTTGGGAAGTTCCCAATAAGTTGGGAAGCCTGGTGCAGAGGTTGAGTTTGGACATTCAGCTATCAGTATTTATAAAGATTAATCTAAAAATAGACACAAAGGGGCTTATTTAATATACGCTAGCCGCCGCTGCATTTGCAGAAGTCTCTTGATATATCGGGGCAGCCGCTGCACAGCGTGTATTCTATGAAAAGTCGCCGGTGCACCGGTCCACTCCCAGTTGGCCGCGCCCTCCGCTCGGCCATCCACGCCCCCGCGTCACGCCCCTTCCTGACCCACTGATGTGAAGGTGGCAGATTGGGGCAATAAGCTAGCATTTGCGATTATTTTAGTGCCTCTATGACACTAGTGTGATGCAGAGGTCCTGATAAATATGCGCCGTCTAGAGCCCTCTCCATCTAGAGCAGACCAGATGTTTCCCATTGGAAAAGCAAAAAACATCTGTATTCTCTTTTGGGGAGGTGCGGGAGTGGTGCTTTTCCTTATATCAAATTTGATGCACAATACAATTGATACATGTGTAGCATATCCAGAAGTTGTGGTGAATTTTGCAAATCTTGGTGGAAAAAATTTGCCTCTTGGAAATCTCCTCTTATCCTCAAAGTTTTTGAGATCTCTGCTTGCATAATAACTTCTGCTGTTTACTTCCAGAAGAGGTGCACAACTTGTTACAACCTAATTTATCTTTGGAAAATATAATCTTTATTAAAGAGTTTATTTATCAGAACTGGGAATGGTGATAAAAAGGATTGATTTTGATATAAATAACATGGACACCATCTATTATAAAAATTGTCAAGGTGACCATCTGTGCCTACAACTCTTCAGCCCTCAATTCAATTCTGCTACTCTGAATATAAATGAGATTCAGGAGATGACAGAGCAGGTGTAAGAGAATTAAATAGCTCTTATTAATAATAAGATGCCATTGAGACCAGTCACATCTAGTGGGTATGGAAAGTATTCAGACCTTATCATTTTTTGTTTTATTGAATTCAATTGGTAAAATCAATGCATTTCTTTTTTTAGCTTTGACAGAAACCCCCCCAGAAATGTAGATATTTTTGCTAATTTATTAAAAGAGAAAAACTGAAATATCACATGGTCATAAGTATTCAGACCATGTGCTGTGACATTCCTATTTAACTCACATGCTGTCCATTTCCTTCTGATCCTCCTTGAGATGGTTCTACTCCTTCATTGGAATCCAGCTGTGTTTGATTAAACTGATTGGACCTGATTAGAAAAGGCACACACTTGTCTATATAAGACCTCACAGCTCACAGCACTTGTCGAATCAATTAAAATAATGAGGTTTAAGGGACTGCCCGCGGCGCTCAGAGACAGAGCTGTGGCAAGGCACACATCTGGCCATGTTTACAAAAGAATTTGTGCAACATTTAAGGTTCCTAATTGCACAGTGGCCTCCATAAATCCTTTAAAGAAAGAAGTATGGGATGACCACAATTCCAGCCAAAGTAAGCAATCGTGGGAGAAGAGCCTTGGTGAGAGAAAGAAGAATGCCAAGATCACTGTGGCTGTGCTCCAGAGATGCAATAGGGAGGCGGGGGAAAGTTCCATAAGTCAAATATCACAGCAGCCCACTGTTGCATCATTCTCAAGAAGATTCATGGCTGTACTAGCTCAAAAGGTGTTTCTACTCAAAAGGTGTTTCTACTGAGCAATCGGTCTGAATACTTATGAAACAGTAATATTTCAGTTTTTCTTGTTCAATAAATATCTACATTTCTGTTTTTTTATGTCAAGATAGGGTCCAGAGTGTACATTAATGAGCAGAAAAATAACTTTTTTTTACCAATTGGTTGCAATGAAATAAAGAGTGAAACATTTAACAGGGGTCTGAATATTTTCCGCATCCACTGTAAGAGCAACATACACTGTAATGCTGCTGTATGGTAATAGACAATAAAATGGAAAAGAAAATGATGATAAACCTGGACCATGAGCCCTAAAGCTAGACCCACTCAGTTTTCCCTATCTACTTGCAGATACCAACCGAGAAAGTAAGTGACATCTGTTCAACGTTCCTTTCTTGCACCAAAGTGAAAACATGGAGAAAAAAACCAGGAAGATTAGAAGACAGGCAATGGTCCAAAGATACAGAAAGCACTAAGAAGACTTACAGCAAGAATTGGGAAGAAAGCAGACAATCCTCCTAAGAGATATCAGAATCCTGGTCTAGAGAGTGAAAGGACCGGTCCCATGACATCCAAACAAGCCAGACTAGCAGGAAAGTAGTATGAGTGGAGGAGGCACCTGTCTATCACAGCTAGCTTAACCATCTGCAGCCAAGAACAAAGTAAAAATGAGACAGACCAGTGCAGTGGGAATTAAGACAACCAGGTTTGAAAAAATTCAGTGTCCAGAGTAGTGCAGGACAGAATGCAAAATAAATACAAAACTACAGTCAGCAGCACATCTTCTGTCATATTTATGACATTGCCTCACATTGTAGTATATGAGACATACTTTAAACAATTGTGTGTAGCTTTATAACACATCTTAGTTGGTTAACTTTGACAGTTGATTTTTACCAAAATGTGGTGAAATGAGTGATAGGTCATCAAATTGGTAGGGTCTGGCACTCAGGATTGTCAGTGCTCGGGGTCAGTGAACCCCCTGGACCTGAACCACTAGCTGACACCTGGGACCGGAATCTAAGTGGCATCCGGTCTTCACCAGAGCCTGCCGCAAAAAAGAATAGTTTTGCTGCGGCGTGGTGCCACCAGGTTGTTCCTCAGGTGCGACTAGCCCACAGTGACAGCCAAGGTCGTGGTACAGGAACATTAGGTAACCTCGTGGTCAGGAGCAAGCAGATGTTCAAGGCAGGAGAGCAAGTAAAGCTTTGTCTCAGGCATATAGCTCAAAGATCCGTTGGGGGTTGCTGGGAGAAGCCGGCTTAAATAGAAAACCCGGAACTGGCCAGCACCAGTCAGATGTGTGCTGGCCCTTTAAATCTTCGATAGCCGGTGCGTGTGCCCTAAGGAGCGGGGATGCGCACGCTGAGTGGCCCGGGACAGAAGCAGGAACGCAGAGAGGTAAGTGAGGGTCAGGGAGGGTGCCGCCACGGAGGGGGGCATAGGTGTGCCTGCGATCCGAGGCATGGATCGCAGGGACACCTCTGACAAGGATCTCCATTGATTGGCTGCCTTAAGCACTAGAATCAGAGCATTTAAGCAACATTAACATAAAGTTAAAAGTCATTTTTTAAACAAAGGACAAAGGTAATAGCTATAAAAAAAAAAGAGCAGTATTAAGTAGTTTAACCTCTACAAAGCACTAGTAATGCTTTATAGAGGTTAAATTATGTGGTAGAGTTCCTTGTTTTTGCCATCACCTCCTCATACCCTCATGCATTACAACTGGGGCACAAGTTACGCCAGTTCTTCCCTATCCTGCTAACTTCCTGGACTGCTACATAAAGAAACAACCTATCTCTAGAACAAGAAGGATGTAACTAAGATAAGCTTCCATTAGGACCCCTTTGAAGCCTTTAATGTCCCCAAGTGCATGGACTTGTACTAGTGCCATAGTATGGCTCTGTACAACTCAAACTGTAAAATACTGAGTTTTTATGAAGAAAAAGATATATTTTCAAAATACATGGGTAGTATGATTTATTAGAGAAATATTCCCTGCAGTATAAAATAAAAACATCTAACATATAAGTGTCTTTACTTTTAGAATGGTACATATATTTCTTTTGCAACATGACACGTAACAATACAACCCTGAATTTTGTTTGATAACAGTTGTCCTTGCAATCAACTCTCTGTCCTTATGAAATAAACTGTGTGATATATAACAACATTTTAGCAAACGGTCTTGCAGAAAATGGTGCACTCAAACAGCCTCAGAGTCATCCATCTATCTTAATTCATGAACATTACACAACCGATCACAGAGCAATATTTTCACTGATTTAATAAAGATTGGACACTGATCTAACATTTATTCGTTGGACATTTATAAATTGAGGATAGATATATTTCTAGTGGAAAACATTGCTTGTACCCTTTCATGAAATTACTATTTAGTTTCATAGAATCTTGAACAAAATTGAGCTTCGAGGGCTACATGAGAAGAGACATAAGAGATGAAGTGTGACCAAGATACCACCAAAGACCAGGCAACATGCCATTTCCATGCATATTGCCATGGCCTCCACATTTCTCTACCTATGGTAAAAAGAAATGTCACTTTCTGTAGTTCTAGTGTATCTGTGAAGGTCCAACATCCCAACGGTAGAAATAGGAGGGGCCGAACTTCCTGTTCTGGTTCAGGTGCACCCCACATGACCCGGACATATTGCCGGATTGGCTGCTGAACAGACAATGTGGCAAATAATTGTCCTTAGATACTAGGCATGGCTGTGATTGGCCAAGGGGACACAGGTATAGTAGCGAGGGGCGTTAATTTATCTAGTTTGGGCACATCTGAACTCCAAAGCTGAATGGGAAGTTCAGATCTGCTCACCTATATCCAAAAGTTAAATGGAGGACATCCTTTTATAAGAGTTTTATAAAAATGCTTTAATAGAGAAAGTCTAAGAAATGCCATAAAGCACCTAGCATTTTTGTATTTATTCCTTGCAGTTGGGGGTTGGTTTTATTTGTGAACACAGGAACATAACCCAAATTTTGTGTGAAAATAAAGGGGAAAATGTTACAATAAACACATTGGCAAAAAAACAAAATTAGTCTTTTTATATATGTACCCCACGCACATGGTATAAATGTAAAGATAATTCTGCCAGAATGAGCACAATTTTGTTAAATCTCTACCAAAGTTTTTGTCTACTATAATAATTCAGTGATGTTTTTGAAAGTTATTATCCATTTCTTCCACTAAAATACCAATTCATTTCATAAAATGTCTACATGTCACCTTCATGAACATTTGTGTTTTTTGTCAGGAACCCTGCAAATATGAGCCCGCTGGACGCTGTATTCTTCATACTGTAAATACTACTCACCTCTACATTTTATAGGCAAGCTTCTACATTCTGGGAAAAGACAGAGAGTACATCTGGCACACTCTTGTTGATGAAGGCTTTGTTCCTTAATAGCTTCTTCTAAAGCCTGTAGTGCTGTTTTTAGTGCGGCTTCTAGGATTAATGTCCCCCTGTTAGAGAGGGCTGTCAAGAATACATTAACATATGATTGTAATTAAAAATGCAATACACAAGGAATCATATTGTAATCCAGGAAAAGTAGTGGAAGACAGTATGAACTATGAGATGATGGTTACATGGAATCACTGGTGTGTAAGATATCCGTCATTTATAGAGCCTTTATGTCACACTCCTGAGAGTGATTCATGCAATGTAATACGAGCACTTCCTAAACCATGACATAATATTAAAAGCTCTATATTCTCATTGGCCTTGTTCTACCATTACTGATTGGTAGAGACTCTTTCTAGGAAATGATGACAGCAACACATGATGTGTGAGTTTGGTAAAGTGCAGAGATTTCACCCTCGTGCCATGTTGCACCTGTTGCCCAGGACTCACCTTGTAAGACACTGGTTGGTAGTCTGTACTGGTCCTTACTCACTGGAGCACAGCAAATCAGCTGGGATGCCAGGTATGAAAGAGAAAGCGTTGTCCAGTAGAGGAGCATTTTACATAACCCAATTATTTGGTAGAAAAATTAATGAAATATTTCCCTCTGGGTTGTTATTATTTTCCAGTGTCCTTGTGCAGATGTCTCTCATTGCCTGCTGTCCACACTTAGTGTATAAGTCTCGCAGTCTGCTCTGCAGTCCTCCCTTATATACTGCTCACACCATTGACTCACTCTCTCTTCTTACGTCTCTGTCACTCCGCGGGCAGTGTTCTGTTTGTGTGTTGTCACTCTCCCTACTGCTTTTGTCTCATTGCAGATGACAGTTAGACAATACACAGCATGGATGGTGGAGCTGTATATGTGCAGGACCACAGGAGGGGGTTGTGGGGCAGAAAGGACAGTTCCCAAGCGTTCTGATAAACTGCTCAATTCATTAATGCTTTGACACAGATGCCAGGACAGGAGGAGGCGGTGGGAAGGGGTGTGCAGGGTGGATGGGGTGAGAAAATAGGGGTTTGTGTTCATTAGCACCAGGATTGTTCTTAAGCCTTGCTACATCATCCTCTATTATGATCAATTGGTTGGACTGTACTGTAAATGCACTCAGCCATGTAACATGTCACCTAACGTAAACCTGGTCTACAAAACTTCTGGATAATTTAAACTAAACATGGAAGACGCAGCGCAAGAGCCTGTGAGCTACCGTCCAATAAAATAACAAAAAAGGATTATAAACATAACACAGCGTTGTGTTCACAAGACTAGATAGCTACAACCTGGAGTGAATAACTCTCAGATTTATGATAAACTTCATACTATTAAACAGGTTGTCTGGAGATTGTATTGTCTTTTGTCTCTAATATTTGCTTCCAATCTTAAAATAAAGTAATATTCAGTTTTCATATGGCTATGATACCTAAATTAGCTTTATAGGAGGTAAAAGGAAACATGGAAACATACCAATACATTGTTTCTTATGCCAAAGGTAAACTTTTTAAAATTTATATATTAAAACATAATCTTGTCCATGGAAACCCATTTAATTATTGGAAAAACAGAGGTTAATTATGTGACATCAGGACAGACAAATAGGATGCTCCTAGAGAGGACCTGGCTGTAACTCACTGAGCTTGTGAAAGGAAAGAGGAAGAGACTGAAGGAAATTCAGGAAGGGGGTCATGAGTGCCAGCGCTGCCTGAATGGGGGCATTGTAGTCGGGAGCAGAGCGGGCGGCTCTATCAAAGCTGTGGCCTGCTGATCAGAAGAGAGCCGCTTCTCTTGATCATTTTCACGCTTTCATCCTTTCCAGTGAAATGATGTCGGTTCAGATCTCTTCGGTCCACAAGCCGGAGCTTTTGAAATAAAAATAAAAACAGATAGATGAAGATGTAGGGATGATAACAAATAAGGACAGAAACATAGGCTGGGTAAGAAGGCAAATACTCTCTGGCAATGAATGAAAGGCAATGGTAGCACAATGTAACTCTTGAGATAAATATAACACAATTATATCTGACAGCTGCTCACATCAATCTTAAAGTATTTTTTAATAAGCAAAAATCATCAACCCATGCAATGTTCTCCAGGAGGGTTGACTTGTCATGGGTAATCAAAAATAGCACCTGTTTGTTAAAGGTACTTACCTGCCACAAGAAGCAAAACAAGTAGCTAAATTCTTTGATCCACCACCGACCAAAGGTAGAAGTACCCTTGAAGGAAGCAGATCATTATACAAAAGAGGCTTTTCTCAGCTGGCTAAGTGAAAAGGTGATCTGTGCCCAGATCAATGCAATGCAAAACCAGGCCACCATGTGTGAGCTTGGTTATAACACTGTGCCATGCACCATACTGTAAGTCCGTGAGATAAAATTATGCAGACTGCAAGAATGATTTTTATTATTTTTTTGCCATTTTAAACACCTCAAATTTATATTGTTTTTTTCTGCTACGCAAAAGACAGCTCTTATATGAGTCAGGTAAACTGCTTTATTACTTACTGGTGGCAGCCCTTTTCTGCTTTTGCATTTCTATTCACTCCTTGCACTCAAAAAGTCATAAATGCGGCCATCATACTTTGTTTACAGAGACATAGGAGGGCTTGTTTTCTTTTGTGGCTTTTATTTTTCTGGTTTTCACTGTGCGGTCTACATGATACATTAGGCCAGAGTAAACTGCAAAAGCAGTTGGAGTTTGCCTTTTGAGTGTGCAGAGTGCGCCAGATTGTTGAAAACGCGGCACACGGTCTTCAATAATAGGTTGCAGCATGCACTGCTCAAGACAGAAAAAATGTGCACCAAAAGGGGCGAGTTAGTGCCGGACCAAACGCCACAATTTTGTCCAACGTGACCAAGGTGCACCACAAGTGGGCACCTGATTCATGAAGACCATGCGCCACAATTCATGAATCTGGCGCACCCTGCACACTCCACAGGCAAACTGCACATAGTGCAGATTGCACTGTTTTTGGTAAAAGTGGGCCACTGCGTGCAACACAATTCTGTAAAGTCACTTTATTAAATGTGTCCAAAACTCCAATAACTTTTCTGTCTTGTCGATAGCCGCGACATAAAACCGGCGCAAACACTTAAATTCATGTGCAAGCACCAAAGACATTCTTTTAAGTGCAACTTCAGACCAAACACCGGCACAGCTGAGTGTATAAGCAATGAGCAAAGTCACAATCCGAAGTCAACGTGAAAATGGTGTTTTCATAGAAACCTACACCAGGTTGAAATTTTTTTGCATAATACATGGTAGTGTCCACCATATAGGATAATTATTTTTATTCAGGGGGCATTAAGTGGTAGCCTTCTTGCTCATGATAAAGTGGTTACCATACATTTAAAAAATACCAGTCATTTCGGATGATTTTTGATATTGTGGAGGGGGGGGGATGTTGTTAACATCTTTCTAATATACTTCATCAAGAAATTCTACTTAGCTTGTTGAAGACAAGTCTCTTTCCTATCCTGTTTGTTACATAGCTGTGGGGGTTAACCCTTTCTGCTCTCTCCCTGGTTGTAGTATGCTATGAGCAATATTCTCAAAGATCAAGCTTAAAGTGAAGTGGTTTAACCAAACACAGGATGATTAGATGTGAGCTTATGCAGCCTCCATGGACACACACTGTAAAGGTTGGAATACACATCTCTATGGGAGGGAGTAGCCTGATTTTATTTTACAAACTATGCAGAATTTGTCAATGCAATACAATAGAAAAATGTTCACCACATCCCCCCTACACACAATATAAAATAATCTCTTTCTTTTAAATATTATTTTATTGTTTTTTTGGTAAAAAGAAATAACTTAAAATACAAAAAACATTGCATCAACAGTTGAGTGTCCGCAGAATGGCAAACATAACCGGACTGTGGGGCCAGAAAGTGGTGTTTCTGTACATAACAAGACATATCAAAGAACATGCATAGATTAAGAGGAACATACAGAGCATAAGATAATGGACATTGGGCAGGGTGGGCCCAACTCCATACCAAGAAATAAAAAAAGAAAATACAAGTACTGGACTTGTGTAGAGTGCTTCCCTACAAAAGAAATTGGAGGTGTTAGAGGGGAGTCCAGACAGGGAGCCAATATTTTTTGAAATTTCAGATGGTTACAATTGTGGAAGGCAGAGATCTCTTTCATCCTGCATAATTAGGAAACCTTTGTACAGTGGGAGGTGGGAGGTGAGGTAGGAGATCTTCTTGTGGTAGGAGAGTTGTAACTATAGAGGTTTGTTGAATCTCGTAGTGTGGGTTAGTGGAATTAGATTCAGGAACAACATTGCAGGGTTAAGTGGGGGTGCTCCTAGGATTAAGGCTACATTCACACGACCGTATGATTTCTCCAGTCCTGTATTTACAGGCCGTATGAGCCCGTATATACTTGACGTTTTTCATCCGTATGCAGCACGTATTTAACCCGTATTTTATACATGCCCATAGACTTCTAGGGCATACAGAACTGAAATACGGGAGAAAATAGGACATGCTCTATATTTTTATACGGCCAGTATACGGTACGTACACTCCAGTGTCAAAAACGGCAATATAAATGGTTGGACGTATTGTCCATTGAAATGAATGTGGCTGTATGTAACCCGTAAAAAAACGGTACGTATACGGCCATTTTCATACGTCCGTGTGAATGTAGCCTTAGTCAGCAACAAAAAAGGCAGTATAGCATCCCAGAAGGGGTGTATTTTAGTGTACTCCCACTATATGTGGAGATACGTGCCTTTTGAGTGTTGGCATCTCCAACATGAGTCGCTATAGTGGTGAAGAACCATTGGGGTTTTGTACCACCTACTCACTAGCTTGATTGATGTTTCTTGTAAGGTTATACATCTAGAGGGCCAATGACAATGTCACAGGATCTGTCAGGTTTCCCAGCTCTGTTAAGATAATTTTTTTTAGCCATATCAGGTCTCGAAAGTTGTCTCCCTGGTGGATTAGTTCCTTGAAGTTGGATTTCATATGTGGGTATGAGAGGGAGTCAGACAAAGAGTGTGGGGAAAGTCTGTGTAAGTTTGCTCAGGGAGGGGAAGGCTCCATAAAACATTACATTCCCAGTGGCTTTTTGGTTTAATGACATTTGCATAAGAACGTAGGGCAGAGTGGTTGAGGATTTCATTTCCAGGAGATCACCTTCCCTTGTAATAGGCAAGGGATGAGAAGTACGTCAGATCTTGAATGGGGCCTTAGTGATAATGTTTACTGAGGAAAAATGTTGTAGGTGTATGTAATGTGTGTTGGGTGAGGGAACAGTTAATAAGGGACTCTTCAATTAGGATGTGAAGTTTGGAGGAGCAATTTTTGTACCAGTCTACTATCCTACTAAAGTGAATGGCTTTGTAGAAAGTCTAAATATCGGGGAAGCTCCCCCCACCTAGCTGTTTAGGTTTTGTAAGAATGTTGTAGGATAACCTGTGACCTTCTCCTTTCCAGAGATAGTGGAGTATGACTCACTTTGCTGAAGAAGTGTTTAGGTATGAAGATGGGGAGGGTTTGTATGAAGTAGGTGATCTTGGAAATCATGACTATCGAAAAGAAGATTCAATGTGCCTAGCCATGAAATGTCAAGTGGTTAATCGGGTTCTGAATGGTCAGTATTAATGGGATCTAGTTTAGGCCTCATGCACAAGACCGTATGGCCTTTTCTGTTCTGTACATATGTGCTCATTCACACGGCCGTTCATGGGAACCTAAATGTAGGCGCAAATTTGCGGCTGCATATATGTCCGCATAGACCTCAATGGTGGGCCGGCGGTGGTACGGTGTCACACACCTCTATCTTTTTGCGAGTGTGCGGCCGTGCCACGCTGTTTCCTATGGAGGGAGGTGTGGTCACCTCCTCCTCACCTCCAGCATGGTGGGCATACCGTGCGTGAATGTAGCCTATGGCTATATTCTGGCAGTAAATACGGGATGTATTGCAACAGTACGGAAACCTATTTCCCCGTTTCTGTACTGTCTCTGTATAAAATATGGTGGGCTGGCGATTCTATGGTATTTTATTGGAAATAAAAGCTAATTTCCCCCAATTAAATAATATAAAGCTCCTATTGTTTAATTAACATTGAGATTCTCCCACATGTTTAACTATATACAGATTTACAGCCCCAAAATGTTATTTTAAATACAGCCCCTCCTATATTTATATTATATACAGCCCCCTTCCTTATTGATATGCTTTACCCTCAATTTATATTATATACAGCCCACCTTGATTATATAATATGTAGTTAAATTATGGTTAAAAGCCACCACCGGGTTATATAATGTCCAGTTCACCTCCCATATTATATAATGCAGCCCCTGTTATGTTATATACAGCCTCCCTTATTGTAAAATAAATGAGCCCCTTACATAATATGTAGTCCCCTTATTATATGATATACAGCCCCATTATTATATTATACACAGCCCCATTATTATATTATACACAGTCCCCTTATTCTATAATATGCAGACACTTATTCTATAATATACAGCCCCCTTATTCTATAATATGCAGACCCTTATTCTATAATATACAGCCCCCTTATTCTGATATACAGACCCGCTTATTATATAATATGTAGCCCTTTGTATGATTTACAGCCTCCCTTATTTTATTATATACAGCCTCCTTTTCTTACATATTCAGCCCCCATTTTCTATTATACACAGACCCTTTTTTGATTATGTATAGACCCTCTTTTCTGTTATATACCGCCCCTTTTTTTAATATATACAATCCCTCTTTTCTATTATAAACAGCCCCACTTTTCTATTGTAAACAAACCCCCTTTTCTATTATGTACAGCCCCTATTTTCTATTATAAACAGCTCCCCTTTTCTATTGTATACAGCCCCCTTTTCTATTATGTACAGCCCCCCTTTTCTGTTATGTAAAGCCCCCTTTTCATTTTCATCCCGCCTCATGGCAGAAACGTCCCTGTCCACCGGCTAATGTGGATTCATCACTAAGCTGAATTTAAAGCATAACCTTCAAGAAAATTTAACTTAATTTAGAAAACATCATTTTTGAGAAAATTGCATAAATTAATAGTACAGATGTTATTAGTAAATTATGTAATATACTTTATTTAACCCCATTAAGGCCAAAGTTTTTAGTTTTTCATTTTTCACTCATTTCCTTCCACAAGTCATAACCTTTTGATATCTTTCATTGCAAGGTTATAAGAGGACTTATTGCTTTTTCTAGTGGCACAATTTTATATTTGTGCCGTTACAGCACAGTGTGTGTATACCCCTATGAAGGGGGGGGGGGTTGGTGCAAAAAATGCTCCAAAGTCCAGATACAAGACTAGTGTAGATATCCAAAAAAACTGAAGCAGAACTCCAATATCGATAAGTAGAGATCGGCAAATTTTTTAAAAATTAGATTCGCCGAGTTCGCAGAATTTTACGAAAAAATTTGATTCGACCTGAATCGCATCATGACAAATCACGTTAAAAAACGTTTTAGAACGTATGCATAGGGAGCGTGGTTAAGACACGCACATGACAGCCGCCGCTCTTAGAATCGCTTTACTCTTCAATTCCATGGGCACTTACAGGGGCCAACTAAATAAGTGTAACGTGAAGCAGCCTGACAAGGTGATGTCTGTCACAGCTCGAAAGGACCGAGCTGAGGGCCAAAATCCCACTATATCATCAAAGAGTGCACTCTTTTTACACTGACATCAGATGATTCCATAGATTACAACAGAACCTGTTCTGTTAAACGCTGATATGCATTGACGTCACTGATCATTTTGCCCTTCCTTTCATCCATCAGTGTCCGCTTTCAATCGGTTAATAATCCATCAGTATTGCTAAAGCCAAAAACAAACAGGAGTGGATCCAAAACAGAGATGACCAGTAAATGGGATATTTGCTTTTAGCTTTTCATTCCTTCTGACAGATGCAATGAAGGGGAAAAACAAACATGGTGGCAACGTCATAGAGTGGTGGGTGGCAACGTCATAGAGTGGTGGAGGGTGAAGACAGCAGTATGGAAATCACATATTTTGCAGCATCTGTTCCAGGACATGAAGCAGTGGAATTATGTTATTCATCCCACAGTCCTGGCGACTGACTAATAACGTGGCCTCTTCAAAGGGCCTAAGCAAACGGCAGTTGTCATGCATGAGCTGCCAGTGGCTGACATCAAAGTTACACAGGGCAGTAACTTGCATCATCAATAAATCATTAATGGCTTTTCTCTGTTCATACAGGCGGTCTAACATATGGAGGCTGGAATTCCAACATTGCATATCAGCCTCTGTTGGGGGAGGCCGTTCTGCCACTGCAACTCAAGGAGGGTGTGCTTAGCTCTGTAAGAATGGATAAAGTGCATGCACAGTTTCCTGGCCATTTTTAAAATGTCTTGCAGATGGGTGGAAGACTTTAACCAGATTGAACATGTGCGCCATGCAGGGCACATGGACCATGCCTCCTCGGTGCAGCACGGACACCATGTTTTTCCCATTGTCTGTCACCGTGGTTCCAATTTGCAGTTATCACGGAGAAAGCCACATATTGATTTCTTCTTGCATGACGCGGAGCAGTTCCCCCCCTGTGTGACTTCATTTGCCCAGGCAATCCAGGTGTAGAACTGCGTGACACCGCTGTGCCCTGCACATGTGGTATGATGGAGCACCACTTAGACTTGTAGAGGCTGAGATGGTAGACAAGGAGGCGGACATTGGCGCAGGAGCAGAAGTTTGACAACGTGGAGGAGAAAGCGTCATCTTCTGTTCAAGTTGTTGGTGTGGCTGGGCGGGAAGCACATTCACCCAGTGGGCTGTAAAGGAACTGTATTGGCCCTGACCATAGTTACAGGTCCACGTCCGCGCTGCCGTGCACCTTGGAAGAAACCGATAAGCTCAAGGACTGGCCCACCTTCTGTTCTACATATTTGTGAAGGGCTGCTACTTCCTTTTTGAAAAAGAAATTTCGGCTTGGAACTCTCCACCTTGGTCGGCACAAGCCATTAGTTATCTGAAGGGTGCAGAGTGCATGACTTGGAAAGGGAGGGACTGCAGTCCAACTACTTGGACAAGAGCACGGTCATCTTCTGCACCTTAGGATGGCTGGACGCGTCTCTTTGTAATTGCCTTGTGCAATGACTGCTACCGCCATGCGTAACAAGGAGCAGGAGCATCTGGACCGGGAGATAATGTCAAAGACAAACAGCTCCCTTCGGGAGAGGTGCTGGAGCCTTGACTGGCTGAAATAGCATGTGTGCCACCTGGTGCTGCTGCTGTTGCTGCGGTGGCAGGATGAACCACCACATCTGAGACACGTTTCTCCCAGGCCATTGTATGGTGACGCTGCATGTGTTGACGCAGGGCCGTAATGCCAACGTTAGCTCCCTGGCCACGCTTCACTCTCTTCCCGCAGATTCTACATATAAACACTCGGCTCCTCTGGTGTCTTAAAAACTGCCACACCGCCAAATGGGTGATTTTACCGCCAACACTCTGTACTGAGTGACTACTAATGCCGCTGCCTCACTGAGACCCTGTGCCACTGCTTACTTGGACCTGCGAAGCATTTTTTTTTGCCATTTGGCTCCCGTCATCGCACTGCTGCCACCCTGCTGACTCATGGCTGCACTAGCGACTTGTACCCTCTTCTCCCTTGCTTCACCCAGCTCCCAAGTGCGATCGGCTACATCATCGATTTGTGTTTCCCTGTCACTGCTATTCTCCTCAACGGTCTCAGTATGCACAGCCTGACTACTTGTAAGTGCAACATAACTCCCCATCTCTACTTTCCTGTCTACTGCACGAAGTAGGGGATCTCTGCCCCACCTCTTCACTGTCAAGCAGCTGCTGACAGTCCTCAAAGACTTCGTCCTCACCCTATAATGGCGCTGAGCTCAGACCAACTAGTAGATGTCTGGCTGCGGGAAATGAACAGGACAGAGGCTAGTTGAGGACAGGTGAGGGCTGCTGACCTGGTCCTGGGCCATGCCAACTAAGTGTTGTATGTGACGAACCCATGGATTCTTGGCTGGGGATGTCAGATGTCATTTGGGAGCAAGTGGATGACCTAGTCAACCAATTGCGAACTTTTGGGATGTTCATCAACACACTGCCGCTAGATAACACTGGCAGTTCTGGCCTCACAGAGTCCCCAATGCTGCGACGTCCCCTTACTGTGCTGCGACCTTTGCCTGCTGCACCTGCCACCTCTTTGTCTGACATATTGGTTAATCAACTATGTTGATTTGACACAGATTTCTTGATATCTACTTTATCAACAAAAAACACTTGAAATTTGGGGTATACAGAACCTCAAAAACGGACACCCTGGAATTTGAGCAAAAATCACTCTAGCAACTATGTCGATTGGACACAGATGTTTTGCTATCAACTTTAGCAACAAAAAAGTATTAAAATTTTGGGTATACAGAAACCCCAAACGGACACCCTGGACTTTGAGCAAAAATCACTCCATCAGCTACTGAGTACAAGCAGCTGAATGACTGAATTGCAAATGGCCGTCTGTTTTTATAGGGCTGTGACATCACATAAGCCAGTCCCTGATTGGCTTATATGCCTGCACATGTGATCAAGCGCGTTCCTCCCTTCTTCCCAGAGTTCTCTGCCCCATGTAACATGTTGTGCTCGCGGTCATTTTTCTAATAAAGAGGGGAAAAAAATTCTATCCCACGAATCATTTTCCTGAAATTTGGACCGAATTCTGATTCGTTAGAATCGATTCGCCCATCTCTATTGATAAGGTAAAAATAGATGTGAAGTTTTCGTCTGTTCTAGAATAAACTTCACGTCTATTTTTACCTTATCGATATTGGATAATATATTTATTCTTGGTGCTGAATACTTCTTTTAATATGCAAAAATTTGGAAAAACACTAATCATTATATTATAAACATTAAGGATACTTGATTCTTGATATGTTGTTCCATCACATAAAATATCAAAATATATTTACGTTTGTGATTGTAACAATTATGAATAAGAAATTTCATGGTTATGAATATTTTTGCAACCTACTGTAGGTCACTCACATATCCATCCAGTCCATAAGAGCAATAATCTGTATCACAACAGAAGACTACATGCTTGACAGTGGGCTGTGGGAGACAAGGGAGGGGTATATGGGGGCAAGACAGCAGGGATAGCGTCCTGTATTTACATAGTTCTACAATAGAGATGAGCGAACACTAAAATGCTCGGGTACTCGTTATTCGAGACGAACTTTTCCCGATGCTCGAGTGCTCGTCTCGAATAACGAACCCCATTGAAGTCAATGGGAGACTCGAGCATTTTTCAAGGGGACCAAGGCTCTGCACAGGGAAGCTTGGCCAAACACCTGGGAACCTCAGAAAAGGATGGAAACACCACGGAAATGGACAGGAAACAGCAGGGGCAGCATGCATGGATGCCTCTGAGGCTGCATAATCGCACCATTATGCCAAAATTATGGGCAACAGCATGGCCATGACAGAGTGACAGAATGAAGCTAGATAGCATCTAAAACATCCAATAATTGACCCTGACACTATAGGGGACGGCATGCAGAGGCAGCGGCAGCAGCGGCAGGCATGGCAACATACCCTAAATGGACTCAGGCTTCAAACCAATGGGTAGCAGAGAGGAACCAAAGGAGGTGAGCAAGAAGCGCTCAAATAATATCGGTACATGATAAAAGTTTGCCAGTATATTTTGTGGATTACACAGCAGGGTGGCGACAAAGTTAACATGGAAGCCATGAAAACAACCCAAAATTCTGCCTGACACAGCTCGTTTGATAAGGGGACCATGTATGGAGGCAGTGAACTAGTAGTAGATTAAAGGTGCTGCAGTTAAAACTATGTTAGTTGGATCTTGGCATGGAGCTGGCGCTCCGCTGCCAGGCGAGCTTTCGCCAATCCAAGCCCCTGTCTCTAGGCTACTCCCCAAACAGCACTTCTAAGAACCTTTTGTATAAGATCAAGTGTAGTAGCGTTCTTATAAGTTTAGGATATGCCGGGTGAGGGGAATGTAAACAGATGCGCAAGAAGCGCTGAAATAATATCCCTAAATGGTAAAAGTTTGCAAGTATATTTTGGGGATTACACAGCAGGGTGGCGACAAAGTTAACAACTTTGATGTGGAATGCCCTGTAATAGCTCTTGGGCGGTGTGCCTTTTATCGCCTAGGCTCAGCAGTTTCAGCACCGCCTGCTGTCGCTTAGCGACGGCACTGCTGCTGTGCCTAGAGCTACCGACTGATGGCGCCATGCCCACGGATGGTAATTCGGAGGAGGAGGAGGTGGAGGAGGGGTGGGAGGAGGTATAGTAGGCCTTTGAGACCTGGACCGAGGTAGGCCCCGCAATTCTCTGCGTCGGCAGTATATGACCAGCCCCAGGGTCAGACTCGGTCCCAGCCTGCACCAAGTTAAGTGTAGTAGCGTTCTTATAAGTTTGGGATATGGCGGGTGAGGGGAATGTAAACAGATGCGCAAGAAGCGCATGATGCGCATGGAGCTGGCGCTCCGCTGCCAGGCGAGCTTTCGCCAATGCAAGCCCCTGTCTCTAGGCTACTCCCCAAACAGCACTTCTAAGAACCTTTTGTATAAGATCAAGTGTAGTAGCGTTCTTATAAGTTTAGGATATGCCGGGTGAGGGGAATGTAAACAGATGCGCAAGAAGCGCATGATGCGCATGGAGCTGGCGCTCCGCTGCCAGGCGAGCTTTCGCCAATTCAAGCCCCTGTCTCTAGGCTACTCCCCAAACAGCACTTCTAAGAACCTTTTGTATAAGATCAAGTGTAGTAGCGTTCTTATAAGTTTAGGATATGCCGGGTGAGGGGAATGTAAACAGATGCGCAAGAAGCGCATGATGCGCATGGAGCTGGCGCTCCGCTGCCAGGCGAGCTTTCGCCAATTCAAGCCCCTGTCTCTAGGCTACTCCCCAAACAGCACTTCTAAGAACCTTTTGTATAAGATCAAGTGTAGTAGCGTTCTTATAAGTTTAGGATATGCCGGGTGAGGGGAATGTAAACAGATGCGCAAGAAGCGCATGATGCGCATGGAGCTGGCGCTCCGCTGCCAGGCGAGCTTTCGCCAATTCAAGCCCCTGTCTCTAGGCTACTCCCCAAACAGCACTTCTAAGAACCTTTTGTATAAGATCAAGTGTAGTAGCGTTCTTATAAGTTTAGGATATGCCGGGTGAGGGGAATGTAAACAGATGCGCAAGAAGCGCATGATGCGCATGGAGCTGGCGCTCCGCTGCCAGGCGAGCTTTCGCCAATTCAAGCCCCTGTCTCTAGGCTACTCCCCAAACAGCACTTCTAAGAACCTTTTGTATAAGATCAAGTGTAGTAGCGTTCTTATAAGTTTAGGATATGCCGGGTGAGGGGAATGTAAACAGATGCGCAAGAAGCGCTGAAATAATATCCCTAAATGGTAAAAGTTTGCCAGTATATTTTGTGGATAACACAGCAGGGTGGCGACAAAGTTAACAACTTTGATGTGGAATCCATGAAAACAACCCAAATTTCTGCCTGACACACCTCGTTTGATAAAGGGACGATGTATGGAGGCAGCTATATGGACGACTTTTGGAGGTAGCAATGGAGACAACGTGTGGAGGCTGCTATGGAGACAATTTAATTTGGATAGTGCCTGTATGTGGCAGTCCCAAACATTTTTCAAACCAGAGGAGCAGGTAGGTGGCCCTCCAGTAAAATGGAATAGATTGAGTGCCTGTATGTGGCAGTCCCAAAAATGTTTCAAACCAGAGGAGCAGGTAGGTGGCCCTGCAGTAAAATGGAATAGATTGAGTGCCTGTATGTGGCAGTCCCAAAAATTTTTCAAACCAGAGGAGCAGGTAGGTGGCCCTCCAGTAAAATGGAATAGATTGAGTGCCTGTATGTGGCAGTCCCAAAAATGTTTCAAACCAGAGGAGCAGGTAGGTGGCCCTGCAGTAAAATGGAATAGATTGAGTGCCTGTATGTGGCACTCACAAAAATTGTTTCAAACAGAGGACCGGGTAGGTGGCCCTCCAGAAAAATTAAATGCATGAAGTACTATAGCAAGAGCCAGTGGGCCCTGTCAAAAAATAGCCATTTTCCTCTGCTTTACTGTACAAAGAGGAGGAGAAGGAGGAAAATGAGGAGGAGGAGGAGTGGATCAATTATTCAGGTTGAGCTTCCTTCACCTGGTGGAGATTGGAAATTCTGAGAAATCCAGCCTTTATTCATTTTAATAAGCGTCAGCCTGTCAGCGCTGTCAGTCGACAGGCGTGTACGCTTATCGGTGATGATGCCACCAGCTGCACTGAAAACCCGCTCGGACAAGACGCTAGCGGCAGGGCAGGCAAGAACCTCCAAGGCGTACAGCGCCAGTTCGTGCCACATGTCCAGCTTTGAAACCCAGTAGTTGTAGGGAGCTGTGTGATCATTTAGGACGATGGTATGGTCAGCTACGTACTCCCTCACCATCTTTCTGTAAAGATCAGCCCTACTCTGCCGAGACTGGGGACAGGTGACAGTGTCTTGCTGGGGTGACATAAAGCTGGCAAAAGCCTTGTAAAGCGTACCCTTGCCAGTGCTGGACAAGCTGCCTGCTCGCCTACTCTCCCTCGCTACTTGTCCCGCAGAACTACGCACTCTGCCGCTAGCGCTGTCAGAAGGTAAATACTGTTTCAGCTTGTGCACCAGGGCCTGCTGGTATTCATGCATTCTCACACTCCTTTCCTCTGCAGGGATGAGAGTGGAAAGATTTTGCTTGTACCGTGGGTCCAGGAGAGTGAACACCCAGTAATCGGTGCTGGAATAAATTCTTTGAACGCGAGGGTCACGGGATAGGCAGCCTAGCATGAAATCTGCCATATGCGCCAGAGTACCAACGCGTAAGAATTCACTCCCCTCACTGGCCTGACTGTCCATTTCCTCCTCCTCCAACTCCTCCAACTCCTCTTCTTCTGCCCATACACGCTGAACAGTGAAGGACTCAACAATGGTCCCCTCTTGTGTCTCGCCAACATTCTCCTCCTCTTCCTCCTCATCCTCCTCCACCTCCACCTCCTCCGATATGCGCTGAGAAACAGACCTCAGGGTGCTTTGGCTATCAACAAGGGAATATTCTTCCCCCGTCTCTTGTGACGAGCGCAAAGCTTCCGACTTCATGCTGACCAGAGAGTTTTTCAACAGGCCAAGCAGCGGGATGGTGAGGCTGATGATGGCGGCATCGCCACTGACCATCTGTGTTGACTCCTCAAAGTTACTCAGCACCTGACAGATATCAGACATCCACGTCCACTCCTCATTGTAGACTTGAGGAAGCTGACTGACCTGACTACCAGTTCTGGTGGAAGTTGACATCTGGCAGTCTACAATCGCTCTGCGCTGCTGGTAAACTCTGGATAACATGGTCAGTGTTGAATTCCACCTCGTGGGCACGTCGCACAACAGTCGGTGAGCGGGCAGTTGGAGGCGGCGCTGCGCTGCCCTGAGAGTGGCAGCATCTGGGCTGGACTTCCTGAAATGCGCACAGATGCGGCGCACCTTCGTGAGCAAATCAGACAGATTGGGGTATGTCTTGAGGAAACGCTGCACTATCAGATTTAACACATGGGCCAGGCATGGCACATGTGTCAGTCTGCCGAGTTGCAGAGCCGCCACCAGGTTACGGCCGTTGTCACACACAACCATTCCCGGCTTGAGGTTCAGCGGTGCCAGCCACAGATCAGTCTGCGCCGTGATGCCCTGTAATAGCTCTTGGGCGGTGTGCCTTTTGTCGCCTAGGCTCAGCAGTTTGAGCACCGCCTGCTGTCGCTTAGCGACGGCACTGCTGCTGTGCCTAGAGCTACCGACTGATGGCGCCGTGCCCACGGATGGTAGTTCGGAGGAGGAGGTGGAGGAGGGGTGGGAGGAGGAGGAGGCATAGTAGGCCTGAAACACCTGGACCGAGGTAGGCCCCGCAATCCTCGGCGTCGGCAGTATATGAGCAGCCCCAGGGTCAGACTCGGTCCCAGCCTCCACCAAGTTAACCCAATGTGCCGTCAGCGATATATAGTGGCCCTGCCCGGCAGCACTCGTCCACGTGTCCGTGGTCAGGTGGACCTTGTCAGAAACGGCGTTGGTCAGGGCACGGATGATGTTGTCTGACACGTGCTGGTGCAGGGCTGGGACGGCACATCGGGAAAAGTAGTGGCGGCTGGGGACCGAATACCGAGGGGCGGCCGCCGCCATGAGGTTGCGAAAGGCCTCGGTCTCTACTAGCCTATAGGGCAGCATCTCCAGGCTAAGCAATCTGGAGATGTGCACATTAAGGGCTTGGGCGTGCGGGTGGGTTGCACTATATTTGCGTTTCCGCTCCAGCGTCTGGGGTATGGAGAGCTGAACGCTGGTGGATGCTGTGGAGGATCGTGGAGGCGACGATGGGGTTTTTGTGGCAGGGTCCTGGGCAGGGGGCTGACTAGCAGCTGACACAGGGGAAGGAGCAGTGGTGTGCACGGCCGGAGGTGAACGGGCTTGTTGCCACTGAGTGGGGTGCTTAGCATTCATATGCCTGCGCATACTGGTGGTAGTTAAGCTAGTAGTGGTGGAACCCCTGCTGAGCCTGGTTTGGCAAATGTTGCACACCACAGTCCGTCGGTCATCCGGTGTTTCCTTAAAGAACCTCCACACTTCTGAAGATCTAGCCCTCGCCGCAAGAGCCCTCACCACGGGAGCTTCACTAGTTGACAGTGGCGCTGATGCACCAGCTCTGGCCCTGCCTCTCCGTCTGGCCCCACCACTGCCTCTTCCAACCTGTTCAGGTCGAGGACTCTCCTCCGTCTCAGAAGCACTGTGTTCACCCGGCCTCTCAACCCAGCTTGGGTCTGTCACCTCATCATCCTCCGATCCCTCAGTCTGCTCCCCCCTCGGACTTCCTGCCCTGACAACAACTTCCCCACTGTCTGACAACCGTGTCTCCTCATCGTCGGACACCTCTTTACACACTTCCACTACGTCAAGAAGGTCATCATCACCCACAGACTGTGACTGGTGGAAAACCTGGGCATCGGAAAATTGCTCAGCAGCAACCGGACAAGTGGTTTGTGACTGTGGGAAGGGTCCAGAAAACAGTTCCTCAGAGTATGCCGGTTCAAATGCCAAATTTTCCTGGGAGGGGGCAGACTGGGGGGGAGGAGGCTGAGGTGCAGGAGCTGGAGGAGTGGCGATTTCGGTGACATGGGTGGACTGCGTGGAAGACTGACTGGTGGTGGACAAATTGCTCGAAGCATTGTCAGCAATCCACGACATCACCTGTTCGCACTGTTCTGGCCTCAACAGTGCTCTACCACGAGTCCCAGTAACTTCAGACATGAACCTAGGGAGTGTAGCTCTGCGGCGTTCCCCTGCTCCCTCATCAGCAGGTGGTGTCTCACCCCGCCCAGGACCACGGCCTCTGACCCCTGCAGTAGTTGGACGCCCACGTCCCCGCCCTCGTCCTCTACCCCTAGCCCTCGGGTTAAACATTTTTAAAATGAGAGTTATAACTTTATTTTTTTTTTTACTTTTTTTTGTTTTTTTTTGTGTTTTTTTTTTTTTTTTGTGTTTTTTTTTTTTTTTGAGTTTTTAAAACCAAACAATGCTATCCTATTGCTATGGCTATTTTCTAGCCAAGTATCAAAGGAAGCACAGTACTATGCCAGATGAGATGACACTGAGTTATTGCCTAATAGAAATCCAACCCCTACTGAATTTTGCCACTTCGGCCTTTGCTATGGATATGTGCGCCACTAAGCGCAGAACACAGCGGTCGCAAGTCCCACTACAAATTGCTCAGAATTGGCAAGTACATGCACTGCAGAAACTACAGTCACCAGCAGATCAACCAGAAATCAAATATATAGAACGCTACTGTAGGCTTCAAGAAGCTGTTTGTATTCTCCTATGGCTATTTTCTAGCCAAGTATCAAAGGAAGCACAGTACTATGCCAGATGAGATGACACTGAGTTATTGCCTAATAGAAATCCAACCCCTACTGAATTTTGCCACTTCGGCCTTTGCTATGGATATGTGCGCCACTAAGCGCAGAACACAGCGGTCGCAAGTCCCACTACAAATTGCTCAGAATTGGCAAGTACATGCACTGCAGAAACTACAGTCACCAGCAGATCAACCAGAAATCAAATATATAGAACGCTACTGTAGGCTTCAAGAAGCTGTTTGTATTCTCCTATGGCTATTTTCTAGCCAAGTATCAAAGGAAGCACAGTACTATGCCAGATGAGATGACACTGAGTTATTGCCTAATAGAAATCCAACCCCTACTGAATTTTGCCACTTCGGCCTTTGCTATGGATATGTGCGCCACTAAGCGCAGAACACAGCGGTCGCAAGTCCCACTACAAATTGCTCAGAATTGGCAAGTACATGCACTGCAGAAACTACAGTCACCAGCAGATCAACCAGAAATCAAATATATAGAACGCTACTGTAGGCTTCAAGAAGCTGTTTGTATTCTCCTATGGCTATTTTCTAGCCAAGTATCAAAGGAAGCACAGTACTATGCCAGATGAGATGACACTGAGTTATTGCCTAATAGAAATCCAACCCCTACTGAATTTTGCCACTTCAGCCTTTGCTATGGATATGTGCGCCACTAAGCGCAGAACACAGCGGTCGCAAGTCCCACTACAAATTGCTCAGAATTGGCAAGTACATGCACTGCAGAAACTACAGTCACCAGCAGATCAACCAGAAATCAAATATATAGAACGCTACTGTAGGCTTCAAGAAGCTGTTTGTATTCTCCTATGGCTATTTTCTAGCCAAGTATCAAAGGAAGCACAGTACTATGCCAGATGAGATGACACTGAGTTATTGCCTAATAGAAATCCAACCCCTACTGAATTTTGCCACTTCAGCCTTTGCTATGGATATGTGCGCCACTAAGCGCAGAACACAGCGGTCGCAAGTCCCACTACAAATTGCTCAGAATTGGCAAGTACATGCACTGCAGAAACTACAGTCACCAGCAGATCAACCAGAAATCAAATATATAGAACGCTACTGTAGGCTTCAAGAAGCTGTTTGTATTCTCCTATGGCTATTTTCTAGCCAAGTATCAAAGGAAGCACAGTACTATGCCAGATGAGATGACACTGAGTTATTGCCTAATAGAAATCCAACCCCTACTGAATTTTGCCACTTCAGCCTTTGCTATGGATATGTGCGCCACTAAGCGCAGAACACAGCGGTCACAAGTCCCACTACAAATTGCTCAGAATTGGCAAGTACATGCACTGCAGAAACTACAGTCACCAGCAGATCAACCAGAAATCAAATATATAGAACGCTACTGTAGGCTTCAAGAAGCTGTTTGTATTCTCCTATGGCTATTTTCTAGCCAAGTATCAAAGGAAGCACAGTACTATGCCAGATGAGATGACACTGAGTTATTGCCTAATAGAAATCCAACCCCTACTGAATTTTGCCACTTCAGCCTTTGCTATGGATATGTGCGCCACTAAGCGCAGAACACAGCGGTCGCAAGTCCCACTACAAATTGCTCAGAATTGGCAAGTACATGCACTGCAGAAACTACAGTCACCAGCAGATCAACCAGAAATCAAATATATAGAACGCTACTGTAGGCTTCAAGAAGCTGTTTGTATTCTCCTATGGCTATTTTCTAGCCAAGTATCAAAGGAAGCACAGTACTATGCCAGATGAGATGACACTGAGTTATTGCCTAATAGAAATCCAACCCCTACTGAATTTTCCCACTTCGGTCTTTGCTATGGATATGTGTGCCACTAAGAGCTAAACACAACGGTAGCAAGTCCCCCTGCTAATTCCTCACAAAATGGTAAAAGATGCAAATTAAAATAAAAAAAGTAGAACGTTATTGTAGCCCTAAGAAGGGCTGTTGGGTTCTTTGAGAATCACTCCTGCCTAACAGTAAGCTAATAGAACACCCTAACGCTTTCCCTGAGCAGCAGCAGCTCTCTCCCTAGCGGCATCCAGAGACAGAATGATCCGAGCAGCGCGGCCAGCGGCTAGTCTATCCCAGGGTCACCTGATCTGGCCAGCCAACCACTGCTATCGACGTGTAAGGGTACCACGTCATGCTGGGTGGAGTGCAGAGTCTCCTGGCTTGTGATTGGCTCTGTTTCTGGCCGCCAAAAAGCAAAACGGCGGGAGCTGCCATTTTCTCGAGCGGGCGAAGTATTCGTCCGAGTAACGAGCAGTTTCGAGTACCCTAATGCTCGACCGAGCATCAAGCTCGGACGAGCATGTTCGCTCATCTCTATTCTACAATTGACATCAATGTCATAACCTCCTCCCAAAACACTTGCAGGAAACTAGTACAGTTATTAATGGTCTTTGAAAAATGACTCAACATCTCCACCAACAGGAAGATAAGGGAACACACCACTGTTCTAAATAAAGCACTATTATAATTCCTATTAAGCATGTGCAGTATTTCAGAGAAAGCAGAATAGTGTGGGATTTATCACTTCAGTACTGAGTTGAGGATATACAGCTTGTTTCTCTGAGCAGTTTGTACAAGTAACACTATAGTATCACTATGGCTCACTGGTTATAGAAGGCACTACTGGTGCTGCAGGTTCTATTAAATCAGGGGTCAGGAACCTTTTTGGCTGAGAGAGCCATGAACGCCAAATATTTTAAAATATAATGTTTAATAATAATGTTCCTGAATAATGTTCGACCCTGGCTGCCACCGTGGACAAGTCGCGCCTGTGGAATGATCTGGTGGTACCACGCTACACCAAGACCATCCTGCTTTGGGGTGGGCTCTGGTGAAGACCGGGTGCCACTTAGATTTCGGTCCCAGGTGTCTGCTTACATCATCATCCACAGTGGTCCACTACACCAAATCTTGACACCCACCACATGCCTCCCAGTAGATAAGTAGCCCCAGCACAAACCCCCAAGTAAATAGGTAGCCACAGCACATGTCCCCCAGTATATAGGTAGCCAAAGCATATGCTTCCCAGGAGATAGGTAGGCACAGCACATACTCCCAGTAGATAGGTAGCTCCAGCACATACCCCCAGTAGATACATAGCCACAGCACATGCCCCCAAGTAGATAGGTAGCCACAGCACATGCCCCCTCCAGTAGATAGCCACAGCAAAATAAAAGAATATTCACTTACCAGCGCTCCCTGCGGCCAGCTCCTCATCGCTCCCATGCTCTTCTCTTTGACCCAGGCTTAGAAGATGGCGGCAATGGCGCCTGGGTGGTAGAAAGGACATAGGCAGCGGTAACATTGCTGCTTGTGTCCAGTAATCAGTCTAAGAGACACACCGCAGCCATCACTATTTATTAAAGATCTGTCTGAGAGCCAGAAACAGCCAACAAAAGAGCCATAGGTTCCCTACCCTTGTGCTAGATCAAAATATTTCTGCAGGCTGAGAAGTAAAATCATGTCAATATACTCTTGAGCCCTTTAAAGGGGTATTCCAATAACCTGCCTCTATCAGTCCTCGTGTACACAATTTTGTTTGCCCCTGGACGTGACACTGAACCTTCAGGGTCGGGTAGACATATTCGGGCTCATTTACTAAGGGACCGAATCACAATTTCTGATTTGCGCCGAATTGTCCCAGGATTTTGCCGCATCGCCGCCTGCTTTCACGTGACAGAAATCGGGGGGCATATCCGTCGGACAACCTGACGGATTCGGAAAAAACGCAGTATTTAAAAAAGAATTTATGTCGCAAGATCAGCACTTACATGCACGGGGGCGAAGAAGGTGAACTCCGGCGGACCTTGGCGCAGCAGCGACACCTGGTGGATATCGGGCGCACGGACCTTAGTGAATCCTGGCATCCCCAGGCAAGCTCACACAGAGACTTCATGCCGGCAAGCAACACATTGGGAGGAGAGTATAGCTTCATATAGGATGATAAGGTCTTTATCCAGGGGAGGGGGATGGCAATGCAGGGTGTATGGCAGGGCTCTTATAGCAGAGCTGAGAATGTAATATGTAATATGCATCTCATGGATCTCATCATCTCTCATCTAACTTTCCAAGTGTCAGACACTAGTAGAATGTCCAGAAGCTAAATGAAAGTGCATATAAACCTGTACGCTGATAATCTAAGCATATTGTCAGCACACAGCATCTCATAGCACAGAGGTATAATGAAGTGTCTGCTTAGAGAGCTAAAAAAAGCAATAAAACTGAGAAAAATTGTAAAGTAAGGGGTTTAAAATTATCTTTATTGTGTAAACATCACTAGAGGATTGAAATTAGTAGCTGTAGCTCCCGTTCCAAAGCATGGCTACTCCCAGCCCCACTAGCCTCTAGAGGAAATTTGCATAAATAAAATATAAAATTTTTTATTATGTTCTGCTGGATTGAAAGTTTAAACGAAATTAAGGATGGCTAATGATGGTAGCCATCTACCATCGGATCTACCTTATTAGGTACATCCCGGATTGTAGGTTGCTTTAGAAAGAAATGCAAAAGGTTTTATCAAAACATGTTATTTTTGCATATCATCAAATTCCAAATGCAGTGAAAATAGTGAAAAAACGTTTTCTTGTGGGCTTGTATTTTACAGCTTTCACTGTGCGCCACAAATGACAGGTCTACTTTATTCTTTGGGTCGGTACGATCATAAGGATAACAAGTTTGTATAGGTTTTATGATGTTTTCATACATTTACAAAAATTAAAACCTCCTGTACAAATTTTTTTTTAATTTTGCCATCTTCTGGTGCCAATAACTTTTTCATACTTTGGTGTATGGAGCTGTGGGTGATGTAATTTTTGCGACTTTTGATGGTGTCTTCATGTCTATAATTTTTAGGACTGTACGACCTTTTAATCACTTTTATTGATTTTTTTATATTTTTCAAAATGGCAAAAAAGTGCCATTTTCGACTTTGGGAGCTATTTTCTGTTACGGGGTTAAACGCAGTGAAAAACCATTGTTATATTTTGATAAATCGGGCATTTTCGGACGTGGGGATACCTAATGTGTTTATGATTTTTACTGTTTATTAATATTTATATAGCAGTTCTAGGGAAAGGGGGGTGATTTGAATTTTTTGGGTTTTTTATTATAATTTTTTTTTACATTTTTTTTTATCTTTACTTTTACTATTAACCCTAGGTACTTTAACCCTAGGTTGTCTGATCTATCCTATCATATACTGCCATACTACAGTATGGCAGTATATGTGGATTTTACTCCCCATTCATTACAATGTGCTGACATTGTAATGAATGAGTTAAAACGAAGTAGCCTCGGGTCTTCTGAAGACCCGAGGCTACCATGGCAATGAATTGCCGCTCCCCGATGACGTCACGGGGAGCGACGATTCGCGACAAGATGGCGGCACCATGGCGGCGCATCTTTTTGAAGCCACTGACACCATTGCCGGCCGAGATCGTCGGGAAAACACCCGCAATATGCAGCAAAGACTTACCGTCTATGGAGAGGGCTCAGCCCAGGAGCCCTCTCCATGCACTGGGACCCGGGAGGGGGTTTAATTATTATTTTAGACCCCATAAGGGGTCTGATCACTTATACAATACAGGCAGTCCTCGTGTTTCGTACAAGATAGGTTCTGTAGGTTTGTTCGAATTTGTATGTAAGTCGGAACTGTATATTTTATAACTGTAACCCCGGCCAAATTTTTTTTGACCTCTGTGACAATTGGATTTTAAAAATGTTGGATTGTCATAAGCACCAGGATTAACAATAAGCTTAATTGCAGACAGCTGTGATAACTGTTATAGTTGATTATTGTAGCCTGGGGGTAAAGTACAGTAAATTACCAACATCCAGAGGTCCGTTTGTAACTAGGTCCTCTGTAAGTCGGGTGTTCTGAAGTAGGGGACCCTCTCTATACTACAATGCAACCGTATTGCAGAATATTGTGAATATAGTGCCTCTCTAAATAAAATTTTTGAATCATAAGTTTTATCAGGATTCAGTCCTTTTGCACCTTTGTTGGACACCACTGAAACCTGGCTACTGAACAAGGAAGAGAGACGGTAAATGCTATACTATATTCTGGGCGTACTCTATGGGTTCTCTTTGCAAATCGAACGTGTGAAATGAGAAGTACAGGTGATATACAACCACCACAATAACAGATTATGATTTACTAGATATGTTTGGAAAACAATGTGATAACATGAAAAATTGCAACATCTGTAAAGGGGAAAAGAAAGAGGAAGTTGCACAGTCAAGAAAATCCCAGTGTGAGATAATTCTTCTATATTTGGCTTCATACGGTTATAACCTTTGAACACTTTAACTTACCAAATAGATTTTGAATTTTTTTTTTTCTGTCTCATTGTAATTCATGTTAGTTGTAAAATTTGGCTGTTACCAAATATATCAGCCAATTATTTTCTGAAAAATATGTCTGCTTTATGTTTTCATAATTTTTTTTAAATGCCTTCATATGTAATTACGAGTTTTTATGACAATTTCAGTATTGCATTTTTGTAGATCATTTTTGTTTTTAAAAAACGTTTTGACATATATAATATTAGAAACCCTGTATGACCCCGTTTTTAAAACTGCACTCCAACCAATTAAAAACAGCTTGTACAAAGCTTTTTAACCCTTTTATAGCTTCATAGTAACTTAAACAAAATGGTGCAATTTAGCATGGTCTAATTTTGTCAGTAATATGTTAATTTAGCACTAAAATGTGCACATTCACAAAAGATAAAAGGAGAAAGTCTATCTTAAAATTTGTTATGTAATTTCTTCCATGTACGGAGACCCCCCATGTGGGTGTTTATGGTCACACAGCAGGGTGCTGATGGGAAGGAGGGTTATAAAGTAGACAGTTTTTCCCTACAAGGTACAATACAGAACAGTACAGAAGGACACACCTTCTCATTCAACCAGTTGTCTGTATTTTCTTGACTATAAAAATTGTAGATTCACACTGAAGGCATCAAAACTATGAATTAACACATGTGGCAATATATACTTAACACGAGTGTAAAACAATTGAAAATATGTCTTATATTCTAGATTCTTCAAAGTAGCCACCTTTTGCTTTGATTACTATTTTACACACTCTTGGCATTCTCTTGATCACCTTAAATGATCTTCCAACAGTCATGAAGGAGTTCCCAGAGATACTTAGCACTTGTTGGCCCTTTGCCTTCACTCTGCAGCCCAGCTCACCCCAAACCGTCTCGATTGGGTACAGCTCTGGTGGCTGTGGAGGCCAGGTCATCTGGCGGAGCACCCCATCACTCTCATTCTTGATCAAATAGCCCTTACACAGCTTGGAGGTGTTTTTGGGGTCATTGTCCTGTTGAAAAATAAATGATGGTCCAACTAAATGCAAACCGGATGGAATAGCATGCCACTGCAAGATGCTGTGGTAACCATGCTGGTTCAGTATACATTAAATTTTGAATAAATCCCCAACAGTGTCACCAGAAAAGCACCCCCACACCATCACACCTCCTTCTCTATCACCTTCATTCGTTCACCTTTCCTGGGTCGCACACAAACACGATGGTTGGAACCAAAGATCTCAAATTTGGACTCATCAGACCAAAACACAGATTTTCACTGGTCTAATGTCCATTCCTTGTGTTCTTTAGCCCAAACTAGTCCCTTGTACTTGGAGCCTGTCCTTAGCAGTGGTTTCCTAGCAGCGATGTTACCATGAAGGCTGCTGCACACAGTCTCCTCTTAACAGTTATTGTAGAGATGTGTCTTCTGCTAGACCTCTGTGTGCCAGTGACCTGGTCTCAAATCTGAGTTGGAGTTGATCTGCGATTTCTGAGGCTGGTGACTCGGATAAACTTATCCTCCGCAGCAGAGGTGACTCTTGGTGTTCCTTTCCTGGGACGGTCCTCATGTGAGCCAGTTCCTTTGTAGCACTTGTTGGTTTACGTAACTGCACTTGGGGACACTTTTAAAGTTTCCCAATTTTTCGGACTGACTGACCTTCATTTCTTAAAGTAAAAATGGTCATTCATTTTTCTTTACTTAGCTGCTGTTTCTATTTAGTAGGACTGCTGTGTATCCACCTGACTTCTGCACAACACAACTGATGGTCCAAACCCCATTTCTAAGGCAAGAATGGCACACCTGTGATGTGAAAACCTTTTCAGGTGATTACCTCTTGAAGCTCATCAAGAGAATGCCAAGAGTGTGCAAAGCAGTAATCCAAGTAAAAGGTGGCTACTTTGAAGAACTACTTTGATTTTGACGATACTATATTTAAAGGGATTGTCCTCTTTCAGCAAATAATTGATATGGTTTTTGTAAGGAAAAGTTTTACAATTTTCCAATATACTTTCTGTATCAATTTCTAATGGTTTTCTAGATCTTTGCTTGCTGTCCTGCCATAAAAACTTCTATTTTTACTTCCAGTGGATAGATATCTGTCCATGTGATATGATGGACATGAAGGAGCATGAGCAGCTCCTCTTACTCCCTGTGATGCTAACGGCTCGTGCACCTGCGTGTCCACCACATCACATGGAGAGATTTTTATCCACTGGAAGGAAACATAGAAGTTTTCTAAAGCAGGACAGCAAGCGGAGATCTAGAAAACTGTGAGTAAATGATACAGAAGTATACTGGAAAATTGTATAACTTTTCCTTAAACAAACCATATCAAATATTTGCTGAACATGGACAACCCCTTTAAGTATTTTTCTTACTTATTACTAAATTTACAGAATAAACGTAATGTAGCAAAAAAAATCTAATGTTCAACCTTCTGTAATACGTCAAAACCAATATGACAGTTTTTATTATTGCCTGTTAGGCCCCTTCCACACTTGCGTTGCAGATCACGTCAGAGTTTGATCAGGGTGCGATCAGGGTTTGGTCAGTGAAAAACGCACATTTTGCATCAGAGTGCAATCAGTTTTCAGTCAGAGTTTGTTCAGTGTCTCAGTTTTTCATGCGCGTTTTTGATGCAATTTCAATGCAATTTCAATGCGTTTTTCACGCGCAGAAAATGCGCGTGGAATGGACTCAGGACTGAGCTCTATCTTTTCTATGGCAATTGATGCGTGAAAAACGCATTGCACTTGCATTGCACTTGCAAGTGTCTCAGAGTGCAATGCGTTTTTGATGCGTCTCCATAGACTTGTATGGTGCGTTTTTCACTTACTTGACTTGCAAAAGTAGAGCATGTCGAGATTTAAACGTGCGATAAAAAAAACGCGCGTGTGCGCGTGAAAAAAAATGCAAGTCTGAAAAGACCCATTGGTTACAATGGGTCAGAGTGCAATGCAAGTTCTGCCCATCAAAAGTACGCGCAGAAAACGCGCGTGAAAAACGCAAGTGTGAAAGGGGCCTTATTGTCTATAGTTGAACACCAATTTCTCTCCTGTGAGTGTTTGGTTGATAATGGTATGATAATATTAGATTGTTGTATAATATGTAGATGTGAAGTACATATTTTTTGAGCACTATCACAAATGTTTACGAGCATAGGTTCAAGAACCTAATGACCATATTGTACTTAAACTGGTAAAAGTGCTTTTAACCTAACTGCTGCATATCCGGGGATCTTCTGTGACATCCCTTGTCCTGACACTTTCCAGGGAATGGCGGGGGGAGTGAAGGCATTACTATATGCATGCCTCCTCCGTAACAACTACAGGCAGTCCCCTACTTAAGAACACCCGACTTACAGACGACCCCTATTTACAAAAGGACCTTTGGTAATTGGTAACTTACTGAACTTTAGCCCTACAATAAATAGCTGTAACAGTTATTAAAGGTGTCTGCAATTAGGCTTCATTGTCAATCCTGATTCTTATGACAATACAAAATTTTTTTAATCCAGTTGTCACAGTGACCAAAAAAAATTTGTCTGGGGTTACAATTATAAAATTTAAAGTTCCGACTTACTTACAAATTGAACATAGGAACAAACCTACAGAACCTATCTTGCAACGGTTGGAGGGGTGAACCAAGGACATCCATATACTCCTTCCAACCCCTGCTGAGGGAGTGGATATGACAGAGGAGGCATGCATATAGTAATTCCTGTATGCCCTGTCCATCCATCGGAAGCCAGTAGGACATGAGGATTTAGATGAAGAATGTCTATAGATAAGAATGAAACAAGAAATTAAAAGAAATGTAATATTATACCATAATGTACTATTTAAATGTGTGAGGGACATTACTGGGGGGCTGTGTGAGGCATTACTGGGGGGGCTGTTGGGACATTCCTTGGGGCGTGTTCCCATGGGGCACTAAGATGGGCCTCGGCTGGAACGCATACGCTTTTCCAGTGAAACGCTTTCAATCGGTAACGAGCACCTTGTGTCTTGTATTGTTTAAATGCAAGGCATACATGTGAACATAGCCTTACAGTATTTTTGGGAGAGTGTTAGGGGCAGCAGCAGGAAAACATTGTCAGGACAATGAAGAACATAGGATGTCTGTGTGGTGAACTCCATGGAAATGTGGCTGTAGAGGAGACATGGGGATTCTGGGCCTAATGGGGAAGATAGAGGATGCATCACTGGATGTAACAAGTATGTAACATTTTTTCTGTGTTTTCTGTAGTGGTATATACCATCAGTAAAGTTGTTACTAAAAGTGTGATACAATACATTGGGGCCCGTACTTTGGATCTTTTACCATCCTAGCAATGCCCCTGGGTGGCCCATTGTGCAGTGACCTGCAAACTCTGTATTGGGCCTTCAGTGTTCCGGGGAGGTCTGAATTGTAGATCAATCAGCAGGGGTGTTGCTAGGATAAAAAATCTGGGGCCCGTGCCCCTGATCTTTTGGCCCGTGCCCTGGATCATCAGGACACTTGTCTCACTGTCAAGGGCGTCTGGCCCAGTCTCATCACTATCTGTAGATAGTGTAGAGTTCTGTAGTAGAGAATGGAGTTGTCAGAGAGCACAAGATGCTGACGCAGTAGATAGAGAACAACTACAGTGCGAGGACACATCATCTGCAGGAAATAGGGATTTTTCCTTTGTTGGCTGTAGCTGGATATAAGTACAGTTGTTATTAGCACGGGGTTGTGTACAGGAGAGGCAATACTTAAAGTGTGATACATATGCATTGGGGCCTGTGCCCTGGATCTTTTACCACCCTAACAACGCCCATGCCAATTAGTCCAATAATGGATTTGCATTGTTTCCTGTTTACATTGGCCTAGCTGATTCATAGAGACAGCTTTATCTGCTTCCTCAGTTTGTCGAATTTACATCCAACAACGATTATGAACTATTGTTTGTCAATTTTAGGGTGAAAAGTACAGGGTTAAAAAATGTCACGCGTGTCCATGACATTTTTTTTTATTACCTTTCTGATTATGGAGTCATCTCACTCTGTACTAGGTAATCTGTGTAAACAGTAAAATGGGAAATGTGTCAAGAAGATGAAGTTCTGTAAAGTCGACTTTTAAACCAGTTGACACGTGGCTGTAATGTATCAGGCTGGCTACATGACTGACATTCTAGAATAGCCTTTCTATTCATAGGGATGTGTAACAATTAACAGATACATGGCACATGCCTGCCATGGTGCTTCTATTTCTGGCACATAGAAAAGACTAGAAAAAGCTACAGCATCGCACATGTGTACATGACATGGATGTTCCTGGCCCAGTGCATCAAATGATTAATGTTGTACTTGCACAAAAGGGATTGCTGTTTTTCCTAATGCTAAATGTAAAGGTTTATTTATTCAATGCATTTTAAGGTACTAACATATACATATTGTATGTATTTAATGTACAAGGATTTCAATGTTATCTATAAACAGATTGTGGGATATTGGGACTACATTTTTGTTATATAGGGCATAAAACTAAAAAATCTGTTTTATTTTACGCTAGGACCTTTGGTTGTTCTACCTCCCTAAGCGTTATAATTAGAGATGAGCGAGCACTAAAATGCTCGAGTGCTCGTTATTCGAGACGAACTTTTCCAGATGCTCGAGTGCTCGTCTCGAATAACGAGCCCCATTGAAGTCAATGGGAGACTCGAGCATTTTTCAAAGGGACCATGGTTCGGGAATAAAATGTGTTAATTAATTGAAAAAGAATGTCTTCTGATAAGTTAGCAGATGTATGCAAACATCTGCAATCTATTCTTCACTGTTCCGCGCGTATATTATCTCCCGACAAGTTAACAGATGTGAAGAACAGTGAGGAATAGAATAAAAACAGTGAACACAGGATCATTTAAGTGAAAAACACAGTGAAGAATAGATTACAGATGTTCTGCACATCTGCTTACTTGTCGGGAGATACGCTGTCCCGTGCCCCGCTGCTCTCCGTGCCCCGCTGCTCTCCGTGCCCCGCTGCTCTCCGTGCCCCGCTGCTCTCCGTGCCCCGCTGCTCTCCGTGCCCCGCTGCTCTCCGTGCCCATGTCTCCGTGCCCCATGTCTCCGTGCCCCATGTCTCCGTGCCCCGCTGCTCTCCGTGCCCCGCTGCTCTCCGTGCCCCGCTGCTCTCCGTGCCCATGTCTCCGTGCCCCATGTCTCCGTGCCCCGCTGCTCTCCGTGCCCATGTCTCCGTGCCCCATGTCTCCGTGCCCCATGTCTCCGTGCCCCGCTGCTCTCCGTGCCCCGCTGCTCTCCGTGCCCATGTCTCCGTGCCCCATGTCTCCGTGCCCCGCTGCTCTCCGTGCCCATGTCTCCGTGCCCCATGTCTCCGTGCCCCATGTCTCCGTGCCCCGCTGCTCTCCGTGCCCCGCTGCTCTCCGTGCCCCGCTGCTCTCCGTGCCCCGCTGCTCTCCGTGCCCATGTCTCCGTGCCCCATGTCTCCGTGCCCCGCTGCTCTCCGTGCCCATGTCTCCGTGCCCCATGTCTCCGTGCCCCATGTCTCCGTGCCCCGCTGCTCTCCGTGCCCCGCTGCTCTCCGTGCCCATGTCTCCGTGCCCCATGTCTCCGTGCCCCGCTGCTCTCCGTGCCCATGTCTCCGTGCCCCATGTCTCCGTGCCCCGCTGCTCTCCGTGCCCATGTCTCCGTGCCCCATGTCTCCGTGCCCCGCTGCTCTCCGTGCCCCGCTGCTCTCCGTGCCCCGCTGCTCTCCGTGCCCCGCTGCTCTCCGTGCCCATGTCTCCGTGCCCCATGTCTCCGTGCCCCGCTGCTCTCCGTGCCCATGTCTCCGTGCCCCATGTCTCCGTGCCCCATGTCTCCGTGCCCCGCTGCTCTCCGTGCCCCGCTGCTCTCCGTGCCCATGTCTCCGTGCCCCATGTCTCCGTGCCCCGCTGCTCTCCGTGCCCATGTCTCCGTGCCCCATGTCTCCGTGCCCCGCTGCTCTCCGTGCCCATGTCTCCGTGCCCCATGTCTCCGTGCCCCGCTGCTCTCCGTGCCCCGCTGTCTCCGTGCCCCATGTCTCCGTGCCCCGCTGCTCTCCGTGCCCATGTCTCCGTGCCCCATGTCTCCGTGCCCCATGTCTCCGTGCCCCATGTCTCCGTGCTGCCGCTGCCCCATGTCTCTGTGCTGCCGCTGCCCGATGTCTCCGTGCTGCTCCCCGGTGTCTCTGTGCTGCTCCCCGGTGTCTCTGTGCTGCTCCCCGTTGTCTCTGTCCTGCTCACCGTGTTCTTCAATGTGTTCTTCACACATATATATTGTTCTTCACATACTATTTTGTTCGCACCGTTCCGCGCGTATCTTCCGACAAGTAAGCAGATGTGCCGAACATCTGTAATCTATTCTTCACTGTGTTCTTCACTGTGTTTTTCACTTAAATGATCCTGTGTTCACTGTGTTCACTGTTTTTATTCTATTCTTCATTGTTCTTCACTGTGTTTTTTTAATTAAATGCTCGATCTCGAGCAGGGGAAATACTCGTCCGAGCAACGAGCCGTCTCGAGTACCTTAATACTCGAACGAGCATCAAGCTCGGACGAGCATGTTCGCTCATCTCTAGTTATAATGTTTTGGCGAAGGAGAAAATAAATCAAACTTGCATATGTGAATTTGAGGAAGGGCCATCACTGAATGATCAGAGCCTGCAGCAGTCATAGGGAACATCACTTTGAGGCACTACAAGCTGTTAAGGGTGCAGCGTAACAGAGCAAGGCGAGGGCACACCCATACCGCCCAACAGGCCACTAACATACGGATGAGAGTTTGCCCTATGAGCTCTTGTCCCTAACATTATAATGTTTTAGAAGAATGTTGTAGAGAGAAGCACTATGATATCTAGTGGGGGTGGGGATGGGGATGTATAGTCATGCTCGGCCAAGACAAATGTGTACATGGTTGTGGCAGACAGGGAAGAAAGCTATAAGCCTTAGCGTTGAGGCTAAGTCATGCCCAAAATACACTGTAGGATTATAGGTTGGATTTGAAGGACCAGTATCTTTATTCAACCCTATTTAAAATGATACTATGAGGACCAAACTGTATGGGCACAGTGGCAAGTGGCAATAGTTTACTTGCAATTTTAAAAGAGTCATCCATTTTTTAGTTTTCTCTGTGCTCTTCTTAAATGGAAAGTGGAAGACAGAAAGGAGGCTCAGATGTAAACTAGACGTTAGAGGGATTTTTCTTAGAAGCAGCTTCATGGGAATATTCGCAATACTATAACTGGTTTATGTATTCTGGAGGAATATAATAAAATATTACAATATTGTAATATAATGGTAATTAAAAATAATATAATTCAAAATAATGGTATTTTAAAACTATAAAAAATGTGCAGCATATTTTCAGAGCTTTGTGCATTTCCAGAAGGTGACTGTGTAATTATTTACGTTTGGACGTCTTTTCCAGATAAAATAAAACCAGCTCATTGTTATGCAGTAAAAGTGCAGGTAATGAGTAATTATGAGAGCAAAGGTAGCTGATAATTGCCATAGATTCCCGATTGTGCTAAAATGACAAAGATCACAAAAAGTGACATATTAAAAATGGAAATATATTCAAGATCTAATGTACATTGCCCACAAATCATAATTACAGTGATAATGTGGAAAGTTCATGGTGGGTCTAAGGCTGGATGCATATTTCACCTATAGATTTGTCTGCAGCGATGTGTTAAATCCAACGTTAAAGATTACTTTGTGTAAGTACAAAATTCTAAAGGATACATTTCATCTCATTGCCACTGTATTTTTTATCAGTAAACAAAAAATGTATGAATGTGAATCAATCTCATACCAGGCACGTTGGCAGTAAGCTTTTATTCTCATATAGCAATATAACAAAAACACACCAAAAAAATAAAAGGTTATGACTAGAGATGAGCGAACATACTCGTCCGAGCTTGATGCTCGATCGAGCATTAGCGTACTCGTAACTGCTCGTTGCTCGGACGAGTATTTCGCCCGCTCGAGAAAATGGCAGCTCCCGCCGTTTTGCTTTTTGGCGGCCAGAAACAGAGCCAATCACAAGCCAGGAGACTCTGCACTCCACCCAGCATGACGTGGTACCCTTACACGTCGATAGCAGTGGTTGGCTGGCCAGATCAGGTGACCCTGGGATAGACTAGCCGCTGCCCGCGCTGCTCGGATCATTCTCTGTCTGGATGCCGCTAGGGAGAGAGCTGCTGCTGGTCAGGGAAAGCGTTAGGGTGTTCTATTAGCTTACTGTTAGGCAGGAGTGATTCTACAACAGCCCTTCTTAGGGCTACAATAACGTTATCCTTTTTTTTTTATTTGCTTGTGGCTGGGCTTGCTGGCACTAGTAGTGCAGCTAGTACCATATTGTGAGGAATTAGCAGGGGGACTTGCTACCGTTGTGTTCAGCTCTTAGTGACACACATATCCACCTCAAACACCAAAGTGGGAAAATTTATTAGGGGTTTGATTTCAATTAGGCACAGTCTGCCAGTTTCTTTTTATTTTACGTTTATTTTTTTAATAACTCAGTGTCATCTCATCTTGCATAGTAGTGTGCTTTAATACTTGGCTAGAAAATAGCCATAGGAGAATCCAAACGGCTTACTTACGCCTACAGTAGCGTTATATATATTTGATTTCTGGTTGATCTGCTGGTGGCTGTAGTTGTTGCAGTGCATCTACTAGCAAATTGTGAGCAATTTGGAGTGAGACTTGCGACCACTGTGTTTTGCGCTTAGTGACGCACATATCCATCGCAAAGACCGAAGTGGGAAAATTTATTAGGGCCCGGGGTTGGATTTCAATTAGGCACAGTCTGCCATTTCCTTTTTTATTTTACGTTTATTTTTTTCATAACTCAGCGTCATCTCATCTGGCATAGTAGTGTGCTTTAATACTTGGCTAGAAAATAGCCATAGGAGAATCCAAACGGCTTACTTACGCCTACAGTAGCGTTATATATATTTGATTTCTGGTTGATCTGCTGGTGGCTGTAGTTGTTGCAGTGCATCTACTAGCAAATTGTGAGCAATTTGGAGTGAGACTTGCGACCACTGTGTTTTGCGCTTAGTGACGCACATATCCATCGCAAAGACCGAAGTGGGAAAATTTATTAGGGCCCGGGGTTGGATTTCAATTAGGCACAGTCTGCCATTTCCTTTTTTATTTTACGTTTATTTTTTTCATAACTCAGCGTCATCTCATCTGGCATAGTAGTGTGCTTTAATACTTGGCTAGAAAATAGCCATAGGAGAATCCAAACGGCTTACTTACGCCTACAGTAGCGTTATATATATTTGATTTCTGGTTGATCTGCTGGTGGCTGTAGTTGTTGCAGTGCATCTACTAGCAAATTGTGAGCAATTTGGAGTGAGACTTGCGACCACTGTGTTTTGCGCTTAGTGACGCACATATCCATCGCAAAGACCGAAGTGGGAAAATTTATTAGGGCCCGGGGTTGGATTTCAATTAGGCACAGTCTGCCATTTCCTTTTTTATTTTACGTTTATTTTTTTCATAACTCAGCGTCATCTCATCTGGCATAGTAGTGTGCTTTAATACTTGGCTAGAAAATAGCCATAGGAGAATCCAAACGGCTTACTTACGCCTACAGTAGCGTTATATATATTTGATTTCTGGTTGATCTGCTGGTGGCTGTAGTTGTTGCAGTGCATCTACTAGCAAATTGTGAGCAATTTGGAGTGAGACTTGCGACCACTGTGTTTTGCGCTTAGTGACGCACATATCCATCGCAAAGACCGAAGTGGGAAAATTTATTAGGGCCCGGGGTTGGATTTCAATTAGGCACAGTCTGCCATTTCCTTTTTTATTTTACGTTTATTTTTTTCATAACTCAGCGTCATCTCATCTGGCATAGCAGTGTGCTTTCATACTTGGCTACAAAATAGCCATAGCAATAGGATAGCATCGTTTGGTTTTAAAAACTAAAAAACACACAAAAAAAAAAAAAACACAAAAAAAAGGTAAAAAAAAAATTAAAGTTATAACTCTCATTTTCAAAATGTTTAACCCGAGGGCTAGGGGTAGAGGACGAGGGCGGGGACGTGGGCGTCCAACTACTGCAGGGGTCAGAGGCCGTGGTCCTGGGCGGGGTGAGACACCACCTGCTGATGAGGGAGCAGGGGAACGCCGCAGAGCTACACTCCCTAGGTTCATGTCTGAAGTTACTGGGACTCGTGGTAGAGCACTGTTGAGGCCAGAACAGTGCGAATAGGTGATGTCGTGGATTGCCGACAATGCTTCGAGCAATTTGTCCACCAGTCAGTCTTCCACGCAGTCCACCCATGTCACCGAAATCGGCACTCCTCCAGCTCCTGCACCTCAGCCTCCTCCCCCCCAGTCTGCCCCCTCCCAGAAAAATTTGGCATTTGAACCGGCATACTCTGAGGAACTGTTTTCTGGACCCTTCCCACAGTCACAAACCACTTGTCCGGTTGCTGATGAGCAATTTTCCGATGCCCAGGTTTTCCACCAGTCGCAGTCTGTGGGTGATGATGACCTTGTTGACGTACTGGAAGAAGTGTGTAAAGAGGTGTCCGACGATGAGGAGACACGGTTGTCAGACAGTGGGGAAGTTGTTGTCAGGGCAGGAAGTCCGAGGGGGGAGCAGACTGAGGGATCGGAGGATGATGAGGTGACAGACCCAAGCTGGGTTGAGAGGCCGGGTGAACACAGTGCTTCTGAGACGGAGGAGAGTCCTCGACCAGAACAGGTTGGAAGAGGCAGTGGTGGGGCCAGACGGAGAGGCAGGGCCAGAGCTGGTGCATCAGCGCCAAATATGTCATATGGCACCATGGCGGCGCATCTTTTTGAAGCCACTGACACCATTGCCGGCCGAGATCGTCGGGAAAACACCCGCAATATGCAGCAAAGACTTACCGTCTATGGAGAGGGCTCAGCCCAGGAGCCCTCTCCATGCACTGGGACCCGGGAGGGGGTTTAATTATTATTTTAGACCCCATAAGGGGTCTGATCACTTATACAATACAGGCAGTCCTCGTGTTTCGTACAAGATAGGTTCTGTAGGTTTGTTCGAATTTGTATGTAAGTCGGAACTGTATATTTTATAACTGTAACCCCGGCCAAATTTTTTTTGACCTCTGTGACAATTGGATTTTAAAAATGTTGGATTGTCATAAGCACCAGGATTAACAATAAGCTTAATTGCAGACAGCTGTGATAACTGTTATAGTTGATTATTGTAGCCTGGGGGTAAAGTACAGTAAATTACCAACATCCAGAGGTCCGTTTGTAACTAGGTCCTCTGTAAGTCGGGTGTTCTGAAGTAGGGGACCCTCTCTATACTACAATGCAACCGTATTGCAGAATATTGTGAATATAGTGCCTCTCTAAATAAAATTTTTGAATCATAAGTTTTATCAGGATTCAGTCCTTTTGCACCTTTGTTGGACACCACTGAAACCTGGCTACTGAACAAGGAAGAGAGACGGTAAATGCTATACTATATTCTGGGCGTACTCTATGGGTTCTCTTTGCAAATCGAACGTGTGAAATGAGAAGTACAGGTGATATACAACCACCACAATAACAGATTATGATTTACTAGATATGTTTGGAAAACAATGTGATAACATGAAAAATTGCAACATCTGTAAAGGGGAAAAGAAAGAGGAAGTTGCACAGTCAAGAAAATCCCAGTGTGAGATAATTCTTCTATATTTGGCTTCATACGGTTATAACCTTTGAACACTTTAACTTACCAAATAGATTTTGAATTTTTTTTTTTCTGTCTCATTGTAATTCATGTTAGTTGTAAAATTTGGCTGTTACCAAATATATCAGCCAATTATTTTCTGAAAAATATGTCTGCTTTATGTTTTCATAATTTTTTTTAAATGCCTTCATATGTAATTACGAGTTTTTATGACAATTTCAGTATTGCATTTTTGTAGATCATTTTTGTTTTTAAAAAACGTTTTGACATATATAATATTAGAAACCCTGTATGACCCCGTTTTTAAAACTGCACTCCAACCAATTAAAAACAGCTTGTACAAAGCTTTTTAACCCTTTTATAGCTTCATAGTAACTTAAACAAAATGGTGCAATTTAGCATGGTCTAATTTTGTCAGTAATATGTTAATTTAGCACTAAAATGTGCACATTCACAAAAGATAAAAGGAGAAAGTCTATCTTAAAATTTGTTATGTAATTTCTTCCATGTACGGAGACCCCCCATGTGGGTGTTTATGGTCACACAGCAGGGTGCTGATGGGAAGGAGGGTTATAAAGTAGACAGTTTTTCCCTACAAGGTACAATACAGAACAGTACAGAAGGACACACCTTCTCATTCAACCAGTTGTCTGTATTTTCTTGACTATAAAAATTGTAGATTCACACTGAAGGCATCAAAACTATGAATTAACACATGTGGCAATATATACTTAACACGAGTGTAAAACAATTGAAAATATGTCTTATATTCTAGATTCTTCAAAGTAGCCACCTTTTGCTTTGATTACTATTTTACACACTCTTGGCATTCTCTTGATCACCTTAAATGATCTTCCAACAGTCATGAAGGAGTTCCCAGAGATACTTAGCACTTGTTGGCCCTTTGCCTTCACTCTGCAGCCCAGCTCACCCCAAACCGTCTCGATTGGGTACAGCTCTGGTGGCTGTGGAGGCCAGGTCATCTGGCGGAGCACCCCATCACTCTCATTCTTGATCAAATAGCCCTTACACAGCTTGGAGGTGTTTTTGGGGTCATTGTCCTGTTGAAAAATAAATGATGGTCCAACTAAATGCAAACCGGATGGAATAGCATGCCACTGCAAGATGCTGTGGTAACCATGCTGGTTCAGTATACATTAAATTTTGAATAAATCCCCAACAGTGTCACCAGAAAAGCACCCCCACACCATCACACCTCCTTCTCTATCACCTTCATTCGTTCACCTTTCCTGGGTCGCACACAAACACGATGGTTGGAACCAAAGATCTCAAATTTGGACTCATCAGACCAAAACACAGATTTTCACTGGTCTAATGTCCATTCCTTGTGTTCTTTAGCCCAAACTAGTCCCTTGTACTTGGAGCCTGTCCTTAGCAGTGGTTTCCTAGCAGCGATGTTACCATGAAGGCTGCTGCACACAGTCTCCTCTTAACAGTTATTGTAGAGATGTGTCTTCTGCTAGACCTCTGTGTGCCAGTGACCTGGTCTCAAATCTGAGTTGGAGTTGATCTGCGATTTCTGAGGCTGGTGACTCGGATAAACTTATCCTCCGCAGCAGAGGTGACTCTTGGTGTTCCTTTCCTGGGACGGTCCTCATGTGAGCCAGTTCCTTTGTAGCACTTGTTGGTTTACGTAACTGCACTTGGGGACACTTTTAAAGTTTCCCAATTTTTCGGACTGACTGACCTTCATTTCTTAAAGTAAAAATGGTCATTCATTTTTCTTTACTTAGCTGCTGTTTCTATTTAGTAGGACTGCTGTGTATCCACCTGACTTCTGCACAACACAACTGATGGTCCAAACCCCATTTCTAAGGCAAGAATGGCACACCTGTGATGTGAAAACCTTTTCAGGTGATTACCTCTTGAAGCTCATCAAGAGAATGCCAAGAGTGTGCAAAGCAGTAATCCAAGTAAAAGGTGGCTACTTTGAAGAACTACTTTGATTTTGACGATACTATATTTAAAGGGATTGTCCTCTTTCAGCAAATAATTGATATGGTTTTTGTAAGGAAAAGTTTTACAATTTTCCAATATACTTTCTGTATCAATTTCTAATGGTTTTCTAGATCTTTGCTTGCTGTCCTGCCATAAAAACTTCTATTTTTACTTCCAGTGGATAGATATCTGTCCATGTGATATGATGGACATGAAGGAGCATGAGCAGCTCCTCTTACTCCCTGTGATGCTAACGGCTCGTGCACCTGCGTGTCCACCACATCACATGGAGAGATTTTTATCCACTGGAAGGAAACATAGAAGTTTTCTAAAGCAGGACAGCAAGCGGAGATCTAGAAAACTGTGAGTAAATGATACAGAAGTATACTGGAAAATTGTATAACTTTTCCTTAAACAAACCATATCAAATATTTGCTGAACATGGACAACCCCTTTAAGTATTTTTCTTACTTATTACTAAATTTACAGAATAAACGTAATGTAGCAAAAAAAATCTAATGTTCAACCTTCTGTAATACGTCAAAACCAATATGACAGTTTTTATTATTGCCTGTTAGGCCCCTTCCACACTTGCGTTGCAGATCACGTCAGAGTTTGATCAGGGTGCGATCAGGGTTTGGTCAGTGAAAAACGCACATTTTGCATCAGAGTGCAATCAGTTTTCAGTCAGAGTTTGTTCAGTGTCTCAGTTTTTCATGCGCGTTTTTGATGCAATTTCAATGCAATTTCAATGCGTTTTTCACGCGCAGAAAATGCGCGTGGAATGGACTCAGGACTGAGCTCTATCTTTTCTATGGCAATTGATGCGTGAAAAACGCATTGCACTTGCATTGCACTTGCAAGTGTCTCAGAGTGCAATGCGTTTTTGATGCGTCTCCATAGACTTGTATGGTGCGTTTTTCACTTACTTGACTTGCAAAAGTAGAGCATGTCGAGATTTAAACGTGCGATAAAAAAAACGCGCGTGTGCGCGTGAAAAAAAATGCAAGTCTGAAAAGACCCATTGGTTACAATGGGTCAGAGTGCAATGCAAGTTCTGCCCATCAAAAGTACGCGCAGAAAACGCGCGTGAAAAACGCAAGTGTGAAAGGGGCCTTATTGTCTATAGTTGAACACCAATTTCTCTCCTGTGAGTGTTTGGTTGATAATGGTATGATAATATTAGATTGTTGTATAATATGTAGATGTGAAGTACATATTTTTTGAGCACTATCACAAATGTTTACGAGCATAGGTTCAAGAACCTAATGACCATATTGTACTTAAACTGGTAAAAGTGCTTTTAACCTAACTGCTGCATATCCGGGGATCTTCTGTGACATCCCTTGTCCTGACACTTTCCAGGGAATGGCGGGGGGAGTGAAGGCATTACTATATGCATGCCTCCTCCGTAACAACTACAGGCAGTCCCCTACTTAAGAACACCCGACTTACAGACGACCCCTATTTACAAAAGGACCTTTGGTAATTGGTAACTTACTGAACTTTAGCCCTACAATAAATAGCTGTAACAGTTATTAAAGGTGTCTGCAATTAGGCTTCATTGTCAATCCTGATTCTTATGACAATACAAAATTTTTTTAATCCAGTTGTCACAGTGACCAAAAAAAATTTGTCTGGGGTTACAATTATAAAATTTAAAGTTCCGACTTACTTACAAATTGAACATAGGAACAAACCTACAGAACCTATCTTGCAACGGTTGGAGGGGTGAACCAAGGACATCCATATACTCCTTCCAACCCCTGCTGAGGGAGTGGATATGACAGAGGAGGCATGCATATAGTAATTCCTGTATGCCCTGTCCATCCATCGGAAGCCAGTAGGACATGAGGATTTAGATGAAGAATGTCTATAGATAAGAATGAAACAAGAAATTAAAAGAAATGTAATATTATACCATAATGTACTATTTAAATGTGTGAGGGACATTACTGGGGGGCTGTGTGAGGCATTACTGGGGGGGCTGTTGGGACATTCCTTGGGGCGTGTTCCCATGGGGCACTAAGATGGGCCTCGGCTGGAACGCATACGCTTTTCCAGTGAAACGCTTTCAATCGGTAACGAGCACCTTGTGTCTTGTATTGTTTAAATGCAAGGCATACATGTGAACATAGCCTTACAGTATTTTTGGGAGAGTGTTAGGGGCAGCAGCAGGAAAACATTGTCAGGACAATGAAGAACATAGGATGTCTGTGTGGTGAACTCCATGGAAATGTGGCTGTAGAGGAGACATGGGGATTCTGGGCCTAATGGGGAAGATAGAGGATGCATCACTGGATGTAACAAGTATGTAACATTTTTTCTGTGTTTTCTGTAGTGGTATATACCATCAGTAAAGTTGTTACTAAAAGTGTGATACAATACATTGGGGCCCGTACTTTGGATCTTTTACCATCCTAGCAATGCCCCTGGGTGGCCCATTGTGCAGTGACCTGCAAACTCTGTATTGGGCCTTCAGTGTTCCGGGGAGGTCTGAATTGTAGATCAATCAGCAGGGGTGTTGCTAGGATAAAAAATCTGGGGCCCGTGCCCCTGATCTTTTGGCCCGTGCCCTGGATCATCAGGACACTTGTCTCACTGTCAAGGGCGTCTGGCCCAGTCTCATCACTATCTGTAGATAGTGTAGAGTTCTGTAGTAGAGAATGGAGTTGTCAGAGAGCACAAGATGCTGACGCAGTAGATAGAGAACAACTACAGTGCGAGGACACATCATCTGCAGGAAATAGGGATTTTTCCTTTGTTGGCTGTAGCTGGATATAAGTACAGTTGTTATTAGCACGGGGTTGTGTACAGGAGAGGCAATACTTAAAGTGTGATACATATGCATTGGGGCCTGTGCCCTGGATCTTTTACCACCCTAACAACGCCCATGCCAATTAGTCCAATAATGGATTTGCATTGTTTCCTGTTTACATTGGCCTAGCTGATTCATAGAGACAGCTTTATCTGCTTCCTCAGTTTGTCGAATTTACATCCAACAACGATTATGAACTATTGTTTGTCAATTTTAGGGTGAAAAGTACAGGGTTAAAAAATGTCACGCGTGTCCATGACATTTTTTTTTATTACCTTTCTGATTATGGAGTCATCTCACTCTGTACTAGGTAATCTGTGTAAACAGTAAAATGGGAAATGTGTCAAGAAGATGAAGTTCTGTAAAGTCGACTTTTAAACCAGTTGACACGTGGCTGTAATGTATCAGGCTGGCTACATGACTGACATTCTAGAATAGCCTTTCTATTCATAGGGATGTGTAACAATTAACAGATACATGGCACATGCCTGCCATGGTGCTTCTATTTCTGGCACATAGAAAAGACTAGAAAAAGCTACAGCATCGCACATGTGTACATGACATGGATGTTCCTGGCCCAGTGCATCAAATGATTAATGTTGTACTTGCACAAAAGGGATTGCTGTTTTTCCTAATGCTAAATGTAAAGGTTTATTTATTCAATGCATTTTAAGGTACTAACATATACATATTGTATGTATTTAATGTACAAGGATTTCAATGTTATCTATAAACAGATTGTGGGATATTGGGACTACATTTTTGTTATATAGGGCATAAAACTAAAAAATCTGTTTTATTTTACGCTAGGACCTTTGGTTGTTCTACCTCCCTAAGCGTTATAATTAGAGATGAGCGAGCACTAAAATGCTCGAGTGCTCGTTATTCGAGACGAACTTTTCCAGATGCTCGAGTGCTCGTCTCGAATAACGAGCCCCATTGAAGTCAATGGGAGACTCGAGCATTTTTCAAAGGGACCATGGTTCGGGAATAAAATGTGTTAATTAATTGAAAAAGAATGTCTTCTGATAAGTTAGCAGATGTATGCAAACATCTGCAATCTATTCTTCACTGTTCCGCGCGTATATTATCTCCCGACAAGTTAACAGATGTGAAGAACAGTGAGGAATAGAATAAAAACAGTGAACACAGGATCATTTAAGTGAAAAACACAGTGAAGAATAGATTACAGATGTTCTGCACATCTGCTTACTTGTCGGGAGATACGCTGTCCCGTGCCCCGCTGCTCTCCGTGCCCCGCTGCTCTCCGTGCCCCGCTGCTCTCCGTGCCCCGCTGCTCTCCGTGCCCCGCTGCTCTCCGTGCCCCGCTGCTCTCCGTGCCCATGTCTCCGTGCCCCATGTCTCCGTGCCCCATGTCTCCGTGCCCCGCTGCTCTCCGTGCCCCGCTGCTCTCCGTGCCCCGCTGCTCTCCGTGCCCATGTCTCCGTGCCCCATGTCTCCGTGCCCCGCTGCTCTCCGTGCCCATGTCTCCGTGCCCCATGTCTCCGTGCCCCATGTCTCCGTGCCCCGCTGCTCTCCGTGCCCCGCTGCTCTCCGTGCCCATGTCTCCGTGCCCCATGTCTCCGTGCCCCGCTGCTCTCCGTGCCCATGTCTCCGTGCCCCATGTCTCCGTGCCCCATGTCTCCGTGCCCCGCTGCTCTCCGTGCCCCGCTGCTCTCCGTGCCCCGCTGCTCTCCGTGCCCCGCTGCTCTCCGTGCCCATGTCTCCGTGCCCCATGTCTCCGTGCCCCGCTGCTCTCCGTGCCCATGTCTCCGTGCCCCATGTCTCCGTGCCCCATGTCTCCGTGCCCCGCTGCTCTCCGTGCCCCGCTGCTCTCCGTGCCCATGTCTCCGTGCCCCATGTCTCCGTGCCCCGCTGCTCTCCGTGCCCATGTCTCCGTGCCCCATGTCTCCGTGCCCCGCTGCTCTCCGTGCCCATGTCTCCGTGCCCCATGTCTCCGTGCCCCGCTGCTCTCCGTGCCCCGCTGCTCTCCGTGCCCCGCTGCTCTCCGTGCCCCGCTGCTCTCCGTGCCCATGTCTCCGTGCCCCATGTCTCCGTGCCCCGCTGCTCTCCGTGCCCATGTCTCCGTGCCCCATGTCTCCGTGCCCCATGTCTCCGTGCCCCGCTGCTCTCCGTGCCCCGCTGCTCTCCGTGCCCATGTCTCCGTGCCCCATGTCTCCGTGCCCCGCTGCTCTCCGTGCCCATGTCTCCGTGCCCCATGTCTCCGTGCCCCGCTGCTCTCCGTGCCCATGTCTCCGTGCCCCATGTCTCCGTGCCCCGCTGCTCTCCGTGCCCCGCTGTCTCCGTGCCCCATGTCTCCGTGCCCCGCTGCTCTCCGTGCCCATGTCTCCGTGCCCCATGTCTCCGTGCCCCATGTCTCCGTGCCCCATGTCTCCGTGCTGCCGCTGCCCCATGTCTCTGTGCTGCCGCTGCCCGATGTCTCCGTGCTGCTCCCCGGTGTCTCTGTGCTGCTCCCCGGTGTCTCTGTGCTGCTCCCCGTTGTCTCTGTCCTGCTCACCGTGTTCTTCAATGTGTTCTTCACACATATATATTGTTCTTCACATACTATTTTGTTCGCACCGTTCCGCGCGTATCTTCCGACAAGTAAGCAGATGTGCCGAACATCTGTAATCTATTCTTCACTGTGTTCTTCACTGTGTTTTTCACTTAAATGATCCTGTGTTCACTGTGTTCACTGTTTTTATTCTATTCTTCATTGTTCTTCACTGTGTTTTTTTAATTAAATGCTCGATCTCGAGCAGGGGAAATACTCGTCCGAGCAACGAGCCGTCTCGAGTACCTTAATACTCGAACGAGCATCAAGCTCGGACGAGCATGTTCGCTCATCTCTAGTTATAATGTTTTGGCGAAGGAGAAAATAAATCAAACTTGCATATGTGAATTTGAGGAAGGGCCATCACTGAATGATCAGAGCCTGCAGCAGTCATAGGGAACATCACTTTGAGGCACTACAAGCTGTTAAGGGTGCAGCGTAACAGAGCAAGGCGAGGGCACACCCATACCGCCCAACAGGCCACTAACATACGGATGAGAGTTTGCCCTATGAGCTCTTGTCCCTAACATTATAATGTTTTAGAAGAATGTTGTAGAGAGAAGCACTATGATATCTAGTGGGGGTGGGGATGGGGATGTATAGTCATGCTCGGCCAAGACAAATGTGTACATGGTTGTGGCAGACAGGGAAGAAAGCTATAAGCCTTAGCGTTGAGGCTAAGTCATGCCCAAAATACACTGTAGGATTATAGGTTGGATTTGAAGGACCAGTATCTTTATTCAACCCTATTTAAAATGATACTATGAGGACCAAACTGTATGGGCACAGTGGCAAGTGGCAATAGTTTACTTGCAATTTTAAAAGAGTCATCCATTTTTTAGTTTTCTCTGTGCTCTTCTTAAATGGAAAGTGGAAGACAGAAAGGAGGCTCAGATGTAAACTAGACGTTAGAGGGATTTTTCTTAGAAGCAGCTTCATGGGAATATTCGCAATACTATAACTGGTTTATGTATTCTGGAGGAATATAATAAAATATTACAATATTGTAATATAATGGTAATTAAAAATAATATAATTCAAAATAATGGTATTTTAAAACTATAAAAAATGTGCAGCATATTTTCAGAGCTTTGTGCATTTCCAGAAGGTGACTGTGTAATTATTTACGTTTGGACGTCTTTTCCAGATAAAATAAAACCAGCTCATTGTTATGCAGTAAAAGTGCAGGTAATGAGTAATTATGAGAGCAAAGGTAGCTGATAATTGCCATAGATTCCCGATTGTGCTAAAATGACAAAGATCACAAAAAGTGACATATTAAAAATGGAAATATATTCAAGATCTAATGTACATTGCCCACAAATCATAATTACAGTGATAATGTGGAAAGTTCATGGTGGGTCTAAGGCTGGATGCATATTTCACCTATAGATTTGTCTGCAGCGATGTGTTAAATCCAACGTTAAAGATTACTTTGTGTAAGTACAAAATTCTAAAGGATACATTTCATCTCATTGCCACTGTATTTTTTATCAGTAAACAAAAAATGTATGAATGTGAATCAATCTCATACCAGGCACGTTGGCAGTAAGCTTTTATTCTCATATAGCAATATAACAAAAACACACCAAAAAAATAAAAGGTTATGACTAGAGATGAGCGAACATACTCGTCCGAGCTTGATGCTCGATCGAGCATTAGCGTACTCGTAACTGCTCGTTGCTCGGACGAGTATTTCGCCCGCTCGAGAAAATGGCAGCTCCCGCCGTTTTGCTTTTTGGCGGCCAGAAACAGAGCCAATCACAAGCCAGGAGACTCTGCACTCCACCCAGCATGACGTGGTACCCTTACACGTCGATAGCAGTGGTTGGCTGGCCAGATCAGGTGACCCTGGGATAGACTAGCCGCTGCCCGCGCTGCTCGGATCATTCTCTGTCTGGATGCCGCTAGGGAGAGAGCTGCTGCTGGTCAGGGAAAGCGTTAGGGTGTTCTATTAGCTTACTGTTAGGCAGGAGTGATTCTACAACAGCCCTTCTTAGGGCTACAATAACGTTATCCTTTTTTTTTTATTTGCTTGTGGCTGGGCTTGCTGGCACTAGTAGTGCAGCTAGTACCATATTGTGAGGAATTAGCAGGGGGACTTGCTACCGTTGTGTTCAGCTCTTAGTGACACACATATCCACCTCAAACACCAAAGTGGGAAAATTTATTAGGGGTTTGATTTCAATTAGGCACAGTCTGCCAGTTTCTTTTTATTTTACGTTTATTTTTTTAATAACTCAGTGTCATCTCATCTTGCATAGTAGTGTGCTTTAATACTTGGCTAGAAAATAGCCATAGGAGAATCCAAACGGCTTACTTACGCCTACAGTAGCGTTATATATATTTGATTTCTGGTTGATCTGCTGGTGGCTGTAGTTGTTGCAGTGCATCTACTAGCAAATTGTGAGCAATTTGGAGTGAGACTTGCGACCACTGTGTTTTGCGCTTAGTGACGCACATATCCATCGCAAAGACCGAAGTGGGAAAATTTATTAGGGCCCGGGGTTGGATTTCAATTAGGCACAGTCTGCCATTTCCTTTTTTATTTTACGTTTATTTTTTTCATAACTCAGCGTCATCTCATCTGGCATAGTAGTGTGCTTTAATACTTGGCTAGAAAATAGCCATAGGAGAATCCAAACGGCTTACTTACGCCTACAGTAGCGTTATATATATTTGATTTCTGGTTGATCTGCTGGTGGCTGTAGTTGTTGCAGTGCATCTACTAGCAAATTGTGAGCAATTTGGAGTGAGACTTGCGACCACTGTGTTTTGCGCTTAGTGACGCACATATCCATCGCAAAGACCGAAGTGGGAAAATTTATTAGGGCCCGGGGTTGGATTTCAATTAGGCACAGTCTGCCATTTCCTTTTTTATTTTACGTTTATTTTTTTCATAACTCAGCGTCATCTCATCTGGCATAGTAGTGTGCTTTAATACTTGGCTAGAAAATAGCCATAGGAGAATCCAAACGGCTTACTTACGCCTACAGTAGCGTTATATATATTTGATTTCTGGTTGATCTGCTGGTGGCTGTAGTTGTTGCAGTGCATCTACTAGCAAATTGTGAGCAATTTGGAGTGAGACTTGCGACCACTGTGTTTTGCGCTTAGTGACGCACATATCCATCGCAAAGACCGAAGTGGGAAAATTTATTAGGGCCCGGGGTTGGATTTCAATTAGGCACAGTCTGCCATTTCCTTTTTTATTTTACGTTTATTTTTTTCATAACTCAGCGTCATCTCATCTGGCATAGTAGTGTGCTTTAATACTTGGCTAGAAAATAGCCATAGGAGAATCCAAACGGCTTACTTACGCCTACAGTAGCGTTATATATATTTGATTTCTGGTTGATCTGCTGGTGGCTGTAGTTGTTGCAGTGCATCTACTAGCAAATTGTGAGCAATTTGGAGTGAGACTTGCGACCACTGTGTTTTGCGCTTAGTGACGCACATATCCATCGCAAAGACCGAAGTGGGAAAATTTATTAGGGCCCGGGGTTGGATTTCAATTAGGCACAGTCTGCCATTTCCTTTTTTATTTTACGTTTATTTTTTTCATAACTCAGCGTCATCTCATCTGGCATAGCAGTGTGCTTTCATACTTGGCTACAAAATAGCCATAGCAATAGGATAGCATCGTTTGGTTTTAAAAACTAAAAAACACACAAAAAAAAAAAAAACACAAAAAAAAGGTAAAAAAAAAATTAAAGTTATAACTCTCATTTTCAAAATGTTTAACCCGAGGGCTAGGGGTAGAGGACGAGGGCGGGGACGTGGGCGTCCAACTACTGCAGGGGTCAGAGGCCGTGGTCCTGGGCGGGGTGAGACACCACCTGCTGATGAGGGAGCAGGGGAACGCCGCAGAGCTACACTCCCTAGGTTCATGTCTGAAGTTACTGGGACTCGTGGTAGAGCACTGTTGAGGCCAGAACAGTGCGAATAGGTGATGTCGTGGATTGCCGACAATGCTTCGAGCAATTTGTCCACCAGTCAGTCTTCCACGCAGTCCACCCATGTCACCGAAATCGGCACTCCTCCAGCTCCTGCACCTCAGCCTCCTCCCCCCCAGTCTGCCCCCTCCCAGAAAAATTTGGCATTTGAACCGGCATACTCTGAGGAACTGTTTTCTGGACCCTTCCCACAGTCACAAACCACTTGTCCGGTTGCTGATGAGCAATTTTCCGATGCCCAGGTTTTCCACCAGTCGCAGTCTGTGGGTGATGATGACCTTGTTGACGTACTGGAAGAAGTGTGTAAAGAGGTGTCCGACGATGAGGAGACACGGTTGTCAGACAGTGGGGAAGTTGTTGTCAGGGCAGGAAGTCCGAGGGGGGAGCAGACTGAGGGATCGGAGGATGATGAGGTGACAGACCCAAGCTGGGTTGAGAGGCCGGGTGAACACAGTGCTTCTGAGACGGAGGAGAGTCCTCGACCAGAACAGGTTGGAAGAGGCAGTGGTGGGGCCAGACGGAGAGGCAGGGCCAGAGCTGGTGCATCAGCGCCAAATATGTCAACTAGTGAAGCTCCCGTGGCGAGGGCTCCTGCGGCGAGGGCTAGATTTTCAGAAGTCTGGAGGTTCTTTAAGAAAACACCGGATGACCGACGGACTGTGGTGTGCCACATTTGCCAAACCAGGATCAGCAGGGGTTCCACCACTACTAGCTTAACTACCACCAGTATGCGCAGGCATATGAATGCTAAACACCCCACTCAGTGGCAACAAGCGCGTTCACCTCCGGCCGTGCACACCACTGCTCCTTCCCCTGTGTCAGCTGATAGTCAGCCCCCTGCCCAGGACCCTGCCACAAAAACCCCATCGTCGCCTCCACGATCCTCCACAGCATCCACCAGCGTTCAGCTCTCCATACCCCAGACGCTGGAGCGGAAACGCAAATATAGTGCAACCCACCCGCACGCCCAAGCCCTTAATGTGCACATCTCCAGATTGCTAAGCCTGGAGATGCTGCCCTGTAGGCTAGTAGAGACCGAGGCCTTTCGCAGCCTCATGGCGGCGGCCGCCCCTCGGTATTCGGTCCCCAGCCGCCACTACTTTTCCCGATGTGCCGTCCCAGCCCTGCACCAGCACGTGTCAGACAACATAATCCGTGCCCTGACCAACGCCGTTTCTGGCAAGGTCCACCTGACCACGGACACGTGGACGAGTGCTGCCGGGCAGGGCCACTATATATCGCTGACGGCACAATGGGTTAACTTGGTGGAGGCTGGGACCGAGTCTGACCCTGCGGCTGGTCATATAATGCCGACGCCGAGGATTGCGGGGCCTACCTCGGTCCAGGTGTTTCAGGCCTACTATGCCTCCTCCTCCTCCCACCCCTCCTCCACCTCCTCCTCCGAACGACCATCCGTGGGCATGGCGCCATCAGTCGGTAGCTCTAGGCACAGCAGCAGTGCCGTCGCTAAGCGACAGCAGGCGGTGCTCAAACTGCTGAGCCTAGGCGATAAAAGGCACACCGCCCAAGAACTATTACAGGGCATCACGGCGCAGACTGATCTGTGGCTGGCACCGCTGAACCTGAAGCCAGGCATGGTTGTGTGTGACAACGGCCGTAACCTGGTGGCGGCTCTGCAACTCGGCAGACTGACACATGTGCCATGCCTGGCCCATGTGTTAAATCTGATAGTTCAGCGTTTCCTCAAGACATACCCCAATCTGTCTGATTTGCTCACGAAGGTGCGCCGCATCTGTGCGCATTTCAGGAAGTCCAGCACAGATGCTGCCACTCTCAGGGCAGCGCAGCGCCGCCTCCAACTGCCCGCTCACCGACTGTTGTGCGACGTGCCCACGAGGTGGAATTCAACACTGACCATGTTATCCAGAGTTTACCAGCAGCGCCGAGCGATTGTAGACTGCCAGATGTCAACTTCCACCAGAACTGGTAGTCAGGTCAGTCAGCTTCCTCAAGTCTACAATGATATCTGTCAGGTGCTGAGTAACTTTGAGGAGTCAACACAGATGGTCAGTGGCGATGCCGCCATCATCAGCCTCACCATCCCGCTGCTTGGCCTGTTGAAAAACTCTCTGGTCAGCATGAAGTCGGAAGCTTTGCGCTCCTCACAAGAAACGGGGGAAGAAGATTACCTTGTTGATAGCCAAAGCACCCTTAGGTCTGTTTCTCAGCGCATATCGGAGGAGGTGGAGGAGGATGAGGAGGAAGAGGAGGAGAATGTTGGCGAGACACAAGAGGGGACCATTGTTGAGTCCTTCACTGTTGAGCGTGTATGGGCAGAAGAAGAGGAGTTGGAGGAGTTGGAGGAGGAGGAAATGGACAGTCAGGCCAGTGAGGGGAGTGAATTCTTACGCATTGGTACTCTGGCGCATATGGCAGATTTCATGCTAGGCTGCCTATCCCGTGACCCTCGCGTTCAAAGAATTTATTCCAGCACCGATTACTGGGTGTTCACTCTCCTGGACCCACGGTACAAGCAAAATCTTTCCACTCTCATCCCTGGAGAGGAAAGGAGTGTGAGAATGCATGAATACCAGCAGGCCCTGGTGCACAAGCTGAAACAGTATTTCCCTTCTGACAGCGCTAGCGGCAGAGTGCGTAGTTCTGCGGGACAAGTAGCGAGGGAGAGTAGGCGAGCAGGCAGCTTGTCCAGCACTGGCAAGGGTACGCTTTACAAGGCTTTTGCCAGCTTTATGTCACCCCAGCAAGACACTGTCACCTGTCCCCAGTCTCGGCAGAGTAGGGCTGATCTTTACAGAAAGATGGTGAGGGAGTACGTAGCTGACCATACCATCGTCCTAAATGATCACACAGCTCCCTACAACTACTGGGTTTCAAAGCTGGACATGTGGCACGAACTGGCGCTGTACGCCTTGGAGGTTCTTGCCTGCCCTGCCGCTAGCGTCTTGTCCGAGCGGGTTTTCAGTGCAGCTGGTGGCATCATCACCGATAAGCGTACACGCCTGTCGACTGACAGCGCTGACAGGCTGACGCTTATCAAGATGAATAAAGCCTGGATTTCTCCTAATTTCCAATCTCCACCAGGTGAAGGAAGCTCAACCTGAATAATTTATCCACTCCTCCTCCTCCTCATTTTCCTCCTTCTCCTCCTCTTTGTACAGTAAAGCAGAGGAAACTGGCTATTTTTTTACAGGGCCCACTGGCTCTCGCTATAGTACTTTATGCATTTAATTTTTATGGAGGGCCACCGACCCGGTCCTCTGTTTTAAACAATTTTTGGGAGTGCCACATACAGGCACTCAATCTATTCCGTTTTTCTGGAGGGCCACCTACCTGCTCCTCTGGTTTGAAAACTTTTTTGGACTGCCACATACAGGCACTCAATCTATTCCATTTTTCTGGAGGGCCACCTACCTGCTCCTCTGGTTTGAAAACTTTTTTGGACTGCCACATACAGGCACTATCCAAATTAAATTGTCTCCATAGCAGCCTCCACACGTTGTCTCCATTGCTACCTCCAAAAGTCATCCATATAGCTGCCTCCATACATCGTCCCTTTATCAAACGAGGTGTGTCAGGCAGAATTTTGGGTTGTTTTCATGGATTCCACATCAAAGTTGTTAACTTTGTCGCCACCCTGCTGTGTTATCCACAAAATACACTGGCAAACTTTTACCATTTACGGATATTATTTCAGCGCTTCTTGCGCATCTGTTTACATTCCCCTCACCCGCCATATCCTAAACTTATAAGAACGCTACTACACTTGATCTTATACAAAAGGTTCTTAGAAGTGCTGTTTGGGGAGTAGCCTAGAGACAGGGGCTTGGATTGGCGAAAGCTCGTCTGGCAGCGGAGCGCCAGCTCCATGCCAAGAACCAACTAACATAGTTTTAACTGCAGCACCTTTAATCTACTACTAGTTCACTGCCTCCATACATGGCCGCCTTATCAAACGTGCTGTGTCAGGCAGAATTTTGGGTTGTTTTCATGGCTTCCACAACAAACTTGTTAACTTTGTCGCCACCCTGCTGTGTAATCCTCAAAATATACTGGCAAACATTTACCATTTACAGATATTATTTCAGCGCTTCTTGCGCATCTGTTTACATTCCCCTCACCCGCCATATTCCAAACTTATAAGAACGCTACTACACTTAACTTGGTGCAGGCTGGGACCGAGTCTGACCCTGGGGCTGGTCATATACTGCCGACGCAGAGGATTGCGGGGCCTACCTCGGTCCAGGTGTTTCAGGCCTACTATGCCTCCTCCTCCTCCCACCCCTCCTCCTCCTCCTCCGAATTACCATCCGTGGGCATGGCGCCATCAGTCGGTAGCTCTAGGCACAGCAGCAGTGCCGTCGCTAAGCGACAGCAGGCGGTGCTCAAACTGCTGAGCCTAGGTGATAAAAGGCACACCGCCCAAGAGCTATTACAGGGCATTCCGCATCAAACTTGTTAACTTTGTCGCCACCGTGCTGTGTAAGCCACAAAATATACTGGAAAACTTTTTTCATTTACGGATATTATTTCAGCGCTTCTTGCGCAGATGTTTACATTCCCCTCACCCGCCATATCCCAAACTTATAAGAACGCTACTACACTTGATCTTATACAAAAGGTTCTTAGAAGTGCTGTTTGGGGAGTAGCCTAGAGACAGGGGCTTGGATGGCAAAAGCTCGCCTGGCAGCGGAGCGCCAGCTCCATGCCAAGATCCAACTAACATAGTTTTAACTGCAGCACCTTTAATCTACTACTAGTTCACTGCCTCCATACATGGTCCCCTTATCAAACGAGCTGTGTCAGGCAGAATTTTGGATTGTTTTCATGGCTTCCATGTTAACTTTGTCGCCACCCTGCTGTGTAATCCACAAAATATACTGGCAAACTTTTATCATGTACCGATATTATTTGAGCGCTTCTTGCTCACCTCCTTTGGTTCCTCTCTGCCACCCATTGGTTTGAAGCCTGAGTCCATTTAGGGTATGTCGCCATGCCACTCTCTAGCCTGCTGCCGCTGCCTCTGCATGCCGTCCCCTATAGTGTCAGGGTCAATTATTGGATGTTTTAGATGCTATCTAGCTTCATTCTGTCACTCTGTCATGGCCATGCTGTTGCCCATAATTTTGGCATAATGGTGCGATTAAGCAGCCTCAGAGGCATCCATGCATGCTGCCCCTGCTGTTTCCTGTCCATTTCCGTGGTGTTTCCATCCTTTTCTGAGGTTCCCAGGTGTTTGGCCAAGCTTCCCTGTGCAGAGCCTTGGTCCCCTTGAAAAATGCTCGAGTCTCCCATTGACTTCAATGGGGCTCGTTACTCGAAACGAGCACTCGAGCATCGGGAAAAGTTCGTCTCGAATAACGAGTACCCGAGCATTTTAGTGCTCGCTCATCTCTAGTTATGACCCACTAAGCCAGTACAAGCTAATTTAAATACATTTCTGGGAGTGATACATTTGCAAAAAAAAACATCATATGAAATAAGATGTGTCATTTAGTGTTTTTTACTAATAACCCCCAATGGCCCAGATTAATACTTAGTGATAATGATGTGAATTGTGCGCAAGATTATTGAAGACCTGAGCATGGTCTTCAATAATCTGGTGCACCCTGCATGTGCCGATTATGCTTTAACTGAGTGCACCAGTTTTTTCCTGGGTTAATTTTTGGGACTTTAAACATAAATGTGGTGGCCGGACCACAGAACTGGTGAAAATGCTTCATAAATAATTGTGCAAACAAGTATTTATGTGCAAACTAAAATCTAGCCCAATGTTTCCTTGAGGAATAAGAGTCAGATAACAGATTTTGTTGCTTCAATGGGAATACAATTGTTTAAAAAAACTTTCATGTCAGGAGAGGTGAACGCTGCTTTTGTAGGGTAAGTGAGCACTGGATGGAAGCACAGGTCTCCAGTGCAGATTTGTGCATACAGGCGGTCCCCTACTTAAGGACACCCGGCTTACTGACAACCCATAGTTACAGACAGACCCCCTCGGACCTCTGGTGAAGCTTTCTGGATGCTTTACTGTAGTCCTAGGCTGCGATAATCAGCTGTAAGGTGTCTGTAATGAAGCTTTATTGATAATCCTTGGTCCCATTACAGCAAAAAATGTTTAAACTCTAGTTGTCACTTGGGCAAAAATTATTTTTGTCTGGATCTACAATTATAAAATATACAGTTTCGACTTACATACAAATTCAACTTAAGAACAAACCTCCGGACTCTATCTTGTACGTAACCCGGGGACTGCCTGTATATAATTTACAGTGTAATACCGTTGTAAGCAAATCTCCACATTCTGTGTGAATGACTAGTGGGGAAATTGAGTTGTGGTGTGGTTTTCAAAATTTGGGTTTTACCTCTTTCATTCTAGCAATATACCATACACCACTGTGAATCTGCATGTGCTAGCAATGTACTGCAGTCATTTTTTTTAATTGACTAGCTCAGAATTCTTTAACAAAAAGTTAAAACTTGTCTCATCGTGTCTGTTTCACAGTTTCCCAAAACCTCTTGCTGGACTACTGATCCCCATTGTTTGTGACCATGAAATACTTCTTTGAAGGGAACTTTAAAATACCATATTTTTCAGACTATAAGTTGCACAAAAAATCCTTTAATTTCCTCAGAAATCAAAGGTGTGCCTTATAGTTCAGTGCGCCTTATATATGAACCATACTGACAGACAACAGCTGGCTTGAACTGTGCACAGGTCTGCCACCTGCTGGTCATTCATCCTTATAATCAGGTGCGCCTTATACTCCGGTGCGCCTTATAGTCCGAAAAATACTGTAATTATTCTCTTCCTGGGACTATAAAACATGAATGGTAAGGTAAACATAAAACGAAAACCCTGCAGCACTGTGAAAAAAGAAAACACTTCTTTTACATAATTACTGGTTTTGTTTTGCAAAAACAAATAAATAATGGATACATTATAATTTTTTTAATTATTTTTAATCTTATTTCAATCTCAGTTAATCCAAAATAGTACAAAATAAAACTCCAACTCATAAGTCACTATATGCATAGATTAATCAGTTATTTGCCTTAAAATGCATTAACACATTTAGAAAATATTTGGTCCTAAAAGGGTTAGAGTAATATATTAGGAAGTGCAATGCCTTTCAGAGAACAAACTATTCCTTTCAGACTGACATGGCTAAAAAGTTTATATAAATAAGTCTGTTTATCACTTATCTTTATAAAAACTTGATTTGTGCTGTATGCAGCAAGTTATTTTCTCACCATTTACAGTTAAAGTGAAAGCAAAAATCTCTTTCTTGGAAATATCTATAGACTGACATTCATGTGACATAAAGGGAACTGCCATATTTGTCTTATACGGAGCCGGAACTATTGGAAGAACAAGAGCTTGACAGAACGTGGTGATAAAAGGAAGTAGAGCTGGTCACTAAGCATCCATTCATTACAACAACGTTCCTTTATGCAAATGCTATGGAAAGAAACACTTCTGGACTGGACGTATATACTCAAGTATAAGCTGAGTTTTTCAGCACAATTTTGTGCTGAAACAGCACCACTTGGCTTATACTTGGGTCTATAAGAAAATAAACTCTGTACTCACCTTTCTGACACCTGCAGGTCCTCTTCTTGAACCCTGCCCATGAGGAGCGACAGGTCTATTCGCGTTGGCTGGGCACAGACTATGATGTCAGCATCGCAGCTGAGATCATAGTCGGTGCGCCACCAGCACGCAGGGACCAGTCGCTGCTGATGTACACCTTACGTTAGAGGGGTAAGTACAGGATTTATTATTTGTATGTGCTGGGCATACTTTGAGGGGGTTTGATGGCTGTGTACTGGGTGCAGGGGGCTGGCAGGCTATTTACACTGGGGCTGGCTGTCTTTATACTGGTGGCAGTCAGTCTATATACTGGGGGGCTGGCTGGCTATATAATGGGGGTAGTGGGCTGGCAGCGATCTGGCTAACTATATAGTGGGCTCAGTGGGCTGCCTAGCTATATACTGGAGGGCAGGGGGCTGGCTAGATATATACTGGGGGTGGGGGGAAGGCTAGCTATATACTGGGGGCAGGGGGCTTGCTAGCTATATATATATAGGGGCCTGGCAGGCTATATACTGGGGGCAGGGTACCTGCCTGCTATAAACTGGGGTGAGGCTGTGACCAAAGCAATAGACAGGCTCCCTGATTACAGAGAATACATGGAGGGAGATGCATGATATATTGGTCATTAGACCAGTGCAGAGTAACACTAGGCAGTTCTCTGCTGCGCCAGATTTATCACTGTGTCTGATGCTGGATTAATCTGGTGCAGTATAAGACTGGGGAGTTGCATCTCCTATTAGTTGGTCTAAATTCAGTATTATTGGTAACTTCATGATATCCTAATGCTATTGAAATTGTCCTGTTTTCTATAGAGAATCTCATGATCTACTCCCTTGATTTATTTCACAATCTCCAACTCTAAGAGTAATCCCACAGCGCTCAGGAGAGAAAAGACCCCCTGTGCAGGACACCGGCTGATGGACAATCCTTCCCTGTGGACATTAAGGGCTATGAAAATTTATATTCTTCTCATAGGAAAAGCTCCCTTGGGTACAGGTTAAAAAGGGGTGTTCCAATCTCACACATTTATGACATTGTAGATAGTGTGAAAATGTGAAATAGGAATAACCAGTTAAGCATGGATCTTTCAACTGTCAAAGGCATCCTATCACAGTATGAATAGTTACTGGCTAAGGCATCCGTCCTTAGTCTTTGTCAAGACTATCTAAGACAACCTTCCCCAGTCAGTGTTTAGACTGTCTAAGGTAGCCTTCCCAGTCTGTGTCTGGACTGTCTTAGGTGGCTTTTCCCAGTCTGTGTATAGACAGTCTAAGACAACCTTTGTCGTGATGTAACAGTGCACCTTGCAGAGACTGCCAATTAAGGCATGTGGAGACTTATAGCCATTGACGCTCAACTAGGGGGATTCTGGGAAAATATGCAAAGTTTTCCAGGATGGGATAGGGAAAACCATGCCTCTTTTAGTTACCTTGCAAGGCAGATCCCTTTACATGAAGCATGGCTTTCGGGAAGCCTAATGACATGATGCCGGTTTAAAACCAAACCAGTATATCTATTCTAGAAGGAACATACTCCCAACTGTAGACAGCGCTGTTTTGACCTGGTTGGATCTCCTCAGTGCAGCATAAGGAACTGGTTTGGTTGAGTGAGGGGCTTTTGACTAGGGTTGGGAAGTAAGAGTTCTCCTTGTGAAGACTTGCATTTAAGGTCGCCGTGGAGACTTATAGCCATGGAAGCTCCACTAGGGTAAGATAGCGTTCTCCAGCCTGTGTTTGGGCTGTCTAAGGTAGCCTTCCCCGTTCTGTGTCTGGAATGTTTTAGGTGGCCTTTCCCAGTGTTTTTCGGGACTATGTAAGATAGCATTCCACAGTCTGTATTTGGACTGTCAAAAACAGCTTACCAGTCTGTGTCAGTACTATCTCAGACAACCTTCCTCAGCCTGTGTCTGTAAAGAATAAGAAAGACTTCCCCAGTCTGTTTGAAGATTGTCTAAGTAAATGACTTCCCCAAAAAACCTAGAAAACAACAACTACAAAAAAATACATTTCTATTACAGCTATTGTCAAAAAGACTATTAAATCTGTTGTACTCTGCTAAAGAAGCAAATACATTTTCCGATGAATCGGACTCTGGAATTGGAGAGGAGGTGAATTGTTAACTCACAGTTGCTTTAAGTGACTCTTCGACTGAAGTACCACCCCATAAATACCATGGGACACAACCCCAAACATACACTAGTTTCGATGACCATGTGTAGATTCTGTTTCCCAGGTTGCCTGAATTCACCATCCCAGGCACCCATATTAAAACCATGAGTTTGAGGGAAATTGATTATTTAAAAAAGAAAAAATCCTTAAAGAGGATTGGTAAAGACAAACATTTATGCCACTGAATTTATTGTCTACAACAACACCAACTGCTAGGCCCTGCAAATGGACTCCTACTAACTAAGATGAAATGTGCATTGTACTAAATGGGTTCTTACAAAAAATCCCAAAAGAAAATCTTATTGGAGCAAATACATTGGGCCAGATTTATCATAAGTAGTGCAAACTGCACTATGTGCAGCTTGTCTGTCGACTGGACAGGGAGTCCATATTACTAAATATGGGAACGCGGTCTTCAATTATCCGACGCACCCTACACTGCTCAAAAAGTGTGCACCATGTACCCTAAACACTAAAATGTCCCTTTTGGTGCACATGTTTTCTGTCTTGTCATCTTGCGTGCACATGTATTTCTAAAGTGTTGGCGCCAATTTTGTGTCACGGCTGCTCTGTGTCCTACAAGACAGAATGAATGTGCACCTAAAGGGGCGAGTTAGTGCTTTGTCTGAGTTTGCGCCAAATTTATTAATGACATGCGGCACAATTCTGTTTGCACCACAATTCTACAGCTTGAGCAAAGAGCAGTACAGCACAGGGCACCAGAATGCAAATAGTACAGACTGCAGTTTTTATAAATGTGGTCCATTCTTTCTAGTGCAAAGTCATACAGAAAGTCAAAATAGAAATATAATTTTCTCCAGCACTCTCAATAGTTCTATCCTACTATGTGTCGATCTCTCCTACTGAATGTGTGTCTTTGTACAACAGAATACATTATTTATTTTTAACTATTTCTAGACCAGGAGAAAATGTACCTCTTCTACATTGGATTACAATTATCCGCTCAGAACATGGCTTTCTGTGGGATTGCAACCAACTCTCTCCCTTTTTCTCCTATGCACCAACCGGGATGGCTATTTACAATGGATTGCATCTAGTAAATGGGAGAGCTAACCAGGGTACGTTTTGAGACCCTAATAAATTGTATTCACTATACAAATAATGAAGAATGCCCTCCCCTTAATGATCCCAGTCATGGCAGTGAATTTAGCGTCAGTCGAGTGTGCTAGCAATCTACTACTGGTCAAATTCAAATAAAAGTGTGATATCTTTGTGCTGACCACCATCCACACAGAGGCACCCCAGTGCCAGTACAAGGATCTACAGACCAGTCCATTAAGCCTGTGTACAGGGCCAGCTTCAGGTTTCAGAAAGCCCTTGGGTGTCAGAGCCTCAGGTGGCCCCTTTCCAATAATGAGGTGATCCGGCATCGGCTTCATGACGTATTTTTACAGCGGTAATAGTAATAGTATGACATGGAGCGCTGAGGGTTAATTAAAAACAGCTGCTCATAGTTTTAGTATAGACAGCTCCCTTTTCTCCTAAATTATATCATTAATCCATTTGGATGTGGAGTAATAAAATAATGCCAGTAAAAGAAAAGTTTAACTGAACTCCAAACAAATAGTCATTTATTAGAACTTACAGAAAAAAAACACTTATTGTTAAAAAAATATATAAAAATATATATCTCATTAACGTGTTTTGGGTCAAAATTACCCTTTCTCAAAATCAGAATTGGCAGCGTAGTAGGTAACCATTACAATTCACTGATATATATCCAAATCCAATATAAGTGGGAGGAGATAGGTAAATCACTCAACCAATAGAGGAACATAAATAACAGGTATGCTAATAAGCACATAACGGTAAGCATAAATCGTGTACGAATAATTACAATAAAATTCATAAGCAGTAGAAGGCTGTAAACACTCAATTAGTGTCTTGCAGCCATGGATGCCGCGCATGAGTGTGTATTCGGATTTTTTTTTTAATTTCACAACCAAATTTAAATAGATTCTGTGCAACACATGAGAAGTAAGAACATCCATGGATATTTTCTAAAGAATTTTAGTTTTCACAAAGGGGTCACTTTTGGTTGGTTTCGTACTTTAGTGGCTCTAAAACATGACATGATTCCTAAATTTATGGCACGAAAATCCATAAGTTGCTCCTTTCTGTCTGGGAATTATGTTTGAGTCTTTCTTGGTACACTGTGCTTCACGCTGCAGAATTGTGTCGCAGACAGCATAACAAAGCAGATAATGCTCAAAAAACAAGTGGCCACCTGCCCTGAGGGCCAAACCCACTTCTCATTACATTTGCAATTTTATGCATGTTAAATATTATTTATTTTACATTTTTACATAATACAAAATACATAATAAAGTTGTGAACAAGTGAACAAAGTTGAAAAAGAACCTGACCTCTAGGGTACTTCCTCTCTGGCTTGTCATGTTTGACAGGTTTCTCATTATTTGCATACTAGGAGAGATATGTCAACCGAGCGAAGCTAAGACGAGAGAATCTGATGGGAGAGGCTCAACAAACATGGTTAATTAGAACAAGGGATAATGTCTCTGTTTAATAATATTATGGTCAGGGCAGCACAAACTGTTGACAGGTTACCCTTTATAGAAAAGCCATCGGTAAAGTGCCATAAAGTGAATGCTGATGTGTGCAGATTTTACTGCCAGCATCTTTTGGTGTATGGTCAGTGTGTGGTTATCAAGTTCCTCATTTGGTTAGTAATTTCTGTATAAATGGGAACCATGGAAAGCACTTCTCCTCACGTTACATCTGGGGTCATGCATTTAGTGTTCATTTCTCCTAAACAGAGTAAGAACATAAGTAGAGTATTTGTACAATCATCTAGTTCCTCTTTAGCGGGAAACATATTTTTATTTAGTTTCCAATTACAAGGCAGGACAGATTGGCCCAGATTTATCAATAGTTAGGCAAATTGCACTTGGGAAATGTGCACCTTAAACATACAGGTGAAACACAATTCTGTTAAAGGGGTTGTCCACTTTCTGCAAATAATTGATATTATTTGTGTAATGAGAAGTTATACAATTTTCCAATATATTTTCTATGTCAATTCCTCACTGTTTTCTAGATCTTTGCTTTGCTTCTATAGAAAGCGTCTATGTTTACTTCCAGTGGATAGAGTCTGTCCATGGTGATGTGATGTCACACAGGTGCACGAGCCATTATCACACAACTCCTATTACTCTCACTGATACTAACGGCTCGTGCATCTCCATCACATCAGCATGGACAGATTCTATCCACTGGAAGTAAATGGAAAAGCTTTCTATAGCAGGACAGCAAGCAGAGAACCCCATGAGAAATTGATACAGAAAGTATATTGGAAAATTGTATAACTTTTCATTACACAAATAATATCAACTGATATCAATATTTACTGAAAGTGGCCAACCTCTTTAAATGTGTTGCATACTCTGATTAAGCACCAACATACTGGTTTTAGGTGCATATTTTTTCTGTCTTGTCGGACACAATAATAGATCTGGCCTGTTGTCTTTTCAGGTTCAGCTCAAAGAGGAAACCTGGAAACTCACTGTCCTCTTTTTACCACATTTCCGGAGTTAATCATTACAGCCTGGCAATACTTTAAACCTTTGTTGTTAGCAGAATCACCTCCTGTTGTCACCTCCTCCATTTCGTCCTTTAATAGGTGTAACTATTGGTGTAGCTTTACTACCCAATATACTAATTTAACTTTCTACATTCTGGAAAGCAGGGCGTCTGCTCCAGCCCAAGACCACCCACTTGACAGTAAAGAATTAAATTATAATATTAGTTGCCAAAACTACTGTCACTTATTGATTATTGGAGGCTAGAGGAAAAGAAAAGGCAACAGCCCTGGAATTTTTGGAGCAGCATCTGTGTTTGACCACTTCATTTAATGTTTTATGTAATGTGTGGGAAGCAATTTACCAATATACATCTATTAAATGTTCTGCCCCGATATACAATTTTCCAATATACCTTCTGTATCAGTTCCTCACGGTTTTGTAGATCTCTGCTTGCTGTCATTAAACAGAAAGCTTAATTCTTTACTTCCTTAAAAACCTGTCCATGGTCATGTGATGTGACACATCTTTACTGCCTTCAGCTGACAGGAAGTTTTAATTTTTCTAATGTGACACCTAGAAACAAAGTTCTGATGTCATTTTAAAGAGGAGAATCCCCTTTAATGCTGCATAAGGATTCTAGGTGCCAGAGACACTGAGATATCAACAGTTGAAGTTACAGTCCTGAGTAGGAACTATATTTGAAAATTGAACTCTTAACAGGGATTATCTCTGTTTTTATGGCACCTAAAAATACAATCAATGATTAACCCCTTAACGCTCTGCGCCGTAGCTCTACGGCGCAGAGGTATAAGGGATATGTGAAGAGGGCTCACGGGCTGAGTCCTCTTCATACAAAGGTGGGGGTTTTTGCATATTGCAGAAAACCCCCACCGCTAATAACCGCGGTCGCCGGCGGCGGCATTTAAAAGACGGCAGTGCGCGGTCATCGGGGGGCAGCGATCGGTTGCCATGGTAGCCTCGGATCTTCGTTTGACCCGAGGATACATGGCTTCTGCATATTCATTACAATGAGCCTGTGGCTCATTGTAATGTATAGTGTGCAAAAATGCCATATATTGCAATACTGTAGTATTGCAGTATATGGTAGGAGAGATCTGACCATGTAGGGTTAATGTACCCTAGATGGTCTAAAAAATAGTGAAAAAAAAAAGAAAAAAAAAAGTTAAAAAAATAAAAAAAATTAATAAAATATTAAAAGTTCAATTCACCCCCTTTCCCTAGAACTGATATAAAACATAATAAACAGTAAAAATCACAAACATATTAGGTATCGCCGCGTGCCAAAATGCCCGATCTATCAAAATATAAAAACAGTTACGGCCGACGGTGACCTCCGAGGTGGGAAACGGCGCCCAAATGTCCGAAGTGTTATTTTGAGTGTACAGTCAAAGTCGAAAAAACTGAGCCCACAAAAACGTGACGCACATGCGTTTTTTTTTCAGTTTTTCCACATTTGGAATTTTTTTTCAGCTTCGCAGTACACGGCATGTTAAAATAAATAACATTATGGGAAATTAAAATTTGTTACGCACAAAATAAGCCCTCACACAGATCTGTACACGTAAAAATTAAAAAGTTATGGATTTTTGAAGTTGGAGAGCGAGAAATGAGCGGAAAAACCCTGCGTCCTTAAGGGGTTAAAATTGCTTATTTTTAAGGTATGCCGTTTTTTCAGGGAAACATTTGCTATGCTTTAACCCCTTCCTGCCCTACCAAGTAGGGCAGGAATACCACAGGCTGCCATACCACAGAAACAAAAAGTACAATTACGTTCTTAACAGTCAATTACTTGGTAAAACTGGAGCTGAAAAGGACTAGGGGGTATTGGTGGATGGTAAACTTAATTTTAGTGACCAGAGCCAGGAGGCTGCTGCTAAAGCAAATAAAATAATGGGATGTATCAAGAGAGGAATAGATTCTCATGATAAAGACATAGTTTTGCCCTTATACAAATCGCTGGTCAGACCACACATGGAATATTGTGTACAGTTTTGGGTACCAGTGTATAACAAGGATATAGTAGAGCTGGAACGGGTGCAGAGGAGAGCAACCAGGATTATTAGGGGAATGGGGGGATTAGAATACAATGACAGATTACAAAATTTGAGATTCAGTTTAGAAAAAAAGACGACTGAGGGGAGACCTCATTGCAATGTACAAATACCTGAACGGACAAGGGGGCCTCCTCTACGCCTAGAGGAGAGGCGATTCTACCATCAACATAGACAAAGGTTCTTTACTGTGAGAGCAGTGAGACTGTGAAACTCTCTGCCGCAGGAGGTTGTTATGGCCGACTCTATGTACATGTTCAAGAGGTAGCACCAGAGGGCTAACTTACATCTGTGAGTAAATAGTGTTTTTAGCTAAACTAAAGATTGCTGTGCTTGCTGGCATCAGGATTAAATAGCCTGCAGGGTGGTGTGCTCACATGATGAAATCTCCCCATTGCATTGTAGGTAATTCCCATCTACACACGATCGGATTGAAATTTATCAAGCAAAATTCTGCCATCGGCACACGTGGCGTTTTGAACCCATTTTGGGACGTTTTTAAACAGTCCATTAAAAAACACATGCATTTGACTGTTTTAATTAAGATAATTGGTAAAACCGCTCAAAAACTGTTTTTTAAAGTTTTTTAACGACCTTCTTCAAAACGGCCCAAAAACGGGTTCAAAGCGCCACGTCTGCCGCCGGCCTTAAGTTGAACACTTGTTAACGCAAAACACCGGCGGCTCGTTCCTGATCGCAGGCGTTTCCATAGAAACGCCGATGCGATCGGGCCGAGGCCCGCCCCGGTGGGCGCGACTTTGTCTGCGTTTGCGTTTGCAAGCGCAGACAAAGCGCCCTGTGTGGCGCCGGCCTCAGGTGTAGAAACCCAGAAATAAAGTAAGGCAGGTCTGTGTTATAAGTAAATGGTTGGATCTGAGTGTGAAGTTTGTGTGTAACTAAAGGCCAAATGTCAGCCTGGCGAGCTGTAAATAATAATATGATGCGTCAGTTTACATTGGCATTTATATGCTTCATTGTTACAACATTGTTATTTTTTCACCCTCCATGCGCGAACTTTACCACCTGCTGCTGACTCTTGGGTTTCCCTTGTAATTGCCAGGCTGCATATGTCCACTAGCATTCCACTTGTTAATAGGAAATAGTGATAGTTAACACCCAGGATAATATTCATCCAACAACATGAGAATTTTTAAGGCAACAGGGAGATGCTTGGCCACCAGGGGCGCACCTGCCATGAGGCGAGTTGAGCATCTCGCCTCAGGCGGCGTGCCTCCTGCTCGACGAGGGGGCGGCACCGTCCTCCCACTCCCCACCGGCCGGTACCGAGTTCCCCGCCGCCAGCACCGTGCGCCTAAACCCCGCTGCCGCCGACACCGTGCTTCCAGCACTCCAGTGCTCTGTCCAGCTCCGTTCTTCCGGCCGCTGGCCGACAATCCCGCCCCTGAATAATTACGCTCTCCGCATACCTCCGCTCCTGCCCCCCACACTCCGCCGCTCCCCTGCTGCTCTTGGCTCTGATTGACCCTCCGTTCCCCGCTCCACTCTCGGCTCCGAATAATTACGCTCTCCGCATACCTCCGCTCCTGCCCCCCACACTCCGCCGCTCCCCCGCTCCCGCCCCTGAATAATTGCGCTCTCCGCATACCTCCGCTCCTGCCCCCCACACTCCGCCGCTCCCCCGCTGCTCCGATTGACCCACCGTGCCCCGCTCCACTCTCGGCTCCGACCACGGTCCCGCGGTCCCGGTTCCATTCCCCCCAACCCAAGCTCCCGGCTCCGACCTCGCAGCAGCCAGCGGCTCCACTTCCCCCAACCCAAAACCCTCGCTGCTGGCTCCCGACTCTGACCTTGTGGTCCCGGCTCTCAAACCCCCCCAAACCCTCGCTGCTGGCTCCCGGCTCCGACCCTGCTCCAGCGGTCCCGGCTCCACTCCTCTTAACCCAAGCTCCTGGCTCCGACCCTGCTCCCGCGGTCCCAGTTCTCAATTTCACCCCCCCCCCAAACCCTCACTGCTGGATCCTGGCTCCGACCCCCCCCCCTCCCCCTCCTGCGGTCCCGACTCTTCCCCCCCCCAACCCTCGCTCCCGGCCTGAAACCGCCCGCCGCGGCTGCAGGACGATGCAGAACTTACCCCAAGAACATAAAAGAAAGGTAAAGGTATTTATCTTTGCATATATATATAAATATATATATATATATATATATATATATACATGTGTGTATATATGTATATATATATATGTGTGTGTGTATATATGTATATGCATGTGTGTGTGTGTATATATGTATATGCATGTGTGTGTGTGTGTATATATGTATATGCATGTGTGTGTGTGTGTATATGTATATGCGTGTGTGTGTATATGTGTATATGCGTGTGTGTGTACAGTATATGTATATGCGTGTGTGTATATATGTATATGCGTGTGTGTATATATGTATATGCATGTGTGTATATATGTATATGCGTGTGTGTGTGTGTGTGTGTGTATATATGTATATGCGTGTGTATATATGTATATGCATGTGTGTGTATATATGTATATGCATGTGTGTGTATATATGTATATGCGTGTGTGTGTATATATGTATATGCGTGTGTGTGTATATATGTATATGCGTGTGTGTGTATATATGTATATGCGTGTGTGTGTATATATGTATATGCGTGTGTGTGTATATATGTATATGCGTGTGTGTGTATATATGTATATGCGTGTGTGTGTATATATGTATATGCGTGTGTGTGTATATATGTATATGCGTGTGTGTGTATATATGTATATGCGTGTGTGTGTATATATGTATATGCGTGTGTGTGTATATATGTATATGCGTGTGTGTGTGTATATGTATATGCGTGTGTGTGTGTATATGTATATGCCTGTGTGTGTATATATGTATATGCGTGTGTGTGTGTGTGTATATGCACGCTGTATGCATTTTATACTACATGATGGTATGCTGTATCTATCTTATTCTACATGGCGGTACACTGTATGCATTTTATAAAAACATGGTGGTACACTGTATGCATTTTAAACTACATGGGGGGACGCTGTATGCATTCTATACTACATGGTGGTACACTGTATGTATTTTATACTACATGGCGATATTCTGTATGCATTTTATAGTACATGGCGGTATTTTTACACCAAACCAATATGATGGATCTGGTCCTGACATTCCTTGATATATTACATAAATGGGGGAAGGGGGGGGGGCGTCTCTCTATGGCTCGCCTCAGGCAGCAGACAGGCTTGGTACACCCCTGTTGGCCACATGCGTTTTTGAATGAGCACCACATGTTTTGCATTGTTTCCATGTTCTTGTTCCCAATCACATGCCCCTCCCTCAAAAACCTAGGGTGGATGCAGTATTTGGGTGATGCCACACATGGTGTTTTGAACGCATTTTTGGGTCGTTTTTAAGCAGTCCGTCAAAAAATACCTGCGGTTTTTAACGGATTGCTTAAAAACGGACCAAAAACGGGTTCAAAACGCCATAAGGCATCACCCGAAGTCCTGGCCACCCGCAACAACGCCGATATATACCACTCTTAGTAGAGAGGGTAGTACAAAGTATAAATAGGAAGAAAATGCTGCAATGGTGCTATTACTTTGATGTAGTTTTTTAGAAATTATAGTATTTAATCATTTAAAAAATACAGATTTTAAAAATAACTAAATAAATACTATCATTTCTGAAAACTGAGTCAAAGTGGCAGCACCATTCCAGCATTTTCTTCCTATTTGTACTACACTGGTTTCTGTCAATGGAAGGGTATATTTCACTGAGGGCACGTTCACACGTTCCGTTTTGGTCACGTTTTGATTGCATTTGAAACGCATATACAACAGCTGATGAGAGGTGATTTGCCTAATTACATTGCCGTTTACATTTGTAAACGCAATGTTAACGCATGCGTTTTGTAAACGGAAGTGTTAACAGTGGTAAAATTATGCAAATCACCTCCCCTCAGCTGTTGTATATGCGTTTCAGACGCAATGAAAACGCAGGTCAAAACGCAACGTGTGAACACGCCCTGAGGCTAAATTCGTCGGCGCCCTGGAGAGGAGAAGGGGGTGAGCGCTGGTCACTCTTGCCCCTCTCTATAGCGATGTATGGCGCACAGTACCACATTCCTATCTTTCTCCCAGGTATTGCTCCATACGGCGCTGTGCGCCAATTACCAGTCTATGGGGGCGTACATACATCAGCCGTATATACATCCCCCAGCGGCCTTCTGAACCTAATATATTATAATATACATCTATTGGTTGGGTCTTTCTGTAGAGATGATAGGTTCACCACTAGGTTCTCATCCTACTGCGCCCACCTAGGTGTGACCCCAGCTACCAGGTGGAACAGCGTGCGAGAAGGTAAGGGCTCTGTCACAGGAGCAGCCACTACATCCCCTGCTCTATACAAATCCCAGCCTGTCTTGGAGTGTCCACCGCCCAGCTACACACGGGTCAGCTGAGCTCATATGATTCCTCCCATCAATTCTACATTGTATAAAGATAACAGCCCCTGGGCAAAGGAGAGCTGTGTGAGCCGATTATAGTCAATGGGGGAGATTTACTAGAAGCGTCTGAGAGCAGAGCTGTTCTACTTGCTGTTTTAGAGCTCAGCTTTCATATAACAGTTGTGGGGAAAATGAAAGCTGCACTCTGATAGGTTTCTGTGGGCAACAAGAACAGTCCTAGTTTGATATCTGTGTGCGGGGTGAACCCAGCCTCTCTGCTGCCAAGGCGAACCACATAAAGACGCCCCCACATCCTCCCCACCTATCCAGTATATATATATATATATATATATATATATATATATATATATAAATATATATATATATATATATATATATATATTATTATATATTAGGCCTGTAAACAAAGCATGTGACGCATATTCCAAAACGCACGTGTGCTATCGCCATTTCCTTTTAACTCCTGGATTTGTAACTTGAACACATATCCAAATGCAGCCTGGCAATTACTAGCAAAACCCAAGAGTCGGCAGCGGGTGCTTATAAATGCCCATGTAATGCCATGCTAACAAAATGGCTAGTTGGAGGGTCAAAAAGAACAATAATGCAGCAATGAAGTAAACAAAAGCCTGTGTAATTATATGGTCATTTACTTTACAGCTCGCTAGCCTGACACTAAACTTGTGTGAATGAGCCTTTAGTCGCACACTCAAAACACACATACCGTGTATATATATATATATATATATCTTCACACACCGTTCACATACAGTCGCCTACTCCACATGTCACACTCAGATCCAGCCACTCATTTATATCTCTTACTTTATGTCTGGGTTCCTACACCTGGAGCAGCGTCTACCTGAGCACAGCATAAATACTGGGAGGGTCTGTAGCTTACCCAGGAAGGAGATTCCTTACATTGAGTAGACTTTCTCAGAGGTCACAGAGATTTACTAAGAAGCTGTCACTGATGTCAGTGTGCTAACAAGTAGGGAGGGAGAGGAGGGGGTATGGGAGGCAGCAGCTTCTCACTGATAACTCCATATGTGACACACTGCCGGCTGCCATATACCTGCTCCTATCCCTTTTAGCTGCTGCTAGAGAGTAAAACAGATGTTCGGCAGAAGAAGTGTTTCGATACTTCTCTTACAGTATATTCTAAGAAGAGCCGCCCCCTCCTATGCACGGACTTCCCCTCCTGCACAAAGGACATGACATGATCAAAACTATTTTAAAGCAACATGTCCTGGCTGCCTTTAATACTATGCTCATAGATGCAGCCCCTCTGATTTCCAGCAGGGGGCGCCGTCCGAGGAAGTTGGATCAACCCGCCTCATTGTAGGTGCACCCCTACCTGAGCAGTCGCACAGCAGGGGAGAGACTGCAGGGAGCATGGATGAGCGGAGCCCCCTTGTCACATACAAGCTGAGCGTCTCCACAGAAGAGGGCGCAAGGAATGTACCATCCCAGGGCAGCAGGCAGCGCACAGCTACCAGAAAGCTCTCCACCTTCCTGGGAGTGGTGGTGCCCACCTTGCTGGCCATGTTCAGTGTGGTGCTCTTCCTCAGGCTCGGTAAGTGACACTCACCTGGTGGTTGTGTATGAGACTCTGCTCCTGCAGTGAGTGTAGCGAACAGGCAGAAGAAATTCTTCACTATCACTTTGTTGTCCCTTCTCCTACTTTCTTTCTTCTATTTGTAGTAATGAATCATTACACAGGATGTTGTACTGTAATATAATATTCTTCTACACCATTTTTGTTGTAATAATCAGCTGAGCTGCAGAGCGGTTGTTTTTTTTTCTAACCCTTTCCCTGCCGGGCGTTTCTGGAAATGTCACGTTATTAGCTAGAGCTTTTTTTTTACAATTTTGACATGTACAAATAGAACTGAAATTACTGCGTAAAGAATTATACTAAACCCCACCAAACCATATCATTTCTGAAAGTAGGCAATTTCTTTTTTTTTCAAAATTGCATTAAGGAGTTTATAGACATAGGCGCCGTCATGCAATTTTAATTCAAAGTGTAAAATTGTATAAAATATACATAGAAATTGACTTTGATGGCAAAAAAATATGACCCAATTAAAGAATTATTAGCTTCATACCTCCTATAATGGATTAACATGTGTAGAATTCATAGATACCTCCATAGTAAAATGTTCACATGAATAAATCATTACAGAATCACTAAAACTAAAATAACCAAAAATCTGCTTTTTAGTTAAAAACTGGTTTTTATCACATACAGAAATACAAGTGCTATTATATTATGAGTAACAAAAGCTTTTATTGACAGTTATAATGAGTTAATGCAGCAAGTCAATATTTGCAGTGTTGACTCTTCTTCAGGACCTCTGAGAGCTGCCAGGGCAAATTGCAATCAACTTCTTGACCAAATCCTGACTGATAGCAGTCCATTCTTGCACAATCACTGCTTGCATTTTGTCACAATTTGTTGGTTTTTGTCTGTCCCCCCGTCTCTTTAAGATTGACCACAAGTTCTCAATGGGATTAAGATCTGGGGAGTTTCCAGGCCACGGACCCCAAATCTCTATGTTTTGTTCCCTGAGCCACTTGGTTATCACTTTTGCTTTATGGCAAGGTGCCCCATCATGCTGGAAAAGGCATTGTTGATCACCAAACTGCTCTTGGACAGTTGGGAGAAGTTGCTCTTGGAGGACATTCTGTTACCATTCTTTATTCATAGATGTGTTTTTAGGCAAGACTGTGAGAGAGCCGATTCCCTTGGCTGAGAAGCAACCCCACACATGAATGGTTGCAGGATGCTTTACAGTTGGCATGAGACAAGACTGGTTGTATCGCTCACCTTGTCTTTTCCGAACAAGCTGTTTTCCAGATGTTCCAAACAATCGGAAAGGGGATTCATCAGAGAAAATGACTTTACCCCAGTCCTCAGCAGTCAACTCCCTGTACCTTTTGCAGAATATCAGTCTGTCCCTGATGTTTTTTCTGGAGAGAAGTGGCTTCTTTGCTGCCCTCCTTAACACCAGGCCTTTCTCCAAGAGTCTCCGCCTCACAGTGCATGCAGATCCACTCACACCTTCCTGCTGCCATTCCTGATCAAGCTCTGCACTGCTGGTAGCTCGATACCGAAGCTGAAACACGTTTAAGAGACGTCCTGGCACTTGCTGGTCCTTCTTGGGCGCCCTGTAGCCTTTTTGGCAACAATGGAACCTCTCTCCTTGAATTCCTTGATGATGCGATAGATTGTTGACTGAGGTGCAATCTTTCTATCTGGGATACTCTTTCCTGTTAGGCCAGTTTTGTGCAGTGCAATGATGACTGCACGTGTTTCTTTAGAGATAACCATGGTTAACAAAAGAGAAACAATGACACCAAGCACCAGCCTCCTATTAAAGTGCCAGTGGTGTGATTCTTACTTAAATAATGACAGATTGATCTCCAGCCCTGTCCTCATCAACATCCACACCAGTGTTAATAGAGCAATCACTGAAAAGATGTTAGCTGCTCCTTTTAAGGCAGGTCTGCAATGAAGTTGAAATGTGTTTTGGGGGAAAAAGTTCATTTTCTAGGCATAAATTGACTTTGCAATTTATTGCTGTCAAGCTGATCACTCTTTATAATATTCAGGAGTATGTGCAAATTGCCATTATAAAACTTGATACAGTAGACTCTGTAAAAATTAACATTTGTATCATACTCAAAACTTTTGGCCATGACTGTATGAGTAAAATCAGGTCCACCTGGTGATTGCATTGTCTTGATTCACAGTTGATAGCCTGTACCACCATCTTGCAAATTTGTGACAAATACAAATTATTTTTAAAAATGTCCAAAAACATACATTTTTACATGAAACACATAAAAGCAGAGGTTTATGCAGAAATAAGGATGTAAAAAGAATTAGTCAAAGTAAGCAGGTTTATCTATAGCACAATATGGCACATCAACAAGAATTTACACTCCCAAAAGTGCTAAAGGAAAAGCCATGCAATACTTATTTGCAATCCACAAATGTGTTTAAAAATATATAACGCTCAAAGTCAAAAACTCCTATCCAGTGAAAATAATTTAGTTTTTCAGAAAACACAGTCTACCATGTATACAAATTTTTTTTACCCCACCCCCAATAATATAACGTTTTAATTGGTAGGAAACCTACTATCTCGGCACTACCTATTAAGGTAGATCCGGTGGTAGGTTCAGCTAATAAATGCCATTGTAGCCCTTTTTAGGGCTAATCCTTTAGTGGCCGCTGAGTTTGGAAAAGTTTTATTGCCCTAATATGCAAATTTGTGAAAGAGCCTCTTTCGATCATCTTACTATGTCATCTTCAGCACGCAGCTCCTGGTAGCTGTGCACACTCGTCCATGCTCTGCATAGACTATCTATGCAGAGCTGGCGGCTGTACATGCTGGCTTCTGAAGCCCGAGCTACTACGCATGTGCATACTACGCGCTGAAGATGACAGCCCTTACTCCACGCCCCAGTTGCCTCTTTCATAAATTTGCATATTAGGGCAATAAAACTTTTCCAAACTCAGTGGCCACTCAAGGATTAGCTCTAAAAAGGGTTATGATGGCACCTGCTGAACTTGCCACCGATGGTAGGTTTCCTTTAATACACACAATCACCTTCATGCACCTTTGCAGCAAACTGATATAATTCAAACATTTCATGAAAATTTAAAAATTCGACTAAAATATATACAAATCCATGCTACAAAAAAAGACTACTATTAGAAAGGAATTGTACTTTCCCCCAAAAAATTAAAATGTGAGAAGTTTGTACATACACCACATGTGTATATTGAATAAAAAATGCAGCAAAGGAAAAGTAAATTCATCTGGTGCCTCAAACAAATTATGCGGAAAATGGCATCAAGCTTCACACAGAAATAATATTGTACACTCCCTTATACAAAGATAACCAAAATTTAAAAACAAACTATATATCCATAAACCAAGCTAATGAGATAACAAAGGTCACTTTTAGATGGGTGTAATATGTGCACCTGTATGTATATTAGCATTGCAATAACAACTTTCTGAGGTTCATAAGAATTTGAGCAAGAACATACTAACATTTATAAATATAAATAATGGAGGGATGGTATAAAATACAAACTTTAGTCAGGAATGTGTGTGTTTTGGACAAGTTCTGGGTTGCAGTGTTAATATGTAGCCGCATTAAGCTAAAAGAAGTGAATGTTCGTCCTCTCCTTCCATTATGTAAAAATATGATTGCTCAATATATGACAATCAGAGAGCAAGTGTGATCCCTGATTGTTCTGGACAGGAGAGGGTTAATAAAATGAACAGTAGTTCTTATTTCTTTCCAAAATGTGGCAACAGATAAAGTCAATATTTACTTTATCTGTGAGGTGTGAGAAGCTCATCTGTGCACCCTCCTCCAGCTTCTCCTTGAAGCCTGATGGCTAAGAAGCTGGAGAGAGGAGCACACATAAGAGGGCTATAACTTTGGATCCCTGTTACCTAGAATCAGTTGTTTCCTCTGTTCTTTAATATGAATCTAGGTTTGTGTTTTTAAGCTCCAGGGATCTCGAAATATCAACTATTAAAGTGCAGGATTTACATAAATTGTCACTTTAGAAGTGGTTTTCACCAGATTCTTGGCTACTATATATATATATATATATATATATATATATATATATATATATATGAAAGAAGAGATTCTCAAATTTCAAAGGACAAAAACCTTGAGATTCTAGGTGACGGGGATCTAAAGTTATGGCTCTTAGAATCCACATATCTCATATGCTCTTCGTCATAGAGGTAATATAAAATATGTCATTTGCAGGGAAAGGGTTAAACCATTAACAGAGTGTCTTTTTTCAGTTTTTTGTGTTTACATTTTCACTCTCCACCTTTAAAGAAAACCTTTTTGTAGGAAACCAGTTGAAGTGTTCAGATCCAGCTTTCTATTAGAGACTTTTGTGGCAAGTGCCAGAAACTTGAGGTTGGACACCTGCATCAGATGTTGGCTCTAACAGTTGATATGTGTCTTCATCATAAATGTCCGGTAGTGGTTTGTACAGGAATGTTGTGAATGCAGCCTGAGACTATGTGCACAAGATGCGATTGAATTGCGTTTTAAAATGCATTTCAGTCATATCTGGAAAATCTTCTCCCTGTGCAGATGTGTTTAGACCTGAATGCTTATGTTTGGTAAGTAGTAACGTGTTGCTACTTATTTCATGCAAGAATTTAGGTCTAAACATGTCTGCATGCAGACGCCAGGGAGCAATGTGCATTCAGACTACATTCACATTGCTGTTGCCCGCCGTACCGTAGCACGACAGGCAGACGGCGGCCCGGGGAGAGGGAGGAGGTGAGCAATGCTCACCCCTGCCCCTCTCCACAGAAGAACATGGCGCATGGCAGCGTATGCCGAGAAAAGATAGGACATCTCCTCTCTTTTCACAGGTTACGGAGCGGTACGGTGCTGCACGTGTCCCGTCTATGGGGCACATATATAGGCAGTATACATACGTCCCCCATACAGCAGTGTGAATGTAGCCTCAGGGAGGAAATTCTCCAGTTGTACATACAATGTAATTCAATCTTGTGATCATGGAAGTAAGGTCCAGCATTAGGTAGGACCTATTAAAAGCAATCAAAGCTTTTGGCAGCTGCTATTGTGGACCAGGGACGATTCTCGCCTTTTTGTTACCTGAGACGAAAAATTGAAATGACGCCCCCCTACAAACACTTACACACAGCCCACTCCTAAACCCCTGCTATATCTGGCTCAACAAAATTGCAGGCCAATCTATAAAGTGCTGACATAACAAAAAAAAAATTAAACGCCAAATACTCACCTGTACATGTTCCCCTGCAGCTCTCCTCTTCCTCTGTGCTGTGATGCCAGCAAACATAAAAACATCATCACTCCATGCCTGCTGGTATTACAGCTATAGCAGGGGAACAGTTATGACGCAGAGAGCTAATATTTTTCTGCACCATCCTGTTATTCAAATCTATCTGTATCCCTTCCAGACACAGTTGAAGTCCTGACATGGACAACAGGGGATGCAGCTGTAAGCCATCAGGGCCCCACGGTGCTTTCACTGGTACACTGGTGGGCCAGTCTTACTTTGGCCAATGGGGGTACAAGACAACAAGACAAATCACTGTGCTCTTTGCTGTCAGATTCTGAGCAGTTGATGTTTGCTGTAAAATTTTTTGCAAGATGAACCATTAACACATAACACTTATAGCAACTATGATTCTCTTTCAGGAAGGTTTTGCAAACCTTAAAGCGTAACTGTAAAGTTACTGATAAAAGAAGTTTTAGCACAGCTGGAATGAGCCTTTGATAACAATTCCAACGATACCTGTATCATGCTGCTGGCTTCTCCTAGCCTGAGATATATCTGGCATATTTAACATTAGATTCAGATACAAATATTCCTGATGTGGCTGGGCATTTCCTGGTTGTGACATCAGTTAAAGGGATATTCCAGGAATCAGCATAATTCATATACAAATGGGTCCTTAACCCCTTAACGCTCTGCGCCGTAGCTCTACGGCGCAGAGGTATAAGGGATGTATGAAGAGGGCTCACGGGCTGAGTCCTCTTCATACAGAGGTGGGGGTTTTTGCATTTTGCACAAAACCCCCACCGCTAATAACCGCGGTCGGTGCTTGCACCGATCGCGGCTATTAACCCTCTAAACGCCGCCCGCAAAGTCGCGGGCGGCGTTTAAAAGACGGCGGCGCGCGGGCGCCGCCATCTTTTTTTTGATCGCCACGCCCCCAAACGTCATCGGGGGGCGGCGATCGGTTACCATGGTAGCCTCGGGTCTTCTCTTGACACGAGGCTACATGGTTTATGCAGGTTCGTTACAATGAGCCAGTGGCTCATTGTAATGTAAGACCTGCAAAAACGCCATATATTGCAATACTGTAGTATTGCAGTATATGGTAGGAGCGATCTGATCATCTAGGGTTAATGTACCCTAGATGGTCTAAAAAATAGTGAAAAAAAAAAGAAAAAAAAAAGTTTAAAAAATAAAAAAAATTAATAAAATATTAAAAGTTCAAATCACCCCCCTTTCCCTAGAACGGATATAAAACATAACAAACAGTAAAAATCACAGACATATTAGGTATCGCCGCGTCCCAAAATGCCCGATCTATCAAAATATAAAAACGGTTACGGCCGGCGGTAACCTCCGAGGCGGGAAATGGCGCCCAAATGTCCGAAATGCGACTTTTACACCTTTTTACATAACATAAAAAATGAAATAAAAAATGATCAAAATGTCGCACAGACCTCAAAATGGTAGCAATGAAAACGTCGCCTCATTTCGCAAAAAATGACCCCTCACACATTTCCGTGCGCCAAAGTATGAAAAAGTTATTAGCGTCAGAAGATGGCAAAAAATTTTTTTTCTTTTTTGTACACATTCGTTTAATTTTTGAAAATGTATTAAAACACAATAAAACCTATATAAATTTGGTATCACCGCGATCGCACTGAACCAAAGAATAAAGTAGGCGTGTTATTTGGAGCGAAGAGTTAAAGTCGTAAAAACTGAGCCCACAAGAACGTGACGCACGTGCGGTTTTTTTTCAATTTTTCCACATTTGGAATTTTTTTTCAGCTTCGCAGTACACGGCATGTTAAAATAAATAACATTACGGGAAAGTAAAATTTGTTACGCACAAAATAAGCCCTCACACAGGTCTGTACACGTAAAAATGAAAAAGTTATGGATTTTTGAAGTTGGAGAGCGAGAAATTAGCCGAAAAACCCTCCGTCCTTAAGGGGTTAAAATATAAGCTTATATGTAATTAGTTGTAATTAGGAAGAATTAAAATGCTACTGGCCCTTTAATCAGTCCGTTAATTTCCTCCGCGCGGTCCGTTGCAGAGCATACACAGGACAGAAGATGGCCGCTGGTCACATGTCCAGATCACATGTCCTGCACCTGCCTGGGCAGGTCATGTGATCACCACTAAGTTTGGCTGTAGTCGGTTGGTTGCAGTGCATTCAGTATCGCCAGTGTTTTGGTGAAGGCAGTTACAAATCATTACTATGGTAACAGAGCAAGAAAATCTGTTAGATCATCACTGGGAGAAGAGCATAAGAGGTAGGAGGAGTTACTGAGAACTAAAGGATCTTGGGACTTGTAGTTTCCAGTGGCAGCCATCTTGGTCATAACTTTTTTTCTGTGAATCATAAAATCAAACTATTTAAGCTCCATTTTGTGACTAATGACATTAAGTTTTGTTAATTCATTTATTTATAGCATTATGGGTTTTTATATCAGACATTCATATTCCAGGAATACCCCTTTAAGGGCAATGAAGCCAGAACAGGACAGCATGTTTGTAATTGGCCGATCTGAAGCATGTGATGAGTCACTACAGATCCTACAGCCCCTCAAATGAACACAGTAAGGCTATGGTTAATAAGACAAGTGATAAGAAAAAAATCAATGGATGAAGAAAAGTAAACACTAATAGCAATAAATGTTCTATCTAGCACTTGGGGAGTAAGATGTTTATTGTCCCTTGATTGAGATCTGGTTCATGGTAGTGATGACCCCACCATGTCGGATCAGCAGATTCCTTAAATCATCAATCATAGTTTTTCTGTGTCCATTTGTGTGTAAGTTTGTTTTCTATTCAGATGTTTTCTTATACCGTGCCTGATGAAGAGACCTGCATAGTCTTGAAAGCTTGCAATTGTTATCACCTTTTTAGTCATCAACTGATGACTCTCATCTTTCATCTTTTTAGTCCTTAAAGGGAATCTGTCACCTCAACCCCAATTTTTCACCATGCACATGTTCCAAAAGACCTTAACATTTGCATAGTTGCTTTTGTCATGTTTGTGAGTAGTATAGGTTCACTATAATCATACAGTGCACATTTGACCTGTCTCGCTGTCAAATTTCCACGCAGTGTCCCGGGGGAAGGACTTCAAAATCAAATGGACGCGATGGATGTCAGCTAGTTTTCAGCTGAAATTTAATATTGCTGCCAGGTTCCCACTGGGCATGATCTGCATTTAGTCTGTTCAGCTTACAACCCTTCATGTTTTATATCACTTGGTCATCTGGTGACTGTGATTTATTACACAAGAAACTAGTTGGAATAAATGTGGGTTGGTGATGGCTTCTTTTTTGCAGCTAGTGTGAGAATTGGGGCACTGCCCTTGTGAGGACAGGAATTATTACATTATCAGTTCTTTGCAGAGGAATTCTTCCCCTTCCACCAGCACAAAAGGGGTAAGGCCCTTTTATAGCCTTGACTGATGCATTTGTAAGGATTGTGGTTATACTTACCTTGTGACGAACATGGGATATGTGTATGTTTTGTCTTTTGTTAAGTGGCTTTTATCTTTTGTTAAGCGGGTTGTAATTTAACGGATCCATCAACAGCAAAGTTTTCATTTTTGTTAATGGATGCTTTTCGTGGATCAGTTTGAAAATTTGGTTACTTTGCTGCCTGTCTCCGTTTCCATTTTTCATTATTTTATAGATATTTGTTTTTTTTTATTCTTATGCTTTGGCCGGTAGTGGTCACATTGCAACTTTGGAATGTAAATTATAATACTGTCCCCTATATATAAGAATAGAACTACTATAATCCTGTTCTGTATAAGAATACAACTACTATAGATTGCCCCCTATGTACAAGACTATAATACTGCCCCCTATGTACAAGACTATAATACTGCCCCCTATGTACAAGAATATACCTGCTATAATACTGCCCCCTATGTACAAGAATATAACTATTATAATACTGCTCCCTATGTACAGGAATATAACTACTATAATACAGGCAGTCCCCGGGTTACATACAAGATAGGGTCTGGAGGTTTGTTCTTAAGTTGAATTTGTATGTAAGTCGAAACTGTATATTTTATAATGGTAGATCCAGACAAAAATTTTTTTTGCCCCAGTGACAATTGGAGTTTCAAAATTTTTTTCTGTAATTGGACCAAGGATTATCAATAAAGCTTCATTACAGACCCCGTACAGCTGATCATTGCAGTCTTGGACTAAAGAAAAGCATCCAGAGAGCTTCACCAGAGGTCACAGTGGGCAGAGGGGTCCGTCTTTAACTATGGGTCGTCTGTAAGTCGGGTGTCCTTAAGTAGGGGACCGCCTGTACTGCCCCCTATGTACAAGAATATAACGACTATAATACCGCCCCCTATATACAAGAATATAACTACTATAATACTGTCCTTTATGTATAAGAATATAACTACTATAATACTGTCCTTTATGTATAAGAATATAACTACTATAGACTGCCCCTATGTACAAGACTATAACTACTATAATACTGCCCCCTATGTACAAGAATATACCTGCTATAATACTGTCCCCTATGTACAAGAATATAACTACTAAAATACCGCCCCTATATACAAGAATATAACTACTATAATACTGTCCCCTATGTACAAGAATATAACTACTAAAATACTGTCCCCTATGTACAAGAATATTACTACTATAATACTGCCCCCTATGTACAAGAATATACCTGCTATAATACTGCCCCCTATGTACAAGAATATAGCTACTATAATACTTCTCCCTATGCAAAAGAATATAACTACTATAAAACTGCTCTTCCCCTTCTACAGATAGCTACTCCCCCCCCAACAGGTCTTGTCTCTCTCCTCACTCAGGTAGCCCTTTCCATGTCCGCTACCACTTTCTCACACAGCAAACTCCCCCAGGTCTCACATAGCAAGCCACATGGGTCTAGTCTTCCATCCTCCCACAGAATCTCCCCTAATCTCTAGTCCTCCCTTCACAAAAAGAATCCCACCCCTGGTCTGCCTCCCCCCTCCTTCTTACAACAAATCACTCTCCCCCCAGGTCTGGGTCTCAAGACATGCCCATTAGTATATACTGCTGCCCCACACATGCAGCAGCAGTATAAAGAAGCCCCCACACATGCCTAGCAGTAAATAGTAGCTCCCACAAGTACCCCAGCAGTGTATAGGTAGCCCCCACATATGCCCAGCAATATGTTGTGGCCCCCACACATGCCCCAGCAATAAATAGTGGCCCCCACACATGCCCCCGTGTCAAGGGTTCTCCTGCAACCCACTACACTCTACGCTCCTCTGTGTGCCTCCCTAGTCCCAGTCACGGCTCTCCCCGATCCAGCACTGGCTCCAACAGGCCAGCGCGTGTCCTCGCCTCCTAGGGCGCACGCACTAGCTTTCAAAGATTTAAAGGGCCAGCTTGCCGATAAGTGGTGCTGGCTGGCTGGCAATTCTGATAAATTCTCAGCCCCATCCTGTTTTCCCTGCCGGATCTTTGTGCCTGACAGCCTTTGATAAAGCTGATTCCCATGACCTCAGCTATTAGATTTCCCGTTGTTACACCGGACCTGTTCCCGTTTATGCTCCTCTACTGTCAGCCCTTACCTTCTGCACTGCCTCTGACCCTGAACCTTTGCCGCCTGTCTTGACCATGTGTCTGTCTGACGAATCTGTACCTCGCCTTGGCTGCCACCGCAGACAAAGTTGCACCTGTGGAACGACCTGGTGTTTCCATGCGCAGTAAGTCCAACCCGCTTTGCAACTGGCTCTGACAAAAACTGGGTACCACTCCGGTGCCACTCCGGTGCCAGGTGTCGGCTTACGTCATTGTCCGCAGTGGTCCAGTGGGTCCACTACCCTGACACCTTGCAGTATATAGTGGCACCCATACATGCCCCAGCAGTATATAGTGGCCCCCACACATGCCGCAGCAGTATGTAGTGGCCCCCACACATGCCGCAGCAATATGTAGTGGCCCCCACACGTGCCCCAGCAGTATATAGTGGCCCCCACAAGTGCCCCAGCAGTATGTAGTTGCTCCCACACCTGCCCCAGCAGTATATAGGGGCCCCCAAATGTGCCCCAGCAGTGTATAGTGGCCCCACATGTGCCCCAGCAGTATATAGTGGCCCCCACACATGCCCCACAATTTTAAAAATGAACATTCACCTACCTGTAGCTGCCTCTTCCACACTCCTGGGATCTTCTGCTCCAGGTGCCGATGTCATTACTCAGTCGATGGTGCCTGAGTCATAGAGATGAGTGCTCTCTATGACCCAGGCGCTGTTGCCTACGGATGTGGGCACCTAGGCCAGACAATGAACGCAGGCAGTGCTAGTATTGCTGCCTGCATCCAGTGATCAGCAATGTGTGTGTCTAAAGTTGCACACTGATCACTATGGAGGGCCGGGACGCCTACCATTCCCCCAGCCCTGCAGGAGCAGCAACCTGAGGCTCTGCGGGCCACATGTTGTGTACCCCTAGTATATTTAGTACTATCCCCTGACAAAAGACTATGAAGTTCTAAAAAATGTCAGGAATTCTTAGTGAAAGTATATTAATTTGCTTATATGTGTATTCCAGGAATCAGCATAATTCATAAACAAATGGGTCCTTAAAATATAAGCTATTGTATAATTAGTTGTTATTTAAAATGTTGCTCCCCTTAGCAGATAATGCTCCTGACATACACTACAATGAAGAATAAAATGCTACTGGCCCTTTAATCACTCCATTTCCTCTGTGCGGAGGATAGAATATGGCCGCTGGTCACATGTCCACATCACATGTCCTGCACCTGCCTGGGCAGGTCATGTGATCACCATAATGCTTGGCTGTAGTTTGTTAGTTTGTTGTGTATCCAGTATGACCAGTGTTGTGGTGAGATGTCATCTCAGTGAGGTAATGTGCATGGATGGTTACTCATCATTACTATTGTAATAGAGCAGGACAGTCTGTTACATCATCACTGGGAGCAGAGCATAAGAGGGAGGAGGGGTTACTGAGAACTAAGGATCATGGGACTTGTAGTTTCCAGTGGCAGCCATCTTGGTGATAACGCCACATACTTTAGAGAGGCCATAAAATTTAGTGAATCATAAAATCAAACTATTTAAGCTCTATTTTGTGACTAATGACGTTGAGTTTTGTTATATTCATTTGTTTATAGCATTATGGGTTTTTGTATCAGATGTTCATATTCCTGGAATACCCCTTCCAGGAAATCTACCCCCAGGATCACGGATTGTAAACCAAGAACCCTTACATGTTGGTGTGTGCCCCCTATGGCAGGATCTTCTCTTCTTTTAACTTCTTATACCCTTGTTTTTAGTGAAAAAAATCCTTTACACTTCATGCAAATGAGGGGCTCTGAGCTCATTTAACAGCTATGGAACCCCACTGGCTCATTTGCATAATGTATAAAGCTTTATTTTGTAAAAACAAGGATGTTACAAGCTAAAAGGAGAGCGTGTCCTGCCAAAAGGGGGCACATACCAGTATGTCAGTGTGCTTGGTTTACAATCCTTCATCCTAGTGATAAATTTCCTTTAAACCGAACATCATCAATATCAAAAATTGCCCAGAGCACAGAAAAAACATTAAGCTTCTAAAAGACAAATCATATGGTAATACCTATGGCAACGTTGTCATTGCATTGCCTAAGGACCAGATACTAGAAAAGATTCCTTTCAAAAGAGCCATGAGTTTGTAAATCCACTCCTGTGGAGACAAAATGGAGTCTAATGTAAATTTATTACATATAAGGACAATGAGAAAAAAAAATATTTTTATTTATTTGCATGTACAGCTGGTCAAACCAGGCAGAGATTCATTTTGCTTGAGCCTCTTAATAGATCTGGCATGCTGTAATGGTGTTAATCAGTGTTAATAAATTCTTCCTAATTTGTTTTTTATGTGTTTTTTTAACTCCTTACCAACGTGTGGTGTAATTATTACGGCGTTCGCCGGGAGCGGGAGGATAGAGGGGGCTCACAGGCCAAGCCCTCTCCTTACCAGGTGGGTGTTTACTGAATATTGCAGAAAACACCCACCGGTAAAACCCGTGTTTGGTGCTGGGGCCGATCGTGGGTGTTAAAAATGTAAATGTATTAAATTCGATCACTGCCCCCTGTGAGGTCATCGGGGGGGCCATTGGTTAGTATAACAGCCGGGAGTCTATACTTGACTGTGTTAGGCAGATGCTTAGAGATAAGTAGCAAAGGTCTAAAAGATAGTAAAAAATAATCATAAAAAAGTAAAAGAAAAACAGAAAAAAAAATAAAAGTTCAAATCACCACTCTTTCCGTAGAACTGATATAAAAATAAATAAATAATAATAAAAAATTTTTTAAACATGTTAGGCATCACCGCATCCCAAAATGCCTCAAATAATATAAAAATGGTTATTCTCAAAGTTGAATCCCATAATGGAAATTTTTTTTTTTATACTAAAGGTTTTCATTTTTTAAAAAAATTCTATTAAAACCTATATAAATTTGGTATCCAGATGATCGTACTTACCGAAGGAATAAAGTGTAGGGGGATATTTATCATAGGCTGGCGTATGATAGGCCCGCTGCTTCATAGTCGTGCAGAGTCTGCGAGTGCCGCGGCGCGGGAACAGTAACGCCCCCACGCCGGACCACTCCCGGATGGCCGCACCCCCCCTCACACCCTTTTATGCCCCACTGGCATGAAGGTGGCGTAGACGGCAAAATAGTCGCAAGTGCTAACAATAAGTGACGCAGAGGTCCTGCTAAATATGCCCCTAGGTGTCAATTGGAACGAGAAGTGAAAGGCATAAATACAGAGCCTACAAGTAAGTGGTGCAAATAGGTTTTTACGCCAATTCCACAATATTTGGAATTTTTTTTCCTGCTTCCCAGTACATGGCATGGAATATTAGATACAATCACTGGAAAGCACAATTTGTTACACAGAAAACAAGCACACACACAGAGCTCTGTACATGGAAAAATAAAGAATTTATAGATTTTTGAAGGTGGGGAGCAAAAAAATGGAAACACAAAAAGCGAAAAAGAGCCAAGTCATTAAGTGGTTAAATGAGTTGTCCGAGAGTGTAATAAAACCAATTGATGGCCAGGAGGGGAGTAGTTAAAAAAAAAAAAAACATTTACCTACCTCCGCGGTCCGAGTCTTGCACTGCCATCATTCCAGTCCGTGCCCCATGTAAACAAACAGGGGCACGGAAGCTGCGCTACGTTTATCTTCTGTCCGGCCCTATTTGCAGAGCTGTGTCATGCAGGACTGGTGGGCGTGGCCGACCACCTCGCCCGGCCGGAAGTTAATGCAGCGTGGGTAAATGTTTTTTTTTTTTTAACCAGCCCCCTTCCGGCCACCAATAGTTATTTTTATTCTCTCGGTCAACCCCTTTAATGCCTCTAACTATTTAGTTTTTTGGCAACATGAATTTTGCAACTCTGTTTTTACTCATTTTAATATTTTTCGGGTCTGAATCTCTACTTCAGCCCAACTTATAGGCTTAAAAGCTCTTAAAAGCTGCACAGTGCTCAAGCATAATGTATGAGAAAAGGTGAAGACAGAATACATGATACATTTTTACTTAGAGCTGGTATGATTATCAAAGTTCGGAATTTACGCATATGCTGTGCACCGGCGTATGATAGAGGCCATGACCCCCTCCGTCCAGCTGGATGCGTCAAGAGGCATAGGTAATGCTGCCCGGCAAAACTTTGCACAAAAAACAACCTTTGCGGGTTTTAAAAAAGTATGCAGGCACCTGGCAGGAACACCCCCTGCTGCCCCCACACTGCTATGCCCATGTATGCCCGCTCTATGCCCACATAGAGTGGAGGTGCATAGTAGTAAAATAATAGAAAATTCTTGCAGTGCACAAGAATTTGCGATTATTTTACAGAATACTGGCCTAGAAGTAGTGATGAATTTTTAACGTTTCCTTAATACTCTATATTTAGATCATTTTAGTTTGGTGAAGTTTTATGGTTGCAAATAGACATAAACCAGTAATTCTGGCATGCTTTTTTCCGTCTTTCACCAAGTGGGATATGATGAAAATATGTATAATATATTGTAAATTATCATATTAGGATGTGGGCTGTTGTAAAAGCTCATCTATTTTGCTTCCGTGCTGAGATCCAATTACCAGCCCTCCTTCCATCAATACAATACCATGATATTGTGGCTGCAACAGGTTTCCAATCTTCGTGGTTCCTCTAGAGCAGTGATTTTCTACCTTTTTTGAGCCGCGGCACACTTTTTATACTTAGAAAATCCTGGGGCACACCACCAACCAAAATAGCACAAAATGACACTAAAACAGTCATATTATACATATAGTTAATAATATAGATTCTAAATTTATTTTACTCACTCATTGTGAAACCTGGGCCTGTTTCGATAAACACAAAAGGGATATCCTGGCAGGAATGGTGGAAAGACACACGAAGCTCTTCCTCAACAGTTCTCAGTTTCTCCCTGTTTTAAGTATATGGTGCTGATTATTATGTGGCTCATATACTGCAAAATAAAGGGGTACAATGAGAAGTACTATGACCATGAGGCCAGAGTACAAGTGCCAGCTCATATACTCAGCATATGAGCTGGTACTTGTAGTACTCCAGCCTCATGACTATAGTATTTCTCATGTTACATTTCCCATTGTTATATGCAGTATACTGCTGGAGTACTAAAAGTACCAGCTCATATGCTGAGTATTCTTCCAACTGTTCATATACTCAGGCAAATCTCATATAGTCATCATTATTGGTGGGCATTACCTTGGCGGTGGGCAAATGCGAGAGTCTCTCCGCTCTCAGGATGATGTGCCGGCCTCGGTGACGCCATTTTGTCGCGGGAGGTTCAAAGCTTGCGCATGTGTTATTGTACACGTCTCCTACATTGTAAGAAGCCGTGACTGCGCACGGGGCACACAGGGGGCACCATAGTTTGGGGAACTTCCCCGCGGTACACCCGACTATGTGTCGCAGCACACTGGTTGAAAATCACTGCTCTAAAGAACCACAACAGTTGTCTGCAGGACAGGAGGTCCTTGCCTTTCATTTTTTAAATGGGTGGGGGTCCCTTCCATGAGACCTATCATCCATATTCTCAGAATAAGACGAAGACCTCACTAACAATGTTAAATATGTATTTTTCTTGTTTTCCTTGCAGGCTTTGTGGTGGGGCAGTCTGGACTGTACGAGGCTGTGGGCATGCTAGTCCTGTCTTATTTCATCATCGGTATGACTGTGCTGTCCGTGTGTGCCATATCTACCAATGGAGCACTTGACGCTGGTGGAGCCTACTGTATCCTTTATTAGAAAGCAATGCTTTTATGACTTTTTAAAGATTAAGGTTATACTTTTTCTTAGTATAGAAAGTATTGAAGTTTTTATATACTTAAAGGGGTTGGCCACCACTGAGAGATGTGCATGGGATGCACCCAAGATGGCGCCCGCTTGTCCTGCCCACTCTGGCCAGCAGATGAGAGATGCTCACAGGTCCAGGGAACTGCTGGAATCATTGGGAGAGTGGCTTTTAGCACTCACAATGGGCACTGGGAGGCATTAGGTTTTTGTTTAAGGGGAAAACAACTACTTAAGAGATTTTCTTAGAAAGGTGACCAACCCCTATAACTTCAAAGACCCCCTACCGTATTCCTCTGATTTTATAAGGAGCCACATGAATTTTATTTTTTCTTTAATATTTTATATAAATCCAATATAAAACACAAACTGTGACTTTTAAATATTTTTTTATACTTTTTGGGCTCCATATTTACAAAGGTCTTCAGCATTTATTGACTATTTTTGTATAGCAGAATGGGTTTTTGCGGCTTTATACTAGCTGACGGGCCCTGTGAGGGTCACAGCTAAATCTACTTTTTACCTGCTGCCAAATAGGTATTTACTTAATATTTTATCATTTAAACCATTCAGGAGGTACAGGAATTAAATCCAGTGACTTAGCACAGCAATTTCTGTGTAAGTGCCATGAATTTCCCCATGCAACTTTTTGAAAACCACAGAACGACTTTTTTTAAATGAAGTTTTGACGGCAAACAATGAAAAACATCTCCCTGTCAAGCAGTTAAACCATATTGCACGCGACAAAGTTTTATTCCCTAAAATGTCAGTTGTTTTTGTTGTGTTGCCATGGAGACTGTATGCACATAATATCCTCTGAGCCTCCTAGTTATGGAATCTAAACTCACCTCTACTTCAGTTTTCTCTACAGTATGTTAACATTTCACATTCCTGATATTTTTGCTCAATGTAACAAATTAAAGGAATTCTGTTGTTTAACCCCCTATCCCCTATTTTGAATATCTTCTTAGGGAATTCTGAGTTAAATGAGTAAAGTGATAGCCCTGGGATATAATATCACTTACTTGTTCAGAGGTGGTTCAAACTCTGGGACACCCATCAATACATAGGGGCACATTTACTTACCTGGTCCCTCAGAGTTCCCGAAAGTGCATTGTTTGTCCGGAATGCACTGTGCCGCGATTCACGTAGATCCTGCGCCTGATTTCCTGCATCTGTCGCTTCCCCGCTCAGGTCCGCCGGAGTTCACCATCTTCCTCCCGGTGGATGTAAGTGCTTGGCTTGCGACACAATTTTGAAGTTAAATTCCGCTGTTTGTCGGAATCCATCGGCCCGCCCCCCGATTTCTGTCGCATGAAAGCCGGCGCAATTGTGCCAAAATCCGATCGCATGCGACACAATCCCCTTTTAAATCCCTGTCCCAGCGATGCAAAATGGTAATCGCCGGGATGTCCGATTAAAGTGTGGTCCGTGGGGCCCCTTAGTAAATGAGCCCCACAGAATCAAGGTTCACAGCTGTTTCGGAGCAATATCCCTTTAAGCTTTCCCAACGAGTATAGCAGTGCCCCCATTACCCTGCGGTTACAGAAAAAATCCAAGGCAGACAGTGAGGGTGCGTTCACACCTTGAGCTTCAGACTTTTTGGTGTATACTGAATAAATGTTCTTACCCTGTTCAGGGAACGGATTTCACTTAAAAGCACATTACTAATTCAGCATCTTAACCCTGTAATTCCCAGGACTGTAGTTGATCCTGCAGAAAGATCTCTCCGTGATAGTAGTTCCTAGCAATATGCTGTCATGTTATAGAAGATGCTCCCATGTTTTTACTTTTCAGCCATCAGCCCTTAGCAGCTGGAGGAACCACCATTTCCATTCATTTCATAAGAAAGCCTTTTAACCAATGGTTTAATGCATGGTATAACAAAATATTACACCATAATGGAAATGAAAGAACTGAAAATGTATTCATTTCACCCTCACCCAGTTTATATGGATAGCTGATTAATGTCTGTGCATTGGGGGTCTGACTGCCAGTACCTTCCATATTTTGCAGAACAGTCTCCCTTAGCTGCCCTTTGATACTGACTTATGGCATTGGCAGGTCTTGAAGCTGTAGTCCCATTGAAGTCAATGAATTTATTTTTTTGTGCTGTATTTTGTGCACTTGCGACTAGCTAATGCAGGGCGGATAAGGGATACTTATGTATAGTGGATAAATGTCCTTTATGGGACAATCCATGTAAGCCTGATGAAAAGCTGTGCATCTGAGATGTTCCTATATAACAAAAAAACGGTAATTACTCACCGGTAATTGTGTTTCCTTGAACCACGACAGCACCCAACCAGAGAGAGGGATCCGCCTCCAGGGACAGGAAACCCAGACTTCAAATTGTGCGGTACGCCCCATCTCCTTCAGTGGATTACAGAGACTGTATGGGACTTAATGTTCTTGATTAATTCTGACCACCGTATCATTCAGTATCACTTTCAATGAGAGAATCTCACACCTCTGTGACATACACATAACACTTAACACCCAAGTGTGAAAAGAAATTACAAGGGAGGGAATAACCAGGGTGCTGTCGTGGTTCAAGGAAACACAATTACCGGTGAGTAATTACCGGTTTCCCCCTCTCACCACGACAGCACCCAACCAGAGAGAATAACATAGACGAAAATTTTAGGGAGGGATAACCGAAGAAAGAACTCTTCGCCCAAAGGAAAGTTCCTGTGCACCTACTACATTCAGCCTATAGTGCCTGTAGAAAGTGTGCGGAGAAGACCAGGTGGCAGCCTGACAAATCTGATTAACCGACACCTCTCTAAATTCTGCCCATGAGGAAGAGAATGCTCTGGTGGAATGGGCTTTAAGACCTTCTGGTATCGGCTGGCCTGCTGCTACATAAGCGGAGCTAATAGCTTGCCTAATCCATCTGGCTATAACTACCGCTGAGGCCTTTTGCCCCCTATTCTTGCCTCCAAAAAGAACAAAAAGACTATCAGATTTTCTCCAATCTCTAGTCCTATCCAAATAAAGCTCAATGGCCCTTTTAACATCTAATTTGTTAAACTCCCTCTCCCTATCCGTAGAAGGGTTACTACAGAAGGATGGGAGCCTGATCTCCTGGGATCTATGGAATCTAGAGACTACCTTTGGTAAAAAGGCCGGGTCTGTCATCAGAACTACCCTGTCATCCAAAATCTTAAGGAAAGGCGCTCTACAGGATAGAGACGATATTTCTCCAACCCTACGGGCTGAAGTGATTGCTACCAAAAATACGACTTTAATAGTCAACCACTTTAGTGAACAAGACTCCAGGGGCTCAAAGGGGTCTTTTATCAGATAATTTAATACTAGAGTAAGGTCCCAGGGGGGCACCGTACTTCTCCTAAATGGGGTCATACGGGATGCTGCCTTTATGAACCGAGATATCCAGGGATGAGAGGCTAAGGGGGACTCAAACAGGGAGCTAAGGGCAGAAATCTGTACTTTAAGGGTGGCAGGTTTTAGGCCCTTATCTAATCCTGCTTGCAGGAAATCTAATATCTTAGCTATATTTGGATGAGCTAAGTCTATTTTATCTGGAGAACAAAAATCTGAGAAAACTCTCCAGACCCTGAAATAGATTTTAGAGGTAACTACCTTCCTACTCCTCTGCAGGGTTGTAATTACCTTGTCCGAGAGGCCTTTTTCCCTCAAGATGCGCCTCTCAAATTCCAGGCCGTCAGATGGAGGTTCGCAATCTGCGGGTGGAATACTGGGCCCTGGGAGAGGAGATCGTGACTCTCTGGGAGGATCCAAGGGTCTGATATCGATAGCTCTCTCAGTACCGAGAACCATGCCCTCCTGGGCCAGAAGGGGGCTATAAGAATAACTCTGGCCTGGTCTTGCCTTATCTTCTTCAGAACCCTCGGGAGAATAGACAGGGGTGGAAATGCATAGGCTAGGCTGAAGTTCCACTTGATTGAGAAGGCATCCAAACTTAATGATCGGTCTCTCGGGTCTAGGGAGCAGAAGAGCCTGACCTGCTTGTTCCTTCTTGTGGCGAATAAATCTACTTCTGGTTGGCCCCAGAGTCTGGTTATCTTGGAGAACACCCTCCGATTCAGGGACGGCTGCCTGTAGGGGATGGCTGCCTGTACAGTTTCTCCACCGAGGCTACTATCTTCACCACCTTGTCCTGAGGAAGGAAAGATTTCTGCTGAGTGGAATCTAATCTGATGCCGAGAAATATCTTTGATCTGGCCGGAGTAAGGGAGGACTTCTTCAGATTTACCATCCAGCCCAGGCGATGTAGGATCTTCATTACCACCTTTATCAAAATCTGTAACTTCTCTGCCAAACCTGCGATCAGCAGGAAGTCGTCTAGATATGGCACAAAGGTGCCCTGATATTTTTGTATGTAGGCTCCCACTTCCGATATTAGTTTTGTGAAAACTCTCGGTGCTATCGCCACTCCAAAGGGTAGAGCTCTGAATTGGAGGTGCTCTATCTTGCCTTCCATCATCACCGCCACTCTCAGGAATCTCTGACTGTCCGGATGAATAGGGACGTGGTAATATGCATCCGCTAAGTCTATGGAAGCCATAAAACAATCCTGAAAGAGCAGGTTTACGGTTGACTTTATCGATTCCATCTTGAATTTCTCCACCTGTAGGTAGCAATTTAGTGGTTTTAAATTTATAATGGTCCGGAAGGCACCGTCCGGCTTCTTTATAAGGAACAGGGTTGAATAGAATCCTGTCCCTCGATCTTGCAGTGGCACCTGCCGTAGCACCTCCTTTCCCAATAAGGATCTTACTTCGGTCTCCAGAGCCTGTTTTTCTGCTCTTCCGGCCACTGAGGTTATCTTGAAACGCTGTGGGGGAGGGGATAGAAAAGGTAACTTTAGGCCATCTTGTATGATCCCCAAAATCCACTTGCTCCCTGTAATCTTGCTCCACTCCTCCTTGAACAGGGAGAGCCTTCCCCCCACAGGACCCCTGGCGTCATTGCTGACCGGGACGTTTACTGGAATCCTGAGGTCGGGAAAACATGAACCCCTTAGACCTCCTAGAGGATCGCCTCCCCTCTTTCTTGTCTCCGGATCTCTGGGGAGATCTAAATCGCCTTGAGGGGCGAAAAAACTTAATTTCTTGAGGCCTTGTACTAGGAAAACCTCTTTTCCTGTCTGCTGCCTTCTCCAAGATGTTGTCTAGTGCAGATCCAAACAAGAATTCCCCCTCACAGGGAATACTACACAGATGACTCTTAGATGGAAGGTCACCTGTCCAGTTTTTCAGCCATAAGGCCCTTCTGGCAGAATTGGATAAGGCCACCGATCTAGCTGATAACCTTAAGGCGTCCACCGAGGCATCGGCTAAGAAGGCAGAGGCTTTTTGTGCAGTGGTAACCTCAGAAATAAGATGTGACCTGGACGCCCCGGTCTTAATCTTTTCCTCCACCTGGGAAAGCCAAACAAAAAGAGACCTAGACACGCATGTAGCCGCGACGTTGGGTTTGAATGCGCCTGCTGCTGCTTCCCAGGAGCGCCTTAGGCAGGGCCGGTTCTAGACAAAGTGGGGCCCTGGGCAAAACTAAAAGTGGGGCCCCAAAATAAAACTATTTTATGACCAGTCACAGTCAGCAAGAGGCTCCTTTAGTATGGTAAAACAAACTGTAATATGGGAAAATTTTATAGGAGATAGATAGATGATAGGGAGAATTTTATAGGAGATAGATAGATGATGGGTTTCCTCCGGGTCCTCCGGTTTCCTCCCACACTCCAAAAAATTACTGGTAGGTTGATTAGACTGTGAGGCCCATTGGGGAGGGGGACCGATATTTTCTGAAAGCAGACACTTGCCCCATTTTCAAAATTGCATCAAAGATTTTATAGACATAGGCAGGCGCCTTCATGCAATTTTTAATTCAAATTAAAACATTTTTTTAAAAATACTTAAAATTTGACTTTGATGGCAAAAAATTTGATCCAAACAGAAAATGTTTACCTTCACATCTCCTAAATGTAATACATGGGCATTTGTAGAGTTCACAAATGTGCCCTATTGATATGTTCACATGAATAAATCCACATAATATCACTAAAACTGTAATAACTAGATATCTGCTTTTCAGCTAGACATTTTTAGACAGTCACAACCTGCAAAATATATCAATAAAACAGAATAAAAAGTAAAGGCGCCGTAAAACCTATAGAATTTTGAAAGCAGACAACCAGGCGATGCATTTGGCAATTAACATTCAAAATTTCCTCTAAAATATGTACAAATCCAGATACTTATATAAAGAAAATCTACTTTCCTAAAACAGTAAGATGTGAGGAGATCATACATACCCCACATCAATATATTCACCAAAATATGCAGCAAAGGGAACTGCAGAAAATTCACACAGATTTATCATTGTCTGTTCCTTACACAATGGTAACCCAAATAAATAACTATATATCCATAAACCCCTCTAATGAGATAATAAAAGTCACATTTAGATGTACGCCATTGTATTATCACAATAACAGAACCCTCCGCGCTTCATAAGAATGAAAGTGAGAACGTCATAACATAGGTGTAAACAATGGAGGATGATGGGAAATAAAAACTTTATACCAGGACATGTGTGTGTTTTTGGTGTTACATATAACTTTATGGACATGTTCTGGTCGCGGTGTAGTCACATTAGGCGAAGAGGATTGAATGTTCATCGTATCAGTCAATTTTCCCAACAAAAAATAACTATCACAAAATAAAAGGGAATAAGAGAGAATGGGCCACATTTATCACTTTTGTGCGTCTAGGTGTAGTAGTTGCGCCTAAATTCTGGTGCACTGTTTTCCAGAATTATCACAAGCTTTTACAGAATTAGCACAACCATCTGTGATAAGTTAATTTCCTGCCTCTTATTAATCACTTTACTTTAACACAGTTTAGGCGCAATTTTGGCGCAGTTAAGGCGTAATGTTAGATTCAGGCACTTACATGTGATCCTGCTACAAGCTCCTCTCTGCTTCTCCCACAGCCCAGAATGAAGATAACACTCACAGCAGCACCCAGGTGTGTGACACCCTGCACCCAGTGACCTCCTCAGCAGGGGCTTCTCCTGGAGGGGATCCCCCAGTGCTGGTCTCCTACTGCACCCCTGTAATTCTGCACAGTATCCCTCTCAGAAACACTGGTGATACTGTGCAGAATTACATGGGGGACACCTGTCAGTACTATGTGCAACATTCTGTAACGTTCTCTTCTCTCTTGCTTTGAGCTCAGGATTCTGCAGAATGTTTTGTAAATAGAAGGTGATGAAGTGTAAATAGAGTCTGCAGCTCCTGTCTGCAGAGTATCTAATGACTGTATTATCTGTACTAGTGTCTGCAGAGTATCTCATGTCTGTATGATCTGTTCTAGTGTCTGGATGAGCTTTTCTGCTAGAAATGAGCTCTTCTGCAAAGGGGCTCAGTGCTTTCTTCTCAGTTAACGCCACCTTCGGGCTGGAGTGTTTTTGCGCCCGTTTTTGCGCCTAAATGAAAAGTTGCAAGTGATTAATATCATTAGGAGCATCAAAACATCTGGATTGCTAGGATAAATGAGGGAAAGCTGGTTATTTTTTGCTGCGCAGCTAGCATTTAGTCGCAAAAATGGCACAAAAAATGGTGCGCCTGAATGAAAAGGCGCAAAAACAACAGAAAAAAACGATTGATACATGTGGCCCAAAGTGTGTTCTTAGATTTGCATAGAGAAGGGTTAAAAACATGAATATTAGTTTATATTATCCCTTCTCAAAATGTAGTACTAGTAACATATAAAATGAATATTTCCATTATCTGTGAGGTGCAGCAGCTCCTGTGTGCAGTGATTTCTCCATGCAGCCTGATGGCTAAGAATCTGGAGATGGGGGAGACACTTTAGGGGGCTGTATCTCTGGTTCTGTGACTCATAGAACCTCACTTCTTTTTTCCTATGAAAGAAGAGAGTCTCCTCTTTTATATGAATCTAAATTTTTCTAAATCTAAGTGTTTCTAAAATGCAGAAAAACGGAGATATTAACTGTTAAACTGCCGTCGGAAGTGATATTTATATATAAAAATGGCACCTGATATTCTCACTTTAAACCTGAATATCTCTGGATCCATAGCACCTAGAAACACAATTCAAGATTCATTTGAAAGAAGAGATTCTCCCCTTTCTCCCTGGGGGCCCTGGGCAATTGCCACCTTTGCCTACCCATAGCGCCGGCCCTGGCCTTAGGAAACCATCTGCCTTCTTATCCATAGGATCTTTAAGCACACCTGAATCCTCCACTGGAAGCGCACTCTTCCTAGAGACTTTAGAAAACGGCAACATCTACCTTCGGTGCCTTGTCCCAAATCTCTGTCTCGTTCTCTGGAAAGGGATACTTTCTTTTCATTGCTTTAGGAATAAAAACCTTCCTGTCCGACTTACGCCATTCTGCCTGGATAAGGGAGGAAATATTCTCATGGATGGGAAAAACCTTTCTCTTCCTTTCTCCTAGACCCTGGAACATAACGTCTATTACAGAGCGTTCCTCCTTTTCATCTTCCAATTCCATAGTTGATCTTACTAATTTAACCAGGTGATCAATATCTTCGATAGGAAACAGGGGTCTGCCTGACCTGTCCTCCTCCTCTGACTCCGATGACTCCCCCACACTAGGGCTAGAATCTTCAAGTTGCCTGGAAGTGCCCGGGGAATTCTCTGACCTGAGGGATCTCCTTATTTCCTGCACAGAACTACGCACCTCCTGCTGGATTAGCATACGCATGGATTCAAACAAGGTCGACTGATCTTGTGCTAACAGGCACTGAACACACTGGTCACAGTTAGGTTTTAAATAAGAGTCAGGCAGATTATCTCCACAGATTCTACATGCACGATTCTTAGACTTTACAGTGGCTTTCCCCTTACGAGATTCTTCCCTCTAAAACAAGAATCACATAAGACATCATCAGAACCAGTTTAAAGGCATGGTAAGGCCACACTCACCAATCAGCGGACTATCCCCCTACTCAAACTTTACCGTAGCGGTGTCCACCGACTCTCTACCACCTTCATTAGAACTCATCTTATCAGTGGTGAGGGTACAGCTCCGTTTCCTTCCACGACTGGAGCAACTCCTGTGGCTGGCTGTGGGTGCTAGAAACAACACACAGGACTCCTGTGTGGGATCTCCTTTTAAAACTCCCGCCTCTGACGTCACACTCGACGTGGACGCTGAGCGGCGCGCCACTTCCGGTCCCTACCGGAAGTGGAGTCGGCGCCATTTTCGGGAAGACCACTGCGGTGAGGAGGAACCTGCGCTCAGCCGCCCTCCTACACGCGCCTCCCACTCTGGGATCTGAGGCGCGCCGGAGCCCGTCTGCACCCACAGACTGCGCTGCACCTCGCAGCATTCACTCGCGCACCCCGCCGAGTGACCACCCTCCGGTAAGCCTCGGCGGGGGATCTTGTGCAGCCACCTGGGGGTACCTGGGACTCCCATTCCCCCCTTTCACCGCGACTCCTTGAGCCTCACTGAGACTCACTGGATCCCCCGTCAGGGACAGGAAACCAGTGAAGGAGATGGGGCGTACCGCACAATTTGAAGTCTGGGTTTCCTGTCCCTGGAGGCGGATCCCTCTCTCTGGTTGGGTGCTGTCGTGGTGAGAGAGGGAAATAAGCATTGAACAATCTTATTAAAGGATGTCTTGCACGCCGCTTAACTTGAATTTTAAACCAACAAGAAAATAGGCAAGTGTGTATAGGCAAAATATTCAAAAAAACTTTATTACAAAATACAAACAAAGTCCCACATATATGTAATTTTTAAAACCACTTAAAAGGTGTCAGAACACACATATGTACAGAAACCAAGTGGATCAAAGCCAATGACAAAGATCCACATGCAGCCACAGGTGAGTGCAAAGCACAAAAATATATGTAATTTCCTCACACAAAGTATTATAAACAATTCTAGTATCTATACCAAGATTTCGTCCCGCATACTGTGTCAATATTGAACATGCAGGGTATAACCCATACTCCGAGGTAGCACTAAACATGAGCATCAATTGCAATAGGTAGCATGATTATAGAGATGGAAGCCCGGTGATTAGTACAGAACAGAAATCAGAGGCACGAATGATATGCAGATCAAACCATGGTAAGTGGAGGAAAAGCTTCAGTGAAAAACCTGTGGCTGGAGGAACTCCACGCGTTCCGTCGCTAGATTGCGACTTCCTCAGGGGTTAACTTGAATTTCCTTTATAATTGTGAATCCTGTAGAATAAAGCACACAGGACGCAAGTACAGCCATTGCTTTGCTTAGGAAAACATTACAGCATGAGAGCACTACACGTTTAATGGCCCTACAAGGTTCAAGTGTCATTTTCTACAGACACTGCAGTTGCTTGCTTAATCCACTAGATGGCAGACTGCACCTTAAAGTGAAGAAAAGGAGTTCATGTTTTTTACCGGAGAAACTAAATAATTTGGATTCTACAAAATAAGCAAAAAATATCTACACAAAAACGGAACCTAAAAAACATTAAGCATTATGCCTTATTACAAATATAGATTTTTTTAATTAGAAATATTTTTAGAATATGCCAATCAATATCACATTTAGGAAAGAATAGCCCAGATATAAATAGGCAGGGGATACATAGAAACTTTAGCCCCACCAGATAAAAATAACTCATATATTTATCTATTCCCATTACCATTTCTTCTCTTTTTTTAATTTTTTTGTACATTTGTTTTGACTACTTTTCATTTCACTTGTTTTCTGTAGTGGATATAATTAATAATAATAATTCCTTTATATTGTACTCACAGATTCCATAGCACTGCACAGAGCTTACCAAACTGGTCCCTGTCCCCAAGGGGCTCACAATCTAATCAACCTACCAGTATATTTTGGAGTGGGGGAAGAAACCGGAGGACCTGCAGGAAACCCACACAAACACAGAAAGAACATACAAACTCTTTGCAGATGTTGACCCAGGTCCCCAGCGCTGCAAGGCTGTAATGCTAACCACTAAGCCACTGTGCTGCCCTTATTCAGACACTAAAGTGGGTCACTTATAGTACTATGTAGTGCCCATTTATACATGATGGAGTAGTAGTATTGTGCTGGGTAGTGGTAATATGCAGAGGATAGCAGTTCTAGTACTATATTGTTGGAGAAATAGTATTGTGCTAGATACCATGTTTCTCTGAAAAGAAGATCTACCCCAGAAATAAGCCCTAGCATGATTTTTCAGCCTATTGAGAATAGGGCTGAATTATAAGCCCTACTCCGAAAATAAGACCTAGTTACTAATGCCCAGTGGCACAAGAGGGCCTAGATGCAAACTATACCTTAAATCTCGCGGCCACCCTGTCACACATATTACACTTGAAAATACACATACATACCGACATATATTCACAGCCCCATACTCATACACATAATACGGAGTCCAGCAGCAGCCCCCACTCGACAAAATGTGCAACAGCAGAAATAGCCTCCACTGGACATAATAGCAGCAGCCAAAACTTGACAAAATTGCAGCTGCAGCAGCATCCTACATTCAGTAAACTTGCAGTGGCACCCGCATCCTACATTCAATAAACTTTCAGCAACAGCAGCCTCCACTCAATTATCTTTCAGTGGCAGAAACCTCCACCCGACAAACTTGCAGCTGCAGCAGCCTGCATCCAATAAGCTTGCAGCAGCCTCCACCCAACAAACTCACAGCGGCAGCAGCCCACACCCAATAAACTTGCAGCAGTTGCAGCAGCCCCCGCCCAATAAACTTGCAGCAGCACCCATCGATCAAATTTGCAGTGGCGCCAGCAGCCTCCATTCAATAAACTTTCAGCGGCAACAGCCTCCACTCAACATACTTGAAGCTGTCATATCTATCTAAGACTGATGGAAGAAAAATTATATTTACCTACACTCCTCCTGTGGGCTGTGAGCTTCTGTCTTCATAAGAGCGTCTGGGAATGGAGTAACGCGCCCAAAGCCAACAACATTATGTATATATGTATAAATAGGTAGCCGGAGCTCAGAGTGGATGCAATGATCTCAACTTGTGACCACCGCAGGCGGTGAGCCATCCATGAAGCTATCCCCAGCAGCCATCATATTCATTACTAGGGGCCAATGCTGTCACAGTCAATGGTGCATCATCATATAGGTGGTATGGGTGGCCCCCCGGGGCCTTCGTCTTCCCAGGGGCCCACACCAGCCGATACATGGGCCCTATATGAATATCACATTTAATTTATGTCAGGCCTGCAGTGGATATTTCATTTATGGGGGGCTCTGCAGTGGATATTTCATTTATGAGGGGCTCTGCTGTGGATATTTCTTTTATGGGGGTTCTGCTGTGGACATTTCTTTTATGGGGGGCTCTGCTGTGGACATTTCATTTACAGAAGGCTCTGCAGTGGATATTTTATTATAGGGGGGCTCTGCTTGCTGTGGACATTTCATTAAATGGGAGCCAATACGGGCTGTGGTGGTGTCGTCGGGCGGAGAAGATTAGGCCTCGAGGCACAAGGTTGGTTTGGATGCTGGGGGGGGGCCTAGTTGTGTGAACAGCCCAGGGCTCAGTGATCCCACACTGGTCACAGTTCAATATACTAGTGATGTTTAACTGTGACAGCCAGGCCCGAGCCCTTTTCTTACTCCTATCCTGACATCTATATCTTCTGAACCTAGAGAAACTATACTGGTCTCTTTTTAAAGAGAATAATCTCCCCTTTAATATTAAACAAGAATACTGCTTCTAGAGATATCCACTTTTAGTTACAGTAGGGAGTGTACCTTTCAAACAATTCCCACTCCATACCTTTATGGTGCATATCTCCATGACAGTAATATTACATCAGAACTATGTTTCTAGGTGCCACAGGTCAGAGGATATAGCCTTTTGAAGTCTTCCCCATCCAGCCTGTAAGCTAAAAGGCAACAAGGAGAAGGAGGAACAGGATAGAGCTGAGACATGCATTTTACTACAAGCACAATACTACATGGACAAGGGGTGCTTATTAAGGAAAGTTCCATTGCTAGACATTAGAAATCGGGGCAAATGATTCTAAAAGCAATAGAGTTACAAGAAATTCACAATGGAGAGATATGATGTTCCAGAATTTCATTTATGGGGGGGGGGCTCTGCAGTGGATATTTCATTAATGGGGGGCTCTGCAGTAGATTTCATTAAAGGAATTTTTTGTTCATTAAAAAAATAAGACATTACCGACAAATAAGCCCTAACCCATTTTTGGAGCAAAAATAAATAGAATATGCCCTCAAAATCCAGCATGTTCAACCAGGGACACTTGCTTATAAATCCAGGCACCGTGACTGTGGTAATCTTCTTATATTTGTTATCAATGGCGTCCTTCATTCTAAAATAAACTTTTAAAATTGGCTCTTGAACGGCTCCCTATGAAATTTAGAATAGGGAGTCTCAGTCCAGCTAGTTCCCCACTCCAGACTTTATTGGGTTAAAGGGGGCATGGTGAGCCTATAAGGGTCAGGGTTAAGTGAGCCGACTCCCGTCTTTCACGTGATAGACCCGGCTCTTAGAGACGGTTCTTTCGCGAACGGCCCTTCGCTAGCTTCCATGTGTTCGAAATATAGAGAAGGCGCCTAAACGGTTAAATAGGAAAATATACGCTCACAGTACTAACCTTACTACAATGGAATAAAAGGATTGGAAATGTGGCAGAGAGACAAAGTCAGGGAATATTCAGTGTCTGCATGTGATTAATTCATGTGCCAGCCTGGCGCGGCACAGGACAGATTAGCAGGGTGCAATAGTTTTGAACTAGCTGAAATAAAAAAACAGTACAAGAAGTACAAGAATAAAAATGGAGCACGGGAACACTAAGGACATGCACTAAATGTAGATGAAGTTCACTTTCCGAATTAGCATTTGGTACATCCAGCAGAGGCGGCCTATTTGCTGTCAGCTCGGGTGATGTATATAAGGATGTATGGTGTGCAGAATTATTAAATAAGAAGCTCTACAGTAGATGGGACTGCCTGGAGCCAGACTATGGAAAGGATTGCATAAGTGAGGCCGAATATCCCAACATGCTTGGTGTTTGACTGTTACTTATTCCAACAGGTTTCTGTTTGCTGGCATTTGGCATATAAATCAGTACATTGGACCTGGAAATGAATAAGATAGAAGTAAAAAACATATCACAAGCCTTATATAATACATCATATACAAAACTAAGCGTCACTTAAAAAGGGTCTTTAGGGGAAGTAGCTGAGGTTTAATCCATTATATATTGTATGCTGGGTTTAAGGACTACATTTTCAGTACATCATATTGCCAGTAATGGTATGTTAACATCTCTGCTGTATACAGTATGGCACCTTTTTATGTGAATGAAAAAACAGGTAACATAAAGAAAACATACTGGCCCACCTTTATTAAAGCGTCTGTACCAGCTTTCTGTCTGACTTTGTACTGAGAATGTGCAAACAGCTTGGACATTTATTTATCTGCACATACCGTATATACTCGAGTATAAGCCGACCCAAGTATAAGCCGAGACCCCTAATTTTACCACAAAAACCTTGTAAAACCGATACATTTTTTACTCGAGTATAAGCCGAGTTTGGGTTTTCAGCACATTTTTTTGTGCTGAAAAACTAGGCTTATACTCGAGTATATAAGGTAGTTTTAATAAATGTGGCACCATGGGTTTTTTTTGTTCTGCTTTTTGTGACTTTTTCAGCACATATATTTTTTTCTGGTGCAAGAATACTGTTGTAATTTGTTTATTTATCACTGGAATCCAGAAGTCTTTAAATTGTCGCACAGCATTAAAAGAGTTGCTATTTTTTCACAAAAGATCTCCAGCCCTCTGCAGGAAAAAGTGTAGGATGGCTACTGCAAAAATCTGTGTTAAAGATTTAAAGATCTTAAGATACGATTATCATAAGATAAATCATACAAGCCCCCACCCAAAAAAACAACAACAAAAAAAAGTATGTAATCCTATTGTAATCTATTGTACAGGGGCCTGATGATTCAGCTGGTTCTTTCACGCCTCCATGTTTTAGCAACATTTTTTACTCACTCTTTCCTGTGAGACAAAATTTAATTTAAATTGAATCTTTGCCGTCTTTGGTAACGGAGAGATGACACAAACAGTTGGCCCTAAAGCTAAACCCACTTCCCAGCAGATCCTTCCTATTGTCCAGCCACCACAGGCGATGGTAGAAAACTAGAGTTCCCTCCATACACCAAAGTAGAAAACAAAGAGACGAAGAGAAGACAATATAACACAAAATAATAGTCTCCAGAGCTGGATCACAACAAAGAGGGCCAGAAGGTCGGAATACCAGAAGACATAGACCAGAAAGACACAATGTCAAGATATCAGGAGCTCAATAGAAACAGATAATATAGCAGGTAGTGAACAGCAAGGTCAGGACAATGCATCTTGTCGTCTCCCCAACAACCCAGCCAAATTAGGGACTTTCCCTAACAAATAGGCCAACTGTTAAGGGAACATCTACAATAAGGCCTCCCAGCAGTAAATGGTATACAAAAAAAAAGTGAAAATACCTGTGATGCTTATACCAAAAATACATACCTGTAGAGAATGCAGAAAACACATAAATATATTCCAGCAATGAATATACCAAACACATAGATACCGATAACTATGCCAAACATATAAATATTTACCAGCAATGAATAAACAGCACAGACAAAAATATCCTCCACATATAAATATAGACCAAAAATTAATTTACTGTACACATCAAAATATACCAGCACTAAATGTACTGCACATCTGTGCTGCATTCGGACACAGACATCACTTACTGTTAGGCTGCAGCTCTTTCCTTCTATGTCTGTGGTAGTCTTGTTCATCCTGCTCTTCTTCATTGTAGTCTCCTCATGGTAGGCAATCCGCCTCCATCAGGTAGATGGATCTGGTCATTGTAACTTCTCCCGGGCGTGACTTATCACTGCAGAATTTGACACCGGGTACTGTAGCTTTTGGATAACATCTCCACACTTCGTCCTTAAAAAAAAAATCACAGTCAATATAATGTTCCCTAGATAACAGCTAAGTGCTCCACAATGTGCCCCCTACATATACACATAATAGAAAATGATCCCTCAATATGTCATGATATATACTACCATATAATTTCCCCCTCATTAATTTGGTAGCCCCAGCACATGCCCCCAGTATATATGTAGCCAAGCACACTCAGAGTTAGTTGTATGTACGGGAGCATGCCTACTAGCCTAGTCCGAAGAGATCCAAATTGAGAATAGACGTAAGGCGGCAGTGTATGTCAATCAGCACCCGAAGGACCAGCACTACACACTATATATAAACTAGGGAACACTCCAGTGATTTTGTAAAATAACCCCCTCCCCTCTATCTGAGACGCCATAATGGAGGGATGAGAAATACACCTCACCCGTGATAAATAAGAAAACAGCTGCTAATAAGCATACCAATAATATATACTTCTATCTCCTTTACTCTGACAATTTTAAAATCTCACGGAGATATTTTTGATATATAGTGTTCTCTTTCAATTATATTAACTTTTCAAATAAAGGTTATATTTTAATGGCATAAAAGGGTTAAATTGGCCTAACGGGACTTTTGTTGTTATTTAGTGGAATTAACCAAGCTACAGAGGTCCAACTTTATTGTGGAAGCCTACGTTATAGAGGGCACTGTCTTCACCAGTATCATGTGTTTCTTAAAGATGCACATATTACTGATTGCGATTGGGAGTCGGGAAGGCGCCCCAGGGTGGCACCCCTCGTCAGGGTGGCACCGGTCCTGGCACAGGCCACTCCAGGGTGGCACCAGTCCTGGTGAACAGTGAACTATGAGTGGATGATTTTATTGTAGCTAGAGTCCCGACTCCAGGAATGATTGAAGCAGAGCTCTGTCAGTGAAAGTGCTTTACTGTCGATGAACTATAGCAGAGCTGCAGTGACGTAAACTGTAATTTTAATTGTAAACATCTGTAAATTTCCTTGAAGACCATAGTAGATTGCCGTATATATACTGGTTTGGACAATTTGTGTTGACTTTCTGGTGGTTGAATACTGTTGTAATACTTTGTATTCTTGTGGTAATGACTTGTTTTCCACATAAATCTGTTTTATAGATACAAAGTAGAAACTCATCTAGCGCTACAGGTCATAAACCCAAAAACACAAAACACTTTCACAGTCAGTAGATAAAATTATCACTACTTACCTATAAAAGACAAAGTACAAGCAAAATGTGATTGTAACTTAAAGGTCTAGCGTTAACTACTACGAACTGGCTCATGAATCAGTGACACGTGAAGAAAATTCATGTTTGCTTTATTATCTTCTTTTTGCTTATCTATAGCTAAGCTATCATGCGGAGCAAACTTTATTCCATCATTGACTTCGAGTACAGTATATTTTGCTCAAACTCTTAGTAGCACTGTTATGCGACAGGTCTTGTGGCATGGCTGGTTCATGATACCAAGTACTGGGGAAGCCTCTTTACTCCATGCCAGTTTTTTTTATTGAATACTGTTCTTTAGGAGAGGCCCTCAATATCAGTCTGGTGTGGTTTTTTCTCTTAGAATTAATAGGACTCACTGTTACCTAAAAGGACTGTTTGTTAAAAAAGTCTCCAGCACTTGAACACTTCGTATAGTACTTATGGAATATCTCCCAACTTTTGGGGCGAGAGAAAGTCCCTCCCCCTTTTTTCGAAACCACGCCACCTTATCCCACCTGCAAACAAAGTATACTATTGACCTTAATGACCCCTACATAGTATAAGGCCCTTTGCTGTGGTTAACCCCTCCTACTGTAGCCTCCTGTCTTCCAGCCTCCTCCTGTGGCCCCCTGTCCTCAAGCCTTCTGCCTTGGCCTGCTGTCCTCCAGCCTCCTCCTGTGGCCCCCTGTCCTCCACCCTTCTCCTGTGGCCCCCTGTCCTCCAGCCTCCCCCTGCCCCCTGTCCTCCAGCCTTCTTCTGTGGCCTCCTGTCCTCTAGCCTCCTCCTTGTAGCCTCCTGTCCTCCAGTATTTCCTCCTCTACCTGTGGCTCCCTGTCCTCTAGCTTCCTCTTATTGTGGTCCCCATCAGTCAACTCTAGTACTGTAAATGAGGTGCATGGAAGGGGTTGCAGACTTTATTATTTCTCTTTTTAAAAATCCAGAAAAATACCGAAAGTGGTTTCCAACACAAGTGTGAATAGAACCTGAAATATTGTGTTTGCCAACCTTCTGAATACAGAGTAATAATGTGTTAGAAGCTGTGAAGATTGCTGGCCTGCCTAGGCAATTTCTATAAATTGTGAGCGTTGATACATATCACAATTAGTTTGGAGCATGAGGAGAATCCTTTTGGAGAAACCATTTTAGTTGAGTTTCTGCCTGTGTGGTTATTTTCTATGACAACTTGTGCAAAGACTTCTATTACAGATGTAATCATTTGTTTGCCTTCTGCTGGATATTTTCCAGTTCGATTATCTTTTTCTTGATGTTGACCAGAATTTTCCTGCATATTTGATGTGAGACTTTCAGGGGATTTATTTAGGTAGGATTATATGTTCCTCCAGTAAACATGTTTTTATTGTTGGATAATATCTTGCTTGTTTGAGCTGACACTGATTAACTTTGGACTTGCTGTTACACGGTTTGAGGTCTACAATCGCTCCCAAATCCAGCTACAATTCTCTGTCTTCTATTTAGAGTGTAAATTGTATTCATAATCCCACTCCACAAATTTTTTTTCCCCGTTTGTAAAACAGTTGTAGATCGGGTTCACATAACGTGTTTTAATTTTGTTTTGAAACATTTAAAGACTTTAGAAAAGACTTAGAGGAAGATTAGGAGCTGTTCTGAATATGTGCAACAGGTGCAAACTTCTGGTTTTAAAAAAAAGTGTATAAAGCAACTTTAATGGGTTGGTTCTTGCTGTGGATTTCCACACATTGTTGGTTTCAACTGGTTGCCTAAGTATTTAAGTTATTACTAGCTGATAAGTCAGGGTCTGACTGCTGGGGCTCCCATGATCACGAGAACTGGACCACAGCTCTGTAGCGAATAGGGATCCTGTTCTCACTGATGGCTGGAGCAACCGGATAAGCATGCGCCATGCCACTCCAGTAAATGTCTATGAGAAATAGCTAGGTATTAGGCCATTCAAGTGCCCTACTTGTATACAGCAGCAGTCACAACATCCAAAAAACTATATAGCAATTCAGCAGGATGTGAAAAAGGAAAATAAAACTTAACTTTAAATGGTAATGTGCACAATGTACATTAAATAAAATGGCAATTCAAGCCAGAAGCAATCCAATAATGCTGGGTAGAATACCTCAAATAATTTGCTTGCATAACGGGTAAGCTGTATCTTATACCCCTTCAAATAAACCCTTTATAAAGGCAAGCCATAGCACAAGTTCAGACGTCAAGTATAACTATTGATAAAAAAGGGTAGGTCTCACTATTCTTCCATTAGGTGTCCTAGTGTTGTAGGGATGATAGTACTGATCCTGGTAGCAGGCACCTGGCTCAACCTACACTAAATACTGGTAACCAGACTCCTACCCTTACAAGGGCAGACACCGAATTGTCCTTGTTAGTAACTAGTTAGCCCTAATTCTTTTTGGGTGTCTTCCATGCTCCCAATTCCAATGCATTTCATGCATCATACGGATCGAATCAATAGGGCAGGAACAGTGAAGACACCTAATTTTAGGCATAAAGAGCTGCCCTGTGTACATCAGTAATGGGGGTAATAGAAAATAACAAACATTCTTATGAGATGTGGCTCATCAAGATGGGAACCAAGTACAATGGTACCTAGAGTTCATGGCATGCGCCTCACTGCATGGATAAAGCCATAAGCCCTCCCATAAGCCCTGTAGGAAGCCGTCCAATGTGCTTAGCTATTTCCCTTATTTCCGAACAATTCAATGGAGTGGCAGGACACATGCTTGCACTTCTGCTTCATCCATCAATATACAGTTGAACAAAACCAACATAGGGTAACAATGTGCCAAAAAATGTGCTTCATCCATCAGTAGAAACAGGATCCTTGTTCTTTGGAAAGCACAGGGGATCACCTTGTTAGAATTTGAATATTAGGGATAACCCCTTACAGGTTACCATGAAATATTGCAGTTGTGATGCAAACATGAGGTGGGCAAACATTAAGAATTTCCACAGTATTCCAATAATTCATAACAAACCTATTATTTTTTGATTGCTCTTTATTGTGTATTTTTGTCTGCACAACCAAGATACTGTTAACTTGAAACAAACACATGTTTTTATGAGTTATTGGAATACTATGGTTACAGTATTGTCGGAAATGCACCATGATTTTACTGTGTAATAATACCCTTGAATTTTTAGTGCACAACATTTTGCACTGCTGGCTTCTCTGCAGTATAAGACTATTCACTGTTCTGCTCAGCTTTGGGTTTGAAGACTGATCTGTTTTTCTTCATCATTGAATGGCTTATCCATTTCTAACTGATGCACAATGAAGCCTCCCATTTGCATCATTCATGTCATTATAGGCAATTACAAGGGCAAACCTTCCATCAGGCATGATGCCGTTTTATGATGGGACGGGATGAAAAAAGAAGGTCTAAAAATCGGTTAAAAATTGATCAGTGAAGGCCTAAAATCTGCTGCAAATATGAACAAAGCACAAACTATTTTTGGATGAAACAATACAAATAAATGGTGATGTCACCAATAATGCATAATTTTGCAATTTCAATCAACTTTGATTAAATATTACATATAAAATGGTGATGGCCACACTATTCTTCTTGAAAATGAACGTGTTGTGATAGAGCCATCTTCACATCAGAGAATAGATATAATTCATAATCTTGGTTAAAGCCATGTAATGTAACTACAGTATATGCATTATTAAAGGATCATTTAAAAAATTATGTTGTCAAATTCAAGGTCTTTTGACGAGGATTCCATCAGAGGAGAACTTTAGACTAATGAATGTGAGAGATACTTAGTCAGCTATACAACTTCAGGTCTAAACCTGCTAAATTGACTCTAGGACATGTCATCTCTTTCTAAGTACAGCAATGTGTTGGTCAGCTTTCAGCTAATGTGATATGATGCTCAGGGTCCATTAGCAATGAATTTAGGAAGCTCTATAAGATTGATTGACCATATTGACTGTAGCTATTTGTTCACTAATTTCTGGCATGGTTGTTTTGTTATCATGTCTGAACTGTGCTTAAAAGAAATCCAGCATGATAAACCAGGAACACTTACTCATAGTTCCAGGCACTGTGACTGTGATAATTGTCTTATAGTTGATGTTCATGGCTGTGTTCCTTCTACAATCAACTTTTAAAATGGTGCTAATGAGCCTAATGGGGCTAACTTAGCCCTTCTGTGATTTGGCTTTACAGTCTGTTGTCTCACCTTCCCCCATGTTCCCTCAGCACTATGAATAAAGCAGGATTTGCTCTTCTTTTACCTGCTTGGCCTTGTTATTCTTGTTACTCTTATGGCCTTGTATTTATATATAAAAAAAAGCTTTTAAAGCTATGCAAATGAGTCTGAGGGGTTCGGGGTTCATAGATGTTAATGGGGTCAGAACCCATTAGACTCATTTACATAATTTTAAAGCCTCGTAAAAACAAGGCCATAAGAAGCTAAAAGAAGAGCGGAGAGGGGGCACACACCAACAAGTAAGTGTGCTTGGTTTACAATCCTCATTCCTGGTGGTAGATGTCCTTTAAGTTTTTCATTGTTCTGGTGGCTTTCCTTGCTGAGGTGACATCGCTGCTGAGGCCAGTCAATGCGGTGCTGTTTGTTTTTAGGTTAATCTGTGAAGCCACTGATTGGCTGAATGATGACCTGAATATGAATCACATGTCTCTGCCCTTATCCTGTAACAAGGCTTACAGTGTTGGATACACCTACAAGTATACAGAAAATCACACATCACACAGGGCTTATTCACATATTTGTATATGCATTCATTTTTTTCACGTCCTTTGTTCCATCATTTTTCAAATCTGAAAAAAAAGATGGTTGCAACAATTAGACAGCAAAACACCAGGTTTCCAAATATAATGAGTGAAAAAATTGACTGCATACAAATGTCATAAACTTTTTTTCATTATTCTGTTGTCGTCTATGATACGCAAATGTGAAAAAAATAAAACAGGCTCTAAAATGTTTTCAAAGGATGACAGATCCATTAAATAAAATGGAAATGTGAAAAAGAAGTAGAGGATCCGTATGATATCAGTGAAAGTCATGGATGGCACCCTGAGGAAAAAAAACAAATGTGTGAATAAACCCTCACCCTCCGATTTTTCAGTTTCATTGAAAACCTCCATTAATGAAATTGACAGTATTTTGCTTTATCACTTTCTGGCGAGTTCTAGAAAATGTATTATTTTTTTTAATGTTATTATATTCTTGTTATTATGTTTGTGTTTTTAAAATATTCTTATTTTCAATATTTTGTGAAAGACATTATGTGTTTTTTTTTAAAGGCGGTTTCTGTATATTGGAATTATAATTCGGCTATTAATCAAAATACATTCGGAGAGTGAAAATATATGAAACTTCATATTTTTTATATATTTTGTGACATTCAAGAGACAAACTAGTGCAAGCGCTTTGTGCCCATTTATTGGCGTATTTAATCGATCTGATTCAATTCTTGGCCTATGGCTTCCTTACATTAATAATGTTTACAATGATAAAACTGACATTATCATCTCACTTTCATGGTATAAAATTTTGATTAATTGATGCCCAAAGGAGGTTGTATTCAGGCAGATGTCTCACAGTTGGTACGACATCTGCCTGTTCTCAGATTTCTTCTTCACCCCAGTGGGCAGTGAGGGATGGATCATTCCAATTCGGAGGAAAAAGTAAAGGATTATGTCTCTGAAAGCAGTTTTAATTAATAGAAATGTGCTGAAATTATTACTGGAGAGCTGATGGATTTTATTATTGTCTCCTATTTTATTTTACTTCAAAACACTGATCTTTGATTGATGTATGGAATTTCACAATCACATGTCCATCCTCCCATACTGTAATATGTTCCTAGCTAACGGTTTCATGTAAAACATTGGTATGGAAGTCACTTTTACCAGATATCCTAGTGGTAGAAGACCTGCGGACATTGTGATAGTGCGTCATAGGGAAATTAAATGTTTTCAATTAATTAAAAACATAAACAATTAAACAGTAGGTCACTTTTCTTATGCCATGTTCCCTTTAACAGTGTAGGGAGCTGACAATTTGCACTGTAAAGAAATTGAACACTACAACTTTACTTGTACTCTGAATCTTCCATGCTGTTGATTTGTAAAGAATATTACACTTTCATTCCTCACACAATTTGTCTTAAGCCTACAGTACTTGAAGCACCTTAATAAGCTATATAATAATAACATAACAATGGGAAGATCAGTGGGAAGATCAGTGTTGTTTCATGGCTAGTAAAACAACCTCATGTAATCTGAGTAAATTGTATGCGTGAATGGAAAATCTGGCACCTGGCCGTGACAGGGGAGCGATCCTCTCTCTATATGCAAGATCTTGGATAAGATGGGACATGTAAAACGGTTTATTGAATGGTTACAATTGTGGTATAAGTATCCAAGAGCCTGTGGGTGCATTGTTAGGGAGAGATCTTCCCCAGCTGACACACGGGACACCAATGGGCTCGCTGCTTCCCCCCTAAATTTTTTGTTAGTAATGGAGGTAGTTGTGGTCATGATTCGGAGAGAAGAAGGGTTAAGGGGGCTAAAATGCGGTGAAGTGGAATGAAAACTTCATTCTATGCAGCTGATGTGGTGCTATTCCTCAGCAATCTGTCACAAAGATTTGGAAAATTATCAGTGTTAAAATAATGTAGGAGCTTGTAGCCATCCAAAAGAAACGACTTTATTCAGCTTTAAAACTATTACAAGAACAAAAATAACAAACAGCTTAGCCTCTTCTTAGGGCACTTCCTCACTTCTTGAACGCTAGCTACCTTCTAGGAACACTGCTGGGGTTCCTCCTCAGTGCTCTGGCTCTCAGTGAGCTCAACCAAACAATGTCCTCACTGGATTCCAGTCCTCTTGGGATAGACCGCCAACTCTAACTGGTCCCAAGTCCTCCTGCTGATTGCAGGACACACAGCACTGGCTTGCTGTGAGTTCTCCCTCTGGAGTTGGCCAGGGATGGGAGTGGTCAAGGTCCTTTTCAACCCTGGTAGTGGGTCGCTCTCCAACGCCCTCTAGGTTCACACTCTTACAAAATATATATATATATATATATATATATATATATATATATATATATATATGTGTGTGTGTATATACAGGCAGATAGGTTCTGTAGGTTTGTCCTTAAGTTGAATTTGTATGCAAGTCGAAACTGTATATTTTATAATTGTAGCCCCAGCCAAATTTTTTGGGATCTTTGTGACAACTGGATTTTAAAAATGTTGGATTGTCATAAGAACCAGGATTAACAATAACGCTTAACTGCTGACACCTTTGATAACTGTTTATTGTAGTCTTAGGCTAAAGTACAGTAAATTACCAATATCCAGAGACCCGTTTATAACTAGGGGTTGTCTGTAAGTCCGTATATACTTGTGTATAAGCTGAGTTTTTCAGCACAAAAAATGTGCTGGAAAACATCCCTCGGCTTATACACGAGTCATACAGTCAACACGAGTCATAAAAAATATTTAAAAAATAATAAACTTATATACTCACCCTCCGGTGGCCCCCGACGTGCAGCGCTGCTCCCCCGATGTCCGCGCGGGTCCTCTTCTGGCTCCCGCGGCCGTCTTCTGTCTTCTCTAATCTTCGTGCTGGGCGCCACCATGTTTCTCCCCCAGGCGGCGCCTAGTATGACGTCAGCAGCGTCGCGTCATACTAAGCACCGTCCGGGGGAGAACAATGGCAGCGCCCAGCACGAAGTTAGAGAAGAAAGAAGACGGGTGCGGAAGCCAGAAGAGGACCCGCGCGGACATCGTGGGGGCAGCGATGCACGTCGGGGCCACTGGAGGGTGAGTATATATGTTTATTTTTTATTTTTTAATGCTGGGCAGGGTGTTTACTACTGGGGGCAGTTCTGTATACTACTGGGGGCAGTGCTGTATACTTCTGGGGGCAGGCTGTATACTACTGGGTGCAGTGCTGTATACTACTAGTGGCAGTGCTGTATACTACTGGTGGCAGTGCTGTATACTACTGGTGGCAGTGCTGTATACTACTGGGGGCAGTGCTGTATACTACTGGGGGCAGTGCTGTATACTACTGGGGCAGTGCTGTATACTACTGGGGGCAGGCTGTATACTACTGGGGGCAGGCTGTATACTACTGGGGACGGGCTGTATACTACTGGGGGTGGGCTGTATACTACTGGAGACTGGCTGTATACTACTGGGGACAGGCTGTATACTACTGGGGACAGGCTGTATACTACTGGGGGCAGGCTGTATACTACTGGGGGCAGGCTGTATACTACTGGGGGCTTGCTGGCTACATACTGGGGGGGGGTCTGTGACCAATGCATTTCCCACCCTCGGCTTATACTCGAGTCAATAGGTTTTCCCAGTTTTTGATGGTAAAATTAGGGGTCTCGGCTTATACTCGGGTCGGCTTATACTCGAGTATGTACGGTATATATATATATATATATATATGTTCAAAGAGTAAGGGGGGGGTCTTGCTCTGTCTTATTGGAAACTCTATTTCTTGGCATCTCAAGTAGCGGCCATTTTGAGGGACTCGCCCGAAGAGATTTCAAAGGGGTCAGTTAGATTATCAGAATAAAGGTTTGAAGATGGAGGAGCTTCCCTAGAGCTAAAAAATTTCTGAAATGCCTCCAACGGTACAAATGTGGAAAAAAGGAGTACATTTTGGGGTAAATTTGGAAATAATTTTGTTAAGGCAAACGAGGATAAGAAAGTATTTCAAAATAGGTAGGTAGATAGTTGAAACACGCGTGAGCAGGATAGTTGGGGAGCCTCCTCTTTGTCTCTCTCGTTCTTCCTCCCTTTTTTGCATGCGTCTAATCCCTTCTTGTCGGAGGGGGCAGGGTAGTTAGGGTTTGGAAGATGAGAATGAGGTTTTTTGATGTCATGTATATTTTCAATATGCAAATATAGATTTCTATGTGTATTTTTGATATTTTGAAAAATTTATAAAGTCAATAGATTTTTTAAAAACAATAACATAACACATTATATTTAACTAATTACATTAATATCTACTCCAAGACCAATTAACAGTCTCACATAGCATAATGTACTTTTCATACCCTTGTAAAAAAGCCTGCTTGTTATATTGCTCAACAGGTTATAAGTATGACTTATTGCAGTCGTGTGGTGCTTTCATAGAAATTGTATATATGAGATAAAATGTCTGTGAGGACAACTTGTTATAGAATGTTTACAGGAAATCTACCATCAAGCATGATAAAAGGGACACTTACTCATAGGGGATGTCCTGGATGAGAAAGATTGTCTAGGTCAGCGGTGGCGAACCTATGGCACGGGTGCCAGAGGTGGCACTCGGAGAACTTTCTGTGGGCACTCAGGCCATCGCCCCAATTTCTCCAAACAGGACCACATCCACCAAATCTTCTTGCAGTCCCAAGCAACTTAAGGGATACTGCTCTCAGCGATATTTTTGAAACTGCAGGAAAAGTGAGAAGGTGTGGACAGAACTGCATTTTCTTTGGAGGTCATCCTGCTGGACCCAACATTCTTCCTGGGGAGAAGATACAATGATGGTCTGAATTTGCCCACCTTCTTTCAACTGCATTGGTGGCCTTAGGAGAGGCAATACAATTGAATGATGTTGAAGAACTGGTAGCAATAAGTTACTGCTTGAAATGCCATGTTGGCACTTCATGGTAAATAAGTGGATTTTGGTTGTAGTTTGGGCACTCGGTCCCTGAAAGGTTCGCCATCACTGGTCTAGGTGATAGTGGTGTTAATGTTATACTCTTCGCATAAAGGGATTGTCCAACACAGACACAAATTCCATAACTAGAGGATAAAGGTTAAACTGTTGAGTGGTCAACCACTGGAGAATGTCACTAAGAGGCATACAGTGAGTTGGCCTAGGGCACTGGTGGCGGACCTATGGCACGGGTGCCAGTGGTGGCACTCGGAGCCCTCTCTGTGGGCACGCAGGCCATCACCTAGCACAAAGGTCCCCATTCACGACTCAAGACCTCCTCCTGCTGTCAAAGGAATCCCAAGAGGTGCCACGTTCAGCGCTATTTTAAAGTGACTTGAAGTGCTGGAGGACCAAGGAGGTGCGACAGAGCTGGATTATCATTGTAGTCCCTTCTCCAGATCTGTGATTCCTGTTATGGGGACCTTAGGGGGAAACTACAATAATAATCTGAATTTCTCCTCCGTTCTACTGTAATGGTGTCCTCAGGGCACCAATATGTTTGAAACCTGTGAGTTCATTTAAATTGGCATTCGGCACTTAGTGAAAAATATGTGGCTTTTTCTTGTAGTTTAGGCACTCAGTCTCTAAATGGTTCGAAATCACTGGCCTAGGGAATATTAACTGGAAATATTAGCCTTAGAAAAGGACAGCATGCAGAGCCCTGGCAAGGGGCAGTATAAGAGTAAAACCTATACTATAGAAAAATGATGGTGTAAATCTAAGCTGGGCATGTACATAGATGTGCAAAGACTACAGGACTACTACATGAATTATTCCAGAATCTCTGGTACAGCTACAAGCCAACCCGCAGCCTTGTACCCGTAGCCTTCCCCATTCTGACAAGGGCACATTTACTAAGAGTAGTGCAAACTGCACTAAATGCAGTTTGTCTGTGCATAATGCAGGGTGCGCCAGATTAATGATTTTTGGCGCCAGTTCTTCATGAATCTGGCGCTCCTTGCACTGCTCAGACACCTGTCTGTGCACCTTTAACATACAACGTTCAATAGACTTTGCATGATAAATCTGGCGCCTGGTGCGACTGAGCGCCGGAACGCCTCCTAATTTGTGTCTCATGGTGGCTAGTGCAGCTGCGCCACAAAATGGTTGCGTGCGAGACATATGTGGCACTAACAGTTCTTAAATACCTGTGCAAGCAGTTTACAAATAAAAGAACGTGCAAAGTTCACAGGAAACTGGCACACTTAGTAAATGCGCCCCAAAGTGCGAGTGGCATTAGAAGTTCTTTCTAACTTTTCTAAGCTGCAGACTTTCAGTGCTCATTTTATTCTCCCATCAGCCATGTCATTTTGTGATGTTCTCTTTTGAGACAATACAGATAAAATAACAGCACAGGAAGAAGCTGGACATATAATTTGGCTGATACAAAGTAATAACAAGTGTCCCTGCCAATAATCTGCACTCTGTGTCTCTGGTGAGAAAATAATAGAGCAAATATCCAATGTATATAAAGTATCTCTGTGAAAGTGATTACTGTTATGGATTCACTATGAAATACTGTATGTAAGAAGTTTATAAGTGTGATATTATATTCCTGCTCCAGTCAAATCCACACTATTTATTGAGATGCACATTAATGGAGAGAACTTTTATCATGTACATACAGGGCCGGTTCTAGACAAAGTGGGGCCTTGGGCAAAACTAAAAATGGGGCCCTAAAATAAAACTATTTTATGACCAGTCACAGTCAGCAAGCATTTACTATATACTGTATTATGAGAGAATTTTATAGGAGATAGATGATAGGGAGATTGATGGGCAGGTTCAACTGGTAGGTTGAATAGATTGTGAGCCCCATTGGGAACAGGGACTTATATGGCAAACTCTATGCAGCGCTGCGTAATCTGTGTGCACTGTGTGCGTAATTATTATGATAGACGATAAATATGAAAGATGATAGAGATTTCTAGATGCAGAACTATAAAGTAGATGATATATAAAGTAGATAAATATGAGAGATAAATACAGTAGAAGAGAAATAGAAGATTGATTAGTAAATAGATAGAGAAAAAGCAACATATATAAATGGTCAGATTATAGGATATAGATAACTAGACAGATAGATATATAGAAATAAGATAGATGATAAGCATCTTCACCCGGGAATTCAACCAAGGGGTATTAACCCTTTCAGCGCCCGGCATTTCAGGATATTTTGTCGCGTTATTGACCACAGCAATTTTTACAATTTTGATGTTTAAAAAATGAAATTACAGCAAAAAGAATTAAAGTAAACCCGACAAACCATATATTTTCTGAAAGCAGAAACTTGCCCCTTTTTCAAAATTGCATTAAAGAGTTTATAGACATAGACGCCTTCATGCCATTTTGATTCAAACTGAAACATTTTATAAAAAATACCTAAAATTTTACTTTGATGGCAAAAAATGTGCTCAAAACAGAAAATATTTACCTTCACATCTCCTAAATGTAATAGATAGAGTTCACAAATGTGCCCTATTGATATGTTCACATAAATAAATCCACATAATATCATTAAAACTGTAATAACTAGATATCTGCTTTTCAGCTACATATTTTAAGACAGTCACAACCTGAAAAATATAGCAATAAAACAGAATAAAAAGTAAAGGCGCCATAAAACCTTTATAATTTTGAAAGCAGACAACCAGGCAATTCATTTGGCAATTAACATTCAAAATTTACTCTAAAATATTAACAAATCCAGAATACTTATATAAAGAAAATATACTTCCTTAAAACAGTAAGATGTGAGGAGATCATACAGACCCCACATGTGTATATGCACCAAAATATGCAGCAAAGGGAACGTTAAATCCACAGGGGACACCAAACTTTTGCTGAAAATTGCACTCACATAGTCTTGCGTCACATAGATCTATCATTGTCTGCTCCTTACATGATGGTAACCCAAATAAATAACTATATATCCATAAACCAAGCTAATGAGGTAACAAAAGTCTTTAGATGTGCGCCATTGTATAAGCCGCACAATAACAGAGCCCTCCGCGCTTCATAAGAATGAGAGTGAAAATGTCATAACATTGGTGTAAATAATGGAGGATGGTGGGAAATAAAAACTTTATTCCAGAACATGTGTGTGTTACATATAACTTTATGGACATGTCCTGGGTCGCGGTGTTAATATATAATAATGACATTTGGCGAAGAGGATCGAATGTTCATTTCTGTCATGTGAAAGTTGGCGGCGATGCACCACAATCCGATCGCGTGCGCCAAAGTCCCGGGGCAATTTGGTGCAAATCGGAAATATTCGGGAAACCCGGCGAAAGTGCGGCGTTCGGACCATTAGTAAATGAGCCCCATAGTGTAAGGTAGCGCCTCTGAATATCTGTGTAACCATGCATTTATGTGTGTTGTTAGGGGCAGTAGAACTGTGAAAATTGCATTTATTTTTGCAGAACTATTTGGATTGTATCTACTGCACTGGTGTGTGCAATCTCTTCACTGCTGTACAATCCCTCTTCTCTGCTGAGTCACTGCTGTAGCAGGCTTCTGTTTAAATACTACAGAAGTTACTCAAGGGGAGTAGTAATGGGCAGTCTGGCTCTTCTTACATTAAGATTACATAGGGATAGGTTTACAGGGAGCCAGTCACCCATCCTCACTTCATCTTCAAACCAAAGATGGGGTTAAATGGGTCTATGGATGCAGGGGGTGTGGTTAACCTATTCAGGGCAGAGCTAAGAGAAAAGCTGACTCCTGCCGTATAACTGAGGGTGCGGTCACACGTCGCGTTTACCGCATGCGTTAAAAAACGCATTGGAATAGCTGGAGAGTGATTTGCCTAATTAAACACCTCTTAACACTTGTGTTTACAAAACGCATGCGTTAACCGCGATGTTAACGCATGCGTTAACAATGCGTTAACAACCGCATGCGTTAACCGCGATGTTAACGCAAGCGTTAACAATGCGTTACCGGTTGCGTTTTGTAAACACAGGTGTTAGCAGCTGTTTAATTAGGCAAATCACTCTCCAGCTATTGCAATGCGTTTTTAAACGCATGCGGTAAACGCGACGTGTGACAGCACCCTGAAAGAGCTGAAAGATCCATCATTAGAGGGAGGGGACCTTCCACAGTACAGTGAAGAGATCTTATTCACCAGTTCACCACAATGCCCCAAGTCCAGCAACAATCCTGGAATTTTTCACAGTGTTGCTGCTACTGCCAGAATTTGCAAAGGTATGGCTACACAGATCTTACTCATGACAGATTCCCTTTAATACTATCACTCAAGAACTGCTACTTTAAGTTCCCTTGTATATTTTAGAAAAGTAATATAAAGGGAAATAAAAATATAAATATCCCCAAAAAGTATTGATATTTATAGCTGAAAAGTATTTTTACATTAGAAAATACACTTCTTGGGGGTATTTATTTGCCTCTAGCCTCCTGATTTATCTGGTGTCCAGCTGTGCGGGGGCAATTCTATGCCAGGTCCATTCTATGCCAGGTCAATTCTATGCCAGGTCCGGTCAGCCATAGAATTAATCTATAGCCTGCACCAGGAACGCTGCCCACTGTTCCACTCCACTGCCGAGCACAGCCTCCTTCACACCCCTCAATGCTTAAGTGGCATAGAGGTTCCTGTGCACCAGGAATTGCATATATTTCATAGCTAGAGATGAGCGAGCACTAAAATGCTCGGGTACTCGTTATTCGAGACGAACTTTTCCCGATGCTCGAGTGCTCGTTTCGAGTAACGAGCCCCATTGAAGTCAATGTTAGACTCGAGCATTTTTCAAGGGGACCAAGGCTCTGCACAGGGAAGCTTGGCCAAACACCTGGGAACCTCAAAAAAGGATGGAAACACCACGGAAATGGACAGGAAACAGCAGGGGCAGCATGCATGGATGCCTCTGAGGCTGCTTAATCGCACCATTATGCCAAAAGTATGGGCAACAGCATGACCATGACAGAGTGACAGAATGAGGCTAGATAGCATCTAAAACATGCAATAATTGACCCTGACACTATAGGGGACGGCATGCAGAGGCAGCGGCAGCAGCGGCAGGCTAGAGAGTGGCATGGCGACATACCCTAAGTGGACTCAGGCTTCAAACCAATGGGTGGCAGAGAGGAACCAAAGGAGGTGAGCAAGAAGCGCTCAAATAATATCGGTACATGATAAAAGTTTGCCAGTATATTTTGTGGATTACACAGCAGGGTGGCGACAAAGTTAACATGGAAGCCATGAAAACAATCCAAAATTCTGCCTGACACAGCTCGTTTGATAAGGGGACCATGTATGGAGGCAGTGAACTAGTAGTAGATTAAAGGTGCTGCAGTTAAAACTATGTTAGTTGGATCTTGGCATGGAGCTGGCGCTCCGCTGCCAGGCGAGCTTTCGCCAATCCAAGCCCCTGTCTCTAGGCTACTCCCCAAACAGCACTTCTAAGAACCTTTCGGATAAGATCAAGTGTAGTAGCGTTCTTATAAGTTTGGGATATGGCGGGTGAGGGGAATGTAAACATCTGCGCAAGAAGCGCTGAAATAATATCCGTAAATGAAAAAAGTTTTCCAGTATATTTTGTGGCTTACACAGCACGGTGGCGACAAAGTTAACAAGTTTGATGTGGAATGCCCTGTAATAGCTCTTGGGCGGTGTGCCTTTTATCACCTAGGCTCAGCAGTTTCAGCACCACCTGCTGTCGCTTAGCGACGGCACTGCTGCTGTGCCTAGAGCTACCGACTGATGGCGCCATGCCCACGGATGGTAATTCGGAGGAGGAGGAGGTGGAGGAGGGGTGGGAGGAGGAGGAGGCATAGTAGGCCTGAAACACCTGGACCGAGGTAGGCCCCGCAATCCTCTGCGTCGGCAGTATATGACCAGCCCCAGGGTCAGACTCGGTCCCAGCCTGCACCAAGTTAAGTGTAGTAGCGTTTTTATAAGTTTGGAATATGGCGGGTGAGGGGAATGTAAACAGATGCGCAAGAAGCGCTGAAATAATATCCGTAAATGGTAAAAGTTTGCCAGTATATTTTGAGGATTACACAGCTGGGTGGCGACAAAGTTAACAAGTTTGTTGTGGAAGCCATGAAAACAACCCAAAATTCTGCCTGACACAGCACGTTTGATAAGGCGGCCATGTATGGAGGCAGTGAACTAGTAGTAGATTAAAGGTGCTGCAGTTAAAACTATGTTAGTTGGTTCTTGGCATGGAGCTGGCGCTCCGCTGCCAGGCGAGCTTTCGCCAATCCAAGCCCCTGTCTCTAGGCTACTCCCCAAACAGCACTTCTAAGAACCTTTTGTATAAGATCAAGTGTAGTAGCGTTCTTATAAGTTTAGGATATGGCGGGTGAGGGGAATGTAAACAGATGCGCAAGAAGCGCTGAAATAATATCCGTAAATGGTAAAAGTTTGCCAGTGTATTTTGTGGATAACACAGCAGGGTGGCGACAAAGTTAACAACTTTGATGTGGAATCCATGAAAACAACCCAAATTTCGGCCTGACACACCTCGTTTGATAAAGGGACGATGTATGGAGGCAGCTATATGGACGACTTTTGGAGGTAGCAATGGAGACAACGTGTGGAGGCTGCTATGGAGACAATTCAATTTGGATAGTGCCTGTATGTGGCAGTCCAAAAAAGTTTTCAAACCAGAGGAGCAGGTAGGTGGCCCTCCAGAAAAATTGAATAGATTGAGTGCCTGTATGTGGCAGTCCAAAAAAGTTTTCAAACCAGAGGAGCAGGTAGGTGGCCCTCCAGAAAAATGGAATAGATTGAGTGCCTGTATGTGGCAGTCCAAAAAAGTTTTCAAACCAGAGGAGCAGGTAGGTGGCCCTCCAAAAAAATTGAATAGATTGAGTGCCTGTATGTGGCAGTCCAAAAAAGTTTTCAAACCAGAGGAGCAGGTAGGTGGCCCTCCAGAAAAATTGAATAGATTGAGTGCCTGTATGTGGCAGTCCAAAAAAGTTTTCAAACCAGAGGAGCAGGTAGGTGGCCCTCCAGAAAAATTGAATAGATTGAGTGCCTGTATGTGGCACTCCCAAAAATTGTTTAAAACAGAGGACCGGGTCGGTGGCCCTCCATAAAAATTAAATGCATAAAGTACTATAGCTAGAGCCAGTGGGCCCTGTCAAAAAATAGCCAGTTTCCTCTGCTTTACTGTACAAAGAGGAGGAGAAGGAGGAAAATGAGGAGGAGTGGATAAATTATTCAGGTTGAGCTTCCTTCACCTGGTGGAGATTGGAAATTAGGAGAAATCCAGGCTTTATTCATCTTGAAATTCTGCCTGACACAGCACGTTTGATAAGGCGGCCATGTATGGAGGCAGTGAACTAGTAGTAGATTAAAGGTGCTGCAGTTAAAACTATGTTAGTGCTGGAATAAATTCTTTGAATGCGAGGGTCACGGGATAGGCAGCCTAGCATGAAATCTGCCATATGCGCCAGAGTACCAACGCGTAAGAATTCACTCCCCTCACTGGCCTGACTGTCCATTTCCTCGTCCTCCAACTCCTCCAACTCCTCTTCTTCTGCCCATACACGCTCAACAGTGAAGGACTCAACAATGGTCCCCTCTTGTGTCTCGCCAACATTCTCCTCCTCTTCCTCCTCATCCTCCTCCACCTCCACCTCCTCCGATATGCGCTGAGAAGCAGACCTAAGGGTGCTTTGGCTATCAACAAGGGAATCTTCTTCCCCCGTCTCTTGTGAGGAGCGCAAAGCTTCCGACTTCATGCTGACCAGAGAGTTTTTCAACAGGCCAAGCAGCGGGATGGTGAGGCTGATGATGGCGGCATCGCCACTGACCATCTGTGTTGACTCCTCAAAGTTACTCAGCACCTGACAGATATCAGACATCCACGTCCACTCCTCATTGTAGACTTGAGGAAGCTGACTGACCTGACTACCAGTTCTGGTGGAAGTTGACATCTGGCAGTCTACAATCGCTCGGCGCTGCTGGTAAACTCTGGATAACATGGTCAGTGTTGAATTCCACCTCGTGGGCACGTCGCACAACAGTCGGTGAGCGGGCAGTTGGAGGCGGCGCTGCGCTGCCCTGAGAGTGGCAGCATCTGTGCTGGACTTCCTGAAATGCGCACAGATGCGGCGCACCTTCGTGAGCAAATCAGACAGATTGGGGTATGTCTTGAGGAAACGCTGAACTATCAGATTTAACACATGGGCCAGGCATGGCACATGTGTCAGTCTGCCGAGTTGCAGAGCCGCCACCAGGTTACGGCCGTTGTCACACACAACCATGCCTGGCTTCAGGTTCAGCGGTGCCAGCCACAGAACAGTCTGCGCCGTGATGCCCTGTAATAGTTCTTGGCCGGTGTGCCTTTTATCGCCTAGGTTCAGCAGTTTGAGCACCGCCTGCTGTCGCTTAGCGACGGCACTGCTGCTGTGCCTAGAGCTACCGACTGATGGCGCCATGCCCACGGATGGTCGTTCGGAGGAGGAGGTGGAGGAGGGGTGGGAGGAGGAGGAGGTATAGTAGGCCTGAAACACCTGGACCGAGGTAGGCCCCGCAATCCTCGGCGTCGGCAGTATATGACCAGCCGCAGGGTCAGACTCGGTCCCAGCCTCCACCAAGTTAACCCAATGTGCCGTCAGCGATATATAGTGGCCCTGCCCGGCAGCACTCGTCCACGTGTCCGTGGTCAGGTGGACCTTGTCAGAAACGGCGTTGGTCAGGGCACGGATTATGTTGTCTGACACGTGCTGGTGCAGGGCTGGGACGGCACATCGGGAAAAGTAGTGGCGGCTGGGGACCGAATACCGAGGGGTGGCCGTCGCCATGAGGCTGCGAAAGGCCTCGGTCTCTACTAGCCTATAGGGCAGCATCTCCAGGCTTAGCAATCTGGAGATGTGCACATTAAGGGCTTGGGCGTGCGGGTGGGTTGCACTATATTTGCGTTTCCGCTCCAGCGTCTGGGGTATGGAGAGCTGAACGCTGGTGGATGCTGTGGAGGATCGTGGAGGCGACGATGGGGTTTTTGTGGCAGGGTCCTGGGCAGGGGGCTGACTATCAGCTGACACAGGGGAAGGAGCAGTGGTGTGCACGGCCGGAGGTGAACGCACTTGTTGCCACTGAGTGGGGTGTTTAGCATTCATATGCCTGCGCATACTGGTGGTAGTTAAGCTATTAGTGGTGGAACCCCTGCTGATCCTGGTTTGGCAAATGTGGCACACCACAGTCCGTCGGTCATCCGGTGTTTCCTTAAAGAACCTCCAGACTTCTGAAAATCTAGCCCTCGCCGCAGGAGCCCTCGCCACGGGAGCTTCACTAGTTGACACATTTGGGGTGATGCACCAGCTCTGGCCCTTCCTCTCCGTCTGGCCCCACCACTGCCTCTTCCAACCTGTTCTGGTCGAGGACTCTCCTCCGTCTCAGAAGCACTGTGTTCACCCGGCCTCTCAACCCAGCTTGGGTCTGTCACCTCATCATCCTCCGATCCCTCAGTCTGCTCCCCCCTCGGACTTCCTGCCCTGACAACAACTTCCCCACTGTCTGACAACCGTGTCTCCTCATCGTCGGACACCTCTTTACACACTTCATCCAGTACGTCAACAAGGTCATCATCACCCACAGACTGCGACTGGTGGAAAACCTGGGCATCGGAAAATTGCTCATCAGCAACCGGACAAGTGGTTTGTGACTGTGGGAAGGGTCCAGAAAACAGTTCCTCAGAGTATGCCGGTTCAAATGGCAAATTTTGCTGGGAGGGGGCAGACTGGGGGGGAGGAGGCTGAGGTGCAGGAGCTGAAGGAGTGCCGATTTCGGTGACATGGGTGGACTGCGTGGAAGACTGACTGGTGGACAAATTGCTCGAAGCATTGTCGGCAATCCACGACATCACCTGTTCGCACTGTTCTGGCCTCAACAGTGCTCTACCACGAGTCCCAGTAACTTCAGACATGAACCTAGGGAGTGTAGCTCTGCGGCGTTCCCCTGCTCCCTCATAAGCAGGTGTTGTCTCACCCCGCCCAGGACCACGGCCTCTGACCCCTGCAGTAGTTGGACGCCCACGTCCCCGCCCTCGTCCTCTACCCCTAGCCCTCGGGTTAAACATTTTGAAAATGAGAGTTATAACTTTAATTTTTTTTTAAACTTTTTTTTGTGGTTTTTTTTTTTGTCTGTTTTTTAGTTTTTAAAACCAAACGATGCTATCCTATTGCTATGGCTATTTTCTAGCCAAGTATTAAAGCACACTACTATGCCAGATGAGATGACGCTGAGTTATGAAAAAAATAAACGTAAAATAAAAAAGGAAATGGCAGACTGTGCCTAATTGAAATCCAACCCCGGGCCCTAATAAATTTTCCCACTTCGGTCTTTGCGATGGATATGTGCGTCACTAAGCGCAAAACACAGTGGTCGCAAGTCTCACTCCAAATTGCTCACAATTTGCTAGTAGATGCACTGCAGCAACTACAGCCACCAGCAGATCAACCAGAAATCAAATATATATAACGCTACTGTAGGCGTAAGTAAGCCGTTTGGATTCTCCTATGGCTATTTTCTAGCCAAGTATTAAAGCACACTACTATGCCAGATGAGATGACGCTGAGTTATGAAAAAAATAAACGTAAAATAAAAAAGGAAATGGCAGACTGTGCCTAATTGAAATCCAACCCCGAGCCCTAATAAATTTTCCCACTTCGGTCTTTGCGATGGATATGTGCGTCACTAAGCGCAAAACACAGTGGTCGCAAGTCTCACTCCAAATTGCTCACAATTTGCTAGTAGATGCACTGCAGCAACTACAGCCACCAGCAGATCAACCAGAAATCAAATATATATAACGCTACTGTAGGCGTAAGTAAGCCGTTTGGATTCTCCTATGGCTATTTTCTAGCCAAGTATTAAAGCACACTACTATGCCAGATGAGATGACGCTGAGTTATGAAAAAAATAAACGTAAAATAAAAAAGGAAATGGCAGACTGTGCCTAATTGAAATCCAACCCCGGGCCCTAATAAATTTTCCCACTTCGGTCTTTGCGATGGATATGTGCGTCACTAAGCGCAAAACACAGTGGTCGCAAGTCTCACTCCAAATTGCTCACAATTTGCTAGTAGATGCACTGCTGCAACTACAGCCACCAGCAGATCAACCAGAAATAAAATATATATAACGCTACTGTAGGCGTAAGTAAGCCGTTTGGATTCTCCTATGGCTATTTTCTAGCCAAGTATTAAAGCACACTACTATGCAAGATGAGATGACACTGAGTTATTAAAAAAATAAACGTAAAATAGAAAGAAACTGGCAGACTGTGCCTAATTGAAATCAAACCCCTAATAAATTTTCCCACTTTGGTGTTTGAGGTGGATATGAGTGTCACTAAGAGCTAAACACAACGGTAGCAAGTCCCCCTGCAAATTCCTCACAATATGGTACTAGCTGCACTACTAGTGCCAGCAAGCCCAGCCACAAGCAAATAAAAAAAAAAAGTATAACGTTATTGTAGCCCTAAGAAGGGCTGTTGGGTTGTTGTAGAATCACTCCTGCCTAACAGTAAGCTAATAGAACACCCTAACGCTTTCCCTGACCAGCAGCAGCTCTCTCCCTAGCGGCATCCAGACAGAGAATGATCCGAGCAGCGCGGGCAGCGGCTAGTCTATCCCAGGGTCACCTGATCTGGCCAGCCAACCACTGCTATCGACGTGTAAGGGTACCACGTCATGCTGGGTGGAGTGCAGAGTCTCCTGGCTTTTGATTGGCTCTGTTTCTGGCCGCCAAAAAGCAAAACGGCGGGAGCTGCCATTTTCTCGAGCGGGCGAAATACTCGTCCGAGCAACGAGCAGTTACGAGTACCCTAATGCTCGACCGAGCATCAAGCTCGGACGAGTATGTTCGCTCATCTCTATTCATAGCCTTTCCATTGTATTCTAACAATCCTAAAATCATGTAGAATATTCAAAGTACAGGCGGTCCTCTACTTAAGAACACCCGACTTATAGACCACTCCTAGTTACAAACGGACTTCTGGTTGTTGGTAATTTACTGTACTTTACCTTAGGCTACAATAATCAGCTATAACAGTTATCAAAGGTGTCTGTAATGAAGCTTTATTGTTAACCCTGGTTCTTATGAGAAACCAACATTTTTAAAATCCAATTGTCACAAAGGCCAAAAACATTTTGTATGGGGTTACAATTATAAAATATACAGTTCCGACTTACATACAAACTCAGCTTAAGAACAAACCTCCAGAACCTATCTTGTATTTTTCCCGGGGACTGCCTGTACATGACAAGTTTGGGGATATATTAACATACCAAAAAGATTTAATAACATGACTTGCAGCTCAAAATTCAGAGCACTGTGTACAGAATAGCTATAGCTGATCGTTTAGCTTCATGCTTATAACCATGTGGCTAGAAATGGGTTAAGCTGGACACTTTCATTATAGGGTAGATCTGTTATTTTCATCGTTGGTACATATTTGATAGACTAGCTGAGACAATCGGGTCCTTCATATCATATTCAGATTGCAGAAATGTGCAGAGGATTTATTTCCACAATGCTCATTTTCTATTCTGCCTTTTAAGACGCACCCTAGAGGGAAGGGAACAAAGGCGACCTGCAGCGTTAAAACTACACCACGCTCTGCACAATGAAGCATGGAGAAGGGATTTTAGCCTGTCATTTTCTTGAGAGAAACTGTTCTTGATACAATTATCTAATGCTTTAAAGAGAGTAGCCCACACATTTATAATGTATTACATCAGAATGAATGAGTAATTATAAAACCTCATGGGAAAGGTGACCAGAGACATATACTATGTCACTTACAGACTGTCCCAGCAGGGGACTTTATCCGCTACTATCCTCAAGTCCAGGAAGAGACTTTAGAAGACAATTTCCTTTACATGTTATGTTGTGAGGTTTTGGGACCATAAGTTGGCTTTGTACAAATGACCATCCTAATAACTGATGGATTGTATCGATCTCTGTGTAAATCCATTCTTCTTTACTGCCTTACACTCAGAAGCTGAGGTCGCACTAACATTTCTCCAGTAGAGTAATAATCATCCTCTCACCACTCTTGAGGAGTAACTTTAGTCAAAGGAGGAGTATGAAATTTTCAGTATTACATATAAGTTACTCGTAGGTGTATAAAATGTTAATAGATATTAATTTAAGCAAGAAAATCATTACTGCCAGTGTTTTCTGTGCTGAAATTACCAAATTAGGGAATTATAGTAATCTTATATCATGCATTAATCAAAGGGTACTCAATTTTTTTTCATCCCCACCACCCATGGGTGACCTCAGCCCCCACCCCCTGGCCAGTCAATCACTAATGCCAGAGCAGAATGGCATAACTCTTTAATTGTTTAATATTTAATTATTCTTTTTGATAGATTATTTTGTTTGTTCTTTTAAATACAGTTTTCAACTGGGGCACCATTTAGCAGGGAGCACATTATATAACAATCACATAATAGTGATCTAATGGTAAACTCCAATAGCAGTGATGGCGAACCTTTTAGAGACCGAGTACCCAAACTGCAGCCCAAACCAACTTACTTATTGCAAAGTGCCAACACAGCAATTCTAGCATTAACTTATTAAAAATATTCTTGCTCCGTGCTGCAGATTTCAACGGTCCTGTAGGCACCAATATTGTTGACAGAAGGAGGGAAAATTCAGATTGCCATTAGAGCTTCCCTTGAAAACCCACTGAACAGGAAGAATTGTGGAGCCAAGAGCAGGAGCTTCAATGGCGCCAATGATAATCCGCCCATGTTCTTGCAGTCTCAAGTAGACCCAGATGCTTCACTTTAGCCCCTTAACGCTCTGCGCCGTAGCTCTACGCAGGGGGTATGTGAAGAGGGCCCAAGGGCTGAATCCTCTTCATACACAGGTGGGGGTTGTTGCATATTACAGTAAACCCCCACCGCTAATAACCGCGGCCGGTGCTTGCACTTTCGGGAAAGTGACGAATCCGAAGTTTACAGTTTTTCGTGGGAACAGATTTCTAATTAAATTTTTTTCCCCCTTTATTAGCAAAATGGCCTTAAGTACAACGTGTTACATGGGGAGTTAACATCATGCGAGAGGCGTGAATTCATGCACCCAGTGTTAATTCAGGTCTGCATTATATCACCTCCCTCTCCCATGTTGGAAAGGGAGGTGACCTCATGCAGGAGTCGTGAATTAGCAGCCCGGAGTGCCGGACATCCCATGCTCAGGGCAGCTAATTATAAGTTTCTTTTTTAGGTTATCCTGGCGTGTTAGGATTAAAGAAGAACACCGCCGGGTTCGGGATGAAGAGGAGAGTGGGTGAATATCTGTATGTCTTTTTTCCTTTTTTTAACTGGTAGATTTCCTTTAAAGACTTTGCATTATGGAAACCCACAGCTAAAAACTCTACAAACTCAAATGGTTATACATTGGAATAATATACATGCACCAACACAGTCACACCTCCTAAATTAGACAAAAAATAAAACACATGATACAAATTAGTGGAATAAAAGAACAAATCATCCATAAATGTAACAAAATAGAAAAAGACAAAAAATAGGAGTGGGGAGGGACATAGAATAGAAATTAGACTACAAAAACATTGGCTTCCGTAAATGTCATTTTGTCTTTTTTCCTATATTTTCGGAATGGCTGGAGCTGGTGCTTGATGAGATATGTGTACAACATTTTTATGCTTCTTACTTTCCGTTATTACATATGTGGCTTTTATTCACCTGCGAGGATGATTAGTAAAAATCGGTTTTAGATGAAGCTCTGCAATCATTTATTAATCAGCCCACACTTGTGCTTCCCAATCATCCCGGCCAATCTCTGCACACCATTTAATGTTGTTTTATTATCTCTTCCATAAATCTCTTAGATTTTCCTTTCCTTTCATCTGCTTAATTTCCCTATTGTGTGTTGCCATTTGTCACACACAGCCACATATTTCCCCTGTAATTGTGATCTAAGGACTTGTTCGTTAGTAAATTCGGAAACTAAATTACTTATCGCTTCTAAATCCTTAAAGTATAGATGTGTTCTGCATTTCACATAAATAGCTATATTGTGCAGAATAAAGTACAGATTATAAAAATGGCGGCCTACAGAGTACAGTTACCAGGTGACAACAAAAAGGCTGTATTTGCACTTGCCAAGGACTGGTGCATAGTGTTCTTTTTCGCCCACTCCAGACAGGGCATAGTAAGAAAGCGACTGCTCTGGAAAGTTGTCCTATAACATGCAACAGAGAAGATAAGGAAAGGAACGTGCCTGAGCTCCAGGGACAAATGGAAAACAGACCTTTATCATTACATGTAATCATTACCTGTGCCAGCATTAACCTTGGTCAACAAGGTGCAGGCGCGGATGCGACAATAAAGATGGTTTTGTCTTTACTAGTGTAAACACTGGTATATTACTGGCTTGCTGTATTGATGAATTATGCAGCACACCCAGTAGTCTGCTTTCTGGTTCACTAACAGTTAACATACTGTGATGGACAGAATCCTTATCCTATCAGTGTTTGATACAGGATTCTGATATAACATAAAAGGTCCATGATAACATATTCTCAGTGCTTGTTATACTTCACACTTGACCTAGTTTGTGTGTATTCTGTCTGCTTATATCTGGTTTATTCTAAACCTTTGGCTTGTCTTCCTGGTTATCCCTTTGTCTATCAATTTGGTACTTTGTTGTCTTCTAGGTTTTAGATTCCGCTCTGACTACTCTTCTTATTTATTCATTTATTTATTTGTTTGTCTGTTGTTATCATTTATTGTTGAGCGGGAGACTGACACCCAGTTACTGGCCTCCACATAGGATGGTTTCCAGTTATTGGTAAGGAACGTCTTTATTTTCCCAGTCTGCCCCTTTATATTACCTGTGTGATTTTGGACCATTATTACTTGCAAAAAATTCCTATTTTAATCTGTGTGCTAATGAGTAAGTTGGTGCACCAAGGGTGTTCCCTTAGCACTCAGAACATTTTTATTCCTGCCTGTATCACTACCTAGAAATACTATATACTATGGGCACATTTAGTAAGAGCTTTGCGCCACACTTTTGTCGGACTCTGCCCGTTCTTCTTGGCTAAAATGGCTTGCACAGGTATTTAAGAAGTGTATACGCCACTATTGTGTTGGCAACTGATTCGGACCGAGTGCCGTATTTAAATTTGCAAATTGGGTTGCACGCCATCTATGTTAAAAAGATGGTGATCTCTGTAGGGCAAGTGTAGGGAAGCGACAGATTTATTATTTCTGGTGCACAATCTTTGTAAATCGCCTAACCCAGCATTATACACAGAAATAGCACTTTTAGTGCATTTTCCGACTTTCTAAGTAAATGTGCCCCTATATTTCTATATATAATATAATATGAACATATGTATAATAAAACATTTTGATAAATGATTTTAAATTATCAATTGTGGTGAGTTACCTAAATATCGACAGAAAAATATAACATGGTGGGCCTTGTTCTGGAGCTCTATAGCAGTCACTTGCTATACTGACCTGTGAAAGAACAAACTAGAGAACCTCTAAAACAGAAAGTAGATAAGTAGACAATCTCTGAATACAATACAAGCGGTCCCCTACTTAAGAACACCTGACTTACATACGACCCCTAGTTACAAACGGACCTCTGGATTTTGGTAATTTACAGTACTTTAGTCCTAGGCTACAATAATCAGCTATAACAGTTATCAATTGTGCCTGTAATTAAGATGTATTGGTAATCCTGGTTCTTATGACAATCCAACATTTTTAAAATCCAATTGTAACAGAGACCAAAAACATTTACAATAATAAAGTATACGGTTGCGACTTACATACAAACTCAACTTAAGAACAAACTTCCAGAACCTATCTTGTATGTAACACAGGGAACTACCTGTACTTACCACTTGATCCCCATGACAGTGATGGCTATAAAGAGAAAGTGTGATTAGTTTAATGTAACTACTGAATATAATATTCTAATTCTGCAATATATTTATGGAGCCGTCTCCTTTGTGGGAAAGCAATGTATTTTCTTCACATGTATATGAGTGTTTTTCTATTTTTTTTCAATGTCTTTTTCTGAGAGTTTGTTTTTCTGAAACAGAAATTATGGCAAAGAAATAATTTTCTCTATTACAGTGGATTAAAACGTAGGAGAAAGATTACTCCTTCTTGAAGAGTAGAACAGAATGAATTACTCCTCAAATAGTCTATGGTGCAAAAATCATTTCATTGCAGCACAGACCAGACCTTTACACAATAAGAAAACTTACATTAACCAAATATCTCTGCTAAAAGTGGACAAGACATATAAAGGGTGGTTTTGATATAAACGTTATTCTATTTGTCTTCTGAAGACTGCCCCCGCCCCCCAAAAACAAAAAGCAAAGTATCCCAACATACACCAACCCCTGCGAGTTAATGGGAGCATCCAGATAAGGCCTACGGTACACATATACAGACCACATATACAGACCAGAATGTGTGTGGAGCTTACCTGGCGCTTACGGAAAACACTATAAAACGCAGTATAAAAGCATTGCATAATAGGCTAACCTGTGATAAGCTAGTATCAATACTTTATAAAACTTCATTTTACATTACCTGAATGTTAGCTGTAACCTGTGTGTCTGTGTCTCCTCATCGATTCTTTCTCTCCTCCACACTCACCCAGCAGTTATGGTAATGTGAAATAAAGTTTTATAAAGTAGTGGGAGTATTCAGAATGCTGACAAAGGGATTTTTTAAATCAGCATAGCATATGCTTTTGGAACCTATCACCAGCTTTAACGGAGGGGGTGGTTTGAGGGAACTTTTTACCAGGTGAAGCTGAATAATTTAAAAAGGGCCATAAATGACTTGCTGAAATGGGTGATTAGCTGCAGTTTTCACAGGTCACTAGATGTGAGGAAATCTTTGCATATGGGTAATTAAACATGTGGATTGAATTGCAGATAATAAACAGATCATAATCACACCAAGATATATCTAATAAATGACTTGCTATACTTCTGCACCGCCTACTTATCATTAGGTTGTTGCCTTCAGGCTTATCCTAATAATGATTTTGTTATTTTAATTTCATCTAATTTGTATGTCTTGGTGCAACAACCCAAATGAAGCGATTATTATTTATTAGATATGGGCAGAATTTGGACAACTATTGTACATAAGTAAATATTTAAATATTTCTATATAAATATAAAATATTTATGCTCATAAAAAGTCTTTATGAAATTAGAAATAATAGCTGACATACATTATTGTGAATACACACAATGCCCAATAGTTAAGGATCTTCCACCCCCCACCCCATACACTTCCATAAGTGTTTGCCATAGTAGCCGCTAAGTACGGACCCCTATGTGATTGCTAGTGCCCACATCAAAGACTGGTGCTCTAGTATTGTCAATATGTGTGCAGAAGTCTTCATTAACCTTAACAATAACCCTCAGATATGATCAGCCGGGCTCTAGGTCCTGAATTTGGTGGCAGTATTGGTATAATGTTCTTTTTGGCTAATGTCTGTGGAAGTGCTCTGTATATTCTAGGTCTGGTAGAGACTATCGTGGCCATGTTTGGTATCCCAGCAGGTAAGAATTTGATGATAAACACTTGCTATTATTTTCATATTTGTTCATTATTTTTCCTCCACAATTGAATGCAGATTTGCGTGCGTTAGTAATTACAGTATGCAGTTTCTTCTCTTACTGAGACACATGAGCGGAATAATTTCTGGCCCGAAGGACTGGTAGGAATCTCATTGTTCCTTGGTAGCAAGAACTCTTGCCCAGAATGTTATTTTCGAACATGTTGCTATTCCCTAAGGGACAGCAAGGGTCTCCTACTTAAAGAGATGAAACAAGCCTGATGTTCTGTATAATTCTGGGTTTGATCAGACATTTTGCTTCTCCCAGCTCTCTCTTTCCCTGGTTGCAAACTCCTTTTACTGGGCCCCTGATGATCTTCAATTTGCATGAGCAGTAAAGTCTCCCTGAAGTGAAATCTGAAAAGTTGCTGCTGGTGCCTAGGCTCATCAGTGATTCCTCTGCCTTGATGAAGACGCATGAGATAAACACACTCTCTGCCTCTCTTCCCCCGAGACACAAGTACAGAGCGCTCTGATCTGCTCTCGGAAATCATGGCTCGCTGTCCCTTCTTAAAAATGTTGTTTACTCATAATTTTCCACTCATTTCACGCCAATCTAGAGATGGACGATTCGCAATCATGAATATGATGCTGAGATGGAAGCTGCAATGGTCCCGAAGCTGTCAGAAGCAGCATTGTTTCTTTAACACTTTCTGCACTGGCTGTCTTGTTGCTCTTTTATGTTGGCATTCACTTACACTGGCGCCCTAAATTGTAATGATACCAACTAAAGGACAATGGAAGAGTTTTCTGCACTTTCAAGTTACTCTAGTAATCATAGAATACTACCGGCTAGTTACTTACCATGTGATATACTGAACATGAATTGATAAGAGGCTTTACCATCTCATATACGCATATCACTAGGTTATGACAATATTTTCTGATTAGTGAATGTCCGAATGTTAGGATTACACTAATACTGAGTATAATTAAAGGAGTTGTCCAGGTTTTAAACAAAATATATAACCAACCTCGGAGGGAGCTCCCGTTGCTTCCATTGTCCATGAAGCTGCCTGTCAGTGCCGTGCTGCTGTTTGTTTACAGAGGCACACATACCCACCGGTCCACTGCCGCGCACCTGCTACAGCATTGAACCTAATAGTGTATTAAGATTGTGAAAGTAGTCAGATGGTTGTGTCTGCCTCAGTAAACAAACAGGGACAGAGCACTGAATGTGCTGGACGACAGGAGTGACGGAGGAGATACGTTTTTTTTATTCAACTTTCCCCCCTGACTGGTTTGTATAGACAACCCCTTTAAGTGCTCTTTTAAGTTTTTACTTAGCCTCAGCATTGGCCTGGATGTGCATGGGACCACAGCACTGTTGCCCATTTTATGAATGATTCCATGCAGAGCCTGTAGTCAGGAGGAAGATATGCTTCTGAATTTAGCAAATTGACTGTAAATAGAAGTGGCCAAACCACTGTTTTTCCTGACCCATTGCACTCTCCAAATAAATGTATGGCTGGCTTGGCTAAGTGTGCATGTGTTCCAGAAGATAAGAGGCCAGACTTCCCTAACCAAAAGGATCAAAAATGTTCTTCCTTCCACCACCCTTTGCTGTCTGAGCCATTATTCTAATGTGCTGTGCCAACTTTAAGGGGCATTTTAATTTTATTTCATATTTCTTTTACAAAACAAGAAATTTTCTGATAATCACATTTTTCACATACCTCTCTCTTTTATCACTTTACCTCTATCTGCACAGTGGAATGGTACTGTCGTTGTGTCAGGTCTGTCTAATGTATCCATAGGCTAACTGACTAGGACTAAATATATTGGGGCACATTTGCTTACCCGGTCCCTGCGCGATCCCCGAGGTGCGTTGTCCGCTGGAATGCCCATCCGCTGCGATTCAACAAGATCTTGCGCCCAAGATCCTGCATGTGTCGTTTGCCCGCTCAGGTCCGCCGGAGTTCACCTTCTTCTTCCTGGTGTATTTGAGTGCATGGCTTGCAACACAATTTGAATTGTTAAATCCCGCGCGTAGTCCGAATCCGTGGGATCATCCGTCGCGCCGCCCCTCGAGTTGTGTCGCGTGCAATTTGGCGCCATTGCGACACAAAACGATCAGGTGCAACACAATCCCCAGCATGATCCTTGAAAAGTCAGGAAACCCGACGAAAATGCGGCCGTGGGACCCTAAGTAAATAAGCCCCATTGCCTTGTGATACATAATGTGACTGTTGGCATTGAGTAAGTAACAGGGTGAAATATATGCATTTGATAGACACAAAGGAAAATTTTTGTGTTTCTGGGGGAGGTGTATAATGGCTTCCGGCAGGGCCAGATAAAGGGTCCCAGCGGTATGAAGCACCCAGCTTGGCAGCCAATACGGGGCCCCTTCCCACAACAATATATCTAAAAGATAAATACTGTAGTAAAACAATTTCATAAATGCCAGTGATATTTTTAACTGCTCTGCCTCAGCTTTGAGTCGCACAAGCACATTGACGCCAATACGTTGAAAGAAGGAGGGGAAATTTTAAATATATTATTAGCATCCGTCCAGGATGACAGAAAGAACCATGGGGCTCACAGTAGGTAACCAGCCCTGTCTCCTCCTCCTCACTCATCTTGCAGTCTCAGTTAACCAAGAATGTGTTGTGGCTGGGAGTGCGGGAGGAGGTCATGAGTCTTGTCTGATCAACTCTATGCTGGGGCAGTGGCTTAGGTGCCCACAGAGAGGACTCTGAGTGCTGTCTCTAGCACTCATGCCACAGGTTCACATATCATATAAACCCCTTACACCACCACTGACCACACTGCCCCCACACACCATATATACCCCTCACAACACAACTGTACACTTTGTGCTTGTTATTTCATAAATACCTCTCACACCACAACTGAACACACTGCTGACCAACATATATCATATATACCCTTACACCACAACAGACCACAAAGTACCCCCACGCATATATACCCCTCACACCACAACTGACCACACTGTGCACCCACACATATCATATATACCCATGGCACCACAACGATACACTTTGTGCTTGTTATATCATATATTCCCCTCACACCCCATCTGATCACACTGTACACCAACATATATCCTGTATACCCCTCACACCACAACTGACCATACGCACTTTTGTCGAACTGTGAACCGGTTTCGATCTTAGTGAATTGCGGTATGGTGCATTATAGTCGGACATTGCGTTTTCTGTGAACTGTAAGTAAATGTGCCTCACTGTTATGTATACCCTCACACCACCACTGACCAAACTGTGCCCCCACACATATCATATATACCCCTCACACCACCGCTGACCAAACTGTGCCCCCAAACATATCAAATAAACCCCTCACACCACAACTGACCACACTGTCCCCCCACACATATCAAATATACCCCTCACACCACAACTGTACACACTATGGCCCCACACATAACATATATACCCTCACACCACAACTGTACACACTGTGCACCTCATATATACTATATAACCCTCACACCACAACTGACCATACTGTGCCCCCACACATATCCTATACACCCTCACACTACAACTGACCATACTGTGCACCCACATATATCATATATACCCCTCACACCACAACTGACCATACTGTGCCCCCACACATATCATATATACCCCTCACACCACAACTGACCACACTGTGCCCCCACACATATCCTATACACCCTCACACTACAACTGACCATACTGTGCACCCACATATATCATATATACCCCTCACACTACAACTGACCATACTGTGCCCCCACACATATCATATATACTCCTCACACCACAACTGACCACACTGTGCCCCCACACATATCCTATACACCCTCACACTACAACTGACCATACTGTGCCCCCACACATATCATATATACCCTCACACTACAACTGACCATACTGTGCACCCACATATATCATATATACCGCTCACACCACAACTGACCATACTGTGCCCCCACACATATCATATACACCCTCACACTACAACTGACCATACTGTGCCCCCACACATATCCTATACACCCTCACACTACAACTGACCACACTGTGTCCCCACACATATCCTATACACCCTCACACTACAACTGACCATACTGTGCCCCCACACATATCCTATACACCCTCACACTACAACTGACCATACTGTGCCCCCACATATATCATATATACCCCTCACACCACAACTGACCATACCGTGCCCCCACACATATCCTATAAACCCTCACACTACAACTGACCATACTGTGCACCCACATATATCATATATACCCCTCACACCACAACTGACCATACTGTGCCCCCACACATATCATATATACCCTCACACTACAACTGACCATACTGTGCACACACACACATCATATATACCCCACACACTACAACTGACCATACTGTGCCCCCACACATATCATATATACCCTCACACTACAACTGACCATACTGTGCACACACACACATCATATATACCCCACACACTACAACTGTACACACTGTGGCCCCACACATATCATATATACCGCTCGCACTACAACTGTACACACTTTGCCCCCACACATATCATATATACGGCTATGGGCATAATTTTGTTTGTTTGCTTTTTAAGGGGAAATCACACAAGACAATTTTGTAAAAATCATTATGCTTGAAGCAAATCTATCCTTGTTGTTGGCTGCGTTATATATTCCATATACATGCATCTCACTAATGATAACAAATATGATTTTCAGGTGAAGATGGCAGAAGTGGAGTTCATGTTTTGCCACAAAGCTATTGGTATGAGTTCCTTTATGGCACCATTCTACTTTTCCTGTGTCTATTGGTTTGCCTGGTTGGAGCCAGTATTTATGCTAAGGCTACCTTCCTGATTTTCATCATCGTCATGGTGGTTCTGATCACTGTCTTCATAAGTTTCTTTGCTGTGAAAGAGAAGGTTGTTTCCATTGTTGCTACTGATTCTAATGGCACCCATTACCTTAATGGAACATTCACTGGCTTCAAGCTGTCCACTCTCAAGGACAATGTGTATCGTAAGTAACTGCTTGAAATACACAACAAATTATTCTGCTTAATATATGATATAAATGATGTAGAAAGTAGATGAGCAATATTTAGCAGCAAGTGTAGAATTAAAAAGCTTGTGTATATTTAGACCCTCACTCTGATTCATCACTGTACATTATCCATGGGAATTCACATTATATAAGTAAGGCTTCCAGCACACTTTATTTTTGTCTGTGTGCTATCCATTGATTTAAAGGGCAGCTCACAGATAAATTACCATATATACTCGAGTATAAGCCTAGTTTTTCTGAACAAAAAATGTGCTGAAAACCCAAACTCGGCTTATACTCGAGTAAAAAAAATATCAAAATCAAAACTCACCTTTCCGGCTTCCCCTGCTGTTGGCTTTATAGTGGGTCAGGGGGCTGTCTATATACTGGGGCAGGGGGCTGGCTATATAGTGGGGCAGGGGGCTGGCTATATACTGGGGGATATGGGCTGGCAGGCTATATACTGGGGGGCAGGTGCTGGCTATATACCGAGGCAGGGGCTGGCAGGCTAAATACTGTGGAGGCTGTGATCAATGCATTTCCCACCCTCGGCTTATATTCGAGTGAATAGGTTTTCACAGGTTTTTGTGGTAAAATTAGGGGCCTCGGCTTATACTCGGGTCGGCTTATGCTCGAGTATATATGGTAATTTCTAAGGGCTCACACATATGGTAATGGATTTTACCTGTTTGTGATCCGACTTCCGGACAGTCTTTTCTTTTGATATTGACACTTGAGAGGACCTCACAAATGGGTCACAAACAATGGACCGCGGATCCATTGTTTGAGGCCTGATGAAACCCACGTTTGTTTGCAGATTATCATTGTAACTGTGAAGTTACTCTGTATTAAGCATTGAGTAATTCAGCACTAGAACTGTGGCATTAAACAAGGATGGGGGGCACAGTGAATTCCATAAAGAGACAGATATTACTATTATTATATTACTCAGTACAAGAAAAATGCATACAGAATTGTCATATAGCAAGGAATCTGTAAGAAAACCCCTCTCCATCATTCCACGATAACATTCATACATACAGTGCTTATTTCATTGTGTGCCTAGGAAGTGTTGCAGACGGATCCTATCTGCGGATTTCTAGCTCTGAAAGATGTTCATGTATTTTTGTGATATAAAGAATAATGAGGTTCCTAATTCATCAGATGTGTCTTTACAAGTGTGACTGTCATATTCCCTTTCCCTTTCACATAGCCACATCTGATTAAATGCTTTGAAGCACATTACCGTACGTGCACCATCTCCAGCCTCTATATGGCATTTGTGGAACAAAGAACCAAATCTCATTTCCCTGATGAATCTTACATTACGACAGTGGAAAGGTCAGGAGAAAATGAAATTAAAGGAGTCCACTGAGGGATTCTGGCAAGAAGTGGAAAGATTCAGTAATCATCAATTTGTTACAAAAAAAGAGGCTGATATCACTTATCCTGAGAGCCATCATGACCTGTAGAATAAGGACGTTCTTAAGAACAAAAAGCTATGAATGCATATTCAGAGCTACATGGCAGGGAATACCTTCACATTTGGCTTTTTCTTTCCCGCTGGTTCCTATTTCACAGTGAAAGCTCTCAGTCATGCCACAGCGACTCACATCAGTGTTACAAAAGACAACGTTCACTGTAGACTTGAGTGTTCATCAATAGTAGCAGAAGGGAGTATAAGTATATACTGCAGAAGTTATTCTATGTATGACATTTACCAAATATACAGGTACATATCAGTTCTGTCAATAGCTAGTGTTATAAAGGTAAAACAATAAGCTTAACTGTGTTTTCATTTCATTGTTGTTATAAAGTGTTTTTTTTTTTTTTTTACATACCGTATATACTCGAGTATAAGCCGACCCAAGTATAAGCCAAGACCCCTAATATTACCACAAAAACCTGGTAAAACCTATATATTTTTTACTCGAGTATAAGCAAGAGTTTGGGTTTTCAGCACAATTTTTATGCTGAAAAAAAAAGGCTTATTCTTGAGTATATGTGGTAAGTAAAAGTGGTATATTAGTATATAAGATGCCATTCCAACCTCTGGCACCTCTACCTTGAGAACAGAGGTTCCACATTTTGTATGAAGAGAGAGGTGGCTGGGATTATAGAAGTATAAGTATTCATGGCTGCTGCCTGTAGTTGGGATAAAGATTTCTCTTTCTGTATCCTAATCATCTGTACCTGATATCTTTATTACAGCACAGTATGGCAGAGACTACACTACAGGCAGAATGATGAGCTTCACCATAGTATTTGCCGTCATGTTTAATGGTTGCACTGGGATTATGGCTGGATCAAACATGTCAGGTAAGTTAGCGTTGTAAATGTTAAAGGAAATCTACCATCAAAATCAGGCATGATAAAACAAAGACACTTTCTCCTTTGTCCAGGCACTGGTAATATTCTTGTATTTGTTGTCCATGGCTTTCTTTCTTCTAAAATAAAGGGTTCCTGGGGGTGTTACCAGAGCCCCTCCATACTGCAGATTCACAGGTTATTAGACTGCCTCATCCTTCCCCTCTGCATTTCCCTCTCCCTCTGCCATGTAATCTCATGGCAGCAGAGGAGGTTTCAATACATCGTGGTAGGAGGAACTGCTCCTGCATAGTGTAACAGCCTCTAGAGCTGCAACATGCAGGGGCCCTTCTGACTCATTAGCATAGGGCAGTGGCGGCGAACCTATGCCGTCTCTATATTAATTATTGGAGCTCCGGCCGGGCAGGAAATGCTGCCGCTCGCAGAGAGCTCCAGCGATCTCTCTCACTGTAGGCTGCATCTGACCTGCTCTGTGATCACTAGTGCTGCCATAGAGACAGCAGGTCAGTGCCCGCCCTTCCAGTCCCTCCCCCCTCCCCCTGCAGGCTGGGAACAGAAGGAGACAGAAGGGTCGGATCATACAGCATCAGCGCCCATCACAGATAAGTGCAGCAGGAGGAGGAGGCAGGAGCTGCTCTGTGTGTATTACACAGGCAGCAGTCAAGAGGCTTTGGGACACTAAACAATTATAGGTCCTTACTGTTTAGTGTCGCAAATTGTTTATACATGACAGCTGTCCATCGCCTCATGTATAGTACCCTGGCACAGATATTTGTCACCGTGTGATGCTGCCAATACTCTGCCCTCACTGACAGCATGGCACATATATACATGTGTGGCCACAGACGGCTGTCATATTTGGTGATTTGATAGAAAATTCACTTGCCTGATTCCCTGTAACTTTGCTATTCAGCTCCACCCCACAACACACACTTTGCCCTACACAGCCCCTGCCGATTTGGATAGCCCAATTCTTCATATTCCCCCTCTTACTGGCAATATTCGGTCCATGAGTAGCAGAAGCACTATAGACTCTGCCACCCCTTCCCCAGTGTATAGTGGTAGTGTGGCTCACTGTATGGGGGTAGTGTCCCTCACTGTATGGCGGGAGTATTCCTCACTGTATGACGGTAGTATTCCTCACTGTATTATAGTAGTATTCCACGCTGTATGGCGGTAGTATTCCTCACCGTATGGCGGTAGTATTCCTCACCGTATGGCAGTAGTATTCCTCACTGTTTGGCGGTAATATTCCTCACTGTATGACAGTAGTATTCCGCACTGTATGGCGGTAGTATGCCTCACTGTATGGTGGTAGTATTCCTCACTGTATGGCGGTAGTATTCCTCACTGTATGGCATTAGTATTCCTCACTGTATGGCGGTAGTGTTCCTCACTGTATGGAGGTAGTGTTCCTCACTGTATGGCGGTAATATTCCTCACTGTATGACAGTAGTATTCTGCATTGTATGGCGGTAGTATGCCTCACTTTATAGGGGTAGTATTCCTCACTGTATGGTGGTAGTGTCCCTCACTGTATGGGGGTAGTATTCCTCACCGTATGGTGGTAGTATTCCTCACCGTATGGCAGTAGTATTCCTCACTGTATGGCGGTAATATTCCTCACTGTATGACAGTAGTATTCCGCACTGTATGACAGAAGTATTCCGCACTGTATGGCGGTAGTATGCCTCACTGTATGGTGGTAGTTTTCCTCATTTCCTCACTGTATGGCGGTAGTATTCCTCACTGTATGGCATTAGTATTCCTCACTGTATGGAGGTAGTGTTCCTCACTGTATGGCGGTAATATTCCTCACTGTATGACAGTAGTATTCCACACTGTATGGCGGTAAAATGCCTCACTTTATGGGGGTAGTATTCCTCACTGTATGGTGGCAGTGTCCCTCACTGTATGAGGGTAGTATTCCTCACTGTATGGAGGTAGTGTTCCTCACTGTATGGGGGTAGTATTCCTCACTGTATGGCGGTAATATTCTTCACTGTATGGGGGGTAGTGTTCTTCACTGTATGGGGGAAGTGTTCCTCACTGTATGGGGGTAGTATTCCTCACTGTATGGCGGTATTATTCCTCACTGTATGACAGTAGTATTCCACACTTTATGGCGGTAGTATGCCTCACTGTATGGTGGTAGTATTCCTCACTGTATGGCGGTAGTATTCCTCACTGTATGGCGGTAGTGTTCCTCACTGTATGGAGGTAGTGTTCCTCACTGTGTGTCTGTAATATTCCTCACTGTATGACAGTAGTATTCCGCATTGTATGGCGGTAGTATGCCTCACTTTATGGGGGTAGTATTCCTCACTGTATGGTGGTAGTGTCCCTCACTGTATGGGGGGAGTATTCCTCACTGTATGACGGTAGTATTCCTCACCGTATGGCGGCAGTATTCCTCACCGTATGGCAGTAGTATTCCTCACTGTATGGCGGTAGTATTCCTCACTGTATGACAGTAGTATTCCGCACTGTATGGCGGTAGTATGCCTCACTGTATGGGGGTAGTTTTCCTTACTGTATGACAGTACTATTCCGCACTTTATGGCGGTAAAATGCCTCACTTTATGGGGGTAGTGTTCCTCACTGTATGGAGGTAGTGTTCCTCACTGTATGGGGGTAGTATTCCTCACTATATGGCGGTAGTGTTCCTCACTATATGGCGGTAGTGTTTCTCACTGTATGGCCGTAGTGTTCCTCACTGTATGGCCGTAGTGTTCCTCACTGTATGGCCGTAGTGTTCCTCACTGTATGGCGGTAGTGTTCCTCACTGTATGGGGGTAGTGTCCCTCACTGTATGGCGGTAGTGTTCCTCACTGTACGGCAGTAGTGTTCCTCACTGTATGGCAGTAGTGTTCCTCACTGTTTGGTGTTAGTGTTCCTAACTGTATGGCGGTAGTGTTCCTCACTGTATGGCGGTAGTGTTCCTCACTGTATGGGGTTAGTGTCCCTCACTGTATGGGGGTAGTGGTCCTCACTGTATGGCGGTAGTATTCCTCACTGTATGGCGGTAGTGTTCCTCACTGAATGGCATCAGTATTCCTCCCTGTATGGCGGTAGTGTTCCTCTCTGTATGGGGTTAGTGTCCCTCACTGTATGGCGGTAGTGTTCCTCACTGTATGGGGTTAGTGTCCCTCACTGTATGGCGGTAGTGTCCCTCACTGTATGGGGGTAATGTTCCTCACTGTATGGAGGTAGTGTTCCTCACTGTATGGGGGTAGTTTTCCTCACTGTATGGCGGTAGTATTCCTCACTGTATGGCATTAGTATTCCTCACTGTATGGAGGTAGTGTTCCTCACTGTATGGCGGTAATACTCCTCACTGTATGACAGTAGTATTCCACACTGTATGGCGGTAAAATGCCTCACTTTATGGGGGTAGTATTCCTCACTGTATGGTGGTAGTGTCCCTCACTGTAAGGCGGTAGTGTTCCTCACTGTATTGCGGTAGTGTTCCTCACTGTATGGAGGTAGTGTTCCTCACTGTGTGGCTGTAATATTCCTCACTGTATGACAGTAGTATTCCGCATTGTATGGCGGTAGTATGCCTCACTTTATGGGGGTAGTATTCCTCACTTTATGGTGGTAGTGTCCCTCACTGTATGGGGGGAGTATTCCTCACTGTATGACGGTAGTATTCCTCACCGTATGGCGGCAGTATTCCTCACCGTATGGCAGTAGTATTCCTCACTGTATGGCGGTAATATTCCCCACTGTATGACAGTAGTATTCCGCACTGTATGGCGGTAGTATGCCTCACTGTATGGTGGTAGTTTTCCTTACTGTATGACAGTACTATTCCGCACTTTATGGCGGTAAAATGCCTCACTGTTTGGTGGTAGTGTCCCTCACTGTATGGCGGTAGTGTCCCTCACTGTATGGCGGTAGTGTCCCTCACTGTATGGCGGTAGTGTTCCTCACTGTATGGGGTTAGTGTCCCTCACTGTATGGGGGTAGTGGTCCTCACTGTATGGGGGTAGTGGTCCTCACTGTATGGGGGTAGTGTTCCTCCCTGTATGGCGGTAGTGTTCCTCTCTGTATGGGGTTAGTGTCCCTCACTGTATGGCGGTAGTGTTCCTCACTGTATGGGGTTAGTGTCCCTCACTGTATGGCGGTAGTGTTACTCACTGTAGGGCGGTAGTGTTCCTCACTGTATGGAGGTAGTGTTCCTCACTGTATGGGGGTAGTGTCCCTCACTGTATGGTGGTAGTGTTCCTCACTGAATGGCATTAGTATTCCTCACTGTATGGGGGTAGTGTTCTTCACTGTATGGGGGTAGCGTTCCTCACTGTATGGAGGTAGTATTCCTCACTGTATGGGGGTAGTATTCCTCACTATATGGCAGTAGTGTTTCTCACTGTATGGCCGTAGTGTTTCTCACTGTATGGGGGAAGTTTTCCTCACTGTACGGCCGTAGTGTCCCTCACTGTATGGCGGTAGTGTTCCTCACTGTACGGCAGTAGTGTTCCTCACTGTATGGCAGTAGTGTTCCTCACTGTTTGGTGTTAGTGTTCCTAACTGTATGGCGGTAGTGTTCCTCACTGTATGGCGGTAGTGTTCCTCACTGTATGGGGTTAGTGTCCCTCACTGTATGGCGGGAGTGTTCCTCACTGTATGGCGGTAGTGTTCCTCACTGTATGGAGGTAGTGTTCCTCACTGTATGGGGGTAGTATTCCTCACTGTATGGCGGTAGTGTTCCTCACTGAATGGCATTAGTATTCCTCACTTCATGGGTGTAGTGTTCTTCACTATATGGGGGTAGCATTCCTCACTGTATGGAGGTAGTGTTCCTCACTGTGTGGCGGTAATATTCCTCACTGTATGACAGTAGTATTCCGCATTGTATGGCGGTAGTATGCCTCACTTTATGGGGGTAGTATTCCTCACTGTATGGTGGTAGTGTCCCTCTCTGTATGGGGGGAGTATTCCTCACTGTATGACGGTAGTATTCCTCTCCGTATGGCGGCAGTATTCCTCACCGTATGGCAGTAGTATTCCTCACTGTATGGCGGTAATATTCCTCACTGTATGACAGTAGTATTCCGCACTTTATGGCGGTAAAATGCCTCACTTTATGGGGGTAGTGTTCCTCACTGTATGGAGGTAGTGTTCCTCACTGTATGGGGGTAGCATTCCTCCCTATATGGCGGTAGTGTTCCTCACTGTATGGCGGTAGTGTTTCTCACTGTATGGCGGTAGTGTTCCTCACTGTATGGGGTTAGTGTCCCTCACTGTATGGCGGTAGTGTTCCTCACTGTATGGCGGTAGTGTTCCTCACTGTATGGAGATAGTGTTCCTCACTGTATGGGGGTAGTATTCCTCACTGTATGGCGGTAGTGTTCCTCACTGAATGGCATTAGTATTCCTCACTGTATGGGGGTAGTGTTCTTCACTGTATGGGGGTAGCATTCCTCACTGTATGGAGGTAGTGTTCCTCACTGTGTGGCGGTAATATTCCTCACTGTATGACAGTAGTATTCCGCATTGTATGGCGGTAGTATGCCTCACTTTATGGGGGTAGTATTCCTCACTGTATGGTGGTAGTTTTCCTCACTGTATGGTGGGAGTCTTCCTCACTGTATGACGGTAGTATGCCTCACCGTATGGCGGCAGTATTCCTCACCGTATGGCAGTAGTATTCCTCACTGTATGGCGGTAATATTCCTCACTGTATGACAGTAGTATTCAGCACTTTACGGCGGTAAAATGCCTCACTTTATGGGGGTAGTGTTCCTCACTGTATGGAGGTAGTGTTCCTCACTGTATGGGGGTAGTATTCCTCACTATATGGCGGTAGTGTTTCTCACTGTATGGCGGTAGTGTCCCTCACTGTATGGGGGTAGTATTCCTCACTATATGGCGGTAGTGTTCCTCACTATATGGCGGTAGTGTTACTCACTGTATGGCCTTAGTGTTTCTCACTGTATGGCCGTAGTGTTTCTCACTGTATGGGGGAAGTGTTCCTCACTGTATGGGGGTAGTATTCCTCACTATATGGCGGTAGTGTTCCTCACTATATGGCGGTAGTGTTTCTCACTGTATGGCCTTAGTGTTTCTCACTGTATGGCCGTAGTGTTTCTCACTGTATGGGGGAAGTGTTCCTCACTGTATGGCAGTAGTGTTCCTCACTGTATGGCAGTAGTGTTCCTCACTGTTTGGCGGTAGTGTTCCTCACTGTATGGGGTTAGTGTCCCTCACTGTATGGGGTTAGTGTCCCTCACTGTATGGGGGTAGTGGTCCTCACTGTATGGCGGTAGTATTCCTCACTGTATGGCGGTAGTGTTCCTCACTGAATGGCATCAGTATTCCTCCCTATATGGCGGTAGTGTTCCTCTCTGTATGGGGTTAGTGTCCCTCACTGTATGGCGGTAGTGTCCCTCACTGTATGGCGGTAGTGTCCCTCACTGTATGGCGGTAGTGTTCCTCACTGTAGGGCGGTAGTGTTCCTCACTGTAGGGCGGTAGTGTTCCTCACTGTATGGAGGTAGTGTCCCTCACTGTATGGCGGTAGTGTCCCTCACTGTATGGCGGTAGTGTTCCTCACTGGATGGCATTAGTATTCCTCACTGTATGGGGGTAGTGTTCTTCACTGTATGGGGGTAGCGTTCCTCACTGTATGGAGGTAGTGTTCCTCACTGTATGGCGGTAGTGTTCCTCACTGTATGGGGGTAGTATTCCTCACTATATGGCAGTAGTGTTTTTCACTGTATGGGGTTAGTGTCCCTCACTGTATGGGGGTAGTGGTCCTCACTGTATGGCGGTAGTATTCCTCACTGTATGGCGGTAGTGTTCCTCACTGAATGGCATCAGTATTCCTCCCTATATGGCGGTAGTGTTCCTCTCTGTATGGGGTTAGTGTCCCTCACTGTATGGCGGTAGTGTTCCTCACTGTAGGGCGGTAGTGTTCCTCACTGTAGGGCGGTAGTGTTCCTCACTGTATGGAGGTAGTGTTCCTCACTGTATGGCGGTAGTGTCCCTCACTGTATGGCGGTAGTGTTCCTCACTGGATGGCATTAGTATTCCTCACTGTATGGGGGTAGTGTTCTTCACTGTATGGGGGTAGCGTTTCTCACTGTATGGAGGTAGTGTTCCTCACTGTATGGTGGTAGTATTCCTCACTATATGGCAGTAGTGTTTCTCACTGTATGGGGGAAGTGTTCCTCACTGTATGGTTGTAGTGTCCCTCACTGTATGGCGGTAGTGTTCCTCACAGTACGGCAGTAGTGTTCCTCACTGTATGGCAGTAGTGTTCCTCACTGTTTGGTGTTAGTGTTCCTCACTGTATGGCGGTAGTGTTGTAGTGTTCCTCACTGTATGGCGGTAGTGTTCCTCACTGTATGGGGTTAGTGTCCCTCACTGTATGGGGGTAGTGGTCCTCACTGTATGGCGGTAGTATTCCTCACTGTATGGCGGTAGTGTTCCTCACTGTATGGCGGTAGTGTTCCTCACTGTATGGGGTTAGTGTCCCTTACTGTATGGCGGTAGTGTTCCTCACTGTATGGGGTTAGTGTCCCTCACTGTATGGCGGTAGTGTTCCTCACTGTAGGGCGGTAGTGTTCCTCACTGTATGGAGGTAGTGTTCCTCACTCTATGGGGGTAGTATTCCTCACTGTATGGTGGTAGTGTTCCTCACTGAATGGCATTAGTATTCCTCACTGTATGGGGGTAGTGTTCTTCACTGTATGGGGGTAGCATTCCTCACTGTATTGAGGTAGTGTTCCTCACTGTATGGTAGTAGTATTCCTCACTATATGGCGGTAGTGTTTCTCACTGTATGGCAGTAGTGTTTCTCACTGTATGGCAGTAGTGTTCCTCACTGTATGGGGGTAGTGTTCCTCATTGTATGGCAGTAGTGTTCCTCCCTGTATGGCAGTAATATTCCTCACTGTATGGCGGTAGTGTCCCTCACTGTATGGGGGTAGTGTTCCTCACTGTATGGCGGTAGTGTTCCTCCCTATATGGCGGTCATGTTCTTTACTGTATTTACTCCAGCTTAGTGATATTATTAGTGATGTTGGTCAGTGCCAATACTTTTGTCCACCCCCTTTTTTATGTTTGGTGTGGAATTTTATCCAATGTGGCTTTTTGACAATTCTTTTTGTGGTTTTCCATTGAAGACAAATTAAATGAATATAATAATACCAAAGAATTTCTGACTGCAATCATTTTTTGGAAAAAACTGATTATTATCTGACAGAATCGCAGAGATGCCAATACTTTTGGCCACCCCTGTACATGGACTTTGGTTTGCATTTTGGGCACATGGTCTCTAAAAGGTTCGCCACCACTGGCATAGGTTTAAAAGTTGGTTTTAGAAGAAAGGCCATGCATGACAAATATAAGAAGATGACCACAATCACAGTGCCTGGATCTATGAGTAAGTGTCCCTGGTTTATCTTGCTTGATTTTGATAGCATATTTCCTTTTAGAAATGTGAACAGAAAAATCTTACTTTGTTGTTTTTTAAACATTTTTTCCAGGGGATTTGAAAAATCCAAGTTACTCCATACCAAGAGGAACCATCACTGCTGTGATCTTTACATACATCATCTACAATTTGCTGGCCCTGATCATCAGCTGTACATGTGACAGGTAGGAGGCAATCCCTGAATTACTGTTTAGTCGGGATGCAGGGACTCCTTGCATCATGTGTTCTGTCCCTAACACGGTTGGTCAATGAAACAGAACACTGCATGGTCCTTGATTCACAGATTGACACAGCAGCGTGAAACTACCCCAATGCAGTGAAATATCTATGGTATATAACATATTTCCCATTTCTGGAAATGTTGAAGAATTCTAAAAGCTTCAATGTATTGAAAAAAATAGTTTACATTAATTTCCATTACAGTAGATTAGAAGTACTAAGTGTGAGAACAATTTACAAATTTAGATAATTGCCACTGACAGTCAAGCAAACTACTTTCCCTTTCTTGATCTGCCTAATGCCTCTGTTTACTGCCTAAGTAAGCTTTTTATTAGCTTCACTCACAATTTCCCTACAAAAGATGATGTATGTTTCATAGTTCATTTAACAAAGCTTGTACCAAGTAATGTTCTACCCAAAAATACTAAAAGAGTAATAGGTGTCCAGTGTACTTTGCACAATCCAACCTGCACTATTTTTGATAAATGAGGCCAACTTTATTTAGAAATATTGCAATGTATTGCTTTGTAAGAAAGTAAGTATAGACAAAACAATACCAATTGGAACACCACTCTTTTAACCATTAAAAACATAAACATTTTGGTATTGTCATTTCTTTCACTGTTTGAACTACTAGACTATCCACTGTATGTATCTATGTAGACTATGGGCCACATTTATAAAAAGTAGTGCAACTGTACCTGCACCTGATTAATCAAAAGTGAAGCATGGTCTACAATAATCTGGTGTAAAAGGTGTCTACATTTGATAGATAGCTACTTTAGTAATGACCAGTTCAGCGGGTCATTACCCATCTACTATACTACTTCTGTAAATCACTGTGGTTCTTGGTAAGCTGTTAAAGTTGACCTGTGGCAATTCTGCCGCTGGAGGTTCCAGCCCTATGTCTTTACCATTAATGTTTTATTTGTAAAGGTTCCACTTTCATTACTTTTTTTAACTGCTTGACGACTGCCATATGGCTATAGACATCCTAATTGCACAAAATGCGTTTGTACGTGGGTTTCCTTATAAACTACAGTTTTGACAGCTGCTTCCAAAACCTTTCGCCTAGATAATTTCTATGTAATCTCTGGCCAAGAGTCATGCACCTGTTTTGTCAGACTATGTCATTGACTAAGGCTAAAGAAACAAGGTCATTGTTTGAATTCTGGACTGTGGCTTGATTTCATGGACGAGCACTGTGGCGAGAATGGGACTCCAAGCATCATTATTATATATAATACTTCCATACTAGCCTAAGGCTACATACATACGGCCGTGTGCTCGTCTGAGCAAGATCCTGGGTGTGCACGCGGCCTGGTGCAGAGGAGGGGAGTGCTCCTCACCCCTCCACTCTACATAGAAAGCCAGACAGCTGTGCAATACTGCAAGCGTGGCCAAGCTGCTAGGTCACGTTGCGGTGAGACAAAGTGCCATAAACCTCTATTGTGGCTTGTATCTGGTGCGGTCAGATCATGAGATGTGGCTGTGATGGTACTGACCGCACTACAATCCTTCACATATTTCAGTAAAATCACATCACATATGCAAGAAAATCCAGGGAGAAAACTGTGTAATTTTCATTTGCATTGTTTATTTCAGCAGCCGGCATTTTCTTTTAAGAAAGAAAAAAAGCTCTGTACATATTTTATCTGTAATAATCCAAGTGTGCCAAGAAAATTATATTTAATTGACTCAAAATCTCACCCCTGCACTCAAAGGCATTTTCATCAAAGAATCTGTATTCATCTGGTTTTCAGTATACAAATTTTGCCTCATTATTTGCAAGCCATTGAAGCAAGCCACGCTTTCCTTTTTTTTTCCTTAATACTGATAATGTTTTTTGGCGATCTTTTCTTACTTTAGTCAGGCATATCTGACATTTTGCAATTGGCATTCAGATAGAGTCCTTACATTGACTTCATTTGAAGCTGCCACTTCCTATAACAGGTTCTCAGTGGAGGAACCAAAGTTCTGGTCTGTAATCTGACTAGTTTGTCACTACGTTGCTCGTGGGCAGGCATATGGAACAGGCACAGCAATTAAAACTTCAGCATCATTTAGCCCACCGCTTATCACCGGATTATATTAAATATGATAATTCTTTTGAGGCACGTTATCGTAGAAAAGATATTAACCTCACATTGTTTGAAATTGTTGGTGCTTGGCATGGTGGATATTTATCCATATAGTACAAGCACAAAGCTGCAAGAAAGTGTAAAAAAAATGAAAAGTAACATAAAGGGTCACGTGCGACACAATAGCGACACAGAGACTTCATAAATACCGGTACAAACCATTTTAGCCTAGAATAAGGTGCACAGTCTGATAAAAGTCCCATTATATCTGTGTGATTTTTCAAAAATGGTTTAGCGTACTCCTCAGTTTTAACACTCCCAATCCTGCATATTACAGTGAATATACACATGTGGGGTATGTATAAACTCCACATATCTTACTGTTTTAGGAAAGTATATTTTATAAGCATTCTGCATGTGCTCATATTTTAGTGGGTGTAAATCCCTATTTCTAACGAGTATTGTGGTATATAGAAATCTGCCCACTTTAACTTATTATTTTAACATCCCTTTTTGATTGTAGATCTCTACTTTGATGCAAGTTTTATGCAGAAATGTGTATATTTATGCATTTTATTTAACTCCTTAATGACGCAGCCAGTTTATAGCTTAAGGCTCAATCCCATTTTTTGGATTCTGACTTGCCTCGCTTTATATGGTTATAACTTTTGAACTTATCAAAGTGAATCTGAGATTGTTAACCCCTTGAGATCTTCATAATAATTACATCAAAATGGAGTTGAAATTTAGAATGGTCAAATTGTGTCGGTTATAAGTTCATTTAGCCCTAAAATTTACACATTTCCAAAAGATAAAAAGAGAAAACTCATCTTACAATTTGTTATGAAATTTCTCTCAAGTGCAGAGACCCCCCACATATGGCTGTTACTTGTTTTATGGGCGCACAGCGAGGCGCAGAAGGGAAGGAGCGCCCTGCAGCTGACAGGATTTTAGTTTCCTCATTGGCCCCTTTTGTAGGCTATAACATTTTTGGTTTTCTGTTATTGGGGCCATGTGATGGCATTTTTTTGCGGGACGAGCTACTTTTTCCAGTGTTGCCATTTTGGGGTTGGTATCACCTATTGTTGAAAATGAAGAAATATTTTTTTGAGGGCAGGGGTAGAAAAGCATCAATTCTGTACTGGATTTTTTTTCGTGTTCATTGTGTTACCTAATAATCATGTTATCTTTATTCTATGGGTCAGTACGATTAGGGGGATACCAGACTTGAATATTTTTTCTTACATTTTACTAAATTTGCCAAATAAAACCTAATGTGGGGAAAAATCTATCATTTTTGCATTGACGTCTTCCATGTGGCATAACATTTTTACTTTTTTGGCTACAGAGCTGGTTGAGGGCTTGTTTTTTGCGGGACATGTAGTACTTTGCAACAGTATCGTTCTGGAGTTCATATTTTTTGATCACTTTTTATTGCATTTTTTGTGGGATTCAATAGGTAAAAATCATAATTTTTGGCAGGTTTCTAACAGGTTTTTAACGGCGTTCATTGTGCGGGTTCAATAATTATTTACTGTTATTCTACGGGTTGTTATGGACGCGGTGATACTATATATGTGGGGTTTGTGTTATGATTTAGACTTTTTTTTAGCGTTCTATGTCTCTTTATATGTTATGGGGATTATGGGCATTTTTATTGATTTATTACTTTATTTTTTATTGAATAAAATTTTTTTAAAACTTTTCCACCATGGGACATGAACAAGCAATCTCTCGTCAACAACAAAATTTCCAGAAATACCCGGAAGGGAAAGAGTTAAACTGCACTGGTGCACGATTGGTGTTCACTTTACTATGATGTCACTGTCTTGTATAATTCTTGTAGTGGGAAATAACAGTGTGCATTATCCCTGTGATGTGACTTCACTTTATAGATAATGAATGTACTGTGTGTATTATGCCTATGACCAAAGTAGGTATAAGCTTTATTGGGTCATGGTTATCCAGGGTGGTATTTACAGGTAAAGCTGCTTATGCTTCTTAAGTGCTTTAAGGGGTTTTCCCAGCAAACACATTAGGTCCTAGCCATAGGATTGGTGGGGGTCTAAGTGATGAGACCCCTACAGATCACGAGAGTGAGGGGTCAGATGAGGTCCCTGTACCTCCAGCAGATCCTTGTCTCTCCCCGAGATGAATGAAACAGATGGCTGGGCATGTTCAAAAGTACATGAAGTCAGACCTCAGATATAACCCTTTTTGGTGTCTTGTATGCAACTCCATGATCCATTAAGGCTCTTGATTTTAGAAGACTTTTCTCCAATTACCTCCTCTACTTGTGCGGTCCACTCATTCTATAATAGTCACTTGTAGACCACTCATAGAACAAACATGTACGTGTTAAAAAAATGTTTAGAAAAGGTTGCAATATGTTTTACACTGTTATTTGTGGGGTTGGCCCCCTGTATGTGATACGAAATGTACTTTTTAAACGTTTTCTAATGGTACAGTCCACATACTGACCCTGTGTGCAGGTGGCCAAAAAGATGACATTATTGCTGTTACAGTTTGTGTCTTCTTATTTTATATTGTGTCTCACTAGCACTCAATCTGAAGGTTTTACATAATGTACACCGATGTTCTCCACATCTATAGCTTTTATGTGTTAATGTCTGAAATGAATTAGGAGACAGTTACTGTCTAATTTGTTGGCCTCATTTAGCAACACAACTATAACCCTCCTTTAGAATGTTAAATAATTTTGGATTCTGGTATAGTATGGGAATATTATTTTTGAAGATTTTACGAATTTTGTCAAAATCCGTACTGAAAGGAGTGGAAAACACACAAGAGGAATGTTGTTTTTCACTTTTGTGGGTTTTTTTGTACCTAAAAAGATATGTAGATACACAAAGAAGGTCCAAGCACCAGAACCAATGACAAAATGCAGTGGTCACGTGAATAAAAATCCGGAAATCAGGGTGGAATCTTGGAGTGCAGCCGTTTTTGTCTTTGTTCCTCATTGGACTGATTCCGAGTCCTGGGCCCAGCACCTGAGTATTATGCTTTCTTTTTTGATATATAATATACGAAATTCAACACAGATCGACGTTGCTAATCTCTGTAGTATAATGTATCCGTTCACCTTTACTGTTCATTGTTTTATTACATTGAAAAACCCAATAAAAAGTTTGAGAAATAAAGTGCTTATCCATAGGAGAATACATATTTATGTGTGTATAGGTGATATAATTATATGGTGACCATATAATGACATCATTACAAACATACTCAGAATAGGCAACAGATAAGCTCCCTGTATTTAAAGGGGTTGTCCACTTTCAGCAAATGCTTGATATTGTTTGTGTAATGAAAAGTTATACAGTTTCCAATATACTTTCTGTATCAATTCCTCAAGGTTTTCCTAAATATCTAAAGTGAATATCTCTGAACCATCCAAACACAGTCTTGACATTAATTCAAATTAATTCTCCTTTTTAATGTGACACCAGGATTGTGTTCTATCTGCCAAGGATTATAATACAGGCAGTTTGAGTGGTAACCCAGGACCCAATCCTTCTGGAGGGCCCATGGACACAAGAATCTTAATTCTAGTACCATATTGGGTTATATGGCTATAATATTCACACAGCCCAGGGCCCATGGCAGTCTTAATCCACCCCTGGATGTAGGCATTTGAAGTGTGGCCCCCTCCAGCCTGACAGCTGAAGGCAGAAGTAGGGGCTGCAGGAAAGAATTAGCTTACAGTTTGCAGAAATACATGCACCCTCTGCATCTGTTACTGAACCTGGGAAAGGGTGATGGCCCTGTACATATTTTGGTAAAGGTTTGTTCAGTTTTACTACTTTGTAAGACCCTCAGAGCAGATAAGAATAGTAGAGAACCCAAGAGTCAGACAAAAAAAAATTAAAAAACCCCAAATCCTCCTCTCTCCGGGCTCCTCTTCTCTTTCCTGCTGCAGCGCTGACCCTGGTTCTATGTGCTGGCGCTATGACACAGGACAGTGCAGCGCCAGGAACAGGAGAGGAGCCGAGTGGTGGATACAGAACAGCTGACATGTTCCCTCTTTCTACTCGGCCACCAATGAGCACGGCCATCATCATGGGGTTGTGTAACCCTGCCTTAAAACCTCTCAATAACTTCTGCAGAGTTTTTTTTTTATTGATGGAGACTCTCACACACTATGGATCAGAGCCCTTTGCAGAAGTACTTTAAAGGGGTATTCCCATTTCAGCAAGTGAATGTTATTGTTTGTGTTATAAAAAGTTGTACAATTTTCCAATATATTCTCTGTATCAATTTCTCACAGTGTTCTAGATATCTGCTTGCTGTCATTCTGTAGTATTCTGTATCAGTGCACAGAAATCTGACCATGGTCACACAGGTGTACGGCTCATTTGTATCACAGAGAGTAATCAGAGCCGTGTGATATTACGAGCCGTCCACTGACAGCAAGCAGAGATCTAGAAAACTGTGAGGAATTCATACAGAGAGTATATTGGAAAATTGTACAATAACATTCACTTGCTGAAATGGGAATACCCCTTTAAGGCATGTAATGCTTTCCTTGTAAACTATATTTTGCTTAAAGGGGTATACATACACTTCTAAATCTATAGTTTAAAATGTATGAGAGAAAAACTAGTTGCAACCAATCAGAGCTCAGCTTTCATTTTCCCACAGCAGTTTATAATATTAATCTTAGCTATGATTGGTTGCAACGAGCAAGTTGATAAATCCTACCTACGATTATCATGGCCTGATGTCAGCGCTACAAGCTGAATGGTGAAGCTGGAGCAAATGACTATTCAAGGACAGATAATACATATATAAGCTGTTATAGAATAGTATATATATGTATATATATATATATATATATATATATATATATATATATATATTAGGTGCATCATTATTAAAGGTTTACATGTAAATAATTTTACAATGAATAGTATTCAATGTATCTACATAATGTCTACATCTATCAGAAATAAACAACACAAATAAACGACACAGATGACACAAGAAATACACATCATCACACAGAATAGTAAGTTAAATAATGTGACATTTTATTATAAATATATTTTTTAATGTAATTGGTTGTTACCTCCCGTCACTCACAGAGAGGGTACAGCGGCGCTCAGGACAGGAAAAACCCCCTGTGGAGGAAACCTGCAGGGAAACCATGGCCGCTGCACTGCCCTTCCTCTGGGCATACTAAGGGAGGCAACGCTATAACATTTCTGTATGTACCTACCTACAGTGACTGCATGTGGCTACCTACAGTGATTGAGTGCTGAGTGTTATGTGCTGTGAGGTGGTTTCTGGGCCTTACCAATGGACAGATGGCTTCATCCATGTTGCTTTTCTGGTCGTCTCCTCCATGATGGTCTCGCAGCTGTCATCTCATATCCTGGCAGAGGTAGGTATGGATGATGATTCAGGCTTCCTTGCAGACCTCCTGCTTGCATAGCTGAAGTTGGATGATGACACAGGGGAAGCCATAGCTGGTAGACTCTGTAATCTTCCCTGGGTACTGGAACAGCGGGGCGCGGGTAGGTTGTTCATGTTGGTCTTTCTCTTCTCCATGCCCAATGTGTGGGGTCCTCGGCCATTATCTGGTGACAGGTGTCCAGGTCTACCCAAGCTTTGAAGCCAATTTTCTTGAACAGCAGGTTGCGGTAATGAAGAAAATGTTCAATCTCCAGAAACCAGAATCCTTCCAAGGCCCAGAAGAGGATCTCTGTGCGAATGTCTGAGTCTTGCTCCTCAAACTGACTGGCCAGGTAGAGTGCTGGGAAGAAGTAGTTCCTGTAGTGGTGAGTGGGAAGACTTGCTCTTCTGAAATATTCGCAGGCAGTAGCTAGGTGGTACTTGTCTGAAGAGGTCCTGCCGCTGTCACTGGAAAGGAAGTCTGTGATGTATTCATCCTCCAGGAGATTCAGGAAGGCTGCCATCTCTTCCTGCTGCTGTGCCAGGTCTATCTTCCTCTGTTTGGGGGCAGGCTCCTGGTGTTCTGGTGGTGAAGTATCCTGCCTCTTCCTCTTTAGGTCTTTTCTTCTATCTTCATTCGATGTGGGCGGCAGATCTTCTGTGTGTTTATCCTCCAGGTGTGTGAGGAAGGCCGCCATCTTCCTCCTCTTGGGGACAGGCTCCAGGGGATCTGGTGGTGAAGTCTCCCGTCTCTTTCTCTTCATTTCTTTTCTTCTGTCTTTACTCAATGTGGGTGGTAGGTCTTGTGTGGATCCGGGTTTTGGCTGAAATGAAAAAATCTGAATCGCTGGGTGCAGTAGCGGGAGCCGGTCTTATCTCTACAAGAGCTTTCACTGACTGGCACCAACTGTCATTTTTTTCCCTGCATTGAAGTAATGTCCTGCAATCCTATTGGCTGCTGAGTGTGGCACCTGTCACAATGACTGACACAGCAGCAAGTCTTCATATTATATTATATCACACTCCTTTAATATATTGTATCTGTAATATATATATATACAACCAATGTTAATTGGGTTCACTTTTGACACTTTACCTTACAAAAACTGTGTTATAATAACATGGCCGGATACTGGTTAGACCTCATTATTATAAAATAAGAAGTATTGTACATAGCAACCAGTAGGAGCCTCCATTGCTGGCAATTTATGGGCTTATATACAACACTTCAGTCTGCTGGGCCTAGTACATTGCACTATATAGCCCCTTCTTCTCTTATGCTGGGGCAGATACTGGATATATATGATGTACTCACTGCCACCATAGATGATATATTAAGTCTCATTTATTAAAACTGTGTAAATAGCTGTGATTGTTGCACCTAGTAATTACCCAATCAAATCTCAGCTTTTATTACTGCTTAGTAAAGTGAAAGCCGTGCTGTCATTGGTTTCTATGGGTAATGCACAGATTTTCTTTGAGACAGTTTATGTGTAACACATCCTATAGGTAAGAGGCAGAGCCTCAGCCATCACTTTGTGTGTGAGAAGACAGTATGAATAGTTAATGTTCCTATTGCTTTAATTTAATCCCCAGTGAAAATATTTTTATGATTTGGATGATCCGTTCCTGTCCAACAATAAAATGTAACGTATATTTGTACACTGGGTGTAATCACTTTATTGTCTCCTGATGTAGACGGGTTGTGTGTCATAGATCGATGACAGGTGACAAGAAATGGAAGTCATTGTGGTATTGGGGGACTGACCCCTATCCATCACTACGTCTACAGGCGGCACATAGAAGGTGTATGAGGAAACCATTATAGGTCCATACAGATCCCTACAACAAGCAGATCTCAGACTGATCCTTCCTCATACACATAATACAATAGGGAGGACACCAGCATTGGGATAATGTCTCGCTCTATTATGGCCTTCATACTATTCCTCTACCCTTGCATCCTAAATACTGGTATTAAACAAGAACAAACTTGTAAAAGGAGACGGATGTAATGTACAGTAATTTAGTGAATGGCTGGTAACCTTTGTATGGAAGAGCTAAAAGAGACATTCACGATCCACTTATTAACCCTACAATAATCTTTCTACTTTTCAAGCTTGAAAAGCAAAATACCTTTGGTGCACAAGGTGAATGGCAGACGCGTAGATATCTATCTATGACCACCCCTGATCCCTGTGCAGCGGGTAACCCTATAAACCACCATTATTAGCAGAACAGCAACATGTGGGGCAATAACATGAGGAGCAAATGTATCCTTTGTCCGTCAGTTACATTTCCTCAATGTTCATTCAGTACATTGCGTCTTTCATTTCTGGGAGAGGGGGAGACATTCTGAACCTGTGGGCTTTGCCCGGAGTATACATGTCCAGACTTGAGTCCTCCATGTCACACATCCACTTCCCACTATTAAAGGGGTTGGCCACCTTACAACATTTTTTAATGTGTGTGTAAGTGTGTGTGTGTGTGGGGGGGGGGGGGGCAAGATATTCGGCCTTTTAGGTTAGCCTTCTGTATTATAAGAATAGGATCCTGGCAGGGTGATTGTACATGGACACATAGAGATCACACAACCCGTTATTTGCCGCCATTTTATGGCCAGGAATGTCTGGCTGATGAAAAAGACACAAGGATTCACTTTGTAAGCAGATTGGAAATATTAATAGATGTATATTGGAAAGGGAAGCACAGTGGCTCAGTGGGTAGCACTACAGCCTTGCAGCGCTGGGGTCCTGGGTTCAAGTCCCATCCAAGACAACATCTGCAAAGAGTTTGTATGTTTGCATGGGTTGCATGATTAGATTGTGAGCCCCATTGGGGACAGGGGCTGATTTGGAAAGCTCTGTGCAGCGCTGCGTAATCTGTGTGCTCTATATAAATAAAGGGATTATTATTTATTATAACGTACATAAGATGTGATCTTGTGGTGTCCATGGAGGACTTGGTTAGGCTATGTAATAGTTTGTTGGTTGGCTGCTAGTTATGCCTCTGAAGATATTTATGTATATAATGACAAATTCTGCATCTGCATGTCTTTGGACATTTTCAGTGTGTGTCTTGCACAGCATCTCGTCATGCGCAGACGTGTAATATGTCTACTTTGATACACGTGGACGGTTTACAACTAGAATTGAAACTAGTGGCGCTGTGTTTTTTTTCAACTTTTATTTATAATAGTTTTGTGCTTTTTGTCATGTCATTGAATGAACATAAATTATAGTATCATTATATGTTACTGTACATCTTCACTAAAATAATAATTAACAATTAAAACAGAATGAAACATTTTGATACTAAACAGTTCACAAAGCCATTTTATTGAAGATCCTGGTACCTCTTCACTCTCCAAAGATACTTAGTAATAAACCAGAAATATCCAGGTACATAGGACTTCATTTTGAATGATCAGGATTTTCTTGACTCAAATAACAAACTGGATATTAACATATTAGAACAGGTTTATTTTATAAAAACTTCATTTTTATAAAAGAGCAGCTTAGAAAATGATGGTACTTCAGACTTATGTGCTCTATTGTTCAGTGACAAGGACCAATATACCTCGAATATTGACAGCAATATAGCTGATAGTAAAAATTGTTCTTTGTCAGGAATATACCCACTTTGTAGAAGTATTAGCACCAGAAAATGGACAAGACAAGTTTAGTTTTATGAGAGTCTTTTGGATTGATCTTTTACTGCAATTTGACTTTATCTCAGTGCTGTTTCTTTTGACAACCTATTTGTACAAGGGAGCCTCTGTGTGACATTATTAACCTATCTGTCATTATTAACCAAGGACGTTTTCACCAGAACAATTTTGTCTATTTATCCAGTGTTGGACTTGGGTTCCCAAATACCACCAGTAAAATGTATTCTAGGGACGCAACCTTCTGCCTGTTGCTGCATAGAACAAATTCATATATTGAAAGGCTAAAGGGGTTGTCTACTTTCAGCACATAATTTATATTGATTGTGTAAGGAAAAGTTATACAGTTCTCCAATATACTTTCTGTATCAGTTCCTCACTGTTTTCTAGATCTCTGCTTGCTGTACTTCTATAGAAAGCTTCTATGTTTTCTTCCAGTGGATACAATCTGTCCATGGATACACAGGTGCACGTTATTATCACACAGCTCCTATTACTAGTGATTATTGCGGCACCTGCACCTCCATCAGATCACCATGGACAGAGTGGGGCACATTTACTTACCTGGTCCCTGCATGATCCCCCGATCCGGAATGTCTGCCGGAATGCCCATCTGCAGCGATTCATGAAGATCGTGCGCCCGATTTCCTGCATGTGTCGCTTCCCCGATCAGGTCCGCCGGAGTTCACCTTCTTCTTCCTGGTGCATGTAAGTGCTTGTCTTGCGACACAAATTGAATTGTTAAATCCTGGGCGTAGTCCGATTGTCTGACGGCCCGCTCCTTATTTGTGCAGCGTAAAAGCCGGTGCGATTGTAGCACAAAACGATCGTGTGCGACACAATCCCTGGCGCGATCCCCGAAAAGTCGGGAAACTTGACGAAAATGTGGCCACGGGACCCTTATTAAATAAGCCCCCTTATATCCACTGGAAGTAAATACAGAAGCTTTCCATAGAAGTACAGCAAGCAGAGATCTAGAAAACCATGAAGAATCGATAAAGAAAGTATACTGAAAAATTGTATAACTTCTCATTACACAAATAATATCAATTATTTACTGAAAGTGGCTAACCCCTTTAAGTAAGATTGAGGGAATTTCTAGGTAGTGACAGAGAAGGAAGTGAAATAAAAAATATAATAATACCTTTCTCTTCACACTTTTCCAATGCACAACTTTTATTTTCTAAGCAGAGGCTGAAGGGTGACGCTGTGTCGGGCATTAATGTTGGGAATTTAAAGGAAATCTACCATCAAAGTCAAGCATGATAAACCAGATATGTGAGGTAATCTTCTGAATTGTTAGGGAGTCCTTCCATCTAAAATCAACTTTAAAGATTATTCTAATGAGCCTGTAGGGGTGTTATCAGAGCCCTCCTTTTTTGTAGGTTTACAGGCTGTTAAACTGCCCCCCCCCATCTGCTCCCTCAGCACTTCCCTGTCCCCTGTCTCATGTAATCTCACTGCAGCAGATGAGGTTTCAGCACACAGTGGGAGGGAGGAACTGTTCCTGTAACAGCCTGTGAATCTGAAGCACAGAGGTGCTCTGGTAACACCCCAGAAGCAATTCAGGCTCATAATTTTAAAAGGAAGGGGGCCAAGGATAACAAATAAAAAAAGATTACCAAAGTCACAGTGCCTGGATCTATGAGTAAGTGTCACTGGGTTATCATGCTGGATTTTGATGAATTTCCCCAGTAATATTTAGTATCATGTTTTATGTTTTTTTGCTCATTAGTTTACACTCTTGACAGAAAAAAACTGAAATTTAGATATTTCTGCTAGTTATCTACACAAGAAAAACTGAAATATCACATGATCATTAGTATTCAGACCCTTTCCTGTAACACTCATATTTAACTCACAAGCTGTCCATTTCCTTTTTATCCTCCTTGAGATGGTTCTACTCCTTCATCGGCGTCCAGCTGTGTTTAATTAAACTGACTGTAATTGAATAGGAAAGGCAAACACCTGTCTATATAAGACCTCACAGTGCAGGTCAGAGCACATGAGGTCTAAAGAACTGCCCAAGGAGATCAAAGACAAATTTGTGGAAAGGCACTCAAGAACACAGTGGCCACCATGATCCTCCAATGAAAGAAGTTTTTGATGACCACAACTCTTACTTGACCTGGCCATCCAGCCAAACTATTCAGTCTTGGGTGAAGAACCTTTGTGAGAGGTAAAGAAAAACCCCAAGACCACTGTGGCTGAGCTCCTGAGATGCAGTAGGGAGATGGGAGAAAGTTACACAAAGTCAACTATCACTGCAGCCTCCACCAGTCAGGGATTTAGGGCAGAGTGTACCAATGGAAGTCTCACCTCAGTGCAAGACATATGGAAGACTGTATACAGTTTACAAATAAACACGTGAAGGACTCCTAGACTATAAGATTCTCTGGTCTGATGAGATGAAGATCGAACATTTTGGTGTTAATTATAAGCGGTATGTGTGGAGAAAACCAGGCAATGCTCATCACCTGCCAAATACAATCCCAACAGTGACACAAGGTGCTTGCAGCATCATGCTATGGGGTGATTTTCAGCTGCAGGGACAAGATGACTGGTCGCAATTGAAGATATCCTGCATGAAAACCTCTTCCAAAGAGCTCTGGAGCTCAGACTGGGCCAAGGTTCACCTCCTAACAAGACAAGGATCCTAAGCGCACAGCTACCATAACAAAGCAGTGGCTTCAGAACAACTCTGTGACCATTCTTGACTGGCCCAGCCAGTACCCTGACCTAAATCCAATTGAGCATCTCTGCAGAGACTTGATTATGGCTTCCACCAATGTTCACCATCCAACCTAAAGGGAACGGGGGAGGATAAGCAAGTTAGAATAGCAGAGGATCCCCAAATCCAGGTGTGAAAATCATTCCCAAAAAGATTCATGGCACATTTCTGTTTTTTTCTGTCAAGATGGGGTGCAGAGTGTACATTTATGAGCAAATGTCTTACCTACTGGCTGCAATGAAACAAAGAGTGAAACATTTAAAGGGGACTGAGTTTTTTCAATACCGACTGTAAATGAAAATTGCAGTCCTGACTGTAACTTTAACAGCAATATTAAATGGGAGATTGTCCTCTTTAAAATGACACCAGAACTGTGTTTCTAGATGCATAGATGCTTCAAGTGTTCCTTCTATACCTAGGCCTTATCAGAGTACAGCTTATATTTCAACCCTGCTCTAAAAATGCTGGAAAATCATGCAAGGGCTTATTTTCAGGATAGATCTTATTTTTGATAGTTGATTCAGTATTCATGCGGAATGGCTTCAAAATCCACACTCTGTTGAGATATATCAAGGTACATTCCACTAAGCTAAAAAATGGTTCTTGTCTAATCATTCTAAAATTTGCTGACCATAATACTTGGGCTCCATTTGAGTATATTGGATATGGAGCATGAATTGGGGCTTATTTACTAAGGGTCGTGCGCTTCACTTTCGTCGGACTTTGCACCATTTTCAGGTTTTGCATGGCTTTGACAGGTATTTAACAGGTGTTAAATTGAATAGTGTCACAATTTAATAGTGCCGTCGGACAATCCAAGTAATTCGGACTGAGCATGGGATTTAACTTTCAAATTGTGTCGCAAGACAATGCACTTACATGCACCAGGATGAAGAAAATGATGAACTTTTTCGGAAAGCGTCACATGCAGGATATTGGGCGCACGATCTTGGTGAATCGCGGCACAGTGCATTATCGCCGGACAATGCACTTTCAGTGAACTCCGCGGATCGGCTAAGTAAATGTGCCCCAATGTCTTCACTGTGCCATATTTAGAAAAAATGTACCTTTACTATAAAATAATAACCGTAAATCACAATTATAGTGATAAACAGGAAAAACCATGCAGGACCACAGCAAGGAACACAACATAGTTTAATCTGTTGTGATAAAGAGTCAGTGTTAGTAAGAACATGTCAGCATTTCTCTTTATAATACCTAAACTGGAAATAAGGCAATTTAAGAGCCGTTTATGGTGGATTTGGGTTACACCTTATCCCATACAGTTCTCCCTTTGCTGCTGAATTCTGACACCCTGTTTAGGAAGATGTATTGGCCATTGGAACGGGCACTCACAGCAATTTTAAGCAAGCTTTTAGCACACTCATCAAATATTCATCATGCCCATCGCAGCCTCCTATTAATACAGAAGACATCTTGTTTAATGGGGTCGGCTTTGTTCAAGGCTCTTTCTGGAAGGAATGCTGTTGCAGACTTCATTGTTACAGCTTTTCGTGGAGGGTCTACTGCTTTTAAGGTCTTCCGAGGGTCATTTAACAAAACAGTAGTTAAGACTCTCATGACCTGAGCTTTATTTTAGAAAGTCGGGATGTTAGGCAGTAATTCTTTGGGTCACTGTAATTGTTGTAGAGTTAGACCGGGTATAATAGTCACACGCTATGTATAAGGAAGTAATACATTTTTGCTAATAGACATTGAGGACTTTTTAATAACAATGGACTGTTTCTGCTAGCAGCAGAAAATATCCTAATAAACCACTACCAGTACCTTATAAAGCAGATCAATACCTTCCCTACCAACGTTGGCCCATAAAAGGACCATTATTTGGACTGTTAATCTGCTTGATAAGAAACTCATAGGGGGTCATTTTTCTTAGGATTTTCTCTTTTTTCTCTCTTACATTTGTGACTTTTTTGGCACATTTGTAAATTTGTGCCTAAATTTGCAACTTTTCCACTTGCCTAGCAAAGTTAGCCGTGCAAGAGTTTTTCTGTGTTGTGCCTCATATATCTTTAAAATCCAAATCTGGATGTATGAAAAAGTTGGCGCAAATCGTGGTTAAAAAGTTGCAAATACATTCCAATCCCGATTAGTCATAGGAAAAATTTTAAAAGGTGTTTTAGACCTCTTAAGATAAATCAAGTTCAAACCAAGAAAAGACAAGCACTAATATCCTGACTAGAAATTAATGACCCCCCATAGTGATTCACTATATTAGTTTCTGAAAACTGACATTCTGATCCCACTTCTACCATTGGGGGAAGTCAGGATACCCCAAATGGTCAGTTGTTCCTGTCTAAATTTGTGCATTAAATTATTTTTTGTGGTCAGTTTAAAGATGTATCTCAGGAGTTCAAGGTTGACGTCCCATCAATAGCATATGACAGAAATATTAGATGGTTGTTGAACCTTAGATGGGTGTTAATGTGAATGTTCAACATCCTCAATCATACCAATAAGGTTTTTGCATAAGCTGCAGGTCATTGAAACTAGCACAGCTCTGTATACTGTGTAACTAACTTTCTCCAAAACCTAGTGTCCAGACATGCTAATGTACAATGCATGGTGAATTCATGTATCAGCTGCAATGCTGAGAGTATGATCCCTGCCATTCTGATAGATCATTATAGTTCTGAAATGCCTCATTAGAAAACTGCAAAATAGATAATATTTCATAAAACAATATAATATATTTTATTTCCAGTTCACCAAACATTACTAAAGTTTAAGTGGTGCTTAACTACTACTACTACCTTAGCTACTATAACATGGTTCTCAGTTCTGTGCTCTCCACAATTACAACAAAGTGACTATGTGATTCCTCCTTAATAGGAGTCTGCCAGCAATTTTGACCTTACAAAGTTGTGAGGTCTCTGTGTAGTCCAATCTCTTTGTAGAACTGAATTGTCAACGGAAATACTCTCCAAGTATGGAAAGAGATAAACATGAGTCTTCTTATCTGCCTGGGGGGATTGGACATCAGAAGGCTTTCAGGTACACTAAAGAAAGCAGCACTGTGAAAAGTCTATAGGTTTGGAGGCATGGGAAAACACTGATGCGGTCTATCAGGTGTTTCGAACAGTAACATTCTTATTAATGGGACAGATAACTACAAGTGTGAAGAAAAAAGCAATGTGCTATATACAAATCTGGAAGGGAGAGGGACACACCTGAGATCATGCACATGATCTTTATGCCTTTTTTGGATGCTACAGAATTTTCCCTCTTTTTTCAGATAACTGCTCACTGCAAGAGGAAGAAGCAGAAAAATACATATAGAAACTGCTTTACTTAATAAAATCTATTGCACATTTTTCTGAAAGCACCTGCTTTAATTAAGTTCTGAAATACATTTTTTTGCTTTTACCCATTTCCCTGCAAAGGTTTTGTCTCATCTCTCTCACTAAATATATTCTAAGAGCATATGGACAATCCCAGGTCAGTGTCTTAGGCATCAGGTTTAACGACAGTGTGCTTAAAATGTAAGTTATGGTAGTCTCCAAATTAATTTGTATAAACATAAATGTATAAAGACAAAAATGTTTTTATTGTAATAGCTTTTTATCCCTTCATATTAATTCAACTTTTCAAAAACATTGGGGGAAAAAGTAGTATCAAGGGACATTAAAGGGTTAGCAGACTTTGCCCGCAGCAGTCCGTGTACATCTAGCTGCACATTCGTCTCGTGTCTACTGCTGTGTTGTACTCCTCTGATCAGCACAAGCAGATGGCAGCAAGTGCAACTCAGAGGGGCATTTTCTGGCCCGAGGCTCAGCTAGGTGTGAATCCCACATCATTTTACCATATAATTCTTGTGAGATGAAGGGAGGGAGTCAGGGGAAATTAGCCCATATTTTGCATGCTTGCACAGATTTCCATCCTGATAAATAACTATAATCAATCGTAGGGGTGGAGGTATTGTTTCAGAAGTCCATTTTCTCCTAATTCATTTTTTAAACATGTTGGTTTATTGACTGTACGTCATATGCATGAACAAGAGGGTTGGGAATATTAATTCTGCTGTGTGAGTGTATTCAGGGGGCTTCACGCAGTGCTGGGCCAGAGAGAGTCAATATCAGTCGGGAAAAAGCTGCTTCTTCTTAAATTGAATTCACTGGCAATTTAGAATAAGTAATTTTGGCCTCCATATGATTGTGCGTGTGCATTCACCTACTAAACACTCTCCCACGAATCGTCTATCTTTTTGCTTGTTTTGGTTATTATTCTGTAGATTGAAATCCAACAACGCTGTCAAACGCAGCATCTGCTGGCTGGCTGAGCAGAGAATTAATTAGGGGAAGCTGACTCTTTGGGCAGAGCTGGGTAACGAGGCAGAGATTCCAAGATTCGCTCTTTTGGTCAGAAATTCATTTTGAGTAAAAGTAGTAAATGTAGCTTTTTTTTGCAGCTTACTGTCAGGATGGTAACCCTTCCCTTGCCACTTGATGGTAGTAGTGACGTTAGGTGTCAGAGTTCGGCTATAGGATAAAATAAATACAAAATCTTATGCATTATGCATTAAAAAAAACCCTGAAAACTGCTTCCACTTCTAGAAGAAACTAAAGGAAATGTAACCTCAAAATCCAGCATGATAAACCAGGGACACTTACTCATAGATCCAGGCACTGTGTCTGTGATAATCATCTTATATTTGTTATCCATTGCCTCCTTCCTTCTAAAATAAACTTTTATAACTATGCTAATGAGCTAGAGGGGCTCCTCGGGTGTTATCAGAGTCCCTCCGTGCTATAGTTTTACAGGCCGTTACACTGTCTCCCATCATTCCCTACTCTCTCAGCACTTCCCCTTCCTCTGCATCATGTAATCTCACTGAAGAAGAGGAACTTTTAGCACACAGTGTTTGTATGTGTGTGTGGGGGGGGGGGGCATGTGCCTGTTAATCGGCAGCACAGAGGGGCTCTGGTAACACCCTCATTAGCATAATTGTAAGAGTTGATTTTGGAAGGAAGGAGGCCATGGATCTATGAGTAAGTGTATCTGGTTTATCATGCTTGATTTTGTTGGTAGATTTCTTTTAATGCCATTTTTGGGTCAAAAGATCTGTCTGGTGTAAATTAATTCTTTGGGTTGTACAATAATAGCTATTGTTAGAAGAAAATACAAGTTTATACTGTAATTGCCAAGATTCAGCCTATCATTTGTTGATCTATGCATTCTAACTCTATGATCAGCCAGTTTAGTTTGTAATGTGTGTTGCTGGCGGGATAGTATGTATGAACAATGGAGCAGATAATTGATCAGCTTTTTTGTGACCTATCAAAATCTTGACTGTATGGGCAGGTTTAGCGCTGATCTCACACTTTTAAATTGCACCCTGTTGGTTCAGAGCTTTTATAGAGTCTGTTTTGAGAATTTTTGTTCTGACAGATGAAATGTTTGTGACTGGCACAGTAATGTGCTGTTATGGATATGTTATTCCAGAAATCGCTAATTCATTCATTTTCGCAGCAAGTAGGAGATGTTTGTGTTTTATAGCTGAACTTTGGTGTCTCGGTGGTGTGTACAGAGGATGTTATTTTGTATAGTTTTGTGTTGGAATAATAAAAAAAATCTTCATTTCTATAACGCCATGATACTCTATAGCGCTTGACAAATTGTTAGGTATATATACATACAAATAAAATAAGACATTACAGAGTACAATAAGCCATACAAAACATTGGGAGTGAGGGCCCTGCTCGCAAGAGCTGACAATCTCTGAGGCAAGAGCTTAGAGTATATAACAAAACTCCTGTAAAACGCCTGCAACTCAGGGATGACATATAAATGACATACAGCACAATTTTAATGTTGTTCTGGATGTATGTGTAAGGTACGGCATAACTCTTGTAAATGATTTAAAGATCAAAAACTGTAACTGTGATTCACAAAAGCTCCATTACTCTGACTACATGACTTATAAGTCTGCATCTACTGGAAGTCATTATTTCACAGCTTTTGTATTTTGAAGAAGACCTCAGCAAATCTGTATTTAACTGTATTTTTGTAGCTAAATCTAGTACTAAAAATTAAAGTGTGTAGCAGTCCCGTATGGAAAGCAACTGTCCCCTCAACCAAACTGGTTGTATGCAGAAGTTTGCATCGACAATGATTTTGAGCTAGTACATGGAATACAGCAATATAGTTGACCCTTATGCTACTGGATCCTACTGCATGATCCTAGAACACTACTGTGCTACTAACCCACCCTGCAGGTTACCAAGTCAATCCAAACCAATTTAGGCTACATTCACACACATGTATGGGAGATGTATATACGTCTGACGTATATACGGCCGTTATACGTCCCCTATACACTTCTATGGGCTAACGGCCCTGTACGGGAGCGGTACGGTGCAGGACACGTGCGGCACCCTACCGCTCCGTAGCCCGTAGAAAGATAGGACATGTTCTATCCTTCGACGTGATACGGCGCCGTGCGCTGTATATTCCTATGGAGAGGGGCGGGGGTGAGCAGCGCTCATCCCCTGCTCCTCTCCGCAGCGCCGATGTATGCCCACTGTACTACGTTATGGCGGGCATACATCGTGTGCATGTAGCCTGAGGGTGCGTTCAAGTGAAAGACATCAAATCACCAGGTGAATGACATTTGTGTACAAGCTTTCTCCTTCAAAATCAAATTCACTCGTTCAGTTCATGTCTTTCACCTGTGAAATTGACAAAACTGCACCTAAAACCACCTCAAAGCTGATTGCGATGCAGTTTTAACTGCAACGTGTGAACGCACCCTTAGACAGTAAGTAATTTTTATTCACAGTGTTTTATAGCATTTTACTTGTCTTGTCATTTAATTAGCAGTCATTAAGGAAAGTGGAGACTATTGTAACACCTTGACCCTATGGTGTTTTTATGGTATGTTTTCAACATGGGGGAGATATATTAAGAAAAATGTGCCAGAATTCTAGTGGTTCACCCATAATAAAAAAGGATTTGCAAAATCGCTGGGATGTGCAGTCACTTTCTGACCATCAAGCATGATAAACCAGGGGCACGAACTAATATAAAAATTATACTCCCACTGTGTGCTGAAATGTAATCTTCTACAGTGAGACGCAGAGGAAGGAGGAAGTGCAAGGGGATGATCAGGTAACGCCATCCAGAGCCCTTCATGCTCATTAGCATAATTTTAAACATTGATTTTTAGAAGGCAGAAAGGATCTATGAGTAAGTGATCCTGGTTTATCATACTTTTTATCATACATTTCCATTAAGCACCGTGGCTCCTGCAGTTTTTATTTGCACAAATCTGGTAAGTTTTGTGGCTGTTGGATCACTTTGTTTCTCAAAGGGCCAATCCAATCTTATAATTTGATAGCATATAACTAGGATATGACTTCACTTTACAGGAGGTTAAGATCTGACTGCAGGAGCTCCCACCAGTTCTGACATTGAAAGATTGCTACACTTAAGCTCTCTTTAGTCTCTTTAGCCTTTCCCTACACAGCAGTGCCCTGGGCAGTGACAGCCGCTCAAGTCCACGAGGCAGCAGTGTAGTTCCCTGCACAAGCTAGTGATCCAAAGCAATGTGCCCTGTTTTATAAGATTGGAATACCCAATAATCACATTTATAATTTAAGGATTGTGTCAACTTTAAATTTTGTCCAAAGTTCTCAAACCATCCACTGTGATAAATAAGTACTTCTGAATGAAATATAGAAGATACAGGCGGTCCCCTACTTAAGAACACTCGACTTACATACGACCCATAGTTACAAACGGACCACTGGATATTGGTAATTTATTGTACTTTAGTCCTAGGCTACAATAATCAGCTGTAACAGTTATCACAGGTGTCTGTAATGAAGCTTTAGTGTTAATCCTGGTTCTTATGACAACCCAACATTTTTAAAATCCAATTTTCACAGAGACCAAAAAGGTTCTGTCTGGGATTACAATGATAAAATATACAGTTCCGACTTACATACAAACTCAACTTAAGAACAAACCTACAGACCCTATCTTGTATGTAACCCGGGGACTGCCTGTATAGTTAAGATAGCAAGAGCCTTATGACTTTCCGACAGAGTTTTGACAAACTTCCACATTTACAGATTATGTTTCACAAACAAATTGCTTTTGTCTTAAATTGAGCATACTACCAGTTTGACCATACAAATCTACAGGCAGTGTTAGGCACTGGTTCTGGAGAGCTGTGCTGTCAAACCTTTCTGTATACTGTTAGTAGCAGCAGGACTGTGAAAATGAGCTTATATTCCAGGCTTGTAGCTGGTGTTCTGAAGTGCACTGGTGTGTGGATTTCTTCACTGAACACAGAATAGTGTAAGAGACTGGGAGCGAGGGACAGTGTATCGGTTTTTAATACAGAGATGAAAGCATATAGCAGAATCCACCAGTGCTACATGTCCAGCTTGGCAAACCTGCAGGTAGACTTCCATTTCAGGAATAAGGCAGATGTCTGAAAGCTTTTCAGTCTTTATATGACAAAGCTGATATCATGAGCTTTGACTATTATTTCCCATAATTCAAGGGATTCTTGTGGTAGTGGTATCATTAAATAGTTCTGTCGTAGAGTAGGTGTAGAGACAGAAGAAATCTCCTGAGTGAGTGAAGTAAAATCCCTATTAAGTAAAGATCAACTAGAATACAGCCATTCCTGTCACATCGCGTCAAGGCTGGCTGACTTTCATGCAGATAATCACAGGCTGTTTAACAGCTCTCGGTCGATAAAGTGACTTTACCATCAGCAAACTGCTGCATAAAGAAACAACAACATCACCTGGAGATGGAGGTTAGCAGAATATCACAAGTGTCGGAGAGTAACTGCACCGCTCTATATGAACCTTCTTTAGAAGAAACCATCATGGTAAAAACTATGAAATGGCTCAGTGTGCCTTACTCTTACTAAATGTGTCTTTTGTGACACCTTTTTGTAATATTACTATTCATAATTTGTGGATATATATGTACATATACACCATATATAGATAAATATAATCCTAGAGTTTTATGCTACTTGCAACCACCATTACCAACATTTCCACTTACGGTGATCATCAAAAGGGTAACACTGTTTTGAGCTTTTGATTTTCTGGCTCCCTATCTCCCCATCTACTACAGGTTTGAATGTGAGACCACCATAATTTTATAGAAAAATCCTTTTGGCTCATCTTATTTACAACTATTTAGTTTATGCTGAGTTGGGTAGATTATTCTAATGTAATGGCATTGTTACTGTTTGCTCCTAAAAATCTAGATTTAAATTTTAAATATGTTGTTAGTATTTAGAAAATCCACCTTTGGCCTTCAACAATGCCTGAATCCTTCAGGGCCTGCTCTCGGTCAGATTCAAGCATGCTTGGACTGAGATTTCACCCCTGAGATCTCTCCTACAAGTTCCCATTGTTGATGCATTCTGGTCAGCTCACATGTGTATGAATACAATTTAACTCTACTTACAAGTGTTGGATTGGGTTGAGAAATTGGAATTGTGGGACCAATCCTGCATTTATACTTCATTGTCATTGAACCGTTTCTTGGTTCCTTCACTGAACTTGACAGTTCCTTCAATCTCTCAATCCGTTTACCCTCTTTTCCCTTGATGACTTGCATCACTTTCAGGAAGTCTAATGACATGATTAAATCCAATCGAGTATATCCATTCCAGAAGGAACAGACTCCCAACTGTAGACAGCACTGTTTCGACATGGTTGCATCTCTTCAGTACAGTGTTGGGAACTGGTTTGGCCGAGTGTGAAAACAGGCTTGTGCAACCTTTGGCTGAGTGATAGGCTTATAACAATGTTCTGAAAGTAAGAGTTCTCCTAACAGAGACTCTGACAATTAAGGCCGCCATTTAGGCACGTGGAGCCTCCCCCAAATTCAAATCAAATCAATTTCTTACCAGTGTGTAATATTTTATTTGCTGCTGTTGCTTTTGACTGCATGAACAAGCATGAGAGTGTAAGACAGCAGACTCTTCTGTTCTCCTAATGGGCAGTAAATCGGAGAATTCATAGCAGCTATTACCCTACCCCCATCCCACTGTTAAAATTGCAGTATTCAAATTTCATGCACACAAACGGCGATGCATCCAGAAAAGCTATCCAAAAGCTTTCATTTGTTTTAAATATTAGGGGAGATGTATTAATGTGTCGGTCTTTAGATAAGTGCAGAGTACAACTCGACAGTTCTCTGCTGCACAATATTTATCATTGGGGCAGATTTACTTACCCGGTCCATTCGCGATCCAACGGTGCGTTCTCTGCGTTGGATTCGCGTCCGTCCGGGATTCATTAAGGTAGTTCCTCCGCCGTCCACCAGGTGGTGCTGCTGCGCTGAAAAGCATCGGAATGCATTGGAGTTCACTGAGCCGGGCTGAGTGAAGGTAAGTGCAAGCTCCGCAACAGATTTTTTTTTTAAATGCGGCGGTTTTTCCAAATCCGTTGGGTTTTCGTTCAGCCACGCCCCCGATTTCCGTCGCGTGCATGCCAGCGCCTATGCGCCACAATCCGATCGCGTGCGCCAAAATCCCGGGGCAATTCATGGGAAATCGTCGCAAATCGGAAATATTCGGGTAACACGTCGGGAAAACGCGAATCGGGCCCTTAGTAAATGACCCCCATACTGGATGATTAATCTGGTGCAGTATAAGTATCGTTGTACTTTGCATCTCCTATTAGTTTCTGGTGCATAGACTAAATTTTCTCCCACATGGGCTATTTTCTTGTGCAGTCACACCCTTTAGTTACCAAGGATACGCCCCTTTTATGAACGAGTCTGAAAACTACCTAAAATGCACTATAACCCTCAATAAATGTAGATGCAAATTACTCCAGTATTCTGGTGTAGTTAGATTGCTACATGTCACCCAATGTATTAGCTCTGCTTATTCGGGACATCTTTAATACATGTTGGTAGAAAGAACATTGTAAAGATTAATATTGGATAATTTATAGCAACACACATGATGCATGGTCCTGTTGAAATATTGTATGACAAGTTAGAGGTACATGGTTCAGCTAAACTTCTCCTGCAAAATTCCATCCCAAGGGAAATCAGGGCTGAAATGACTTCAATGAATAAATTATAAAGATTTCACTTCTATAACACTTTCAAGTGTATAGAAATATGTCTGTGTCATGAAGAACATTATTTTAGCATTCTTATAAAATATAAAAAAAGGAAATGGTTTTGGCTATATAACCTTCATTCTTCCGTGGTGGGTTCCTTCTGTCATTAGCACTGCTGCAGCATTTACACTGGACTGAGGACTGACTGGTTGCAGTTATTGCCCCAAACTGAGGAATGACTGTTGGAAGTGACTATACTAGATTGTGCACTGATTGGTTGCAGTAATTACACTGGCCTGTGGACTGAGTGCATTGATTTTACTGAACTGAGGACTGACTGGTGGCAGCGATTACTTGAGACTGTGGACTGAATGCATTGATTTTACTGAACTGAGGAGTGACTGGTGGCAGCGATTACTTTAGACTGTGGACTGAATGCATTGATTTTACTGAACTGAGGAGTGACTGGTGGCAGCGATTACTTTAGACTGTGGACTGAATACATTGATTTTACTGAACTGAGGAGTGACTGGTGGCAGCGATTTCTTTAGACTGTGGACTGTTTAGTGGCAGACTGAGGAATGAACGGTTATAAAGCTTATAATAAACTATTGAGTGGTGTCAGTGATTAAATTAGATTGTGGACTGCCTGGTCCCATGCTCAGCTTTGCTTTGTTTAGAAGGGTAGTGGTCATTTCTTGCCAGAAGACATTTACCAGCTTGACTAATTTCTCATGGCCTCTTGAAAACCAGGCACTGGCTTATATGGGGCTTCCTTATCAAATGTGTTGCTAGAGTATAAAAAGAATAGGTTAAAGAGGCAGAGACTGCGGAGCAAAGATGGGATAGAGGTTCACCAATCTGCAAAATGTACATCTCAAAATTGTGGAACATTGTGGACAACAGTAAAAGCATTGAATAACCCAAAAAGTACAGTATATAATATTAAGACTGAAAAGTTAAGAGTTCTCTCTATACTCAAATCTGTCTGGTACTGGAAATTTTTTCACTCAACTCGGCAGAATACTTGTACCAAACATTTGGTGTCATATTTATAATATTTGTCTGGTGAGAGAACAGTAGGAAATCCAGCTTCCATTAATTGCATCTAAACATATGTAAGCATTCAAGGTTCTTTAATAAAGTCTTTGCACATTTCGGAAACTATAGTACCTTCTACTATGCAATCCATGCAGCGACACCTGGTTAGCTGGGCTGATACCATCAATCAGTTGTGTTAATGTAGAATCTTTGGGGACAGCCCAGTGAAGACCTGCTCTATAGAATGTACACGATTATCAGGAAATAAGCTATTGTATACCCACCGTCTTTGGTGCACCTATGAAGAACCCTGCTATCTTTGTTTGCTGGTGTCATATTTTCTTGAGCAGCACGATATTTAAATGCATATAAAAAGGCTTTTCTTATTTACCTGCAGTTGGCTTCATTAAGCCAATGTTTATCTGATGTAATTGGAATGAATGGCAATTGGGGTTTCAGTAATTATGTTACACGCACAGTTTGGCAGTTGTGACTGTTCACATTCACAGCCAGCTGGCTAACCTCATCTTGTTGTCATTAGACATCTCCTCCCATGACTAGTAACTCTGTATTTCCAGGGCACATGCCCGCCAGCTGGCTCTTGTTCATGATTGATCTTACTATATTTGTATAGTTTATTCCTATAAATACATTTTCCTGACTTGCAAGTAATTGATTATTAAAGGGACACCCACCCTAGAAATAGGAATTTATCTGATCCCAACAATAACAGCCAGTAAAAATCTGCAGAGAACAAATGTGTTAATCTTCAGCCGGAGAATGACAGAAGGAATGCTGCTGCTGTAGCCAGTTGTTTTACAAGGATGTTAATGGCTGATGTAATGAGAGATTATTTTTTTTATCAACATTTTGTTTTTTAATTATATTTTTTAAACTTCTGTGTGCATGCAAAATGGACTTGACATAAATAACATATAAACATATTTTTATCAATGGAGTCATTCAGGTAACCATCCTACCTTTGTAATAAAAGTATTACTTCTTTGATCTGTTTTGTGCCTTAAATACAAGTAGGATGTAAAAAAAAATGGACTACACTCATACTCTTTTCATTTTATAAAGATTCTTTGGTAAAACAGCAATAGCAAGTGTCACCTTTGAGGACATAAAACCTTCTTGTGGCTGTTTATGTGGGTTGGGACTCAGCTGGTTGGGACTCCCTTTCCAGATATCCTCTAGTGATTTTATGCTTTGATCTCTACACACAAGAGGCGGACGAGCAGCTATCTTCCCATAGTGCTTTGATCCACCATCTGTATGGACCATCCATAGTCCAGATGGAGAGGAGTCCAGGGAACAAGCTGAACTGTGAGTAGCTGAAGACAGCAAACACTAAGAAAATTGCAAAAGACGGAGTGAAGATGCATGTTTCTAGTACCAAGAGAGTTCCCCAGCTGATAAATTGTACATGTCGAGTGCTCTAGGAGCATTGCCCTGGGGAAATGTTATCCATGGCTTCTGTTGAAGGTTTGGAGATGCTGGGAAGACTGTGAAGCTGTATGTTTTATGCAAGTGGTGCCTGCTACAAAAATGATAATAGACATGCCTGTAAATAATTACAAACCCCTCAAAATGTACTGCCGCATGAAAGGGATATAGGTACTGTACTGAAGACCCCCTTACACAAGGAATGTCCATCCTAGAGGACCTGAGTCTTCAGACGTGCTTGTGGGACGGGCTGTATTTGCTGCCTCTGGCACCTACTCCACACACTACTCCGGGGTTACTCCAGAATTATATGTTCGTGCCAGAGGTTATGGGCAGAGGTGTTAGCTTGACGGTTCCAGTAGGGGGCATAAACACTAAGAGTGCCTAGGGCAGCATCAACACTAAATACAGCCCTGATGCCTGATGGTCCTAAGGAAACACAATATCAAGTCATATTATCACCAGATATATGTAAACGCTTTTGTGGATGCAGAACAGAAAGGAAATATTAACAAAAAAACAAAGCATGCAAACCAGCTCTACTGTCCTTCATAATGGGACATGTTATATCAATAAACAAGGTGGATGTATTATGATTTTTATGTAAATATGAACCAGCCTTCAAAGACAAATGCCTAATTGCCTTCACAAGCTGACAAGAAACAAGACCATCTGAGAGTGTGCTTTGAAGTGACTAGCTGGGACGTCCTACAAGGGAACTTGTCAGCAGAAATTGATCTAATAAACCACTACCAGTATGTCAACTGAACACCTTCCAGATCATGTCTATTTCATGGCCCTGTGCGGTGGCCTCGTCCAGAAAATCCACTTTAAAGTAACGTAATTTGGTTGTATATAGTCAAGGAGGCGGAGCCTTTACCACTGAAGTCAAGCTCTTCTCAATTCAGAAACCCCGTCACTGTAATTGATGGTTCTACATCTAGACACTTACAAGATCTCCTTCATTATGAGGTGAGAAAAGCTTGACTTCAATGCTGAGCCCTCCATGACTCTGTACAACCAATTTACAAATCACTTTACAGTTAATTTTCTGAATGATGCCATCACACTGAGCCATGAAAGAAACATGATGTGGAACGTGTTAATCTGCTTTATAACATACTGGTAATAGTTAATTAGGTCAATTTCTGATGACAGGTTCCCTTTAAGTCTTGTAATGTAGAAGTGTCGGCTTAGAGTGACCACAGACTATATTAAGTTTTGCCTACATCAAGTGGCCCCTGAAGTGCAGATCAAATGCTACAAAAACAGCAAGCCATGGGTTAATCAGAAACCAAAAGAGTTGCTGAATAATAAGTTCTGAAAATGGCTTTTAGACAAAAGGACAAATGGGCCATAAGGATGGTTCAGGCAGCGCTAAGACAGAAACTATGTGAGTGTAAAGCAGCATATAGCATGAAGTTAGAAGACTGGTTAGCAGAAAACAACATCGGGGATGTATGGAAAGGCATGAAAACCACAACCGGCATAAAAGGAAAGTTTAGTGGCCAGGATGACAGCTATATTGACCAGGATGGCCTGAATACATTCTTTAATTAGTTCAAAGAGAAGCAAGAGAGAAAGACAGTGCACCCCACCTACAAGGCAAAAAAAGAACAAAACATGGTTACAGAAGCTAAAGCAACCTCCTATGTGACCCCCTCATAGACTGTAAGCTCTTGCGAGCAGGGGCCTCACTCCCATTGTTTCATATGACTGTTTGTACTCTGTAATGTAATATATTTCTATATATCCCCTATGACTTGTGCAGCGCTGCAGAATTTGATGGTGCTATATAAATAACGAGCTGAGCCCTCTCCATAGCCAGTAAGCTTTTGCTGCATATTGCAGCAAACACTTACCAGTAACATCTGCAGTCGGTGCTAGAACCCATCTTGGTGTTAACCCATTCATCGATGCCGGCAACTACAAAAAGATAGTGACGCTCCCTGTGATTTCATCGGGGGGGGGGGGAGATGGGAGGGAGGGAGTAGATTGTAGCGACCCAAAGAATAAAGTAGACATGTCATTTGGGGCGCACAGTGAAAGCCGCAGAATCCAAGCCCATAAGAAAACGACGCAAATGCATATTTTCACCAATTTCACTGCAATTTTTTTCCACTTCCCAGCACACGGCATGGAACTTTAACCCCTTAAAGACGCAGGGTTTTTTCGCTCATTTCTCGCTCTCCACCTTCAAAAATCCATAACTTTTACATTTTTACGTGTACAGATCTGTGTGAGGGCTTATTTTGTGCGTAGCAAAATTTACTTTCCTGTAATGTTATTTATTTTAACATGCCGTGTACTGCGAAGCTGAAAAAAAATTCCAAATGTGGAAAAATTGAAAAAAAAAAACGTTCTTGTGGGCTCAGTTTTTACGACTTTGACTGTGCACTCAAAATAACACCTCAGCTTTATTCTTTGGTTCGGTGCGATCGCGGTGATACCAAATTTATATAGGTTTTATTGTGTTTTAATACATTTTCAAAAATTAAACAAATGTGTACAAAAAAGAAAAAAAATGTTTTGCCATCTTCTGAAGCTAATAACTTTTTCATACTTTGGCGCACGGAGATGTGTGAGGAGTCATTTTTTGCGAAATGAGCCGACATTTGCATTGCTACCATTTTGAGGTCTGTGCGACATTTTGATAATTTTTTATTCCATTTTTTATGTGATGTAAAAAGGTGTAAAAGTCGCATTTCGGACATTTGGGCGCCATTATCCGTCTCGGAGGTCACCGCCGGCCGTAACCGTTTTAATATTTTGATAGATCGGGCATTTTGGGACGTGGTGATACCTAATGTGTCTGTGATTTTTACTGTTTATTATGTTTTATATCAGTTCTAGCGAAAGGGGGGTGATTTGAATTTTTTATATTATATTAATTTTTTTTATTTTTTAAACTTTTTTTTTTCTTTTTTTTCCCACTATTTCTTAGACCATCTAGGGTACATTAACCCTAGATAGTCAGATCGTTCCTACCATATACTGCAATACTTCTGTATTTCAATATATGGCATTTTTGCAGCTCATTCATTACAATGAGCCACTGGCAGAAGACCCATCATCAGCATCGCATCACAGTGAACGACGGCCAGCACAATCTGCCGGCCAGAGAAGATAGAAGAGTGAAGAAGCCGCCGGGAGCCGCGACGAACATCGGGGACACCGGAGGGTGAGTATTAAGTTTATTTTTTTAATCTGTATGCTACACGGGGACAGACTGTATACTGCAAGGGGGCCGGCTGTATACTGCACGGGGGCAGGCTGTATACTGCAAGGGGGCAGGCTGTATACTACATGGGGGCAGGCTGTATATTACATGGGGGCAGGCTGTATACTGCATGGGGGCAGGCTGTATACTGCATGGGGGCAGGCTGTATACTGCATGGGGGCAGGCTGTATACTGCATGGGGGCAGACTGTATAGTACATGGGGCAAGCTGTATAGTACATGGGGCAGGCTGTATGCTACATGGGGCAGGCTGTATGCTACAAGGGGGCAGGCTGTATGCTACATGGGGGCAGGCTGTATAGTACATGGGGCAGGCTGTATAGTACATGGGGGCAGGCTGTATGCTACATGGGGCAGGCTGTATGCTACATGGGGGCAGACTGTATAGTACATGGGGCAGGCTGTATAGTACATGGGGGCAGGCTGTATGCTACATGGGGCAGGCTGTATGCTACATGGGGCAGGCTGTATGCTACATGGGGGCAGGCTGTATGCTACATGGGGGCAGGCTGTATGCTACATGGGGGCAGGCTGTATGCTACATGGGGGCAGGCTGTATGCTACATGGGGGCAAGCTATATGCTACATGGGGGCAGGCTGTATGCTACATGGGGGCAGGCTGTATGCTACATGGGGCTGGCTGTATGCTACATGGGGGCTGGCTGGCTGTATACTACATGGGGACTGGCTGGCTGTATACTACATGGGGGCTGGCTGTATACTACACTCTCGGCTTATACTCTAGTCAATAGGTTTTCCCAGTTTTCTGTGGTAAAATTAGGGGTCTCGGCTTATACTCAGGTCGGCTTATACTTGAGTATATACGGTACATAATTATACAAAATGTGTGGTTTGTCTCTTGTGTGGGAGAGAAGAAGGAGAAGGGGCTTACTGCACAGCGCTTGCTGTGCAAGGTGTAATGGTAATTGTAATCTCAGCATACCATATAAACAGATACTACAGTGAATGTTGTTATTTTTTTCTAGAAATGGTCTAAACATCCGTACAGCCCTATGGAGAAGTGATTTTAAAACCTCTGTTAGTAATATATAAAACCCCTTTAATCTACAGCAGAGTTTCTATCTAGCACTGGACACAAAATCTGTAATATGAGGATCAAATATGATCAAGGGAATGAAGGGAGGAGACATACTTCCCTATGGTATAATATGGACAGGTGTTTTCCTGGTGTAATGTGTATTTGGCTTTGAGTGAATAATTATGCTCATGTCAGGTCATTGCCGGGCTGTGAGATCTGTATGCTTGTATCATTTTGAGTAGTTCAATGTCATTTACCCGGCTGACATTATAGTTGTCCCTACCATTATTTTCCCGACTCAAGTGGTGTGGGCAATGTGATTCTCATCATGTCATGAGTGGGTGGCGGAGGTGTTGGGGGAGGGGGCCCTTCACCCCCTACCAATTCCCAGCACTGGAAAGTGCACTCATAAATAACATTTATTTCTGCACTTTTGATTAACAAGAAAGGGACTGAAAAGCGTTACAATTATAGCTGTCACATCCTAATATCTTAATGCACAGTAATAATTCACCAACATTCAGGAACCCATGTGTGTCATTCATATTTATATTTTTGTCATGAGTAAAAGGCTTAGCGTTTTCTTGTATTTAACCTCTTAGCAGCAGGAAGGGACCTTGAGGTTTCTTAGGTCTTAAATAAGTAATTTAGAGCTTTTATTTTTATTTGGTTTCGTGTTTTCTCCTATATTATTTAGAAAGTAAAAGCCTATATCTGTCTCTCTATTAGGTCTAATGGAACTAAGTGCATTTCTATATATCTTGTACCCGGTTTAAATAAGTTCCTTGAAGGACTGCTGTATCCTGTTAGATGTGATAAACCTTCACACCGGCTACTGACACATGAGGAGGAGGTCACTAAAAATGATTCATTCCATTTATTTTGTATGTAAATCTTAACCCCCTGCATGTAGTACTGCACTGTGCTGCTTTAAAGGCATTACTATACAGCCAATCAGGGCATGAAGTACTTCCCTATATCATATGGAACCATTACTATACAGCCAATGTGTGCATGTAGTAATGCATTGTATCATATAGAAGCATTACTAGACAGCCAATCAGGGCATGTAGTACTGCACTGTATCATATAGAAGCATTACTATACAGCCAATCAGGGCATGTGGTACTGTACTGTATCATATAGAAGCATTACTATACAGCCAATGTGTGCATGTAGCACTGTACTGTATCATATAGAAGCATTACTATACAGCCAATCAGGGCATGAAGTACTGCCCTGTATCATATAGAAGCATTAGTAGACAGCCAATGTGTGCATGTAGTACTGCCCTGTATCATATAGAAGCATTACTAGACAGCCAATCAATGTATGTAGTAATGCGTCGTATCATATAAAGGTGCTACCATACAGCCAATCAATGCATGTATACTGCACTGTATCATATAAAGGTGCTACCATACAGCCAATCAATGCATATAGTACTGCACTGTATCATATAAAGGTACTGCTATGCAGCTAATCAGTGCAAGTAGCACTGCATTGTATCATGTAGAGGTGCTAATAGACAGCCAATGAAAGCATGTAATATGGCACTGTATTATATAGAGGTGATACTATATACAGCCAATCAGTGCACTACCAAAGTCCCATGGGCCCTGGGCTTTTCACACGACTAGGGCCACCCAGCGTCTAAACCAACTTCCTGACCTGAGGCCTAATCTCCTCCACCCAACGACATCACTGTAGCCCATACTGGCCCCCCTTTAATGAAATAACCACAGCAGAGCCCCCCTTTAATAAAATGTCCACAGTAGAGCCCACCTTGATTGAAATGACCACTCCAGAGAACCCCTTTAAAGAAATTTCCAATGCAGAGGCCCCCCTTTAATGAAATTTCCACAGTAGACCTTCCTTTAACGATATGGCCACATTTTCACATCAGAGCCCACCATTAATCAAATGTCCACTTCAGAGCCCCTCTTTAATGAAATGTCCACTGCAGAGCCCCCGTTAATGAAATGGCCACTGCAGTGCCACCCTTTGATAAAATGTCCACAGTAGAGCCCCCTTTAATTAAATGTGCACTGCAGAGCCCACTTTAATTAAATGTGCACTGCAAAGCCCTTCATAGATGACATGTCCACAGCAGGACCTCCCTTTACAGAAATGTCGACATTAAGCCTCCTTGCAAAAAAACCCTCTATACTTACCTTCGACTTTTTCTGCTTGCGGCTCTGTCTTCCCTTCATGACCTCGCAGCGCACAACACTATGACGAAAGTGAGTATAGATTTTTTTAACCTAGTGATCTTCATAGAGGGCCCAATCAGTGCATGTAGTACTGCACTGTATCATATACAAGTGCTACTAGAAAGCCACACAAGACAAAATCCTGAGAGTTATGGGACGTACGGGCCCATCAGTGTACAGGAGAAACCACTGGTGGGCCCTGATAGATGCCTACTCTGCCCACCGTCGCCACTGACACAATGAGGCCACAATATGATAGTGGTGTAAGAAGGGCAAAAATGTGAGGGGGGATGAGGGGCAACAATAAGAGGGGGGAAATCATAAATACAACAATATGGGGGTGAGTTGAGGGGACCACAATATGAGGGGGGAAATGAGGGCGCCACAATAATAGGCCACAATAATGATGATGAGCCACAATATGATGAGATGAGGTACGAAAACAATAGGGGAAAGATGAGGGGGGGGATTGAAGAACAATAATAGAGGGAGATGATAGGGGAGACAATGATAGAGGGAGTTGAAAGGGGACACACAATATGAGGGAAAGATGATGGAGGGCACAATTCGAAAGGGATTTACTGTTAAAGGTGGAGAGGAGTGGGGGGCCACAATTAGACAGGGAAGGTGAGCGAACACAATATGAGGAGGTCCTACTTCCAACTAATGCTGGACCTTAAGGCCCTGTCCACAAGATGTGACTGAATTGCGCTTCGAAACATATTTTAAGCACATCTGAAATAACTACTCCCTGAAAGCAAATGAGTTTAGATCTAAACACTTGTGTACAATAAGTAGCAACAATTAAAAAAATAAATACTTGTTGCTACTTACCAGATGCAAGCATTTTGGTCTGAACACATAGGGAAAGAGATTCTCTAGATGCACTTGACATGCGTTTCAAAATGAATTTCAATCACAACCTGTGAACATGGCCTAAGGCAGAGTTCACACTGTGGGGACATGTATTAATGTGTCTTTAGACCAGTGCAGAGTAGAACAAGACATTCGCCGGGTGAACGTCATTGGGGGCCGACAATCGGTTGCCATGACAGACCCGAGGCTGCATTGTTTCAGGAGATTCATTACAATGAGCCACTGGCTCATTGTAATGAATCATATGCAAAAACGCCATATACTGCAATACAGTAGTATTGCAGTATATGGTAGGAATAATCTGACCATCTAGGGTTAATGTATCCTAGAGGGTCTAAGAAATAGCAAAAAAAAAATATATAAAAAATTCAAATCACCCCGCTTTCCCTAGAACTGATATAAAACATAGTAAACAGTAAAAATCACAAAAACGCTTTAGGTATCGCCACGTCCCAAAATCTATCAAAATATAAAATTTTTGTAAATGTATTAAAATGTGATAAAACCTATATAGATTTGGTATCACCGCGATCCTATGAAACCAAATAATAAAGTAGAGGTGTTATTTGTAGCGCAGAGTGAAAGTCGTAAAACTGAGACCACAAGAACGTGATGCACATGCATTTTTAAAAATGTTTCCACATTTGGAATTTTTTTTCCTGCTTCCCAGTACACGGCATGGAATAATAAATAACATCACGGGAAAGTAAAATCTGTTATGCACAAAATTAGCCCAAAATAATTATTTGTTCATTTTAGTTACATTTGTAATGTTATTTTCTGTGTTTGCAGGACATTGTTGCAGAATGATTACAGTTTCCTACGAGATATTAATGTCTGGCCCCCTCTTGTCACTATTGGAATTTGCTGCTCAACTCTTTCAGCGTCCATGAGCAACCTGATTGGAGCCTCCCGTATTCTGTATGCACTGGCAAAGGATAAGCTGTTTGGTAAGTATCTTTGAGTAGGACAACAAACAGATACAATATTCATTGTCTCTGTGATATTTTTCATGTCATTACTAAAATCAATATTATGTCAATACAATAAAATTCACCTGTTTCATCCTACACATACATAATTTCTAGTCACAGGCTATTTGGCCTGAATGCCTCTTGGATGGTATCATTATATTGTAATGCCTTTTATCAGCCTGCAGCTGGTGGTATGTGCTTTCCTACCGTTCATTTGTCATTTGCAATGTCTTTCCATAGGTTGTAGCATTAGCAAATAGCTCTTGATATTTAATAAAACACATTAATCTGTCCTATTCTCCTTTTGTGTCTTCTTTCTCTACTCTAATTAAGTGAGATTATTGCCTTGGTTTGTCCTACTGGGGAAACTGTTAAATAAGAAAAATTGTTGTTCTATTTTAGTTTTTCTTCTAGCAGAACTGTGCATTTGAACAGCAGTAAAATAAGATTTTGTCCAAATCATTAAAGGAAACCTGTTAGCAGAAACTGACCTAATAAACCACTACCCGTATGTTGTCCAGCAGCTAACACCTTCCCGATTATTTTTTTTCTTGGTGACATCATTCAGAACAACAACTTTGAAGCGAGATGTAAATGTAGGCGGGGAGTTTTGCACTGAAGTCAAGCTCTCCCCACCTCAGAATGCTCCCTCTGCTGTGATCATTTATCGGACTTCAGGAGGTCCAGTTATTTATAGCGAGACATATTGTGAGCATGTCCTTCTGAGGCTGGGAGTTTTGTTTTGAAACAGTTTTTATTAGGTACGAATAAGCATACAGAATATCCAAGTACACATTTATGACAGTACCTATATTTTTAACAATTGAAAGACAGAACATATATTTTAGTTGTTGGAAGACACAGATAGTTGACATTTCGAATATCACTTGACATTGTCGTCCAGTTAGAGAGATGGGGGTAGGGAAAAATGGGGAGTAGTACAAACAAACAAAAATAATACTTATAACAAGTAATGACTGCTTTTACGGACAACGACAATAGTTCTGTTTAATTATGGTTATGTGAGTTACCAATGTATTATCACCTGTATAGTGATTATGACTGTGTTAATAAGTAAACATATTATTAATGACAGAGTGGCGCGTTTTTAATACTGTATTAACGGGTTGGACGCTCGCAATGGGCCCCATATGCTCATTCATTTTTCCCTGGTACCTAATTCCCAATGTATCCATTCCTCAATTTCTTTTCCATGTAATGGTACGACATGGCTTCCCTAGTAGTACTACGCTCGGTGATGTTGGAATAGTGCAGGCACAAATTTCCGGCAATTCCACCAAATGTGGGACATATCTCCTATATCGTACTCACATCTCCAACAACATGTTGGTATGGTGGGATTAAACATATTAAGCCATTTGGGGGTTTTGTACCTCCTTGAGAGAATTTTAAAATGATTTTTCCCAGCTCTAATACATCTAGAGTACTCCAGCATAGCTTTGATGTCCATCTCAGTGAAACTCTCTTGTAGCTTCTTCTTCCGTTTTACCAAGTAACCTGGCTTCTTTACTGTGCGGACACCCTGTATAGCAATATTAGTAGCTGAAAGAAACTTCTTTTCGAGGGATTTTCTGGCACTGAGATGTTCTCTGTACAGCTGTTCCTATAAATTTTGCATGTGTGCAGAAAATCCTGTGTATGAAGAAAGTTATTCAAAATAAGACCTGTTTTTTGCAAGAGATTACTGTAGTAAGAGATTACTGTAGTAATCTCTGAGTTTCCTGGTCAAAATGACTCAGTGTGGTGATGCAATCTTTTCCAGAAGGAGCTAAATTCGTCCCTATCTTTGGCAAGAGACCCAGAGGGAGTAGGGGGTGTCTATGTATGTTGCGATTCTTCACCAGTGCCTCCAATGAGCACAAAGGCCCTTTATGTAATGAACTACGGAATACTGTATTAGTTGTATACTTTTTTATCCCCCATAATTTGGCTCTGTGTCGTCTAGTGTGATATTCTCCAGTTCTGTGTATAATGATTGTGAATGAGACTGTGTGATAAGAAGCCACCTGGCTATCTGACATGTATGATAATAATTAGGAACGTCGGGGAGACCAATGCCTCCTTTGTTTGGGTTTTGTGTTAAGAGAACGCTTCTATCATAGAATGCTTCTGTTTTATTCTGCCATAGATCGAATGAAAATAATTTATTGATCTTTCCAAAGAATGATTTGGGTAACCATATAGGTACTTTCTGAAATTGGTATAGTACTTTTGGGTTTTTAGCACATTTTTTCTCCCCCACCAGGACATGTATGGAACCTTGAGCTCCAATAGTTGCTTTTGAAGGGCCTAAAGGAGTGAGCCATAGTTCAATTTATAAAGTTGGTCTGGATTAGCTGTTAGTTGGATAGCTAAATATTTAATGGACTCCTTTGGCCATTTAAAGGGAGAGTCATTTTGTAGCATAATTGCTGTTTTGTGGGGGACTGAGATGTTAAAAATTTCAGATTTTGCGAAATTAACTTTAAAGTTTGTGAACTTGTTTGAACTTGGAAAGCAATGTTGTAGGGTTGGTGGTCACTATTTATAGATTGTCGGTGAATGCTGCCGTCTTATGTTAAAAGTCCCCCACTTTAAGACCTTGGATTGTAGGTTCTAGTCTAATCTTTCTGATCAGGGATTCCATGACCATAATAAAAAGTGATGGGGACAGAGGACATGCCTGTCTGGTACCATTGCTAATATTGAATGGTACAGACTGGGAGCCATTCACTCTAATTCTACTACTGGGGGCACTATATAATGAAAAGCCTGACAAGCCTACATGTGTTGTCTTTACCTTGGCGTCCAAGAATAAGGCCTGTTTGTTCTTTCCCTATTAGTCTTGGAAGAAGGGGATTCAAGCATGACGCTATCGCCTTGGCCCACCACTTCAAGTCGGCGTTTAAAAAGGATTTAGGCCTATAACTACTACATAGATTAAGATCTTTTCCCTCCATGGGCAAAATTGTTATATGTGCCTCAAGAGATTGTTTCGGAAGGGTCTCTGCCTGTAGTAATGAGTTGCATAATGTTGTAAAATGTGGGAGTAAGATGTGTTTACATTTCTTGTAATACATGATAGATAGGCCTTCAGGGCCTGGACTTTTCCCTACCGCTATAGATTGGAGAACTTTATCGAGCTCAAGTGAAGGAAGCTTACATTCATCTAGAAATGAGTTAAGTTTCTCCCTACATTATTCCCCATTGGGGTACATATCTCCTGGGTTGAGCAGATTATATAGTTCCTTATAGAATTCCCTAAAAGTGTGAGCAATCTGGTCGGTTTTGTAGGTTGTTATGAACTTGTTGCCCTCATATCCATCTGCGCATTTTAGTAATTGAAAAAGTTTTGCTGTTTTAGCATTCAATATATCTCTCACCTTATTGTGTAGAATGGTAATTTCTTTCAATGTTCCCTCTTAAGCCAACTTTTTGTGGGATGTTTCTAATAGTGCAATTTGTTCAAATAGCGTGTCTAGTTGTTTCCTGTGGCAGCGCTGAAGGTATGTGCCTATGGATATCAATTCTCCTCTAGCAATCAGCTGATGCGCTTCCCATAGGAATGGTTTAGAAAGTTGCGTATTGGTTGGGTTTGTAAAGTGTGAGCATAATTGTGCTTCGATTCTTGCTGCATGTATTGGATCTGCAATCAACGTTTCATTCAGTCTCCAACACCACTCTCCCTTACTGAAATTCTTTAAATTTAGTGTCACAGATATCAGCTCATGGTCCAATTGAAGTATAGGGCTTATGTCAGCTTTTACTACTGATTGGCTATACCTTTTAGAAATTAAAATATAGTCCAATCTGTGGTAAGACTGGTGGGAAGCTGAAAAATATGTATAGTCACGACTATCTGTTTTGAGTAACCTCCATGTGTTCGTTAGATTGAGTGCTTCCAGAGCCTTTGTTACCTTTACTGTTTTCCTGCGTGAAACTCGATTTATCCCATTAGAGTCATGGTCAGGATTTAGGGCTATATTTAGATCTCCTCCTACTAGAAAGGCCCCCTCAGTGAAATCTCTCAATGTTTCTAGGGTCTGAGCGATCCACTTATGTTGGCCCAGGTTAGGGGCATATGTATTGGCTATTGTGAGATACTCATCCCCTAGCTTACCCTTAATAAAAATATATCGCCCTTCTCAGTCTCTCTGCTCAGCAGTGATTATAAGCGGTACATTCTTATTAATAGCTATGCTCACTCCCCTACCTGCTTTGGAATATGTGTTATGGAACCACCATCTATAGTCTCTAGTGAGCAAACTTGATATTCTATTATTTTTGAAGTGCGTTTCTTGAAATACCATAATAAAGGCTTTTTGTCTCTTTAAAAGATGCAAAACTTAACCTCTTTTTTTGCAGAGTACCTAAACCCCCGACTGTGTGAAGCAATAACTAGGTCTGTCATTTCAATTCCAAAATGTTAGTTTCCCAATCTTTTTGCTATTGTACTCATGAGTGTTAAGATTGTCCGTATGATTGTGGGGTTTCATGCAGTCATCACTAAACTTAATGCAATTTTGCATTAATAAATAAAATATCAAAAGTGAACAAATGAACACTAAATGGCTAGTTCTACTCGCGGTCCAAATGGACAGACATTTGCTGGGTGCTGGACAGATATTTGCTGTCTGAAAGTCAGAATATTTCTAGTTGCCCATGGCAACCAATCACAGCTTCCCTTTAAAATATTCATGAGCACTGGTAAAATGAAAGTTGAGCTATGATTGGTTGCCATGGGCAACTAGAGATATTCTGACTCATTGTTCTATAAATCCACATTAAAAATAAAGATAAAGATAACTTAAGTGTATTGACTCTGAAACAAAAAACTCTATACACTTTGGCTAGATTCCTCAGTGAAATATTCCACAATCCTGTAAAGAATAGCCCTATTCATAAAATACCAAGGTGTGCCCTCTACCTCAGCCCTGACTCCTCCCAGCCCGCCGCTCTCTCTGTCCCCTCACCACCACACTCACAGAACTCCAGGCCAGAACCATGTCAACCAGACACCAGCAGAGTCACAGCCGGCCCATCCCCACCAGACCATCCCCATCAGCGACTCCTCTCAGCTACCTCATGACTACTGCACCACCCCGGGGAGCACCTTCTTCTCCACCACCCCATTTATGATCGCAAGTTTCTCTTGGACCGTCGCAATTCTCCCCTGGCTCAGACCCCTCCCCGCCGTTTGACAGATATTCCTGGAGTGGCCAGCCCAAGCACTGTTGTAGAAGAGCCCAACAAACAATTTGAACAATCATGACAGCAATACCAAGATAGGCTAGTCCACCAGAAGCGACAGCTCTTAACGCACCGATGTCCCATTTGGCGATCTCAAACATCCCAATGTCATTGGATTTTCTCTCTGGGTTTTCTTTGCTATAGGGGAATGGAATTTTCCCAGTTGACCAGGTTGATGGTTCAGAGACTGCAGGTAGTTGAAGATCCTGTTCATATGGTAGCCAAGAGGGAATGCCCAAAGGCGTAATGTTTATTAGAGGCCATGCTGTCGCTAGATCCTCTGGGGTTCTGATGGTAATTGTTTTTCCCATTCTTTGAGGTCGAAAGCCTTTCAGGCCCTATGTATTCATTCGATTCTTAGCTGTTCTGCTCGATCTTCACCTATTAAGTGGCTGAATAAAACTTTTGCCATCTCTGGCAGGGCCTCATGTGCAATGGTTTCAGGCAGACCACGTATTCTCACATTGTTTCTTCGGCTGTAGTTTTCATGTTCTTCCGCCCTTATTAAAGCCTCGTTGATCAAGGTGTAATGAATAGACATGGCTTATTTCACCTTGGCACCTTATAATGCAGCATATCATTTTGTGAGGCCTCCACGTGCTCGAGCCTGTGACCAAGATGCCTGATGTCTCTGTTTATCTTGGCTAAATCTCTTGCTAGAGGGCTTAAAATAAAGCTTTTTAAATAAAATTTAGTGTGGCTGGTACCAGTACGATTTCCGTAGTAATCTCCTGTACTTTCTGCCTATGATTCTTCCTCTACCGCATGGTCTGAAGCAGCGACCGGTGCAATCTTGGCGAGACACGCTGGAGACGTGGTGAATTTCTTCTTCAGGTATTTCTCTGAATCTACCTGTTTTTCCCGGTTTTCACAGGGCCAGGAGTTTCTCTGTTTGTCCTTGCTGCCTTTCACCAATTTTTCTCTCAGGATTTTAACAGTGGTGCGTGCCGAGGTATTACAGCAAGGAGCTGCAAACTATGCTTCCATCACTGTTCGTGGTCAAGCTCCACCCCCTTGAGGCAGCAAGATTTGGACTTCCATCTCAAGGACATTATACAACCAACCAGTATTTCTATTTTATTTGACATGTTATATCAAATAAATTTTTGAAAACGCATCAGTTTTTGATCAAAAACGGTCTGCTTAAAAACAGACCAAAAACGAGTTCAAAACGGTATGCTTAAAAATGGACCAAACACGGGTTCAAAGCGCCACGTGTGGCATCACCCTATGGGTTCACAATATGTGGATGAAACAAATTACACAGGAAGAAGCTTATAACTTATTGATGGATCATTGATCACTGATCAGGACACCATTGCCACAAATGTAGGTGAGAGAAGTCGAAATATCATTGTGTAAAGCACAATGGTCAGTCAATCATTCTAAGAACGGCATAGAAAACCCAACATAAATTATTTCCTTTTTTTAAAAGAAAAGAGTTGGGTGTTGAGCCTGTTCCCCTGACCAAGTTTAGTTGGAGAACTCACTCTGTGTACTCATGGGATTTCCTGGACAAAACTTTAAATCGGAGATCTGAACCGACATGCTAAGTTCTGCTTGGGGTTCAGTCCAGGAAATTATGGAACCTGTGGAGCTAGTTTTTACTGTTTCATTTTCTTCAATCAATCAATTTGGTATCAAACACTGCATTGTGAAATCAAAGAGTGGTACTAACAGGTTCTTTTAGACATTTATGTCTAAGCTATTAATATTTGACACTTAATAAGTTAGTACATGTCACTAAAGCAAAGTATTTGTAAACAGGTTCAACAAATTCTGTAAATTTAACCTGTAAATATGTTGTACAAAAGAAGAGTTTTCCTTTAAGAAACATTTTACGTATTTTTGTAATAACAATTTGATTGGCCTAAAAATGAGAACCTTTTGTGGTGCAGTTGAGGGGGCTCTTTGAGCAAAAAATTCCTATTGTACATGTATAAATGCTTTCCCCTCCCTTATGAGCAAGATTGGTAATAACACAGCAATGCGTTTCAGCTTCTTCAGACCTCTTGTTCTGATTAGAGTACCCTCACAAAGATTACCTCCAAGAGGTCTTGCTTTGTAGATGTGAGACTTATTCATATTCAGCTGCTGGAAAAAAATGATTCAGATTTGCACAATGCTCTTGGGTATGCCCAAAAGTGAAATATATTTGTGAATTTCTTTTTTATTATATGTATGAAATATTTCCTAAGGTTCATCATTCTCCTTTTGTCAGGTGCACATAAAATACAGAAATTGTCTCCTAATACTTTTCAGTATGTCAGTGGATGTCAGAATAACCAGAATTGAGAAGTATTGGACTGCATTATGTTTTTTTTTTATTATACTTCAGTATATGATAAGCTTTAAGCTTGTACCATTAGAAAATCTTATTTGGCATATGCTTCCAGGTAGTAATCTTAGATTTTTAGTTTATGGGTTTATGCAGAAACATGGCAGCATTTTTGTAGGAGACGGGCAGTCTTCATGGAGGCAACATTAACCCAGAAATAAAGGCAATATAACAGTAAATTAACCCATGGGAAACTTGTTCTCCTAGTAAAACATCTTTAGTTTTAAGTTGCATTTTATACAAGCATGTTAATTTAGGGCCCACCTACATTGTTCAGCTATTTGCTAGACTGCATCTATATTTTAACATTGAGAGGTAAGTCAAATTATAAGAGAATCACAAGCATTAGGTGTCTACAGACTGGTGGCACTTTACAAATCATAGGGGACTTATACAATTTATTTTAATTGTATAATTTGGTTAATTTAATAAGACATAATAGAGTATGAATAGTCATATGGAACAATATGTGTGAGGGCCATGCTCGCAAGAGCTTACAGTCTGCATCTGTAAACTCATAAACTATATTACACACTTGGACAAGGTCTTCCTTTTAACAGATTAGTCACATGTTTTGTAAAAATCACGGATGTGTGCATTGATAAGTTCCTGATCTTGGTGCGTCCTGCTAGCAAACAACAAATGCATGTAGCAGCTGAAAGGGAGTCAACCACCTGAAAGGCTTTACTATGGCAGCATGTTGGATAAATTATTTGTGGTTTAAAATTGACGTTTATTTTTTTTCATTATACTGCTCTAAAAATTCCCATTTAGGGCTACATTCACAGAAATGTGTTCCCGCCATACCATGTCGGTGCACGGGAGAGGAGGAGGGGTGAGAGCTGCACGCCCTTGCCCCTCTTTATAGGGATACATGGCGCACGGCGCCCTAATACAGGGAAAGATGGGACATGTCCTATCTTTTCCAGGGTACGGAAGAGTACGGTGCTTCACGTGCCTATGGGGCACATATATACGGTCGTGTGAATGTAGCCTTAATCTGTATGCTAATAAGGTGGTTGATACTCCATGGTCATGTTCTTAATACCTGGAGCACTGCAGTTCTTGCCTGAACCATCCCCTTCTCCATCAGACATTTTGGTTAGAAGCATGGGTTGACACTGGGAGAATAGGGAAGAGATATAGGTGGGTATAGCAATGCCCTATTCCCCCTTACTAAAAGCATTGGAGGTTTCTTACAGTGAAACTCAAATTGATTGGGTTGAAATTGCCTTATCTTAAGGCTTGAACCCTAAGGTAAGCTAATGTACCGTACTCATATTCTAAAGTCTAACTGATCTTCATTCATATAAGGCTGCCATTAATGTGGGTAAAGGCTTGATACAATTTAGTTTGTTTTGTTTGAAGTGGTATTTTATATGCCGCGCATTTGTCTTTTGTTTCCTACTGTTGTTTATGCCTCTGAAGTGACAATAGCAGTTTCTTGTGATAGTACAAGTAACTGGTAATTACACATACTGTGATCCCATATGGCTGCAGTAGAACTAGTTGATAGTTAAATAGATTAAGTTTTATTCAATAGAAATATTTAGCTTACATCCAAAGGAGAGTGGGTGCTCCGCTATGCTGTAAGCTGCCTCCTCTGCTTGGAGATTTCCAATTAATGATTACCCACTATTACAAAATTTCAACAGGATAAGTACAAGACCCCAGTAGGGTCACCCATATAATATTTACCCTGGTAGAGTTTGTGTAAAGCTGCCAATCACTCCTATGGGAGTGGTTATGATGGACGTGCAGACAGTAATGATTGCACACACCTCTCCATCCGCCGAAAGGCAGCAGGACACAGGCCATCACAGGAAGTCCCAAGTCTTACTGCGGTCCTGAGAGCTTTACACTAACTTTACCAGGATAAGTTCTATGTGGGTAACCCTATTAGGATATTGTACTTACCCTAGCAAAGTTTTCTAATAATGCTTTCTGTGACCACCTCTGGTCACCCCTACCCCACCATTGCAGGCCACATTAATCCCTGTGGAGAGGTCCTAACTTAGTAAATATGTCCTTTTAACACCAGCAATGTGGGCAGCCAGTGATGGATGCCATTGATACCTTCTTATACCAGCCGGGCACCTTACATTATTGTCTGAATTGGCTTGATAAATCAGTTGGAAGCTACAGTGTGACTACCGTGTCGTCTGATTTATTTAGCACACGTTTTTTCAAACTCCCTTTTCTTTCCTGACACTTTATAATTAAACTTTTTCTCCTTATCTGTTCTTCCATTTGAATTAATTTCTCCCTTCCTCTCTAAGTGCAGCTCACTCATCCTGCTGGACGTCCTTGTCAAGTCCTCTCTATCCTTGGCAGAGGCTCCTAGCTATCATTTGAGAGATAGGAATATCAATGCTTTCTTTGGCTTAGTTTCTCAATGCAGCCCTGTGCAGCGGTGTCCGTCTTCTGTCCGTCCCTCTGACGGCCATTCACTGAAATCCTGTCTTAGCTGTCTGTGATAATGAGAAAAGAGAAGGGGTGCAGTAGTGATAAGACTTTCATTCCTTGTATAGCTTTGCGGCAGGGGTGAAAATATATCACAAGTGGTTGTCCACAGCTGTTGCAAAACTTCCTTCTGTCACTTTCTGCAGCTTTTTTTATCATGGTAATTCGCTTGTTTCTTACTTTATATGGACCTGTACAGAAAGCAGTATCATTCCTAGTTAAAAAAAGAAAAAATGCATATATGTGATTATTCTCTGACTTCGATTTGACACATAACCATTCAACAAAACAGCACAGAATTAATTTATTTCAATATAAAGACTTCCTTGGGCTACTTGGTCAGGAGAAGCATTGTGTTATCTAATTTTTGCCATAATTCAACTATAATTTAGACTGAAAGCTATAATAGCGCACCATGTTGATATCTGTGCAGCCACAACTAGGTTTTTTAACGGCTAGAAACAAATCCTTAAGACAAACATCACTCCAGGGTCCTCTTTATTTGGTTAAAAAAAACCTGATGTTCATCTCAGCGACACAACTGGGATGCTGTTTTACATGATGAGGATGCTACATATTAATGCACGTTCCAGTAAAATAAGTGCTTAAAATACATATGTATTAAGCAGCAACCCATTCCGAGTCCTAAGAGAACAGCATCAGACGGAAGACAGACATGTAGATTGCAAATTCCTGCAGCCGGGGATGGAGGATTCCTGTTTGATCGGGTCATTAACTCTGCTGATTTTGTTTCTTTATTTCTAGGGAAATATGACTTGAAAAGTATAATACAATGGTTTTGCACATTATACTGTCATTTAGGTTAAAAAGCATGGATATAAAAACCAGACGAGCGGAACATTGAATCAGGTCTATGAATGGGTGCAGAAGTCGGCCCTAGGTAATTTATAGGGGAGGTAATAAAATCCCCGGCACTTTTTTTTCCTGAAGTATGTATTGCCTGTTTAGAAAGAACTTTAAAATACAAAAAGTATGTGCACAATCATATGTGATCACTCACAACTCTATATCCATTATCTATATACAGGCAATTCCCGGCTTACGTACAAGATAGGTTCTGTAGGTTTGTTCTTAAGTTGAATTTGTATGTAAGTCAGAACGGTATATTTTATCATTGTAAACCCATCTAGAATATTATGTTATATGTTAAAAATGTTGGGTTATCATAAGAATCAGGATTAACAATAACGCTTAATTGCAGAAACCTGTGATAATTCTTACAGCTGATTATTATAGCCTAGGGCTAAAGTGTAGAAAATTACAAATAACCAGAGGTCCGTTTGTAACTAGGGGTCATCTGTAAGTTGGGTGTTCTTAAAGGAAACCTACCACTTGAAGTGGCAGGTTTCCGATGGCAATACCGAGCACCAGCTCAGGGTGAGCTGGTGCCGGAGCTTATTTTAGTTAGTGTTTTAAACCGCGGTATCGCGGTTTAAAACACTTTTTAAACTTTATAGCCGGCGCATGGAGGTACGCGCTCGGTGCTTACCATGCGCGCGGCTCTCCTTCACTTCCTATGTAGCCGCGCGCACGGTAAGCGCCGAGCGCGTACCTGCCTGCGCCGGCTATAAAGTTTAAAAAGTGTTTTAAACCGCGATACCGCGGTTTAAAACACTAACTAAAATAAGCTCCGGCACCAGCTCACCCTGAGCTGGTGCTCGGTATTGCCATCGGAAACCTGCCACTACAAGTGGTAGGTTTCCTTTAAGTAGGGGACTGCCTGCACTTTAACAAGTTGCTGAGAAAACTTGAGACATACACTGATAAGTCTTAGGTCAAATTGGGGTTTACCCTAAGTTCACCCATCTTTGATAAGAATGTTCAGCTCATGGTCCATAGAAAACAATCTCAGTGTTACGTCTTCCATTTATATTACCCCATAGCTAAATATCTACTCATGCTCATGAATTAGCACAGTGTATAAAAAGTACAAAGCACTATATGAGGAACGGGGTAACCTTGCATCATTTGTATAATGATAACCAAACATTTTTGCCTTCCTGTACTGCAACTCACATAAAAGGGGTTGTCCAGAGATTGAAAAACAGTTCTACTTTCTTCCAAAAACAGACCCTCTCCTGTCCATGTGTGGTATTGCAACTAATCTCCATTCATCTCTATACAGGTGAGCTGCAATACCAGCACAAACCATGGTTAGTAGTGGTGTTGTAAAAAAAGCAATCATGTTTTTTAGCGCCTGGACAAAAGGGATAAATGCTGGGGTTAATCCCACAACTATTCTGCAACGTGTGTAGGTACCCTTTACTGCTGCATGAAGCGTAACTAAAATTGGAGTTCCTTAGGTTCCTGCCTCCTTGACCACAGAGCTTTTATACAGAGGGACGTCCATACCTACCAACACCCATACCTCAAATATCCCTGATAGGAACAATATAGAAAGATAATGAAGATGCTTTTAAAGCTCTTTTTGCTGTCCCTCTGGTGTTTCAGTGTATGAAATATTGGCCACTTTACACACTAAATGTGCGACCGTCTACTCCATTTAACCGTTTACATAGCACCAAGATAGAATATCTGTGATAGGAGATGAATATAGTGCATTGTGGGCATTTATTTTCCTTTTTGCATTTAGCAGTTGCAGATTTATCACCACAAAGCCTTGTAAATTACCCATCAAACACTCTGCGCATCATTACAATTAGGATGATTGTTATTTTGCTCCATTCCATGCCAGGGCCTAACTAGTCATTTCTGCTTTTAATAGCTCTTCTATCCTATTATCGTGTGTTCTTGTGGCTTTGTTTAGCTGTTTACAAGCTTGGTACAAGCTAATCACATCCCATATTGTAATACATTGTGTGACATATTCGGAGGTACCTATGCAGAGCTTCATTTATCTGTTGCATCAATTTAGTTCTGGTATTTATTAGCTTCCACTTCTGAAATTGCTGAGGTCTCATCTGCAAATATCTATACAAATGTATGTGAAATGGAGTATAAATGGGAGACATCTTGTACTTGCTAATCTGATTAGTAAAGTGGTTCGGAAATGTTTTAATTTGCTTGATGATAGAATTTCCCTCTTGTGTTCCCATTGATTTCTCATATGAGACTCATCATACAGTTCTGTGTTTTATTTGTCCTCAGCGTTTTATGGAACATTTCTATAAATTCAATCCCTACATCTCGTACTTTTCCACTGGATACTTAAATGTGGACATGTAATAGGAAAATTGCTTAATCCAGCTTTCCTTTTTGGTGGGATGTAATGATTTCTGTTTGCCCAAAAATTGCTTTAATAAGATCAAATGGAGAATAGATGACAGCTGTGACTGTTCACATGGAGTCAAGAGGATGATTCTTTTAAATACATAAACTGCTGGCTACCTTGGCTAATGTACAGCTCCAAATACTATAAAAATATTGTCATGCATATTGTTCTGTTTTTTTGTTCATTAAATAATTTGCACTGCTTTGCATTTTCTGAATTGCATTTCATCAATGTCCCAAGAATTTTTGAAAAATGAATTCTTATCTTTCATCTGTAGAAATTTTACTGTTAAACATAGCACAGTATCCACAACAAGGAAGAACAGTGCGACTGCACTGTACAACTTGCTTGAAGTTAACCTGTCAGGGCGATTTGCAACACTAAACCACCCACAGGTTCTTATGGACCAGTGGTTTAGTGTCCCAAATTGGCCTTTATGAGTTTTCTACGTGATTTTTCTCATACTCTTTGTTTTCTCTAAATTCTCCTCTGGCTCCATGCACACATGCATGTTTGTTTGACGTGTTTCTATGTGCTGACACACATGGATTCTACATCAAGGTCTTATTCTTACCGATGAGGCTCATCCAGTCTATTTCTATTGTTATTGGAACTTGAGTGTACCTCATCCACCAATGACACACGGTCATTGAAAACTTTCATGTGCATGTGGCTTTATTTTATGGATTGTATGTAAAGAACATCTTTTCTTGTTAATGTTTATTGAGGTTAATGGCCTATTTGTTTCATTTATTCCATAGGAAAACTATTATTACCCGCAAAGAAAACGTCTAAGGGAGGCAACCCATGGATGTCTGTTATCATGTCCTGGTTCTTGGTTCAGGTAAATTTTAAGTGTGTTGCTCCAGTGGTGCCAATGCATTGACTATAGTTTTGAATACCCTCATATTACCAGGCACAATTACTATTTTGACGCAAAGTCTTGTCCATATATTTGTATTTCTAAATTACCAAGAATTCTCATATTTTTCATAAACACTGCTATATACTGTACTTTTTATTTCGATTCCATCTAAGAATGTTTACCAAATGGATCCAGTGCCAAAAGTCACACATGGTTATTAGTTAACTGCAGCCACATGGATCCTCATGTACACAGCCATGTCCAGTTTACTGGACTTAGAGAGGTTGACAATGGAAATCAAAGGAGAAGTTTAGTGTTGGAAAAAGCGAACAGCAGGGGGCACTATAACAAAATTTATATGTATATCAGAAATTGCTAGAACCAGTCAAATAAATCCAATAAAGCACCTGCTATTAATTGGGCACTATATATTACATTAATATTTAGAACTAAAAATCCCTATAACAGAAAACAGTTGCATGACTTTAGTGCACTCACAACTCTGTGCCCAAGCTCATGCATCTTGTCTCCTTTGGAAGCAATGTGAAACGTGAGCTCTGTATTTCACTGGATCACTACAATTGGCTTGATTAATGTATCTGGCACAATTTCTAGTAATTACAGGCGGTCCCCTACTTAAGGACACCCGACTTACAGACAACCCATAGTTACAGACGGACCCCTCTGCCCACTGTGACCTCTGGTGAAGCTCTCTGGATGCTTTAAAATAGTCCCAGATTGCAGTAATCAGCTTAAAATTGTCTGCAATGAAGCTTTATTGATAATTCTTGGTCCTATTACAGCAAAAAAATTTTAAACTCCAATTGTCACTGGGGCAAAAAAAAAAATTGTCGGGAACTACAATGATAAAATATACAGTTTCGACTTACATACAAATTCAACTTAAGAACAAACCTACAGTCCCTATCTTGTATGTAACCCGGGGACTGCCTGTATATCAGATTAACACTTGCTTGGCTATGGGTCAGTGTTTGCAGAGTATGGCTCCATCACAGACTATGCTCATCATTTACTTCCGCCAACCTAATATCGATTACCTAGATCAGTGATGTTCAAGCAGGGTGTCCTGACAACCCAGTGGTCACACTGTCTGCTGCTGAAGACATTTATAATGGGAATCTTTAAAGGTCTAAAGAAAACAAAGCTAAAAGAAATCGCTGAAACTGAAGAGGAAAGTAAAATGAAATGGAATATCTCAAATCAGCAGCTGGGTACAGAGAGAACCTTTATTGGAAAAAAATGCTAATGTGGGAAACTGTTATATTACTGTCTTGCTGCATTTAGCACATTTAGATTATTTATTCCTTTGTTTGTTATTTTATTGTAATGCTTGTAATAGGAATAAATAAATACGTGTGTAGCTGGTAGTGCCACAGAAATAAATCGCATGCCTATGAATAGATCTTTCACATTGAATCTTCACAATGTAGAAGCTGGGAAAGACACATTACTACACTATATAGTACTATAGCTACTCTCTGTGTCCCGAGATAAATGTGTTCATATTGATATACCTCTTCCTGAAATTTTTTAATAGCTCCACACCAAATTTCATGAAATAGGTTGTAGCAAGATTGAAAATGTACTTATTTTACATTAATATGTCTTCAACCATTGTCCTCAAGCAAAGAGAAGGCCCTTTCCTCAGGGCACTTTTTGTCCACTTTGTAGGTTAATAGACTAAATGGAGAGTGGCTCTGTGATCTACAGAACTAGAGAGACAATAGTTTACAGTTAACAACATAGTTGGGAATGTTAAAAATCAAATACCCGCCTATTTCTTTAACTTTAGTAGCTCATTGGGGCTACTAAGCGCTGTGCACTTTAGTCGGACTGTTCACCTTTTTCCGGGCTAAAACGCTTGCACAGACATTTAAGAAGTGTCTGCGCTGGGTTTTTGGCGCATGCGACCCTTTTTGTGGCGCATCTGTGCCGGCTTCCATGCAACACAAATTGGGGGTGGGGGGTTGGATGTGCCGTCGGAAAGACGGACTGATTCGGACTGAGCGTGGGATTTAAATTTCAAACTGTGTCGCAAGCCCCATGTTTAAAATGCATCACAAAAAAGATGGTGAACTCTGTTGGACCTGAGCGGGGAAGCGACACATTGATGATTTTGGGTGCACAATCTTAGTGAATCACCGCACACTGCATTATAGACAGACAATGCACTTTCCGTGAACTCCGGTGACCCTGTAAGTAAATGTGCCCCATTATCTTTGTTCTCTTATCTTAAATGTGACACCAAAAACATGTTTCTAGATGGTATAGAAAGGGACACCAGAAGTGACTTTACCCCTCCAGCCTCTTAACTTGACTCCTCTATGGCAAGATCTCTTCTCTGCTCATTTTTACATGACTTTTCAGGAGATTATTTTTTATAGGTAAACAGTGGGGGTTTCTAGAAAGGGTATTTCACTGTATGGGGTAAAATATGGTGACAGAGTACCTTTGTAAATAAAAATGTAGTAACATTTGTGTTCTTGAAGAATAACACTTTTAACCCTTCAACATTTTCTAGCAGTTTTCCGCAGTGAAAAGAATGAAAATGCCAAAGAGATATTGAGAAAGCAAACTAATTACATAGAAAAACCATAGGGGACATGGGCTCTAAATTTTGGTTTCCAATCCTGAATTAAAGGTAATTGGGGCCTTTGTAGCTGTGGTTACCCTTCTACATTTTTCATGTAGACTCCCACTGATCAAGTGATGGAATATATTAGCAACAAATGCAGGAGGGTTAGAAGAGATGAATAAGGAACACTTATGAGTAAGAAGCAGAGCTTAAAGAGGACCAGTCACCAGATTTTGACCAGCCTGACTAACAATGCATGCTGATAAATGGTTACAAGTCCTCCTCATATCACCTAAAATTAGCTGCCAATGGGGCACTGTACCTTAATTACAGACGTTTTCTGATATGCAAATTAGCTTTTGTGACTTATTTCTGGTGTTTGTGACTCTACTCTCTCTCAGGCTGGCAGCGAACCACGCCCCATTATTGTGACTGACAGCTCTGTGTCTCTCCAAATCCCTGCTCTGCTTCCTTGTACTTAGGGACCGTCTGCTAATATTCAACTACAGACATATAAAGCTCTATGTACAGATGAGAAATATTGTGTCAATTTTTTTTACACGATGCCTTGTGTTACATTCATGACATGTGACCAGTGACATTATAGCAGGTCTCTCAGCCTTCTAATAATAGCAAACTGTACACCATGTATGTGATTACATGAAATCACAACAGCTTCCATGGAGGAACAGTATAAGTCCATAGAGGCAGCTGTGACTTCATGTTGTCAGATACATGTATGAGGTACAGTTTGCTATTATTAAGAGGCTTAAGGAACTGAGATGATGTCACTCTGGTCACATGACATGAACTGTGACCAGTAAGGGGGCATAAGGCATTGGGAGGATTAGATGGGGGGGGGGGGCTGAGCAGGACACGCTCCCCTTTGATGCCAGGGAATTTAACATAAAAGGTGATTTATGTGGATGTAAGCAAAAGAATTTTTAGCTAAAAGAAGGGGGTCAGTCCGTTAATAGAGCTCTATAGGAACCTGCCACTGGCAGTATATGTGCAAATGTGGTGACAGGTTCCCTTTAAAGAGGATGTTGAAGGAAATCAAAACATCAAAACAATAATAAACCAGGGACACTTACTCATAGATCCAGGCACTGTGACTGTAATCTTATTATATTTGTTATCCATTGTCTCCTTTCTTCCAAAATTAGCTTATCAGTGCCCCTCCGTTCTGCAGCTATTTATGAAGTCTGATTTTTTTCTTTATCCACAAATTTTATTTAGCAATTACTACTTATAGATTTTGCACCTAATATGTCTGGAGGAAATTGCCTAGTTAGCATATGATAAAATGGAGGTCACTGCTTGCTGAGGATTTGTAGGGGCTAAAGAAAAATTTGATAAAAACTGTAGCTAAATCCTATTTAACAGTGCAGTGGGACAAAGATCAGAAGAGTTATATTAAGTTTGAAGTGCTTGCCCACCATGACTTATTTTTAAACCCATGTGGTCCATATTAAATAAATAACAGACTAGCTATACTTACTTCTATCCGGCATTCCAGCCCAGCACTGGACCTCCTGTCATGGCCGGTCCATGTTTGTATACAACCTCTGCATTGTGTACCCACTACAGTCAGAGCTCCAGAGAAGGATGTGTATTGTTAGCTATGTATTTTTATAACCCCTGGAGCCTTTATTATGAACACTTATTCCTGGACAAACCCTTTAAGGAATAAAAATTCTGGTTAGGTCTTGGATGGATAAAGGAGGAGCCATTTTTTTTATTGTAGAAGTCACATAATATTTTTCTGTTCTTGAACGTGAACCAACATAAGATTTGCCAAATGCACTTCTTCATGTCCTCTGTTTATCGTATCTGCCAAGCTTTTTCCACCTTTACAAGACTTTCTGCTTGGCAAAGCCTAGATTCCATGTTAGTCATTGCATTTAGTAGTCTGAATTGTTCAGTAATGTTTGTTTTCTAGAAAAAAAAAAATTCACAGTTGACAAAGAGCATTCACTGTCAAAGTGTACAGAATCTAGAATTGTGTATACGTTTCTTAATATTGTCAACATTGTACAAAAAATGCCCGTAGAGCTGTAAAATTGATATATGTCCTTGTAAGACATAAAAGAACAGTAAAAGGAAATGCGACTTGAAAATAAACTATCAGGATGTCACTCTGTTACATGTACTTCCAGCTTGGTAGCTCTAGGCGTCCCACGAGAAGTATATCCTTTTGGACAGTAGCCTCCGGTATGCTTCATCATACACTTGTAAATATGTATTGAACTTAGTTTTGGAAATCTGATTAGTAATAAAAAGCTGTCATTGATGTACACAAACTTTCATGATAATGCCACTTTCATACTTTTTATTATTTTCTCACATGGGGTTTTATTGTTTTAGCCATCTGACAGACATCTCTTGCTGTAGCTCTAGGTTGTCAATTTGCTTTCATTGTTTGACTCTCCCCTGTTTAGGTGCAGTTTGCTTGTTAAAGCAGATTGAGAAACTTGCATTTTACGTTTTTGTTTTGTGGTGCCAGTGATTTAAAAAAATAGTTTGTACAGCCATAAATATGCCAGACATGCTTAAGAAGAAGCACAAACTAACAGTAAGAAAAAAAAAAATAATAATTATATATATATATGTCGCTATTAAGGTTATACAAGCTTATTGAGAATTATAAACACTAGAGTTCAAAATTAGAGGACCCCCAAATTCTTAAATGTCAAGGTCATTGTGCAGTTCTATGTGAATATAACCTGAGTAAAACTGCAGTATTTTTAGCTTATTTCCTAAATTTTAGATATTCTAAAGCACAGAAGAAAAATGCAAATGAGATAATTGAAAAAGAACACTGATCAAAATTAGAGAACACTATTCAGATACCTGTAAGTTGTTAGGTGTAGGTGTAAGGTGTTAATATGGCACCTGGTGCTCATTTCCTCAATTATCTGACAAACCCTATTTAACTGACAGCCTAAGGGCTCTTTCACATTGGCATTGTTTTTCCAGTCCGTAGTTCAGTGATTTCCACAGATGCTTCACAAAGCCATTTGCTCACATATGTGGTGAGGGTGCCAGATAAAGGATTTGTGGCAAATGATTTTCATGAATCTGGTGCCCCCTGTACTGCTCTGACGGAGTGCACCTCTTTTTTTTTGGTGCATGGAGCTTGTGACACACTTCTGTCGGACTTTGAATGTTAAATGTGGCGCATGGTCCGACTGTGCACCAAAACGTCCATTTCAATGACAAAATGAAGAATAGTCACGTGAAGAATAACAAGCACTTCTTAAATACATGTGCAAGCAGTTTAGACTGAAAGAATGTGAAAAGTCTGACAGAAAACTGGCCCTTAGTAAATGTGCCCCAATGTTTTCTATGGGTGTTTTCACATTGGCTTGTATTTTCACTGAACCGATGTCCGTGGAAAAAATTATGAAACCTGTCCTATTTTTTTTTTACATATGTGAAGCACAGAAGGTAATAAAAGTCTATGGGTCCGCAAAAAAGAAACGGATGACCCTTTTTTCACTGATGAGGCTGAAAAAACAGGTCTGATGTTTTGAAAGCTAAACCTGTTAAACCTATTTTTTTTCGGGCACGGAGACAAAACGGAAGGAAAACGGAAACACAACGGAGACAAAATGTGCAACGGAACATCGACACCAATGTGAAAGAGCCCCTACTTTCCAGTTTTCGCCAAAAATGGTGTGATGTGCCAAAGTGACTCAAACCCTCCGATAGCAGGTTGTCCAGATTAAGGCAAAAGGGGTGACCCTATCAACTACTGCCAGAGAAGTTGTTGGTTCCAAGCCTGCGTAAATTACATCTGTATAACATCACAAACTGGTCTGTTTTTTGTATAGCAATGGATCAGTGAAAAGGCATTGCACTTGCATGGATCCATAGTTTGTATAGGTCGTTTTTCACATGACTTGATGTAGAGCATGCTGAGAGTTTTTATGTGCCTTAAAAATGCATGCAAATATCTGCAAAAGACTATTAAATACAATGGATGAGTGTTCAATGCAAGTCAAAAAATATGTGCAAAACATGCGTTTGAAAAACATTTGTGAAATGGGCTTAAAAAATGTTTTTGTATATAGGTAGTAAGAGGTCCACTCTGCCACCGGGCACATCCACTTCATGCCCCTCCTTACCAATTTGCTGTGGATGTGGTATAAGGTGAAAAATATGTACGACTTCTGATCATATTCTCCCCATTGACTTGCATTGCAGAGATATGGATGCAGAGTATAGTGCACGCAATGATGTACTGTGAACAAGGTTAGAAGTAGTTAGTTTCTGTATTCCTCTTTTGGAAATTTTTCTGTTTGGTAAAAGAATAACAGCATTAAAGGAAACCTACCATTTGATTTCAGGCATTATGAAGCAAACATACCTTGAGACTGCTGTAGCTACACAGATGCAGGATCATATCTTGTTTAATCCCTGAACTGAATGGTTTTGCTCTAAAAACAATTGTAAAATTCAGGATAGCTGGGTGTCGTACATAAAAAAGATGCCTTAAATGTCCAGACAGGACTAATCAACCTGAGCTAGATGACTCACAGCAGCTGGGTGATGGTGGATTAAACAATATATGTTTCTGCATCAATGTTGCTGAAGCATTCTCAAGGTTGGTTCACAATTCATAAAAACAAATGGTAGATTTCCTGTAAGTAACTACACTTTAGACTGAGGACACATGGATCCATTACTGTAGTCCAATACCCATTGCAGAATTTTCTGCATCAACATGCTTTGGCATTTCTTATTGCACATTTGATGTGCTGTCCCGTTATTTATAGTACTGAACATTTAAAGCAGGTAGGACACTTGTCTCGTGTATATATGGCTTCCATTGGTAAGAGGTAATTGACTGTTTAGTGGGACCATGTTGCTTCCATTCCACTGCACCTGCTTTGTTATTTATCCCTGATTTTCATGTTAAGCTGCCACACTTTGCTTGATGGAGTGTTAAACATATTATCTATCAAGGGCATGCTGAAGTCGCCAAATACAAGGTGAGGGGGCTAGGAAAGGATGAGGGGAGAGATAACAGCAAAGAGCCAGACAGAATGACAATTAAGATAAGGTATTTATTATGTTAACCGTTTTAAGGAATACAATTTAAACTGGAACCAGCATGTTTAAGCACTACAGAATATGATGGCGCTATATAAAGATTATTATTATCATTATTAATAAGGTTCAGACTATATTTTTACTGCAGTTGTTTAGTGTACAAATCCCCTTGAAGGAAATGTACCAGATGGATGCAGTGCTTCTAAACCAAGCACACTTCTTCTGTTCTTCTACTACCTTAGTTTTTGGTGGTTCTGCCTGTCTCTCTCCTCTGAATAGAAGCGCTGAATGAAGGTGTGAATAATTTGCAGACAACATGGACAATGGAGCAAGAAGGGGCTCCTGTGACGTAGACAGGAGCACCTGAGGCTCATTTGCATAATTCAAAACAACCCTTTTTCTCAAAAACCCAGCTTTGAGAAGCAAAAAGAAGGACAAATCGTGTTTCAGGAGGCACATGTTAGCATGTAAGTGTGCTTGGTTTAGAAGCTCTACATTCATGTGGTAGATTTTCTATAATATCTAAGCGTTACTTTCACCCCCTACTTAAAAATAGGAGATGTACTATTTCCAGGAATGTATTAACGTTCTGTATTCAATCACATCAAAATATAAAATGCTATTACATCTAGCTTAGCTTTTTCCACACATGTATAATGGATGGTATCCATCATTTCCATCCATTATTTGTTTGTTTCAGATTTTTTAAAGGTGTGCTAGAAAAAAAGGGACTCTGTCTTCATATTGTACCCCATTACATTTCTAGCCCCCTCAGGTAGGGTATAAAATGTCCTTTATAGAATGCTCTCTTTTATGTGAAATCTCACCTGTTTACCTATAAAAAAAATCTCTAAATTCAAGGGAAAATGAGAAGCAAATAGTCCTATTTTGCCTTTGATTAATCAAGTTTAGAAGCTTCAGACGTCTCCATTTTTGGATGTATAGTACCTAGGAACAGGGTGAACTGCTTAAAAACTAAATAAAAATAAAAGAAAATAGAAATGTTTTTTAGTTTGCATATTGATATCAAAATAATTATTAAATGGAGCTGCATATTTTTTGGTTGTTGTTTGTGTAGACAATAATGGATTTCCCCATAATAAATACTTATAAATGACTGATAGCTATAGTCCAACTACTGCGCCCACCGTAATTGTCAGTCCCCCCAATTTGCCTACACCACTAAGAATTTCAAGTATTGGCTTTCCTGAAATCCTATACCAATCAGTGGGCCACAGGATGAATTTGTACAGCATATCTGAAATGTATTGTAATCCAATCCTGAAAATACTTTGTAGAATAGGCAGGTAAGACTCCACAGTCTTAGGCTACATTCACACTGCCGTTGCCCGCCCGTACCGTACCGTAGCGGGCAACGGCAGTGTACGGGGAGAGGAGGAGGAGGTGAGCGCAGCTCACCCCCGCCCCTCTCCATAGCAACCTATAGCGCACGGCCCCGTATTACGGGAAAAGATAGGACATGTCCTATCTTTTTCCCGGGTACGGAACGGTACGGTGCCGCACGTGTGCTGCACCGTACCGCTCCCGTAGGGTGCCGTGCGCCCATAGGAGTGTATGGGGGACGTATATCGGCCGTATATACGTCGGCCGTATATACGTCCCCCATACGTTCGTGTGAATGTAGCCTTAAACTGCTCCAGATTTATCATCCAGCATGATTTATCTGGCACAGAATAAGATTGTGTAGTCAAACTCTGTACTGGTCTATTTGCGGACACTTTGATGAATCTCCCCCATTGTGTATATATGTAGAGGACAGCATGGTAAGAACAGGATAGGCTGAAGCTATCAAAGCAGGTCAGTGTACGGGAACATAAACATACAGAGGCTCATTTACTTACCCGTCCCGTCGCGATCCCCGCTGTGCATTGTCCGACGAGGATTCGGGTCTGCGGCGATTCACTAAGATCGTGCGTCCAATTTTCTGCGTGTGTCGGTTCCCCGCTGAGGTCCGCTGGAGTACACCTTCTTCTTCCCGGTGCATGTGAGTGCTGATCTTGTGACACAATTTGCTTTTTAAGTTTTGCGGTTTTTCTGAATCAGTCCAGTTGTTGGACGTCCACGCCCCCCAATTTATGTTGCATGCAAGCCGGCACCAATGCAGCACAATCCGATCGCGTGCGTCAAAAACCCGGGGCAATTCAGCGCGAACTGAAAAAAACAAACGCTAAACCCGACGAAAATGCACTGTTCGGACCCTTAGTAAATGTGCCCCCCAGAGATATGTCTAATGGAAGAGATTCACTGAAAAGTGACCAGCCCCTTTAAAGTCACATCACAGCATTCAGATCTGGGCTTTCACTATGCCATGAAACGTCGGTTCTTTTCATTTGAAGCAATTATACACCATAATTTTCAAAAAATGTGGGTATATTTTTCAGCTTTTTATGACAACACACAGTTATGTCCCTAATAGTGTATGGAGGGACATACAGGCTTGAATAAAAAGTGATCAAACAGTCAAACACTTTTGCAATAGCAACAGTTAAAATAAATCCTCTTTTTGCCAAAACCTAAAATAAATTAGGGGTTTCAGAAGTGACACAGATCTTTCCTTTCTATTAAACCTAACTAAAATCATATAAATGTAATCTATGTGATCATACTGATCCAAAGAATAAGGGTGTGTGTCATTTAGGTCACACAATAAAAGATGTATGGACGAGGCCCATAAGAGAATGGAGCAACTGAATCACAAACATTGAAAAGGGTCGCAGCATTGTCAGGTTAAAGAACTTTGGCATCAAAAGAGTAGTACAGATAATAAGTAATATAAAGTCACAAAACCACATATAATATAGCAAGAGGTAATAAATAGACCATAGACACTGGTATATGTATACATGCTTACAAAAAGCAATAAGGTGAGGAGTGTACCATAGCTACCAACAGATGTACGTCCAACGTGACAAGAGACATAATATGTGATAGATAAGTAAACGCCAAAAAGTGGCAAAAATAACGTTGGAGAGACCATAACAGGACAGACTATTACCTAGCGTGCAACCCTGACGCGCGTTTCAACTGCAGCAGGTCTTTGTCAAGGGATCCCCAAGTCTATGTATGACATATTGTTTTTGGTTTATGTAAAGAACTTTGGCTTCTATATAGATTTCTCTGACCAGTACAGGTAAAGTTTTCACATTTTTAAAAAGAAATTAGGAAAATTAGCTAAAAATGTTTAATTCTAAGTACGCTTAACTGTGAACATATAGAGGGGCATTTATTTATTTTGGCGAAGGGTGCCGCTCTATATTTTTCACTGGGATATAAGTTTGTGGTGCAAGGGATGAATAAATTGGTGCAAGGAATAAAAGGTTTAGATCTCCCTAAACCAGCTTTTAGCTGCTCTCTTTTTCCGCCACAAAATGCGCCAAAAAATGTGTTGGAAAAAAAGAAGCACCAGAAAACTGGTGTATTCAGAAGCGGTGGCAAAATTTTGCACCCGAAATTACAACAAGTCAAGAGTGCCGGAAAACACGAATATTGTTGCACCAGCACTTCATAAATTCAGGTGCAAGAGACGTGGAGAGGAAAAATAAAAACACCCCATACTATGCCCCCATTGTATTTCTAAGAAATTAGCTTTGTGTGAAGCCGTCACCCCCCACAAACTAGAATGCACCTAGTATTATAAGACTTGGATTAAGTAGCAGAGTTCCTTAACTGCAGTAATTATGGTATCTCCTCCTGTCATGGAGGTAATGAACATATTGCTCTTTATCAGGCTTCTCACCTTGTCTTCCTGTAGAGAGAAATTCTATTTCTGCACAAATCCCAGCGCACTGGAGCTGATTTTATGAACAAATAGGATTGGAGGATGCGGAGAGCAGGCTTTATTCTGATAGATGGTGTCTGCTCTCCATGCTCTGTTATTCGGTTAAAGAGTCATCAGCATCCAGCATGATGCTCCTGGACTGAGGACCAGAGTGTGCAGGCGATGGGTTATGGCCATGAACCTGGCAGATAAATCACCAGTGTCGACTTCACTTAAATAAGTCCATTCCTCCAAACAGAAAGTGGCACTGCTATATTTTATCATTAATTTATTTATTTATCCAACCTTTAGCCCCTCTATTATTTCTCCATGAAAATGTCAAGGTGCTACAGATCCCAACTGTTAACCCATTTAGGAACCTCACTGTCCCTAAACATTATTTTCTATGGAATTGTGTTTCATAGTTTTTAGTTCTGACCATTACGATCCTTGTAGTGTAATATATTGTACCAACCCCGGATAGGATTTTTACAAATTTGGGTATACTTTATACAGTACAGTAAGAGAATCAACATTGAACAGATACAACTACACCTCCTCTTAGGAATCTCTTCAAATCCATCATACAATGACTTAAAAGTGTAAACACACCCTGCATATGTTGGCACAAACAACTACATCCCATGATCTCTGCACATATTGGGGAACATTTACGAAGGACCTTGCACCACGCATGTTCTTTTCCGTGCAAACTGCTTGCATGCGTATTTAAGAAGTGTCCGCGTCACATTCGTGTCACACGCAACCCTTTTGTATTGCAGCTGCACTATACCTGACCAACACAAGTTGACACAGGTCACTGAAGTGGCCGTTCCGGTGCACAGTCGGACCGTGTGCCACATTTAACATGCAAAGTCCGACAGAAGTGTGTAGCATTCCCCATGTTAAAGGTGCACCAAAAAAAGGTCTTTCATTCTGTTTCATTTCTGTATTTAGAAAAATACTGACACACACATTAAATTGCAGACTAAACTAAATTCATTGAAACACACATTTTTCACCCATTCCATTTAATATATACTGGCACCATCCACTGACAAACTGTTTGTTTGTTGCGGGTCCTGGTGTCTGCTCATCACCAAATACATATTGATGAACTATTGAGAGGACAGATTGTGAGTATGAAAATCGCATGGAAGCTCGTGAGCCCCCCCTTTAAGTTTGGGGATAATATAGCCACATAGCATCCCATTGATCACAGCATACATGTGAGTCTAGAGCAGACAGTCCATGACATAATCACTGACTCATTAAAGTCTCTGTACCTTGCGCATGAATATCGTAAAATTTTGAGAAATGTTCACAACATGGAAAACACTCAGACAATAAAGACTGGCAGTAAAAATACCCTCTGACGTGAAACTAATAAAGATTGCCTAGAAAAGGTCACCGTTTCTTCAGTAAATTTTCCATTGTGTGAAAAAGCTCTTAACAGAGAGATGGTTATTATGTGGCAGGTCTATATTTGTCATTGTTTAGTAGACCTATGTGTGAAAATCTGTACAATCCAGAGAAGATTTTTAAGGCAATACCAAGTCCTTATATTGGCCTCTTGTTAGACTTGTCTCTTCTCATAATATTCTGGCTGTACCTGTCTATTAACCCCTAATAATGTTCTGTTTCTCTTCCAGCTGGTTCTATTTGCTGGGAAACTAAATACCATTGCAGCAATTGTAACAATTTTCTTCTTGCTGGTGTATGCTGCAGTGGGCCTTGCCTGTCTGGCCTTGGAATGGGCATCAGCTCCAAACTTCAGGTAAACTAAATAGCTGTGCATTTTTACAAAATCCATTGCTTTATCCCTGCTACAAAGAAATGGTTTGTCTTTTCTGTGTACATCATTTTCCTGTATATACCTTGCTTTGGATAGGGCACTGTTAGTTTGGTCACTAATTTGGTGCAGCACCCATCTCATCCTTAGGTTATTAAAGGGAGTCTACTATAATTTTTAACCACTGTCATTTTAAGACAGTGGCAGGTAGAAGCCTTCAAGATCTATGTAACAATGCATTTATGCTTGTCTTTAACAGCATCAGGACTGTGAAAAAAATGCATTTTATAAGAGCTTGTAGCTTGACCTGGAGCACTGGCACTGGAGTGTTCTCAAACTGCTGTGCAGGAACGCATTAAGACTACCATGGGCCCAAGAAAGCCAATACTCTCCTTTCTGATGCCAACCTCCCCCCCCCCCCACAAAGGTCTTCTCTTCTTCTGTCTGGCAGCTGCAGGTCCATGCGATGTTGTAAGCCCCTGCCCCAACATATAGCCATCCATCCCCAGTATATAGCCATCCATCCCCAGCGTATAGCCAGCCAGCCCCAGTATGTAGTCAGCCAGTGCCCTGTATATAGCCAGCCTCTGCCCCGAGTATATAGCCAGCCAGCCCCAGTATATAGCCTGTCCCCAGTATTTAGCCAGCCAGCTCCAAGAATATAGTCATCCAGCCTGCCCCCAGTATACATAGACGTCTATGGCACCTAGTCATGGTGTGGTGAGCACATTGTCTCACTGCCCATGAGTCGGGCGGCATTAAGTGGAGAGGGGAGGGTTGAGGGATAAGAAGCGCTCACTCCTCCTCCCTCCTGTACCAAGCTGCATGCTGGTCCAGGCCAGGGCCTGGGCAGGCATATGTTCGTATGCAAGGGCCCTATGTTTGTTGGATGAATTGTCAACAATAGTCAAGATTTTGTGTTTTATTAAAATGCGCTTTAAAAATGTTTCACCTTGTAGAACAATGCATCGTCCTATGCATTGTCCCTATTCAGAAATATTTATTCATTCATTGCAGTATCCACTCTCACTTTCATTAACATGACTGTCACAGCCTTCTGTACATTCATGCCCTATATACAAAAGACCATGAGTAAGGCTATATGCCTAAATGTGTAGGTCCTCTTTTATCTCTCTGTACACTCGCTTGTCACCGTGTTATAGCATGTATTTTGAAATGATGGCATAAGAAAATTTGCCTCACCCTTTGGAGTATTGCAGTCTGAAGACTTTTCTTCTATTTTCCTTACAATTATAAAGAATGGAACAAAGTGCGCCAGTCATAATACATCGGCCTCAATGGGGGTCATTTACCAAGGGCCCGATTCGCGTTTTCTCGACGTGTTACCCGAATATTTCCGATTTGCGCCGATTGGATTGGATTTTGGCGCACACGATTGGATTGTGGTGCATCGGCGCTGTCATGCACGCGACGGAAATAGGGGGTGTGGCCGAACGAAAACCCGACGTATTCGGAAAAACCGCCGCATTTAAAAACCGAAAATGTGTCGCTTGGGACGCACTTACCTTCACCTGGTCCAGCTCGGTGTATTCCGGCGCGTTCAGATGATTTTCAGCGCAGCAGCGCCACCTGGTGTACGGCGGAGGAACTACCTTCATAAATCCGGACCCGAATCCTGTTCAGAGAACGCGCCACTGGATCGCGAATGGGCCGGGTAAGTAAATCAGCCCCAATGTGTCTGCCTTTGTGCGCACCATCCCATAAAGTTGTTCTCAGAAAAACTGGGAGAACTTCATATTGAGATGTAATTAAAAAAAGAAGCCAATGATACATAGATTTCATGGTAACTGTTGCAGTAGCTGGAGAGCTGTAATCCATACATTACATGCTAAATATACTGATTTTATCTGCGGCTGTAGAGTCCAGTTTTTTATCTCTAATCTAGATATAACAATATCATTGTATTATAAATCTAATAAAAGATCTGAATGTCCGTCTTTCCCTGCTAATCTTTGGCACAACTCCCTTTTCTGAGTGTGCAATTTCTTTTCTTCTTTTGCATTTGCCCTTCAAACAACATCTACATATATATATATATATACTCCTCCCTTGACAGCGAGCTCTGAAATTGATGCTTACACTAAATTTATGAAACTTTTCCCAACTTGCTTCTGATTTCCCTGGCCGTCTGCCAGCAATCCCTTTCTTTCCATTAGTGGTAATTAACTAACAAGATAGGAACAGAACAGCACCAGGCGGGCAGCTGTAGTTAGAGAAGGAGACACAGCATGCATACTGTACAATACTCATATTGCTTCCTACGGTTGGGATTCTCCCTGTAAACATGTAACAGGTTAATGAATGAGTTTACAAGAAGACCTGTTGTGTAATCTGTCTCACAATCATAATTCATGTGAAGCGCCCAACCTTTGCTGATGATGTATATTTCCTGCCCTCACACATCCATTCCATTTATCCTCGTGTCCATCCGTGAACATACCGGTAGTTACTATACTAAGTTTAACCTGTCTAAAAGCTTGTTCCTAAATATCTCATTAGATCCCTTGACTGTAGCTTCTCTGGATCAGATTTCCCCTTTGTCACCCCTTGAAGAACCTAGACTTTCACATACCATTTGATTTGGATAACATATTCACCCTTAACTACTGTAATTCCCTTTCTTCGCACATCAAATGGGTATTCCAGGAATAAGCATAATACATATACAAATGGGTCTGTAAAATATAAGCTAATATGTAATTTGTTGTTACTAAAAGTTTTGCTCCCCTTATCAGAAAAATGCTGTGCACAAACACTATCCACATGACAGAGGATCAGGGCAGACCATGTTATCACTTTTTTTGGCTGTAGTCGGTTGGTTGCAGTGCATCCAGTGAGGTAATGTGCAGTGATGGCAGTTACTATGGTAACAGAGCTATAAATCCTTTTAGATCATCACTGGGAGCAGAGCAGAAGAGGGAGGAGTTACTGAGAACTTAGTGTAACCGTCATTTAAAAAAACTTTCGATATGTTGTAGGGCAGGTAATTTTGAGCCCTTTTGCAATTGGATTAGTTACCCGATTCTTACTCCTTCCTCTTGTATTCTGCAGACTTCCCCTAGATGGCAGTGACTGCTCAGATAGCCGTTACTATGGACATTCCGTCTTCATAAAGAAGACTACGGGCAGGAGACACGCCCCCGTCCCCCTCCCTAGATGGGAGATAGATAGAAAGGCGATAGAAAGATGTAAGATAGCTCTGGTGTCATTGGTCAGCAGAGGGCACTTGTGATGAGGTGACAGGAGGCAGGCTCCGCCCCTCCATCTTGCTGATTGTAGGTTTTTGAGAGCTGGAAACCATGGTTGCTATGGGCCAAAAAAGATACTAAATGAGGACCAAGAGGGAAAATATTTTGAGGAATGCTTCCCAGGGACACCTGGAGCAGAATTATGTATTTTAGTTTTTATTTGCTCAGAATGACGGTTACACTTTAAGGATCATGGGCATAGTTTTTGCCTACTCCGCTTACTTTAGAAAGCCTATAACATTTTTTGAAACTTAAAATCAAACTATTTAAACTCCATTTTGTGACTAATGACATTCAGTCTTGTTGTTTTCATTGATGTATATCATTATGGGTTTTGTATCAGACGTTCATATTCACAGAATAACCATTTAACAAATGCTCTCCCGCTATAGGAGAAAAAAGGAGTCTTGTGACTGGGTAGAATGGGTAGAATGTTGCACTTAAAATGCACACCTCCCCACCTACTGTATTTATTTCAAACTATCCCCACATTTGTCCCCAGAACTTTCCTTGCTTCTGTTTCCTCAGCCTCCTACATATACGTCTTGTCCTCTGGACCAGCCATAATAGTGTGATCCAGATTTGCTAGTCTTTGCTTTGCTGTTGTGTATTCCTTCATTCTGTATTCTAGTATTCCACACTTGCATTGCAGATCACGTCAGAGTATTATCAGGGTGTGATCAATCAGTTTTCAGTCAGAGTTTGTTCACTGTCTCAGTTTTTCACGTGCGTTTTCAATGCATTTTCAGGACTGTGAAAAACGCATTGCACTTGCATGTGTCTCAGAGTGCAATGCAAGAACACGTGCATGAAAAACGCAAATGAAGAAGGGGCCTTATGCTTGTACTTTGTTTTTCCTCTGTCTCTGCTTGTATTGTCTGATATCTTTGTCTCCGTGTTTTGCACTGTGGTGCGGGAAATGAATTATCTACCTATCGCCAAATAAGCAAAGACAGCTCAGAAGGGTGTTAGTCCCACTATCTCTGTCTGTGTCTCCAGTCGGTTTCCAGTCCCTGCATAACATTATAGTGGCTCCAAAACATCTTGTATTGGTCCAGTTCTTGTATGGCCACCGTTCTAGATCTTGTGAACCTTATGCAGGGTCTGGCTATCTTGGTGGGGAACTACTATTGGGGAAAGTATCTGAAAAGTTTTGGCAATGCAATATTTTATTTTTTCCTTTTCAAATTATAAAATATTTGTAATGCAGCTTTTTTTACTTTATGTTTTGAGGTGCAGAAGTGGAGCATGACTTTTATTTTACACAAGGCCTCAACATAAAACAAATGTGAAAAAAATAAAAAGGTCTGAAGACTTTCCAAATGCATTGCAAACCTTAGAGGGTTAGCCCGATTCACAAATATTGTTGGCCAGTAGACATCGAATGTGGCATACTGTCACGGATGCTCCTGCAACCCATCTCCCAGGTTGCAGGTGCTTCCGTGCCCCTCTCTGAGCCCCACACTCCCCCCTAGCTTTACTCACCTCTCATTGTTCCTGCTCCCATCTTGGCTGCTCACTCAGACTCAAAATGTTACTGGTTAGTTTCTTCTATATACAAGCAGTCCCCAGGTTATGTACAGGATAGGTTCCTTGGGTTTGTACTTAAGTTGAATTTGTATAAGTCGGAACTGTATATTTTATCATTGTAGCTCCAGACAAAATTTTATTTTGTCCCAATGACAATTGGAATTTAAAAGATTTTTGCTGTAATGGGACCAAGGATTATCAATAAAGCTTCATTACAGACACTTTACAGCTGATCATTGCAGCCTGGGACTATAGTAAAGCTTCCAGAGAGGTTCATCAGAGGTCACTGGGGGCAGAGGGGTCCGTCTGTAACTAGGGGTCATCTGTAAGTCAGGTGTGCTTAAATAGGGAACCGCCTGTACCACATAAACACCTTCCCATTGCAGCTTAGCTCAACTACACTTAATGAAACTTCTCCATAACAGTGAGAGGTAAACTGACTTTGTATCCCATAAGTGATTTGTGAGCTCTTTCCCCAATGGTCCTCACACAAGGAAGATAAAGGTTTTGCCTAGGCATGCAGGAACAGAACCAAATGCATGGTAAGAACTTAAAGTTGCACATACTCTGGGTTACTGAACCTACTCTTTAGGTTCTGGTATTTAGGGACAACTGGGCATTTCTCACCTTTCCATGGAGTAAGATCAGCCCTGAATATTCAGATTATTTGCTCTTTTTCATCTGATGTCTCGCATACACAATGGGGCACATTAACTAAGAATGTGGAAAACTGCACTAAAAGTTATCTGGTTGTGCTTAATGCTGAGTGTGACAGATTCATTAAGAACGTGCGCCAAAAATCACAAATCTGGTGCTTCCCTGCACTAGCCCGCCAGAGTTCACCAACTTTTTTGTGGTGCACCTTTAACATAAGGCATGCGACAGACTTTGCATGTTAAATCCGGTGCACGACCCCTACTATGTGCCACATGGAGGCTAGCCACATGGAGTGGTGCGGACACTTGTTAAATACCTGTACAAGCAGTTTCCACCTAAAAGAACATGCAAAGTCCACCAGAAAACTGGCGCAAAGCTCTTAGTAAATGTGCCTCAATATGTCACTTTGGTAAGTAGTTCTATAGTGCTATGCACAATACATCTGGAGATGACAAGGTAAGAGGAAAGGTAAGAAAGGACACTGCTGTCACATACACTACATGGGATCCTGTACTGAGCCGAGACCTGATTTAAATCCCCACCCTGGTAAGAAACATTGCATTTTAGCTGCAGCACTAGAGGATGACATTTGCTGTTGAGGAGATTGATGATTGAATTATACAGGCTCATTACAATTCACAAAGGGCACAGACACTTGTGGGTAAATAGGTATCTTTACTAACTAGATTCAGGAAATACATTTCCCTGTTTCATAGTTTTAAGTCACTCGTATCGTAATTCTGTTTTGCTTTGTGGAGCTTTTACACTGCTCTTTGTACTGTACTTACATGATTGATGTATTTTGAGCCCTTGACTGACAGACTAAGGTTTATTGATACCAAGGCATTGAAACCTCTATTGTTCAGGTGGTAATGTAGAGGGAGCCACCTAAAATCTCCACAATTTGATACCCTACCGTGGAATTAGTGCATCTGAAACCAGAGTGTTATTCCTATTAGTAGGTATATGTGTTTCATCAGGGGCATGCTGTCTCAGCTGTCAAACGACAAGATGTAGAGCAGTAAAGATTGAAGTCTGTGAGAACACGTTGAAATCTGAGATCATATAGAAAGGTATCTTTTTAGATGCAGTTGAAATATGTACATTTTCAAAATGTATGAAATCTGTCACATTAGATCAGATTAATGCATAGTGTGCAGGTTCTTGTGAATGTGATTTGTATTCTGTTATATGCAATACACTGCTAATCATTTTTACCAGTGATTTATTGCCTCTTGCCGGCTTCCCATGTATCTTTATTCTGTTTAGTCATAGGGACACATCTGTTAGGCTGCTGCTGAGATCACAGAGAAATTTTGCTAACCGGAGGAAGGCTAATCACTTCAGCTATTAAAGAGTTAATTCAAGGCAGTCTGACATTACAAGCTCTACTTCAGAAAATCGAATTAAAGAGATGACATAATGTAAAGATTTCTATTGATCTTAGCTATAGCAGTCAATTCAGAATTCAATGCTAAAATGATATTAGAAATGAAAAGCCAAAAAGATGTTTGTGTCCTGAAAACTGTTATTTTAGTTGTTCATTGTTAATATGCATGAAGGGCAGGTTTTGCAGAATTTCTCTTCCTCCATATGAAGAGATGAAAGCAATAGTAACATCCCACTGTGTTTCTTATCCGGGGAAGCGATAGAACTGGGCTGTACTGGGGGAAGAATACAGCCCAGCAGTGTGATACTCTGGTCAACGATCTATTCGAAAACCTTTGGTCCTGGCCTTCATATAGATCCATGACAGTCCAAATTTACAACGTACAGGAGATGAAATAACTGAATCACCTGTGATCTTGTAGAGTCAATGCCATACCACATTGCCTTGCATGAATAGATAGGATAGATGTGAATTGTGTTGATGATTAAGACCAATAATGTTGCCAATATTACAAAGAATATAGAGGCTTGCATGTAAAAAGAGCAAGTGCAGTCCCTTTAAGTTTCAATAATGTTTTAAAAAACATTAAATGAGAAAGCAAGGTGCCACAATATGTATAGAATATAAATTGTATTCAGCTTCTATTGGCAAAATTTTGTAGTGTCCTGCGAAGGATTATATTCAGTTTTCAGATGAATAAAGCAGTTTTCTGGTGTACAGGGTATGAAAAAGTCACAAATGTGGATGCATGCCATGAATTATGGGATTTTTGAGCTTTTTAAAAACAGTGGGAATGGCAGGAAAAAACAGGCCTGGACGGGGGCTCCTTGGCTAGCCCAAGAGCTGCATCAGAACCTCTTAGAACCTCTTTCATGTGTCACTTGTACAGATGATTGACACTGATGCACAATGTGCCAGTTAGTGGGTCCCACTAATTTGTATCCATTTCCACGTTCTGGTATTGTGATATCTTAACTTCTATTACCCTTGAAGATAGTAAGTCACACTACACAAATTCATTAACAAATAAGTTAGATAGAGGTACATACAAGCCAAGAGAAAAAACATGCTCACCCCTTCCCCTTTCCCTTACCCCAATATTATAGTTAGGCACCCAAACCCATACAAGCCTCAAATTCAAGGTTACACCCCTATATTATTGATTAAATGAGTATTCCCAATTCAGCAAATTAATGTTATTATTTGTATTATGAAAAATAATACTATTGTCCATTATACTCTCTGTATCAGTTCTTCACAGTTTTGTAGATATCTGCTTTCTGTCATTCTAAAGAAAGCTTTTATGTTTACTTCCAGTGGATAGAAATCTGACCATGTTCACATGTGCACAGCTCGTTATATCACACAGCTCTATTCTCTATTACTAATGAACCTATGTGACCATGGTCAGACTCTGTCCACTGTAAATAAACAATGCAGCTTCCTATAGCAGAACAACAAGCAGAGATCTAGCAGTGAGGAATTGATACAGAAAGTATATTGGAAATTTGTAGAACTTTTCATTATTCAAACAATAACAATTACTTGTTGAAATAAAAGCATGTGGCAATGATACAAGTAGAGGACAATTTGATTGAAACAATAACAGTTTCCAGCGAAAGAGAGTATGAACAGCAAGTGGAGAGCGTAACCCCAAGATGTGTTTTTTACTTAGGCTTCTATGTAAAACTTTCCTATAAGGTATATGTATTGAGTAGATCTTAGATGAATAGTTATCCATTGCTCCAATAATTGTAACTGGTGACCTCACAACACTTAAGTTCACAATCAGTTAAATAGTCGATTAATCCATAGACTGCTTGTGCCATTGCACGTAATGGCATTTCTGGTTGAAAGCGATCTAGAAATATCACATACAGAAAAATCAATAATTTGTTTGATAGATAGTCACTTTGTGCAAGGACCAGCTGCTCTTTTATATGGATGTGTACAAATCTGTAACTTCTTTTGTTTTCCTCTTGGGAATCAACAATAGCAGATATTGATTATGGAAATGATAGCTAATGGGGACTTGGAAAGTAAACACTAAAGCCATTTTGGCTGAGTTCTTTAAGCAAAGCCTATTATGTCTCTTCTCTTTATTACTACATGGTTAACAGAGCAAAAAAGTGTGCACATAAAGGAATGAAGCCGGAGGTGATGGGCACTGTTTGGCAAACTGTGTGCCAGGCTCCCCCACCAGGCAGCACATTGTCTCTGGCTGAGCCTCATTCTCTTCTACTGCTGCGGCCCTTGACGTGTGAAATAAAAGGGATTTTAATTACCTTTCTGCAAAAACAACAATTAGAGAAAATAACAGCATTTACTCCCTCCTCAAACCTCTCGCGTCATTCCCTCCACCTACAAACCCAACTTATGCTTAATGTGCCTGCAGCCTCAGAGCTGTGACCAAATGCTAATATCCAAATGCATGACAATGTGGGAAAACAACCCTTCTTTTACCCTTTCACTGCCGGCAATACATCATTTTCTCTAGGTCTTGCCATGAACAAATTTTCCAATGAAGTCACAATTTCCAGCAGTATTCATTGTGAGTTCAGTCAGTACTATGTCTTATTTTTGGTGTAAGGTATATGCGTTTGTAATATTATATTGTTCTCGCAGATGGAATGTGAGCTCTTAGAGAGTCCAATAGCAGAAAAACACCGGATGGGACTATGTGGACCAAAGTGCTTACTGGCATCAGATGATTGCTACATAAAACCAGAAGGAAAAGTTGATAAAAGGGACTTACTGCTGAAATAATTTTCTTTTTGTCTGACTTCCTCCATGATCACCTTATTATGGTTTTTCTTGTGAAGTAATCCAGCTGTTTTCAGTAGAAGAGAGAAGGAAGCAGAACGTGTTACACATCGTTGCTAGACATGCTTTTAAAATAATTACTTGTGACCCTTTGTAAGCCCTCTCTCTATAGACACTTTCCATCCTCCCGCACCCTCACTCCTTACTCTCAATCGCAACATAATCTAGAACATTTAAGCAATCCTATACACTGGGCTTTATAGTCTTTGGGGTTTAGAAAAGTAAGAAAGTGCATGATAAGTTCTAGTTTTCTTAGATTATTACATGATTTAAATGATCTCCTCCGAGCAGCTGGTTACTCAATCAGCAGTTCTCTTCAATCTCATCTCCATTACTGAACATCATTCATCCTCGTCATAAGAAAGCAGACATATACAGATGTTCACCTCTCTGCCACCCTTCATCCCCTCTCTCCACTATCTCTTTGTTGGAGGGTAGGGGTAAGCGAGAGCCGAGAGAGCTGGCTTTTAAGTGGCTTGTATATTTTCCCAGCTGGATGCATTAATGATAGAGGGGGCCGCTGATTGGAATGGTAATTACCAGCTATGGACCTTGCCGGCTGCATGTTATGATTAGGAGATATTAGTGAGGAAGGTACATAGTGAAAATGAGGGGGAGCAGAAAATGTAGATGCGCTTTGTATTAGACTTTATTCGCAGAGACTTGCGCAGTCTATGAGTGTTCTTTGTCATTAACCTGTTAGTTGCCAAAACAGGTGAAAACATGCACAACAGTAATGTTGATGTGTACAGTTGATTGTGGCCCGACTCTAATGATCTAACAAGATTTTAGGATCTTTGATATTATAACCTGCTGTCTTTCATGATAGTTCTTGACTGTGTGTGTTTTGAATTTAGATTCTATGGGGGAATTTATTAATGGCTTTGTGTCTGTTGTTTGTCAGGAAAATCCAGGGTTTTCATTTTGCACCTGTTCTGACAGATTTTTAGATTGTCTGCGCCACAAAAGCCTCATTTTACAACAATTTGTTTTGACTTTCAATTTGGACACAGCTTCTGTTTCCAACACTTCTAGTTTCCCAACACCTTCCAGCGCAAATTTTGGCACACATTTAGACCAACAATGAGCAAGTCTACTTCTAAACCCCTTCGATGAATGTCGAGTGTCTGACACCCATTTTTACTTCCCACTGTGCGCCAAATTAAGGCCATGCACGTAAAATCTCAGTGCAAAATACTGCTAATGGCGGGTGCCATAAAGCAGACCTTGTGCCAGAAATTAATAAATTCCCTTTTCTTTAATAATTAATTTGATGGTATTTCCATATTGGTGCATGTCTCTTCAAGATACCTCAAATATTTTGACACATGAAAGGTGAAGTGTGCTAGCTGTTGAATCAATGGCTATCACACTTACTAAATTCATGTTTGTATACATGAGGGCTAAATGTGATTTAAAGTATATAGACATGCTTATGTTTATACTCGGATCTTCCAAATCCACTCATTGCTCTCCATTAACACTGACCATTTATTCTCCAACTATTGTGCATCCTCCTTATTCAGGAACTCTCTACTAAAACACATCAAATAGATTTTCAAACCTTTTTTGCATATTTCTTTGGCCTTGGACTTCATTGTGCTCCATTAATATATAATGATAATAAAATCGTGGAAACCCCTTCAATGTCCTATTTGCTTATCAGTGGAGCCTCCATGGATTGGACTGCACTGGGAGTCTTGGGAATAAGGGGAGCAAGACAACACCTTGAAAATAGTCCACAAAAAAAGCTGTATGGATCTTGTTTCTCTCCGAAATGCTTTCACTTTGGTCTCATGCACACCATGTAGATACATGACTGTGTTACTCCACATGATATTTTATGTTCTCAATGATGCTAGGCTGTATAAAATAGATCCATAGTGCAGATTATATGAGTAGATACAATCATGTAAAAGTATGTAAAGAATGCATTGTATAGGATGTAGAAAGATATGTAATAAAAAAACACTGGCAGACTATGGACTGAAATTAAAAATGGCAATAGTTAGCAAGTTAGCACATCTCTGCGCAAGGTGAACTCTGGGTATCCTTACCCCAGTAATTTTATATCAGCAACTCAAGAAATAGAGGCAAAAAATAAATAAAAGCATAGGTGCACAATTTATTTTAGGATAAATAACGAGTGTGGATATGACACTAGAGACAAGTCCCAGAAGAAGCATCAAATGGCAAAACCCAGGTTTTTTGTATTATATGAATTTTTATTTTTCCAAAACACAAATTTACAAACAAACAACTCCAAATACTCCAAAGTACCTTCTCGCCTAGTGAAAATGATCTCTGTCATTTGTTTTTTTGATGAGTGCTACTCTAGAAGAAACTTGTGAATATAATAAATACATGGGCCCAAATTTATGCAAACCATCGTTGTGCAGGTTGCCTCACTAATGTGCAGTTTGCGCCAGATAATCCAATGGTGGGGCACTCTGCTCTGTTTTAAGAATGCCCACACAGTTTCCCCTTTTTTCTCTTGGTACACATTGCTTAATGCAGTTGTTACAGAATTGTATCCAATGACAGTAATATGGTGCACAACGATAGGCCCCTTTAGGTGCACAGTTTTCAAAAGCGTCGGACAAAATGTAACTGTGACACAACAGTGGTGTAAACGCTTAATTAATACATGTGTAAGCTCCAAAAACACTTATTTGTGCAAACTGACACAGACACAATAATATATCTGGGCCATGATGTCTTTAGACTTATTGATGGTGGATGTTGGGACTTGCACTTTGGATACATAGCTCCCTCCATGGACTATAAATGGTGAGGTTTTTTTTTCTCTGGTAGTGCACCTTGAATTATTTGTCCTGTTGTTAAAGCCATTCTTGAATAATTTTAAACTATAAGAGATGGAACAATAGTGCTGAAACAGGGCATTGCCATTAGGGAATACCATTGCCATGAAGGAGTGTGGTGGATCTGCAACAACTGTGTTGCATTACAGTTCCTTGGGCCTATCAGATATTTTTATCCTGGGGGTCCACCCTTTATCATCCCCAGGAAATAAACCCTACCAACCTCCACTTTAGTTTGCTTTCTGCTGTATCTATGGGGTCCAGTATAAGGTTAGAGACTGGGTCAACAGGGGGATACTCTGGTACTCAAGTGTGCCAATCCAACCCTGGTGGTGCATGTCAAAGCAACATCCATATGAATTGTTTCTCAGCATTACATTGGCAAGAGCAATACTCTGTTTCATCTGGCTTGCTTTCTGTCTACAGTACTATCTGGTGCCTTTTCTATCCCAGCTAATTTATATTCACAAGGCCAACATGATATAAAAGAAAATATAGATTCTCAGAATGCTCCACCTTCTTCCCTAGCTCAATGACCTGATGCTTGTGTGCCCATTATAGGTAGTGGACAGGTCACCATGGGTACTATGGCTAAGCCCCATATGTTGCAAGCTGGACTCACAAGTTGTACAGTACTTCCTTTGCTTCTAATGGGTGCCAACTACTGCATACAGGAGACACCTCATAAGACCCATATTAAAGGTCAATTCACATGAAAAATCTGTGGCAAAATCACTCTCCTTTGAAATCAGTGGGATGTAGCTATTTTTTCCATGAAAAACTACTCACAGTAGCAGCAATCCCTATTTTTTTTTATATCATTTTCTTTTATCTAAGAAAATACAACATAGGTACAAATATCAAACAATGTAAGACACAGTACATCATATAAATAATCTGTAGCGCACGCAGGCGCAGTAACGTGAGTAGGCAAGCTGAATACAATTGCATGTTAGAGTGCTTCAAAGGTAGATACGATATCATTTTTGGAGTCATATATCAGGGAACATCCTTATTTCAAATGTACTCTAGGGGATTTGATTGAAGGTGAAATAATCCTGTTCTTATTGGAGTATAGTTACTTTTTATAATTCCTTAGCTGCACCAAAATTACTCCTGGCACCAGGATTAGCTTATGATCTGACAATCCTCTTTTTATTGCTGGGGAGTACATCCCAATACTATTTACAAAAAAAAAACAACTAAATCTAAGGAAGGAGGGGGGAAAGTTGTATGGAAAAAAAAGTGGGTGTTAAGAATTGTGAAGGTGTCTCTGTTTCGGGTTTAGTAGTATAAGTGTATCTCATAATTTATGAGAACGAGAGGAAGTCCGGGGAGTTCTTAAAGTCAAGCCACGGACCCCAAGTCTTTATATGTTGTTCAGTAATGTGGTGGGAATCTGCTGTGAGTTCTTCCATTCTGTGTAATATTGAAATCTCCGAGAGGAGGTCGGAGCTAGATGGCACCCTAGTGGACTTTCATAAGCGCGGTATCAGTAGTCTGGCGGCTATCAGTAGAAAACCCAACAGTGGCTTTTTAGCCTTGTGTGTTGGGATTGGAATGATGTTCAGCAGAAGAGTGGCGGGGTCATTGTTTAGTTTAATACCTGTCAGCTTTGATATCAAATTTATGACTCTGGCCCAGTGTGGTCTCAATAGGGGGCATCCCCACCAAATAGCATTCCTCTATGACTCTTTACCAACTCTTCATCAAGCCATTGCTATTTGGCTGTGGGCAAAAGTTTATTGTAGCTTTTATGCTTACCCTCTTTCTCTGTTTCCGACAGGTCATCTTTAAGAAGGGTCTTTTTACTTGCTGCCATACCTATCCCATGTCTTCATTTAGCACTTCCTATGCCAGTGGCTTTTATGTTGTTACTGGCTGCTGTATACATAACTACATACCACCCCTAGGACACAGTATTCCACTGTATGTCACCAGGATACTGTCACAATAGAAAATCATTGAGTGTAGAGTAATATGCTCTTTACTTCATGTCAACCTTAAATACTTTATACTGTACACAACTGAAACTTCACAAAATCACAATAACCAGAATGTCCAAATTACTATTGTATACTAATTTATTGGGTAACTCATTGAGGGGGATGTATCATTGGTTTTTGTCTTTGTGTGCTGTTGTTTTGGCACAGTTGGGGTACACATACTGTTTTGAGACTTTCCATTGCGCCACATGAACATAGGACAGTGCAAAGTCACTTTGACATAGACTCTGCTTGTAACAAATACATTTTTTTGCAAATAATAATTTTTACAATTTTTTGGGTGCAAATTGACACCAATCCCTACCCTGGTCTATGTTCTGCGACTTTTATGTTTTTTATGACTTTTTATTTGACTGTCGCAAACAATCCACCTAGCATTAAAACACTGCCAACAAATGTATCAAGGGTCAAAACCACTTTTATCAATCTGATGGTAAAGAAACTCCAAAGACAGACGTAAGGGGTTATTTATGACTAGACAGGCTCCTGGGGACAATTCTATTTTTGGAGCTCTGCTGACCATCAGATTCATTAAAGTGGCTTTGGCCTTTTAATAAATGCTCTTATGGTCTACTTTTTTTCTGGGGTATTTTTTTTTTTCAGAAAGTCCTAAAAAGAGACTTAAAATGCATAAAAAGTGCCACTTTTTGCTAAAGTCCCAAGTCATGAATCTGTCTTGTAAGGTGTTGCACAGCATTGTATTCGCAGCAGTTCTAGGTTTACGCCAGATTAATGAGTGACAGAAATATCCCTGTGAGACTTCTTAGCAGTGAAAAGTCCCCAAAAAACTTAATGCCACTTTTTTTTTAGCCTTTTCAAGACCAAAAAAGCCCAGGAAAGCCGATGATAAATAACCCCCAAATAACTGTTGTGAGGAGCCAGTCTAATGATAAATTACCCGCAATGATTCTATAAGCAACGCTATTTAGCTCCTAAAATAGTAGTTGCTCTGGATATTGCATAATCAGACTGTGGTCCTGAAAAGACCTCAAACAAACTGAATTCCACGCTACTGAAATAGTTAAACTGTTGTGCCAACCTCTGTGTTTTTCACAGTGTAATTCCCACCTGTAAGAAAGACCACCTCCGCACTACGAACAATGCTACTTCCTTTCTCTGCAATTACCTTCCTAATAGACAACCCCTGCTTGCCACCATGTCACAGGCTCCAGCTGAGGTGTCACACAGAAGAATAAGAGCTGTCTCTAAATGAGCAAGAGGAAAATATAAAAAGGAGCATATTATTCCATATTCCACTGTTCTAAAGAGAACTATTAATAATAATAACAGTAATAAAAAAACAATAATAATTTGCATTTTCTAAGTGCTTTACTGTTAAACTGTATACAAAAACACCATGCTGGCTTGCAGCCATGTGTGGAAAGATCAGCAGGGGCTGTTTCAGAGACAAAAGTAAAGCACTAACACAAAAACGGGGTTCTAACAAAAACTGTTAGTGTCAAAAATGCAAAAACACAATCTAGCCAACTATAAAAAAGACATTTTCTTGAGGAATGCAAATTTTAGAAAAATGTCTGCTATTGTTCTATTACTACCCTCCTAACTTTAAAGCAAGGGGTTGGATTCAGTATTTAAGCAACACATAACCAGCAGCTAAAAAGCTGATCGCCTTTGTTGATCTCTAAATAATCCGGCCATACTGTGACCAACGTACGCAGTGTGGCACATACCCTCCGGGCACATGTGTTCAGTTTCATGGCAGTACGTCTATGTGGCATTTTTCAGCAGAATAATTCTCTACATACAGCAAGGGTTTCCATGGGCTTATAGAAGACCATTAATACTGGAAACTGGGATAAATACAGTTTAACCACAGCCCCTAGGTACTTCTTGATAAAACTATTGTGTAGCATTATATTTTTACATATTCCGTAGCATTTGAGGTGCCCTGTACAGAAGACATTTGTTCTAAATTTGAGTTATATAACTTCATTGTACTTGTACATTAGCGGTGTATAGCATAGGCACATAGAAAATTCATATACTGTATATATAGGAGACAAATGGTGTCCACAGAAAAATATTCTCAGCCTGTTTTAATTGAAACTTATGTGAGATGACTAGTAATTCTCATTTTAATTCTCATGTAAAATTGGAATTGGGAAGACTTCCCCCAAATGCCTCTGGTTTCACCAAAAGATAGAAAGAAGATTGTTCCAGGCACATGGAGGTACCTAGAAGTATTGATGGCAGCACACGGAGGCTGAGCAGCACTAGATTGCATATGACATGGCAGTACATAAATTGTCAGACTAAGGCCCCTTTCACACAAACGTATTAAAACGGCTGTATCAGCTAACTATAGGATGCAGTTTTTATACGGTTGTTAATTTTATATGGGTAGCACACGGCCAAATTCACTACAATGGACAATGCAGTGCATTTACATGGCCGTATTGCCCACCATACCGTACCGTACCGTGAGCGAGATGTAAAAAAATATAGCGCATGTCCTAATTTTTACTGTATTAACATTCTGTATGTCCTTTAGTAGTCTATGGGATTTTTTAAAATGTGTGTTGCATACAGTTGTGCACCATATATGTGCATACATGTAAGGGCTCATTCACATGGCCGTCTGCGGGGACGTACACGTGCATGTGCGTCCCCATAGACGGCAATAGCGGCACGGCGCAGATACACCGATCCGGGCCGCATACCGCAAAATGATAGAACATCCTCTATCTTTCGGCGTGTGTGTGGCCGTGCGCCGCTATTCTCTATGGAGGGAGGAGGGGTCACCTCCTCCTCCTCTCCAGCACACGGCGGTCCGCGTGTGAATGTACCCTTATATCCAGGGATTGTGGGGTTGAGCAAGCTAGTAACATCACACTGCCATATTTTATACAGAACGAATACAGTGACATACATGTAAAACATCATGTATTCACAGCCAAATACGGCATTAAAATACATGACTGAAAAAAGAATACATTCCTGTGAAAGGGGCCTAAGGCCTCATTGACACGAAAGCAAATGGTGCGGCCACATCGGTCCCTATTCATTGTATGATCTGACAAGAGAGGAATTACAATTCAATATCTGTGCCACTGAATGAGCCCTTTTCAAATACATTTCTATTCATGCTGACCTACATGTCATAGACAGAAATGACTTCTTACCTACAGTAAACTCTGTATTTCCCTTTACAAGCTGTTACCCAGCAGAGTGCACATTTCTGTTCATCATTCTTCCCTCATTATATAAGTCCGGTAGTCAGCCATGTGTCCTCAGCAGGAAAGGTGCTAGTTAGCCAATTCCCATTGAAGACTTGATTATGGGCAGGTGAGAACCACAGGAAATGAGTCCTCTAAAAGCATTCGCAATCCATTACCCATTGGTCAGACTTGGGTATCAGTCTCTTATACGGCCTCTGACTGAAAAATGCACCTAATCCCGACTGCTAAGAGTTGTGATCTCTTAACCTGTTCACTACTTCGGCCACTTAAGGTCCTTTATATGAACTGAGTCTGTCTGGATTCTCTTATGTTTTGCTCATATTGTTTGCCACATATTTATCATCTTTCTTACCCCAGCATCCAGCTAACCATTTATTTTTCTGCAACTAGACGTCAAAAAATATATTTTTCCAGCATTTTACAATTTCTGTTTAGGTGTTTTTCCAAAGTGCAGCATACTGCAGGTTCAAGAGTGTTAAAAAAATGTCTGTTAAAATATCATGCTATGTATGAGCCGGCATATATTTGGATACTTTTAACATGCCCTACACAATGCTTTTCTTACATGTGGGGTTATTTTAATGTGGAGAGGCAGCTATGCAGGTAAGAGAATTCAACTGTGGTAGCAAATGATGTCAGGGAAGAATGGGGAAGCTGCTTGGGCTGAGTCTCACAGTAATTTGCATGAATAACACACGCCCCTTGTGACTTGCTGAGTCTTCTGACAGGGTGCCAGGCAATCTTACAAAGCTGATTTTCTCCCGTTTGGAACTACAGATTTTTTAAGATTAAAGGAAATCTGCCACCAGGCTGATGTATTATAAACCAAGCCCACTGACATACTGGTGTGTGCCCTATCTGGCAGTATCTGCTCTTATTTTAGCTTCTTAGGCCCTGCTTTTTACAAAAAAAGTATTTATAAATGATGCAAATGAATTTGAGGGGCTCTGGGCTCCATAGGTGTCATTTGAATAATTTTTTTTAAATCCTTTTTTTCTCTTGAAGAGCAGATCCCGCCAGAGTGGGCACACACCAGTATGTCAGTGTGCTTGGTTGAAAATCCTTCATCCTGATGGTACATTTTCTTTAAACAGTGTGGGTACAGGGTGGGTATAGTGCTATCGGAACCTGCCATTTTGTTCAAAAGTGAAAACCTATATAATATTACAATACTTTATTTTGCATGTCCGCATTTCCAGTTTTATAAAAATATATATTTATGAAATTTTCACCATAAATCAGATGCTTGAGCAAGACTTCTCGATAATACATTACATGGATGGTTCAGAGAACTTTTTAAGAATAAAAGTTCTGTCTGAGCCTGCATTGGAGGATATATGCAGAAGGGTCAAATTATATCGGAATTAAAAAGAAGAAAGAAAAAAACTGATTTAAAGATGAGTCTTAATTATATAATCATGGGATTATTGCTGGCACTGCTGGTGCTAAAATATGCAAATCAAGGTTTTATTATCAGGCGCCATGTGAAGTGCAGCATTATTACTTATTGCTAGAGAAGCACATGCTGTGGTCGACTCTTCACTTAGTCCAATGATGTTCTTGTGAAAAAAATCATTCTTCAATTTATTTAATCCCAGAATGTGTGTGGAGCCAGAGCCCTTCTGTGTTTTTTGGGAATACATGAAAAGCTGCTCTGTTTCATTATACAATGCATCAAGTAATTCACTATTGTTTTAGATGGGTATTGTGTACTTGTATTTGGAAATACCTTCCAATGAGCAAAGTCTCTGTGGAAGTTATGAAATATTGAAGATAGTGCCTGGGGCCAGACTACATTGTTCTATATACTTTCCATTGCCTTAGGTAATTGTGAGGATATCTCACATAGTGTCCTACAACCAATTTGCTTAATTAATAAACACCTTTTATGCAAAAAACAACTCCAGGAATCATATTCTAAGACTCAGGTTATGACTAGATCTTGCATTTGTACCTACTGTGGGCCACATATATTAAAACTGGTGCTATGTGCCTAATTTTAGTTTTCGTTGGTGCACCTTTAACATAGGGCTGGCAACACAATTTTGTCAGACTTTGCATGATAAATCCAGTGTATGGCTCGACTGTGCACCGGTACGCCTCCTAATTTGTGTTGCATGATGCCTAGTGTAGCTGCACCACAAAAGGGTCGTGTACAACACAGTTGTGTTGCAGACACTTCTTAACCCCTTAACGCTCTGAGCTGTAGCTCTACAGCGCAGAGGTACAGGGAATGTATGAAGAGGGCTCACGGGCTGAGTCAACTTCATACAAAGGTGGGGGTTGTTGCATATTGCAGCAAACCCCCACTGCTAAGAACCGCGGTCGGTGCTGGAATAAAAATTATCAAAATGTCGCACAGACCTCAAAATGGTAGCAATTTTTTTCTTTTTTGTACATATTCGTTTAATTTTTGAAAATGTATTAAAACACAATAAAACCTATATAAATTTGGTATCACCGCGATCGTACCGAACCTAAGAATAAAACTGAGGTGTTATTTGGAGCACATAGTCAAAGTCGTAAAAACTGAGCCCACAAGAACATTTTTTTCAATTTTTCCACATTTGGAAATTTTTTTCAGCTTCGCAGTACACAGCATGTTAAAATAAATAAAATTACGGGAAAGTAAAATTTGTTACGCACAAAATAAGCCCTCACACAGGTCTGTACACGTAAAAATGAAAAAGTTATGGATTTTTGAAGGTGGAGAGCGAGAAATGAGGGAAAAAATCCTGCGTCCTTAAGACCGATGAAAAAGTGGCACACGGCCCATAGTAAATGTGCCCCATTATGTAATAGCGGCACACTTTTTTAGATAGTCTGGTCACTTTTCAGGATGTTCACAGAGTTGCACCTATATTTTCTTGGTACCCTTTTCTTCATGCCACGTTGCGACAGAATTGTGGCACATCTCAGTAATAAATGTGGAACAAACTAGGAACACACACTACCAAATCCCTTAGGGTGCACAGTATTAAAAAGTGTAGGACAAAATGCAACTATGACAAAATTGTGATACACAAAAATAATAAATACACATGCAAGCTGAAAAGACTTTTTTCATGCAAACATACAATAACATATCTGGGCCCGTATGTCTGTATAAATTATTAAACTGGTAAAAAAGAAAGTTACTATAAGGACACAAGTACCATAATGAACAACCAAAATATACATGTTAAAGGAAATCTACTATTTAAAAAGGTAAAAAACGTGTTCAGATACTCACCTAGGCTCCTCTTGATGTTGATCTCAGTGCTGTCCTCCTCTAATCTTGACACATCTGGATCACATAGAAAAGAAACTTATAATTAGCAGTATGGAGTGCGGGACAAGATGTCTGGCACTCCAGGCTACTAATTATGCTTGCCTCCTGCGTGACATCACCTCTCTCTCCAGAGTATTTCAACAAGGATTGGGAGAGGAGGAAAGGGAAAAAAACTAAAGGGGTAGACAGGTCAGAGAGGGAGCAGCCTGTGTTGGTGGCTGGTGAAGTGGGCAGTGAATGGGGAAGTAAGGCAGCGGATAAGGAAAACCCTCAGCATGGGTGAGTGAGTTGTGGGGGCGTGCATAATTAGCAGCCCAGAGCGCCGGGCATCTTATCCCTGCGCTCCGGCATGCTAATTATAATTTTTTTCTAGGTGATCCCGGCGTCTCAAGACCCATCGCTATCATCCGCAGTCGGTGCTTGCACCGATCGCGGGTGTTAACCCTTTCTTTGCCGCCGGCAAAGTCGCCGGCGGCACTTTAACCCCTTAACGCCGAAGCCACTTTTCACCTTCCTGACACGGCCCATTTTTTCAAATCTGCCCTCTGACACTATAAATGGTTATAACTTTGGAACGCTTTAACATATCCAAGTGATTTTGAAATTGTTTTCTCGTGACACTTTGTACTTCATGTTAGTTAAAAAATTTTGGTGGTATGTTTTGCATTTATTTATGAGAAAATCAGATATTTGGTGAAAATTTGGAAAAATTAGCAATTTTCGAAATTCAAAATTTTCTACTTTTTCCACACATGAGTCATAACACCAAAAAACGTAATAACTAACATTCACCGAATGTCTACTTTATACCTCCGTGGTTTTTTATGCATACTCTTATTTTTGTAAGATGTTATGGGGCTTTGAACGTCACGTGCAATTTTTCACATTTTCATAAAAAAAGCTAAATCCTGCTATTGAGGGACCTGCTCAGGTTTCAAGTCACTTTGAGAGGCCTAAATAAAGTAAAACCCCATAAATTACTCCATTATAGAAACTACACCCCTCAACGTACGTAAAACAACTTTTATGAAGTTTGTTAACCCTTTAATTGGTTTACAGGGGTTAAAACAAAATCGGATGCAATTTCGAAATTACATTTTATTTGGCTAAATTAATGTGTTTTTCATAAAATGTACAAATTCTCAGTGGATAAAATTCCAAAACGCTCCTCAAAATTTGATCGCCCATCTCTCCCGCGTATAACAATACCCCATATGTGGTGGTAACCTGCTGTATGGGCACACGCCAGGGCATTGAGGGGGGAGCTGCGCCATTCAGAGCAGATTATGCATTGTCACTTTTTATTGGCTATACAATCTTTATTTTTTTGGCAATTTGGACATTTAAGGGCTTATTTTTTGCGACATGAGATGCACTTTACAAATACTTCATTTAAGTGGGTCTATAGCTTTTCGATGAGATTTTATTAACTCTTTAATGTATGGAGGAAAAGAAAATTGTCAATTTGGGGTTTCTTTTTTTTGTATATTTTGGGGGTCGTACACCATACACTAAAAATACTATAATATTTTCATTCTATAGATCACTACGATTACGGTGATACCTCATTTATATAGTTTTTCATTTATTTTTACAATTTTACTGGAGAAAAACTAATACAGAGGAAATCTTATTTGTTTCTGCATCGCCATCTTTTCGGGAACTTAACCTTAATATTTTTTGGTTGACAGAGCTAGTTTAGGGCTTATTTTTTACGTGTTGAGTTGTTCTTTCAATTGGTACCATTTTGGGGCACATAACTTTTTTTGATCACTTTTTAGAACATTTTTGTAAAGGGATTTTATGAAAATTTATATTTTTGGCGAGTTTTTCGGGTTTTGTTTTTACGGCGTTCACCGTACGGGTCCAATAATGTTTCTGACTTATTGTACAGATTGTTACGGACGCGGTGATACCAAATATGTGGGGGGTTTTGGTGATTTTCAGGTATTTTTACTTTATTAGATGTGTATAGGGAATGTTTGTGTTTAGGGGACTTTAACTCTATTTAATTAATTATTTTTTATTAAAAATTGTGTTTATTCAGTGTTTTTAACTTTTTTTTCTTTACTTTTACAGGTTAGCTTGAACAAGTGATCCACTGATCACTTGTTCAAGCTATTCTTCACCTAATACAGTGTAATACAGATGTATTACACTGTATTATGTGAAACACTGAGCATGCTGCGCATGCTCAGTGTGTCACAGCCGGGTCCTGCCAGGAGGCACGGACCCGGCACCCGGAAGAAGATCGCGCAGCCCCGGGCACCGGCAGTCCCGGGGCTGCGATCAGAGCAGCGGGACCCCCCCGGTAAGCGCCGCGGGGGGGTTCGAATCCTGTTAAATGCCCCTAGCACGCCGCGGTCAGCGCGACCGCGGCGTGTTAGGGGTTAACACCCGCGATCGGAGAAATCTCCGATCGCGGGTGTTAGAGGAGGGTGTCGGCTATAATATATAGCCGACACCCGCAGCTTCTGGCCCCGGCTCCATTCAGGAGCCGGGGCCAGAAGTTTGACGTACTATTACCGCATATTGCGGGAACGCACCTCCCGCCATGCAGTAATAGTACGTCAAATGTCGGGAAGGGGTTAAACGTGGCGGCGCATGGGCCCCGCCATCTTACCTCTGATCGCCGTTCCTCTGAACGTCATCGGGGGGGGCGGCGATCGATTGCCATGGTACCCTCGGGTCTTCGTTTGACCCGAGGATACATCGTTTCTGCACATCCATTACAATGAGCCTGTGGCTCATTGTAATGTATAGAGTGCAGAAATGCCATATACTGCGATACAGTTGTATTGCAGTATATGGCAGGAGCGATCAGACCATCTAGGGTTAATGTACCCTAGAGGGTCTAAGAAATAGTGGGGAAAAAAAAGAAAAAAAAAGTTTTAAAAATGTAAAAAAATAATAAAATATTAAAAGTTCAAATCACCCCCCTTTCCCTAGAACTGATATAAAATATAATAAATAGTAAAAATCACAGACACATTAGGTATCGCCGCGTCCCAAAATGCCCGATCTATCAAAATATAAAAACGGTTATTGACGGCGGTGACCTCCGAGACGGGAAATGGCGACCAAATGTCCGAAACGCGGCTTTTACACCTTTTTAGATTACATAAAAAATGTAATAAAAAATTATCAAAATATCGCACAGACCTCAAAATGGTAGCAATGAAAACGTCGGCTCATTTCACAATAAATGACTCCTCACACAGCTCCGTGCGCTAAAGTATGAAAAAGTTATTAGCTACAGAAGATGGCAAAATTATTTTTTTCTTTTTTGTACACATTTGTTTAATTTTTGAAAATGTATTAAAACGCAATAAAACCTATATAAATTTAGTATCACTGCGATCGCACCAAACCAAAGAATAAAGTTGATGTGTTATTTGGAGCGCAGAGTGAAAGTCGTAAAAACTGAGCCCACAAGAACGTGACACACATGCAGTTTTTTTTCAATTTTTCCACATTTGGAATTTTTTTACGGCTTTCCAGTACATGGCAGGGAATAATAAATAACATCACGGGAAAGTAAAATTTGTTACGCACAAAATAAGCCCTCACACAGCTCTGTACACGGAAAAATGAAAAAGTTATGGATTTTTGAAGATGGAGAGCGAGAAATGAGCGAAAATACCCTGCGTCCTTAAGGGGCTAAGTGTTATTTTATTGGATGCTGCTACCTCTGCACTCTTCTGTGTCTGACTATAAGGATGGGTCTACACGTTCAGTTTTTCAGATGCAGTTTTTTAAGCCAAAAGCAGGTGTAGATGATAATGTGTTGAGACAAATAATTGAAAGGTGCTGCTCCTCCTCCTACTTTTGGTCCATCCCAGGTTTGGGCATCAAAAACTCCATCTGAAAAACTGAATGTGTAGTCGCACCCTAAAAGACTGTTAGTTGAAACATTTAACACACTACATTAAATGTAATAAATCACATATTGCAATTTATATAAAACAGAAGAGATAAAACGGCAACAAACGCGTTAAACTTCAATGTACATTTTTGGCACCATCTATATATAGCACAATGCAGCAATTATCTAACTAAAATTTGGAAAGTATTTGTGAATTTTTCCCCTGTCAAAAACATATATGTTACATTTTATACAGAGCTGTTTAGATTTAATAAAATGTATTAATGGGAAAAAAGTACATAGAAATATGTGCGGTTACACTAGTGTTACCATTAGGATGTGATATCTACTAACTTTTTTTAACAGGTGTGTAGCCTTCACTTATTCATTTCCTTTTTTCTTAATATTCATAGGCCAACATTTCGCTACTTTACATGGTACACCTGTATCCTGGGGATTGTGGGTTGTGTGACCATGATGTTCCTTATAAATGCCATCTATGCATCTGCCAGCATTGTGTTCATGTTGATCCTGCTCCTCTGTCTACACTACTTATCTCCCAGTCATAGTTGGGGGTTTATATCTCAGGCGCTTATCTTTCATCAGGTGAGATACATTATTTCCCTCTTGTCATATTCAAATTTGATTATTGTGCTAATATGATAATGTCCAAAAATCAGATAACAGAGAATGCATCAAAATTCTTTTTACTTGATTGTGTAGAGATTGTGCAGAGATTTTTCAATGCGGCAGTTCCCATCCCAGCTATGTCATGAGTTTTTTTGTATCAGGTATTGTTCACACAGGTGAAAATAACTAATTCAAAAGTGGATTAAATAACTGATATAATAACTGGCCCTATGGCTTTGTTCATATTTGCCATCGTTTGCATCACATTCTGTCATAAATTGTCCAAAAAAGTAATGCAACCTGCCCTGGGTGTTATACAGGGATCGGAAACTTTCAGTTCACAGTATGCAAAGCTTTTATGCTAATTATTTTCAAAATAGCCATAACTGGTGTATGCCAGGAGTATAACCACAGCTTGATAGCTGAAGGTTGCCTATCCCTGCCATAGACCTAGTATTATAATTGGTTGTAAAAGTTATCATACCCCCGTTTTATAGTCACAAATTATCTGTGCATATAGTCGTAAAATAGTGTGTGGTATTAACTGTATATATAGTTTGTTCTGTGATACCCCTCATTAAAAAAATTACAGAGATGAGCAACTTAGTTGTGTTCGGTTTGACAGGTTTGTCCAAATTTAGCAACAAAATTTGGTTAAGGCCTGCACTTATTTCCCTGCCATATTCACATTTAAAGTGAGAATTTCCAGTGCAATGTTTATATATAAATCACTCCTGATGACTCTTTAATCCCTTACCATTGACACTTGTTTTCAGCTTAATGGCCAGACACGATTTTTAGAATCTGACACCTGTCCCGATAATTGGTTATAGCTTTGGAACACTTTAACATATCCAGGTGATTTTGAAAATGGTTTTTCATGACACATTTGTACTTCATGTTAGTTTAACAAGTGATAAGTTTTGTTTCATTCTGAAAAAAATTTAAACTTTGAAACAAGAATTGTTCTGAATATTTTCCAAGTTTTAAATGTTCTGCTTTCTAGGTATTTAGCTTGAAATAGCTTGACAACTAACATTTCTGGAATGTCTGCTTTATAATGCCATGGTTTTTTATTATGCATCCTCTTATTTTCATATATGTTGTGAGGTTTAGAAATCTAGGTTCGAAGTTTGATGCCCAATTTCTCCTGGGTGTGCAGATACCCCATATGTGGATCTGGACTGCTGTATGGGCGCACGGCCGGGCATGGAATGGAAGCAACGCCATTCACTGCAGATTTGTATACTCACATTATACAGGCAACATTTTTATTTTTTTTGGTAATGCAAACACATGGGGGTTTAATATTTATATAGTTTTTCTTATTTTTGCTCAATTTTACAGAGCGAAACCAACATTGGAGAAAATCGCATTTGTTTTCATATCAACAACTTTTCATAACTTCTGTATTTTTTTGTTGGCAGAACTGGTTTATTTTTTGAAAAAAGGGTTGTTCTTTTCGATGGTACCATTTTGGGACATTCTTGAGTGCGGTGTGTAAGGGGTTAAACACCCTCGGGATCAGAGTTTTTTTTACTTTATATGTTGTGTGGGGAATTGCTCAGGTAGATGCCTGGTAGAAGTAGTGCAGGAAGCAGGGACACATGCAGAGTTAAAGTCCAAATAAAGTGTTTTATTCACACTTCAAAAAAACAACATAAATTCAGCCTTGGTTTTGGCACATATAAAGCCACAAAATAAACCCTGCCCAGCTAGGCACTGCCTAATACAATTTCAGATCCCAGCTATACGGGTACCAGGCTGCCTGGCACACGCTCTGGACCAGCAGTAGTACAGGAGGCACTCAGTTACCTTCGCTGTGTGACATCACCCCTTAGCCTTCAGCTTTCCAGGTAGTGCCTCTCCTACTGCTTCTGGCCTGCAGATTATATCAGGCTCTAACGAGTCCTGGGAACCACACCTGTGGGCTATACAGAAACCCAGGACCAAAACCCGGACGGAGTAGGAGTCCCACTACCAGCCTACCCCTACTCCATAATAAGCAGGCCCAGTACGGACATTACCAATGTGTCCAGGTTAGCTAGGCCAACATGGACCAAACAGACTATTCCTGCTTACTATATGTCTGCATTAACCCTTGGGTTACTGCAGATAAATCCAGGGCTTTTACCACACAACACCTCTTACTTTCTCACAGTTATTTATTTTATATGTTGTTTTATTTTGATAATGGAATAGTGTTAACTAATGTTCATGTAATTAACCATCCCAGAACAATCTAAGAGAACAGTTGCTCTCTGATATATATTGAGAGATAATTTTTTTTCGTTAATTGAGGAAAATGAACATTCAATCCTCTTTGCCTCATATGGCTACATATTAAGACCACAACCTAGAACAGCCCTTTCCGTCGGCGCCCAGGCCATCACCAGAGAGGACTCCATGTATCTTTCTGCAGTCCCATACAACCCAGGACTTGCTGTGCACAGAGCTATTTTCAAGTCAGAGCGCTGCCTGGGACCACTGGAGGAGTGGAAAGGTGTGGACAGATCTGGATTATCATTGTAGCTCCTTCTCCGACCATGACAATTCTTCCTGTTTATGGGACCCTGAAGAGAATCTACAATGATCATCTAAATTTCTATTTTCTGCTTTATTGGTGTCCTCAGGGTGCGATTATGAATGAAAGATTTGACAGAGCAGGGAATATAAATCACAAATTAAATTTCTGTCTTGGCACTTTGCGATAAATAAGTGGGTCTTCGTTGAAGTTTGGGCACTCGGTCTCTAAAAGGTTCACCATCACTGACCTAGAACATCTAAAAAAGTTATATGTAACACAAAAAACACACACACACATTCCTGAATAAAATTTTTATTTCACACCAATTCTCCATTATTTGCACGAATGTTATGGCAATCTTACTTTGACTAATTTTTTATGAACCATTAAGGGTCCTGTTATTGTGCTGCTAATACAATGGTGCACACATTACACCAATCTAAAAGACACATTGCGGGATGGCCTTTGTTTCCTGAAGGGCACTAGCATGCGTCAATGTGGTTACAGGCTTACCGCCATGCCTTGGCCCCCTTTGGCTTGTTCAGCTGGTTGCCCAGGGCTACCTGTCCACGATCTCTTTGTCTGTAGTAACACTACTTTTCAACCATTTGGGGTCTAGGACCTCATCATCCCCCCCCCTTTTCCTTGATTACCTGTCCTGTTCCAGCTGTGCCCTCCACACCTCATTTTAGGAATGTGTCTAAATGGCTGCATCTATATACACTACACATTGGTGCAGGCAATCATTGGCCTTATATCCTGGGCCATATACTTCAGAGGCCAGTGATTGGCTGTACACAGACCCCTCCACACTGGCGACCTGTAAATATATACCAGCACTGAAGCACATTGCTGGAGGGCAGGAAAGTATAGCAATGTTCGGTTTTATAGCATTACCTGCATTTAAGGAAAACAGTTATAGATTGGATAAACCCTTTAATGTTCTGCCATAGGAAAACACTATACTTAATTTTTCTATGTAAAAAGGATGATGAAATACTGCAAAAATGATTACACAATTGATTGTAGAGATGGGAAAAATTATTGGAGAACAAAAATCAATATGGACTAATGTAATAAGCCACAGAGATGGCAGCGATGTAAGAAATAAATCAGAGTACATCTAAGGCTGGATCTCCATATACATGCATGAAAGACAACCCCAATACTACTTTTGCACTCTGCACTGGCAGAGTAATAGAATTTGCTGTGAAATGTAGTTGCCAGTTTCTGTACTATCTTCAGAAACCCATCGGGAATAATGTCTTGTCTTTCTGCGCTGATGATACTGGGGTCTCATTGTGCAGATACAAAGCCCACCACCTGTTCAATCTCTGCAGTGAAATCACCCACATTACACTCTAATGTAATATTATTACTGGGCTCACTTATCCTTTCATAGATGGCTTTCTGTTTAATACAAAGCTTTTGACACTTAGCAGGGAGAATGCTGTTTCTTCATACATTGTTACTTGTCCATTTAGTGTACATTTCATCCTTTTATATGCAAGTCTTAACACTTCCTCCTCTGCACACAATTTAACAGGGAAAATGTAAAAGCTTCTTATTACGGAAAAATATTCATCTTAAGTCATTTGAATTTAAATGGGATCTTTTCTTACAAAAATAGGAAGCAATAAGTAGCAACGATAAATCTGCAGGGAAAGGTAACAGTATATCACTTGCAAGACTCCAGTTACTCTGCAAGTGCTTCTTGTGGCCCTTGTTTCTCTTTTCAGTACCCACTAGTAAAGAAACGGGTGTCCTTCTTGTCAACAGGTGACAGAATATTGCAAAATCATATTTATCTTTAAAAAAAAACTTCTGATAATTCTCGGGGTTTTACAGTATATGACGAACTATAGGATAAAGTAAAGAAAGATACTACTACAGTCATGTAAGGAACTCTTATTAGTTGCAGTACAGGGGTTACGTACAAGATAGGCTCCATAGGTTTGTTCTTAAGTTGAATTTGTATGTAAGTCGAAACTGTATATTTTATAATTGTAGATCAAGACAAAAAAATGTTTTGCCCCAGTGAAAAATGTAGTTTCAAAATCTTTTGCTGTAAATGGACCAAGGATTATGTATAAAGCTTTATTACAGATACCTTACAGCTGATTATTGCAGCCTGGGACTAATGTAAAGAATCCAAAGAGCTTCACTAGTTGTTCCACTGGGCAGAGGCGTTCATCTGTAACTAGGGGTCATCTGTAAGTCAGGTGTCCTTAAGTAGGGGACCTGTATATAAGAAATTTTCACCATGAGTTCGGAATCACATTAAGTTTTATATAATTGCATATATAAACAACATATAAAGAACAGAATATATTATTATTGAAAAACCCTCAATGTTATGTATTCCTGCTGCACTGGAATAGCTTATCAAGGTCTATAGTTTATCCTAACATGGTATTTTGGCAGTGCCTGAAATAGCGAATGCATTAATAGAGATTGACATGGATCATTTTACAATAGATACAATGATTTCTTAACGTTTTGAAATTGGCACCAGATGGCCTCGTAGAAAATGTATCTTAAAAACATATACAGAGATGAGATGATAGTGCAGCTTCAGATGTCTTCAGTCCTGCCTGAAAACATAGTTAATTGATTAGGCCTAGGGAAATGATTATTGTATAGAAATAGATAATACATTAGAACGGCTGCATTTCTGTCCCATGTAGATTATGATAAGATTTTTGCTTGTGTGTGAAATGGTCACTCCAGGCACTTCTTTCTAGGAAAACCCAATTTTTTTCAAAGACATTTATGAATACATTTTGTATATTGGGCCACTAATCTGCAACACATATGCCTCATAGCCATGAAATCATGATTACTACATGCTTTTCAATGATGCAGATCAAATTAGGTTTACTGTGAGACAAATGCCATCTGACATGCTCTATTTATTGGTCTCAGTCATTTAGTAAGTTTTGACCTTATATCTGTTCCAACATGTAACATTTACCAAAATTGTAACTTATCAATAACAAGAAATATTGTTTTCAAGAATTTTATTTACAATTTTATCTTATGCCCAATATTGTCCACAAACAATTGGTCACATTTACTTAGGGCTTTGCGCCGCATTTCTGCCGGACGTTGCACTTTCTCTTAGGTAAAAACTCCTTGCACAGGTATTTTAGAAGTGTCTGGGCCGCTATTGTATCGCACGTGACCCTTTTGTGGCGCAGCTGCGCTTGCCTCCATGCGACACAAATTAGGGGGTATTGCAGCTTTCAGTCGGACGTGCACCGTATTTAACATGCAAATTGTGTCGCACTCTATGGGGCTCATTTACATAAGGTCAGTGGACGACACAAATGTCAGATGTTCCGACATTTTCCGATTTGCACCGCATTTGTCACACACAATCGGATTCTGGAACAATCACGCCAGCTTTCATGGGATAAAAATCGGGGGAGGGCCGTCGGACGATCCAACTGATTCAGACTGACCATGGGATTTAACTTAAAAATTGTGTCGCAAGATCAAGCACTTATATACACCGGGAAGAAGATGGTGAACTCAGGCGGACCTGAGCGGGAAAGCAACAAATGCAGGAAATCGGGCACACAATCTTTGTGAATCGCGCCAGAGTGCATGATCGATGGGCAACGCACAGCAGCGTGACAGGACCGGATAAGTAAATGTGCCCCTATATGTTAAAGGAGCACCACAAAAAAGTTGGTGAACTCTATCAGGCCAGTGCAGGGAAGAGACAGATTCATGATTTCTGGCACCCAGCATTATACACGGGAAGAGCACTTTTAGTGCAGTTTCCCACATTCTTAGTAAATGTGCCCCATTGTCTTGAAAAAAAAAAAGTGGAAAACTGCTTGTTTTAAAATAATAAGACATATCTTACCAATCCCCTCACTGCTTCTGTGTCCAGGCTGCCTGATTCCCACCAGTCTATACTTTCTGGTCCAATGTTAATATCCCAACATGGATAGGTAACCATTTCAGATGGCTGCAGAATTCAGGTCATCAAAGCTGAAGCATATTTATATCTTATTTTACCATTATACCATTTTTAAGATGAAAGGTTGTTTTTCACTTAATTTTTGTAGACTAAAAAGCCACTTTACAAGTTATCATGTGTTATTTGGAGCAGAAGAAACTCTTGAGCCCTGTGGCCTTAACTTCCTCTTGCTATAGTTATGCCTTGACTTTTTTAGATCTTTGTTTCTCCCCAAACCCCCAATAGCTGGTGGGATTTATTGCACCTGAAGATGATGGGGTTTTAATATAAATTATGGACCCTATGGATTTAAACTATTATGAGGTTTGATGATTAAGGTATTTTTTTTACTTTACCCACACAAGGAGATATGAAAGTTCCAGGTCACAGAACCTTTAAAAACAACACAAGCTTATAAAGAAGAGGTGAATACATAATCACAGCAAAATATCACAATCACAGGATGTGTCAATAACAGGTTAGGAAATGTTTTGGAAGAACCTCTTTGTAAAGTACCTGAAACAGAATGTGAAATGACACCCCAAGTGTGTAATTGACTAGTGCAATACCCCTTCTATTTAGTCCTACACAGACCATAGATGACACATAAAGCTGATCCTGTACTGGATCAGCTACTACATGGGGTTACAATGAGCAAATCATTGAGTTCAGTGCAATTCTAAAAAATATTCTTGTTCTACCAAATGATTGTGATTGAAATGACCATGTCTAGTTATTAGATCTATCCAGTGCAGTCGATTATTGTCTAATGATTGATACTTGAGATGAAACCGGCCAATGTCAGGCAATAAAATCATCGGTGAAAGTGTGATAGTTTTTTATTTACAGCAGACATCAGGAGGGCAGCTTTTATTTATTAGTCTTCCTTCATCTCAGTGATAAATTCATCGGATTTATTTGCACTCTGACCCTGGTAGACAGTTAATTAAAAGCCAGCCAGAATGCTTAACATGCAGTAAAGTCAGGCGGATGAAACTCTAATCCGGCATGCTCAGATGCTATCACATCACCACTCTACTGAGCAGTGAATGACAGGAATTCTCAAGACTTTTAGCAGAACTTTTTAAAAATGCCATTGCCATATTATGAGCTGATATTCGCATTTCACACCGCATGTGCCAGGGCACTTCACACTGAGAAATGCCATGGCAGCCTTATGCCATCACTTGGCTTCTTCCACTCTGTCCCTAATTCATCGCTGCATGGCTACAGCACAACCTTTATTAATAGCTCATCATTGCCTCTCAGTGCCTGCACCTATAATCATGTACAAAAGAAACTGCCACTTATGAAAACAGCAATTATGTCCATGCCGCTGAGCGCACCAGCTAGCCTCTAAGAGGACGGAGCGCCAGTCCTACCAATAGTGTGCAAAGGCAGACAACTCCTCTGCTAATAGTGCAGTCTGACATTCTGCAACAATTTATAGTTAGTAATTTGTCCATCTTACATGTTTTATGACCTTGTGTATAGGACTAACCTGTACAGTAGCTTACAGCGGTTATATCCAAATTGATAAAATGTACAGCAAAACTTGCAAACATATTAGCATTAGAGACACATCAGTAATGTAAGAAATACAGAAATGATTGAAATAGAAATGTCTTTACATGTTAATGGAGTCACCTACTATAGCTCACAACATGTAAAAACTATGAACAAACTTAAATTGTTTGCAACTTTCCCCACACTTATAAGTAGACTACAGACTATGTTCTCCGACACACGGCAGAGCTTTTGTGGCTCTATACTTAGTTAGCAATATGATATGGCATCCAATGAAGATCTTAGATTAGATTCATGAATTACATTTTTTCTAGGTCTCTATTAGATATGAAAGACAAACTGAGATAAGGTACAGTAGGGTTTTTAGGGGATTTACAGGCATCATAGTGTTGTTCTTTACAACTTGGAACACTTGTGTACACATGTTCTTTGCACTTTTTTCTCCACTGTTTCTTCCTATGGTGGGTAGATGTTATGGTTGACATTAGGGAAAAGGTTTACTTTCATGTTTTACCATCTATATACACTCACCGGCCACTTTATTAGGTACACACTTAATATCTAATCAGCCAATCACATGGCGGCAACTCTAGACATGTAGACATGGTCAAGACAATCTCCTGCAGTTCAAACCGAGCATCAGTATGGAGAAGAAAGGTGATTTGAGTGCCTTTGAACATGGCATGGTTGTTGGTGCCAGAAGGGCTGGTCTGAGTATTTCAGAAACTGCTGATCTACTGGGATTTTCACGCACAACCATCTCTAGGGTTCACAGAGCATGGTCCGAAAAAGAAAAAACATCCAGTGAGCGGCAGTTCTGTGGGCGGAAATGCCTTGTTGATGCCAGAGGTCAGAGGAGAATGGGCAGACTGGTTCGAGCTGATAGAAAGGCAACAGTGACTCAAATCGCCACCCGTTACAACCAAGGTAGGCAGAAGAGCATCTCTGAATGCACAGTACGTTGAACTTTGAGGCAGATGGGCTACAGCAGCAGAAGACCACACCGGGTGCAACTCCTTTCAGCTAAGAACAGGAAACTGAGGCTACAATTTTCACAAGCTCATCGAAATTGGACAGTAGAAGATTGGAAAAACGTTGCCTGGTCTGATGAGTCTCGATTTCTGCTGCGACATTCGGATGGTAGGGTCAGAATTTGGCATCAACAACATGAAAGCATGGATCCATCCTGCCTTGTATCAACGGTTCAGGCTGGTGGTGATGGTGTCATGGTGTGGGGAATATTTTCTTGGCACTCTTTGGGCCCCTTGGTACCAATTGAGCATCGTTGCAACGCCACAGCCTACCTGAGTATTGTTGCTGACCATGTCCATCCCTTTATGACCACAATGTACCCAACATCTGATGGCTACTTTCAGCAGGATAATGCGCCATGTCATAAAGCTGGAATCATCTGAGACTGGTTTCTTGAACATGACAATGAGTTCACTGTACTCAAATGGCCTCCACAGTCACCAGATCTCAATCCAGCATCTTTGGGATGTGGTGGAACGGGAGATTCGCATCATGGATGTGCAGCCAACAAATCTGCGGCAACTGTGTGATGCCATCATGTCAATATGGACCAAAATCTCTGAGGAATGCTTCCAGCACCTTGTTGAATCTATGCCATGAAGAATTGAGGCAGTTCTGAAGGCAAAAGGGGGTCCAACCCGTTACTAGCATGGTGTACCTAATAAAGTGGCCGGTAAGTGTATCTTCATCACTGAGCTTTCAGTTTTAATTATTAATATAGCCATATATATATGACTATTTTGCAGCTTACTATTTCTATGTATGCATTATATATGCTTAAATGGTAACTTGTCAATCAGATCGGCCACCTCACCTTAAAGCCTATCATATATCTCTGAAGCAATATTCCAAAGAGAAAAGTCTTCTGATCATCATAGTTCTTCTCACCAACAGGATTTCATGTGTAAAAGAGAATGAGGTAAAGAGGACGGGTGTCAGGGTGGCAAGGGCAGCAGGGAGGAGTCTGCTGTCAATCTGTTACCTACCTACTTGGCAAACATGACAAAGATTCATGGCGAATCAAAACGTTGCTGCTGTTTTGTGCTCATGTGAATAAAGGTTCATCACCTTCTTTACCACATCGCATGCTGTGGCCTCTTTTGATTTTGCAAGATCGATAACCAGAATAAACTATAGATTGACAATAGCACACACAAAGAGATACAGAGCTGAGGTATAACCTATAACCAGCAAGGTCTGATGGGACTGGGCAGGTATATAAAGGAATTCCCAGAGACACTTCCCGCAGCAGAGTGGAGGAGCTGTCCACCACTACAGTAAGCCTTTGCTGATCAGGGCTAAGTTGCAGGAAGTCGGATACGGCTTAATAAACAACAGACTAAACCATAATTCACATGCAGGAATCACAAAAAGTTATTAACGTCTTCTTGGCCGCATTCTGCGGACAGAGGTCAATGCCGGAACGGATATTACAAAGGAGACTTAGTTAGATTAGCCGTTAATCTTATGGCAAATTAGAAATTTAAAGATTTGTGGTATTTTGGTTTTTCATTAATTGCTGGTCATTATAGTTATTTTTGAGGATGAAATGGTGGAGACTAGAGATAAATGAATGGAATTGGATCCACATTTCATGAAAAATTCAATTCTGCAGGAATCTGAATCTCCTGGCGATTTGTGGTACCAAAATTCACATGGACTTGGCAATAGAAATAGAATCAGTTTTTGGCAAGAGAGTGGTTGTGGAAGCCCTATCTAACATCCTGGAAGTTTTTGCCGTGGCACGGGAGTTTGTTCTAGTTTTAGCAGAAAATTGCATCAGGCTGATTTGAATCAGACGCAAATCAAATTTGGTTAATCGGTCCAATCATATTTTTTAAGAAATTTGCTCATGTCCATTGACCTCTAAGTAAGAAATTACAACATACCGTTATATGCCGACATAGTATGGGCAGAGGAGTTTTTATCTTTGACTTCATCATACAGTATAAGACAATCATGTAGTTTATAGAATGTGGATCTATGTACTGCATAGTATTTCGAGGTCTGACGTTAACAGCACTATTTATTCTGATGCTGAAATGAAAGGTTGGTAAACCATTTTTTCTGTGTACAGATAACGTATTTTATGTTGTTTAATAGTTTATTTTACTTTCTGTATAATGTGCTTCACTTTTTACAGTAAATTGTTCATTGCCAAAGTTTGTACGTTTTTTTTATTGGCTTTATTTTCATAGATTACAAAAATACTATTGTCATACATCATTTCTACAACGTTTACTCTGTGCTCCATACAAATATGTTGATTTGACTAGGTTTTTTTTGTTATAGCTTAGCTTTGTGTTATGATATTCCAGTAATCAGAATTAACTAGTAATTTGTAGTTTTGAAAGTTTCTAACTTTAGAGTAACAAACAATTGTACAGTTTCTGTGTTCAGCTGCAAATGAGCCATAATGGAAGTATCAAAAATTGCATTTTAACAAGTTATTTTTGTTGTCTAGGAAATCCGTGACATACTGTAAAGCACACTAGGGTTTAAGTATCATTGCAGTTATGTCAGTTGTCCGTCTTCAAAATGTCTCTCAATTGTCAGTTTGCACCGAATTGGCACTTTTATGCAACTTTTTATAATTCCACAAATTTATTTCCAACACTCTCCACTTTAGTCAACTTACTCCTGATTCATAAGTAAATCCTGATGTGGTAGACAGATATACACTCACCGGCCACTTTATTAGGTACACCTGTCCAATTGCTCGTTAAAACTTAATTTCTAATCAGCCAATCACATGGCAGCAACTCAGTGCATTTAGGCATGTATACATGGTCAAGACAATCTCCTGCAGTTCAAACCGAGCATCAGTATGGGGAAGAAAGGTGATTTGAGTGCCTTTGAACGTGGCATGGTTGTTGGTGCCAGAAGGGCTGGTCTGAGTATTTCAGTATTGCTGATCTACTGGGATTTTCACGCACAACCATCTCTAGGGTTCACAGAGCATGGTCCGAAAAAGAAAAAACATCCAGTGAGCGGCAGTTCTGTGGGCGGAAATGCCTTGTTGATGCCAGAGGTCAGAGGAGAATGGGCAGACTGGTTCGAGCTGATAGAAAGGCAACAGTGACTCAAATCGCCACCCGTTACAACCAAGGTAGGCAGAAGAGCATCTCTGAATGCACAGTACGTCGAACTTTGAGGCAGATGGGCTACAGCAGCAGAAGACCACACCGGGTGCCACTCCTTTCAGCTAAGAACAGGAAACTGAGGCTACAATTTTCACAAGCTCATCGAAATTGGACAGTAGAAGATTTGAAATACGTTGCCTGGTCTGATGAGTCTCGATTTCTGCTGCGACATTCGGATGGTAGGGTCAGAATTTGGCATCAACAACATGAAAGCATGGATCCATCCTGCCTTGTATCAACGGTTCAGGCTGGTGGTGATGGTGTCATGGTGTGGGGAATATTTTCTTGGCACTCTTTGGGCCCCTTGGTACCAATTGAGCATCGTTGCAACGCCACAGCCTACCTGAGTATTGTTGCTGACCATGTCCATCCCTTTATGACCACAATGTACCCAACATCTGATGGCTACTTTCAGCAGGATAATGCGCCATGTCATAAAGCTGGAATCATCTGAGACTGGTTTCTTGAACATGACAATGAGTTCACTGTACTCAAATGGCCTCCACAGTCACCAGATCTCAATCCAGCATCTTTGGGATGTAGTGGAACGGGAGATTCGCATCATGGATGTGCAGCCAACAAATCCGCGGCAACTGTGTGATGCCATCATGTCAATATGGACCAAAATCTCTGAGGAATGCTTCCAGCACCTTGTTGAATCTATGCCACGAAGAATTGAGGCAGTTCTGAAGGCAAAAGGGGGTCCAACCCGTTACTAGCATGGTGTACCTAATAAAGTGGCCGGTGAGTGTATGAAGTCTGCCTTTTCAATAGCTGCAAATTTAGGCACAAATCCACTAAAGTCTCTCAGTGAAAAAAGGAACTAGCTGCAACAAATTAGTTTTTAACTAAAATGTTGCATATCCCGACTTAAACACTTCATGTGCCACATTTATCAATCTGTATAACCCACTATGATGAATCAGAAAATATGTGAAAATAACAGGTCAAAATCCTCAGGTTTTGACCAACATGCTTGTGTCCAAATTTCACTCAGAAAATAGAGTAGTTGGGTTGCACCAATACCAGCATTTTGAGTGTGATACGATTTCTTAAGTAGTATCACAATACAATACGATATAACTTTTGTTCACATATTTTTACAACAGATATGATCACATAGGGTTACATAGGGATGACAATGGACTATAATGGGCGTTTCATTTGCTTGTTGCTTATGGTTCTTAGTTGCATATATACAGTAAGACATATACTATTTTAAGACAATGCTAGAAGCAATGTGTAGATTATTTACAGTGTTTTTTGGTACCATAACTTACATTTCATTGTCAGAATCAGGTACTGTGTGCAGCCAATTACCAGCACTCAAGTGTACCTGAGACCTTACACTCCAATGAAGTCTAATGTCTAGGATAGTTGTCTGGTCCTGGTGGTATTGCTTTCAGTTGGTGGGTCAATTTGGTGAAGAGAGCAATGCCACATGTTGTCCGCTGTCTTTGAAGGTGCCACAAGTGGTCATGCATAATCTTTGCCATTCTCAGGTTTGCCCCCCAGTCCTTTCTTCCTCCTCACACATGCTTGTGCACTAGTCTTATGTGCTGGAGTCTGGAGCTGGGTACCAATGCAGCACCAATTGTGCGCTCTCCCCACAGCCCTATGTGCTCTTCTCAAAGGGGGTACGCAGGGAACTGCCTTTATTGCCGTTGTAGCTGGGGCTACATGGTAGTCGCTCTTATGTTGTGGCAGAGAGTGCTGGTGCGCTGATCCTAGATTCCTTGCACAACCCCATGAGGTCCCTGGGATTTGGGTCAGATACAACCGTAGTGCCGATTGTGCGCTCTCCCCACAGTTTCATGCGCTGGTCTCTGGGGGAGTAGGCTATGCAGGGACTGCCGTAACGCTGATGAAGTTTGGGGACAAGTGACAGTCTCTTCTGGCCTGCTACAGGTGTTAGCCAAGCGGAACCTCTGCTGGCTATGAGGTTCAAGGGGGAGCCCTGTGCCCCTTGGGATTGCTAGTTCCTGCCTCTAGTGTCAGGAGGCTGGGGCGTTTCCAAGCACGTGCTCCGATTATCCACCACCATTGGTCCACATCTCTGGCGAGTAGGCTGAGGAATCCCTGGAAGCTGGGGAGGGGGGGGGGGGAGAAATAGGGAAGCAAAATAAGAGTACCAGAGCAGGGCATACAGGCAGCCACCTATCGCCATCATGAACTCTATACTGATAGCATATTTTCAAGAAAAGAAAATTATTATCTCAATATTTAAGGTGTGGTCACACGGGACTTTTACATTGCTTTTAAAATGCAAACGTCAAGTCTGTTACTCTGGTGCTCCTGCTACCTGTGCCCTGGTTCGCAGGTGCATCCATGTGCCTCCCTGTACCCCTCCGTGCCAGCAGCATCTTCTCTCACATGTCCTTGGTCCACCGACGGTCTCAATTCTCTAGTGTGCACGTCCACACCTTCTAGGGCATGCTCGCGGTCTATCTGAGATTTAAAGGGCCAGCATGCCAATGATTGGTGCTGGCTGAACGCCTCTCTTGTTAAATATCTGGCCCCTTCCTGTGTCCCCTGCCGGATCTTTGAGCCTTGTGCCCTAGAGAAAGCTTGTTTCCTTACATCCTGCGCTTGAAATGTGATTTCCCGTTGTGACCCCATTTCTGTCCCTGACTACGTTCCTCTGCTGCCAGCCCTGACTTCTGCTCTGCCATTGAATTTGATCCCGTGCTGCCTGTCCTGACCTCCTTCCTGTTCCCGACCACAATTCTGCCTCACAATTCTGTACCTTGCCTTGGCCGCAAGCAAAGTCGTGCCTGTGGAGCGACCTGGTGGTATCCCTCAGCAGCAAATCCAACCCACTTTGCAAGTCCAACCTGGGCTCTGGTGACAATAGGGTGCCACTTAGACTCCACTACCAGGTGTCGGCTTATGTCATCGCTTGTGGTGGTACAGTGGGTCCACTACCCTTGATCCTGACACAGTCAACCAGTGTTTTGTGAGAACTTTAATTTTTTTTAATTACAATTTATCATGTGTATGGTAAAGGTTGTCCTGGTAATGTTAATATAAAATGTATAATTAGCAAGTTTCTTTTGCGGATGGCATACAGACCCAATGATCCTCCATAAAAATCAATGGATCCGCAAAACTGGCAACTAACTAGGCAGGCGTGAAAAAAAAAACATGTGCGGATGCAATATGACATGGCCGTACAATTTGAGCAGCAGACACTCCTGTGTGAATGAGCCCTTATTTTGTGTTTTATATGTCTTTATTAATTCAATTTAACTGTATTATATGCTTTAAAAGGATATGGTGGATCTCTGTGGAGTTTCATCTGTATATACCAGTGCACAGGGCTGGCTCCAGCACCCGGAATACCTGGGCAAGTACCGAGGCCCAGAGACCTGCCGGGGGCCCACACATGCTGTGCACATCTTCACTTCCTGGGATGACTGAGGAAGAGCTGTGTCCTGCACTGTTCCTCCCCCACTCCAATAAGGCACAGGACAGGCAGAGGCTACATGTGTGATGCAGCACATTATAGGATAAACCCTCCCCCCATTTACTCTTCACATGGAGCTGCAGTAAAGCAGAAATCTGGCAGCTCAGTAATCGGGACAAAGAGGTGGAGGAGGAGAAGCGTGAAGACTCCTCTGTGTGATCCCAGGGCTTGCTGTAGACACCACAGGGTGTGTGATGCTATGTGATATGTGTGAATGTGTATTACTGATCCATATAGTGAGTGTATTGTATGTGTGATGATGTGTTTGGCTGCATGTGTGTCTGTCTGTCTGCATGTATCTGTAGCTGTCTGCATGTATCTGTAGCTGTCTGCATGTGTGTCTGCCTGTATATATGTCTTACTGCATGTGTGGATGTGTGAATTATATTAATCATCTCAAATGAACATGAGAAGCAGAGAGGGTCCTGTGTCAGCAGTGATGTGTATTATGATGTTCAGCAGCAGCAGTGATGTGTATTATGAGGTTCTGCAGCAGCTGAGGTGTGTATTATGAGGTTCTGCAGCAGATGAGGTGTGTATTATGATGTTCAGCAGAAGCTGCGGTGTGTATTATGAGGTTCTGCAGCAGCTGAGGTGTGCATTATGAGATTCTGCAGCAGCTGAGGTGTGTATTATGAGGTTCTGCAGCATTTGAGGTGTGTATTATGAGGTTCTGCAGCAGCTGAGTTGAAATTTCAGTTTTACTACTTGGCAGAGGGGAGTAGCACAAATTTTTAGGTTTGCTCTTTTGGTTAAATGACCTCAAAACTGCCCTGGCCATGATATGGCTGTTTGGGATAATAAATTGTGGAATATTTCAGGGAACAGGAGACTGTTTTAGTTTTTGAATTTTTTATTCTGGCACGTGAGTTCACTGCAAAGGGGCCCACTGAGGCTCTGTTGCCAAGGGGTCTACTGAAACCTGGAGCTGGCCCTGCCAGTGCATTAAGCTTGTCTAACAGTGTAACTCTAAGTAAGCTCTAGTGAAGCTCTAGTGTAGCTCTTAGATAAAATACTCTCATTGACAACCAGTGAACCCATAGTCTAGTGCAGGGATGGCAAACCTTTTTGAGACCGAGTGCCCAAATTACAACAACAAAAACCCATGTATTTATTGCAAAGTGGCAACACAGCAAATTAAGCAGTAACTCTCTGTTTTCTAACACAAATTCAATAGAAGAAGACCTCCATCAATAAACTGCCCTTGCCCATACATTCTCACTCTTTCTACAGTCCGAAGAAGCCGAGGATGTGCTGCTTTGAAATAACGCTTTGAGAGTGGCATCTACATTGCCTGTGCCTGCATGTGAATTCTTTAAGTCATGTCTGGTGAACTCTGTGCTGGGGAAATGTGGCCTGGGTGCCCACAAAGAGGGCCCTGAGTGCCACCTCTGGCACCCGTTCCATAGGTTCGCCAACACTGGTCTAGTGGATAGAGGCACTGTATCTCTATGGCATGGTTGAGGTTGTGAACTAAACAAAATATTGAATTGAATAACAAAAGATAATTTAGAGACCTTGTGTCAGGTGAAACCCTCATACATGTAGAAAGCCTTAGGCACATCCATTTTGGCTGTATTACAGCCATACTCTGGCTCTACAGAAATTCATTTGTTTAAGCGGTTTGTTTAGTTGTTACGATATCTTTACTATAACCATAACCTAAAAGGCCTGGCTTGTCCATTCTACAGGTCAGAAAGTACTTGCTTATGCTGGATGTGCGTAAGGATCATGTCAAGTTCTGGCGCCCTCAGATTCTCTTACTGGTTTCCAATCCACGCAGCCACCAAAACCTCATCACCTTTGCAAACGATCTGAAGAAAAGTGGCCTTTTCGTTCTGGGGCATGTCAGTCTAGAAGAGTTAGGTAAGTGGGTAACCTTGCATGTTGTCATACCTTCCATCTGATGTTCTACAGTATGTCTGCTTGTGAAACGTTGAGATAGTCGTGAAAGCAATGAGTAATGTTAGTGATAGGGCACAATAGCCATGGGGTATTTAATTTCTTGGACATTCGTTATCTTCATCCTGATTGAATGAAAAGAGACTTCACTTCTCATGAGTTTCCATGGAGACCTTGTAAAGTAGACTTTGAGATCTAAGGTTAATAAGCACTGTTATATGAAAAGAACATTAAAAGGAGGAATTTGTATTTCATAAAGTGCTTTTCATTTTGCATCACATTCAGCTAGTTATTAAGCAGATTTGGCACTTTAAGAGAGCAAAGTATACTTCCTATTTAAAAGGTAGCATTCCCGGAGCACAAGCAATAAACTGATAATATGACAGGGACAGGGGTCACTTTGCTGATAATAATAGTAATACCAGTCATGTACTGTATATATACTCGAATATAAGTCGAGTTTTTCAGCACAAAAATTGTGCTGAAAAAATCTACCTCTGCTTATACTCGAGTCTATAAAAAAATATTAACACTGTACTCACCTTTCTGACAACCCGTGCAGGTCCTCTTCTTGCTTCGGGTGCTCCTGCTCCTCTTCGGATTCTAAGGCTCTTTGGGTCCCTGAACGCAATGCACGTGGCGCACAAACAATGATGTTGGCAAGTAGCTGACATCATTGTGTGTGCCGACTGCACACAAGGACCCGAAGAAGACCCAGAGCGATCAAAGCAAGAAGAGGACCTGCGGGAACAACTGAAAAGTGAGCATAGTGTAAATTTTTTTCATAGGCTTGGCATATATATATATACTGTAGGGGCTAGCAGGCTATATACTGGGGGAGCAGGGCCTGGCTATATACTTCAGGAACTGACAGACTATATACTGGGGGGCAGGGGCTGTTAGGCTAAATACTGGGGGCCATGGACAGTCAGGCTATAAACTGGGGGATATAGACTGGCAGGCTATATCCTGGGAGGGCGGGGACTGGCAGGCTATATACTGGGGGGCTGGCTATATACTGGGGGCAGGGGGCTGGCCAGCAATATACTGGGGGGAGGGGACTGGCTAGCTATATACTGGGGGGGGGGAGAGGGCTCGTCAGCTATATACTGGCTGGAGGCTGTGACCAATGCATTTCCCATCCTAGGCGTATACTCGAGTCAATAGGTTTTCCCATTTTCTTGTGTTAAAATTACTGTATATACTTGAGTATAAGCTGAGGTACCTAATTTTACCACAAAAAACTGGAAAAACCTATTGACTCCAGTTTAAGCCTAGGGTGGGAAATACATTGGTCACAGCCTCCAGACAGTATTAAGCTGATCAGCACCTGCAGTACATAGCCAGCCAGCCCCCGCAGTGTATAGCCTGCCAGTTCCTGAAGTATATAGCCAGCCAGCCCCCGCAGTATATAGCCTGCCAGTTCCTGAAGTATATAGCCAGCCACCCCCCACACTATATAGCCTGCCAGTTCCTGAAGTATAAAGCCAACCAGCCCCCACTATATAGCCTGCCAGCCCCTGCTCCCCAGTATATAGCCTGCCAGCCCCTACCCCCCAGTATATAGCTGGCCAGCCCCTGCAGTATATAGCCAGTGAATCCTGCTGAGTGTAAAGCCTGCCAGCCCATCCCGCCCATTCGCCTTTCCGATGCCCCCATCAGGTCCTTGTCTTGCTTTGGATGCTCCGGTGCCTCTTCGGGTCATTTGGCTTCTCTTAGGGTCCACACGCACGGTGGCTGATGTCATTGTTTATGCGCCGCCAGCATTGAGCGAAGACCAGACGGACCCAAAGAGGCACTGGAGCATCCGAAGCAAGAAGAGGACCTTCTGGGGGCATTGGAGAGGTGAGTACAGTGTTACATTTTTTATAGACTCAAGTATAAGCGGAGTTAGGTTTTTTCAGCTGAAAAACGTGGCTGATGTACGGTACTCTAAACCTTGGCTCATGTCGATGGAAATGGTAAAGACCTGGCTTCAGTTCTGCGTAATCTGAAACTATAGAGTTGAACTTTTTATAAATAATGATGGGCAATACAATTTGGTGGTTTCTTGCTTCCTTCTAAAATTAACTTTTGAAATAATGGTAAAAAGCCAGAAGTGCTCTGGGGGGGATTACCAGAGCCCATCTGTGCTGCAGCTTCACAGACTCTATGGGTAAGTGCCCCTAGTTTATTATGCTGGATTTTGATGGTAGATTTCCTTGAACTTCTGCACAGTCTATAACTTTTGCTAACATGTTAATGGGTATTTTTTAATCATTTCCATAGAGACCTTACTATAAGATAAATTTTTCTTATGTTTGCAGATGTGCTGCCTTCTGACCCTCTTCAGACACAGACAGACTTCTGGCTAAAACTTGTTGATGAGCTTAACATCAAGGCATTTGTCAACCTGACATTATCAGACTCTGTGAGATATGGGGCTCAACAATTGCTCTTTATTACTGGATTAGGTAGGTTCTCCATTTTCCATTCAGTTTCTGGTGTCACTAAGGTTGTCCTGAATATGCCATGGACATTAGTCACTCAGATCTGGGGACACCATCAGGTCTAGTCTGCTCTCTGATGTGTATGGGGCTGCCTTGACCCCTCTGTTAATTTATTTATTAATAATTAATTAATTTATTTGGATATTAAATCCAATGGGAAAAATCTCCAACTGAATTACAATAGAAATGGCATGATGCGTATTTTGCTTAAAATTTTATGTAATCTTAATTAGCAGCATTTTTTCTTAATTCTTATTATCGCATTGATTTGATTATCATTTATAGTTTTTAATAGCTAAACCAGCATTGTGCAACTATAAGGTCAATACACATATAAGGTTTACACTTTTACTCTTCTAATTGTACTGCGCGGAATCTTCTACTTTATGTTTATGCTCCTGTATGCTGTAATTTTTGTTTGCTGTTTTTCAATTAACATACATAAAACCTTTCTAGATAATAGCAGATTGGCAACCTACAACTTATAGAAACATAGGAGGTGCCGTCCATAGAAACGCAGTGTTCTCATTTCTAATTGCTTCTGTAAAGTGCCTCAGCAATCTGTTATACTAAATATTCATCTAGTGACTAGTAATATATTCCAAATATGCCTGTAACCAGAATTATTATGCCAATATTTTGTATTCTGATAACCGTGACGACTGACTGGCTGGAAAATGCACAACTTATGAAGCCCATACTTCAGCATTGTGTGGCTATAGATTGCTCAGGGTCTATGTTATTGTGTTTTGCAGGTGGAATGAGGCCAAACACAGTTATCATGGGCTTTTACACCCGCTCCACTCCAGATGACCTGCTAAGAAATGAGCTTGAAGTGGACCAAGGAAGGACATCTCCATTTAGATATACCTCAACTGGAAGGAAACAGGCCACTGAAAATTTTTCTCCCTGGGAATATGTTGCTATTATATCAGATTCTATTAAAATGTCTAAAAATGTTGTGCTAGCTAGATACTTCTCAGAGTTTGACCGAACCCGTGTCTGCAGCGTGAAAGGTAAAGAGACCTATATAGACGTGTGGCCTTTAAACCTTCTCCGGCCAGATAGTGCTACTTATGTCAACACCTGCAGTTTATTCCTGCTCCAAATGGCCTGTGTGCTGAACATGGTACGGTCATGGAAAAAAGCCAAACTGCGTCTCTATCTCTGTGTGGAGAGTGATAGTGGTCTACGTGGACAAGAAATTAAACTGAAGCAGCTATTAAAAGAGCTTCGCATCAAGGCCTCCATCTATACAGTTATGTGGGACGAAGTGGTTGCACTCCATTGGCACAAGCAAGTGACAGAAAACTCTGACAGTTCAGGAGAGTCCTACCTGAACTTCCCAAACAATTCGATAAGGATATCAAGTGACTACTTACAGGCTGTCAATCAGATGATTCTGGGGCAGAATCCCAACGTCCCGCCAGCTGTCAGATTCTTGTATCTTCCTCGCCCACCTGCAGACACATCAGTCTACAATAGGTTCCTGTACCAAGTGGAGATGATCAGCAGAAATTTAGGACCAACTTTACTTATTCATGGTGTCACACCTGTTACAAGCACTGAACTCTAATATACTGTATCTGTAACTGCACTGATCATACCAGAGAAATATTGCTGGTAACCTCAATTTATTTCACACATTGTAAGTCTCAGTCATAATCGTTTACATAATCAATGTATACTCTAGCAAAATGGACTTTAAAATTCCCTGCCGAGAAAAGGGACAAAATGCGTAAAATCATTTTTTCCCACTGAAAAAGCTCTTTCATACTACCCACTTTTTATGATACATTATGCCATCAGACATAATTAAAGGGGTATTTCCACGAAGACAAGTTTCTTAAATGTACTCAGGATAACAAAATAACACATTCTCTAATTCACTGTTATTAACAAAAATGCAGCTATAATTCCCACCTGTCTCTATCATTACTGTTGTACACAATTTTGGTTGCCCCTGGACCCTACCCTGAATCTTCTGAGTCGGCAGACATATTGTTCTTCTGTCTGATGCTGCACTGAGCTGAGCTGCTTTCCGCCTCTGGCCCCTCCGCCCTGCATTCCAAGACAAGCTCACACAATATCGTGAGGAGACTAAAGCTACAGGCAGATAAGGTCTTTATCCAGGGGAGCGGAGGGAGGCATATAGCAGTGCTATGTTTGTTATGGCTGTGATAGTAGAGCTGAGAAAATCATGTGTGGTATACATCTCATGGATCTCATCATCTTTTATCTCTAATCTGTCTCATCTCTCTTTCTATCTGTCAGAAACTAGTACAATGTTCAGAAGCTAAATGAAAGTGTATATAAACCTGAGCCCTGATAATCTAACGACATTGTCAGCACACAGCACTAGGGAAAATATGAAGCGTCTCTGCTTAGAGAATCCCCGTCCACACTCTGGATTTTTACACTGACCATCACTGAGTTATAGGAGCTAAAGTAGCAATAAAACTGTAAAGTAAGGGGTTAAAAATATTTCATGGGCAAACCCCTTTAAGCTCCATAACTAGAAGTCACTAATGTCTTTATCCCAGAGGATAGAGTCAGTAGTCTGTCATTTTCTAGTAAACTTAAAGTATCTTTTGTATCTATGAAACCAACATCACCCATAAACCTGAATTGGATTTATATGACGTTAGTATGGATTATGCCTGGAACAGACCTATCTTTTTTTAATTGTGATGCTATTTCTGCCTTAATGGATAATTCCATTCTTATTGGAGACTTAGAACTCAGCTCTGTTCAATGTCATTAATTTCAATGTTGTCTTCTAAGAAATGTGAGAACTCAGGAATACAATTATACCAAAGAACAATTTTCGTACTTTTGTTTACAAGAGTAATGCAGTCTTGCATCAGTAATGGAGACTTGCAGAACATTAGCCTCATAGTTTTATTGTAATATTTCACTTTTACAAATGTTTGTAAATGCCCATTGATCCTTTTTCTCCTTTTTAGCTTATACAATAGCTTAAAATCATTGCTCCACAATATATCATTCAGTATTAACCCATTCTATAGTGGGTGAGGCCTGATACATTAATATTGGTGTGACCAAGACTGAGAAGGTTCTGCAATTTGGTAAAGTAAAAAGGGACATTCACCTTGTTATCTTAATCATCTAAAATGTCCACCATTTTTAAGTTTATAAAACCTTTTATATCTTTTAAAATGACTATGATTTTTCCATTAAAGGGGGAGATAGAGAAAAGAAATGTGCATCAATAACAATCATTAAATAATCCGTAAGAGCAAAAGCTATGAGGGGGCCCTTGTGTGAGATTACCGACTGTAAGGTTCATTTGAGGTACAGGCTCTGAACTCATCCGTAACCCTTGTTTTTGCCAAATCCTGCACTAGCCAGTCGAACTCCCTGCTCTGAGTATCTTTACAAAACGGATGACAAACAAACAGAGAGACAGACCGACACAAGCACAGCCAGGATAACTGGGTCAAAGCCAATGGCAGCAAGAATGTACCAAGTGTCAGAAAACACAGCAATAGTATCAAGGCACCAGTATAACCACATCCGGGTGAAGTGAGGTTATATGTGGAGTTCCATTGCTCAGACCTCACCTTACACACAAACTCCGCTCCAAGATGAGCAACAAGAATGTTCTGCTCACAGCAGTGTAAAAGAGCCAACAGTGGTTTGACAGAATGGGGCACATTTACTAAAAACAGTGCAAACTGCACCATGTGCCTGTGTAGTGTGCAAAGGGTGCCTGATTCATAATTTGTGGTGCCCTTTCTTTATGAATCTGATGCCCCCTGCACTGCTCCGACAGACTACCTTTTTTTGGTGCACCTATAACATGGGACATGCGACACACTTCAGTCAGACTTAGCATGTTAAATGTGTGATTGAGTGCAAAAATTTGTGTTTGAAGAATAGTACAGCCGGCGACACAAATGTGGCGCGGACACTTCTTAAATACATGTGCAAGCAGTTTGCACATAAAAGAACTTGCAAAGACCGACAAAAAACTGGGTAAGGGGCTTTAAAAAATCCTGGCCAATAAGTTCTGACATTTTCTTAAATTATTATGTCACTCCCACACAGATTATAGCTTTGCGGATTTCATAAATTTCTGGCATAAAATATCGCACATCTAGTTCTCGTCAGCTTGAAATGTTGTGTGCCTTTAAGGTGCGGCTTCTCAGGAATGGAGCTTGACTTGAAAGCAAGATTTGTTAACCAAATTTAGACACATACTGTATTAGGGTAAACATTTCAAGTAATTTTTTAGAAAGGCGATCTACGCATCAGATTTTACATACAACACTGTGAAATTATTTTTTTCTATTTGCATTTCATTGTGTAGACATGTTATATTGTCTGTATTTACCATTACAGTTTTCGTCCTTTTTCATATTGTATTGTAATGTACCTAATATGATGTTCTGTGCCTTAAAACAACCCAATGTAATACATTCATTTGTCTAGATTTTTAGGGAGATTTATATTTACTATATAAATTACTGTAGATGTTTATACATGTTTATTTTCTTGTGATTTCTTTTATTCTACTGGGCAGATAGAAAGTATACTTTTTGTCAAAAGAAAAAATTGTATATACTGCAGGAGGTAGAAACAAAATATGGTGTATATTTGTGAGTGATATACCCAGTAGGCAATAAGCTGTTTGGGTGGTAGCCCGAGGCCATCTATGGCCACCCAGACCACCCACCAAATTTTATACTGAGAAGTAGCTTTCCCTGTGAAATTCTTGTTCATCTGTTCCTGCTCTCAAGACATATGGACATAAGAGCCATTTAGGACCTTGGTAGGTCCTCCAAAGGTCCTTAAAATACAGATTGAAAGGAGGCAGACGGAACGCCTTCACATTCCCCAAGAAACTTAATTCTAGTACCATATCTTCTTAGGGAAGGGAAGTCCCCGCTTCCTCTAGAGGTAAGTGCTGACAAGGAGGTACACAATGGCCCACATTCATTAAATGTCCTGCACCAGTTTTCTGGTGCAGTCTGCACAGAAATTCATGTGCAAGCTACTTGCACATGTATTCATGAAGCATTTGCGCCAGTTCTGTGTTGTATCTGCACTGTGCCCACTTCGACACAAAACTGCAAACCTAAAGGGCATTCCGGTGCAGATTTGCAGCAGCCGCCACATTTATGTTGGAAGTCCCGTTCACCCCTTCCCGCACTCTGACGTTCATTCTACGTCATAGGATGCGGATAGTTCCCACACCGTGACAGAATTACGTCATGGCGGTTGTCTGGGCTCAGAAGCCGAGCCTCTGCAATCACCACAGGATCCCGGCAGTACGTGGTAGCCGGGATCCCACAGTTTAAAGGAAACCTACCACTGCCCGCATGATGAAATCATGCGAGCAGACCACCCGGTAGGCTACTTAATGCTGATGCCGGCACATAGTTTTGTTAGGCACGGCAATCGTTAGTTTAGCTAAAAAAAACTATTTTCTTACATATTTAAATGAGCCCTCCGCGCATGCGCAGACACTAAGTCTCGCACAGCCGGCCGGCGATAGGTGCCGAGAGCTTGGTGACGTCACTGCTCTCGGCACCTGAAGGAGGAATAATTAAACATTGGAAGCCACCGCCAGCCCGAAGATGGCGCAGGGTAGCACCGGAGGACTCATTTAAATATGTAAGAAAATATTTTTTTTAGCTAAACTAACGATTGCCGTGCCTAACAAAACTATGTGCCGGCATCAGCATTAACTAGCCTACCGGGTGGTCTGCTCGCATGATTTCATCATGCGGGTAGTGGTAGGTTTCCTTTAACCCTATAGACACCGCGTTCAAAATCTATAGTGCTCCGCCACGACAATCGGCACCCTCCTTGCCAGTAACCCAAGGGCTGCCTTCAGTAGCAGCCTGTTAGGATCGTGCCCTGTGCACTAACAATGAAAGCATAGGCTGACTATGTAATATGCTACATAAAAAGTGATCACAGAGTAAGATTTACCCCAACATGATACCAAGAAAAAGTACAGCTTGTCCCGCAAAATATAAGCTCTAAAACTGCTCTGTAAAGAAAAAAGTATAAATGTTATGCCCATTGTTACATGGCGATGCAAAAACAAGCTAATGTATCACCAAATGGGTTCTATATTCTGCAAAAGAAGTTAACTATTAAAAAAGCTACATTAATGGGGTAACGCCATAATCGTGATGATCCATAGAATAAAGATAAGATAACACATTATTTTTATGGTACGGTGAAAATGCTAAAAATCATAAACAAGAATTAATGATATTTTTAACCACCACCAAGAACAAGTAAATAAACTCTCATTATTAGCTTTGGAACTCCCCGTAAATGATGTACCCGAAAAAAAATAATCTCCCATATGTCCAAATTACAAAAATATAAACATTTTATAGCCTCTAAAATTTGACGATGCAGATCTGCTCTGAATGGCGCCTATTTCTGTCCTATGGTGGCCGTGTGCCCGAATAGCAGTTTACCAACACATATGGGGCATCCTCATCCTCAGGAGAAATTGGGTATCAAACTTTTTAGAGTTTTTTGTTATTTAATACATTGTGATGGCTTAATTTTTGGCCAAAATTAATTCACAGTTTGGCCACAATTGGCCACAATTAATTAATAATTACAGCTTGTAAATTACACCTCCATTTTGTTTTAACCCCTGTGAAGCATCTAAAGAGTTAAAACACTTCTTTAAGTTGAATTTTCATACATTGAGGGGTTTAGTTTCTAAAATGGCATAATATATGGGGTTTTTACTGATATTTAGGGCTCTCAAAGTCACTTAAACCTGAGCAGATGCCTCTAAATAAGGGTTTTGGCCATTTCCCAGTCTTCAATGATCAATAATCTGCACATAGCACTCTTTGCCTCACTATTGATAAGTGGGAAGCTGGAAGTAAAGAGTTAATCTCTGCAGTTGACATGTGATCCACCTCAATGACTATCCATGAGGGGGCGATGGGGGGGTGATTACTACAGCAAAGTGAAGAGTCTGCCTGACATCATCAGACATGCAATTGAAGCTTAGCATATTCATGTAGCTGCAGCTGCTGTAGTTGCATGCAAATATGGACAAAAAACTGGCGCAGACATAATAATATATCTGGGCTATTATGGAGCAAAAGCACGATGCATCCTACTGGGGCAAATGCATGTGAATCATTGCTATGTACCTGGCCACACCTAAGGTTTCAATAGCAGGTTGCAACTTGGTACCTGATAAGTTGCATGTATTTACCACTGTCAGGATACCCTCCGGCTGCAAAAGTATAGTGATGTGTAATGCAGACCATGTGGTTCATGTATAATTAAGCCTTTTATACACCTCCATATCCCCTCATTTTTTACTCATTTTTCATCTATTTGTTAACTTTTGAAGCAGCCAAATCTGGCATCAATAATATATTTTACTTTTTTAAATAGAACAATTACATTTCTTATATACAGGCAGTCCCCTACTTGAGAACACTCGACTTACATACGACCCCTAGTTACAAACAGACCTCTGGATATTGGTAATTTCCTGTACTTTAGTCCTAGGCTACAATAAACAGCTGTAACAGTTATCAAATGTGTCGGTAATGAAGCTTTAGTGTTAATCCTGATTCTTATGACAAACCAACATTTTTAAAATCCAATTATCATAGAGACCAAAAAAGTTCTGGCTGGGGTTACAATGATAAAATATACAGTTCCGACTTACATACAAATTCAACTTAAGAACAAACCTACAGACCCTATCTTGTATGTAACCCGGGGACTGCCTATATTATAGTTTATCAACTAGTCAGATCTGGAATGTGGGAATTTGAATGATCTTAAAGGGGTTCACCACTAGTAAGAAACTTTAACAGGTTAAGTACAAGCCATTAATGGGAGAGTAGGGGGTCACGTGGCAGCAGGGCTGTGGCTTCAAGCATGCTGCCGGCTTGTGCTCATCACTGTATGCACATCCCCTCTGTGATAACCACTTTCATGTTAGTGGCTGGAGAACTATGCAGATGTCCTTGGCATGTCTCTCCACCCACAGATATGGCAGAAATGCTCATGAAAAGGGCATGCATACAGTAATGACTGCACAGTCCCCTCCATCGGGATATCATAGAAAGTCCCAAATCCTGTTGTTGGTCCGTCACCATCCCGTGGACCACAGAAAAACGTTACCACATTATTATTGTGGACAACCCCTTTAAGGCCGGAGGTACACAGTAAAAACAGCTATCTTGCTGGGAGCTGCATTGCTAGCAAACCTTATCCACATGCTATGACCAAAACCCACAGGGAAAATGATTTTTAACCCATAGCTTATACATTTTTTCCCCTTGTTGCTTAAAATGTCCTAGAGTGACCTTTCTTGTTTTTAGGTATATTTTTTTAATTTAACATTCAAGTGCTGTTCTCTACAGATAAATTCTTGGTTATTTTTGTATGTTTTCTATTTTTGAGAAGAGGTTTTCTGATGCACTTTCATTTGAACACAAGTCTTACATTGTAGCCAAGAGGTCTCATGTCTTCATTGAAACCCAAAAAGCTGAATAAGATGCTCTTGTAAAGCCTCTCCTATCGCTAGGATGTATCATAATGGCTTCTTTTCCCCATAAAACTTTCTTTAGCTCCTGTACTGAGAATTCAAAGTAAAGTAATCCTGTGTTTCTCTAAAAATGTGAATTAATGATTCTGAAAAATGGGATTGTAAATAAGCCGCCTATAAGAAAAGTGGAGACTTGCTTCAAGCTTTTAACAAAAATGCACATTTGAGACATTTGAGTGTGCATTAGCATGTGGAAACTGTGACAGAAAATCTAGAAGGTGCCTTTTTACAGCATTAAAGTGTTTTTTTTCAATTTTAATTCATCTCTAGAGAAGTAATTGTTTTATTCTAACCCCTTCGCCTCCACTAAAGCATTTATTGTTTGAAAAAGGATTTGCCCAGGACTGAGATTTAGAATTTACATTTTGCTTTGCTATTTATACTGACATCAGAAGTCAAGATTGTCCTGCAAAAAAAACACTTCCACAAGGCGATGTTATTTCTTTCTGTAAGATAAAGAATCCAATAAGGATTATGAAATAACAAAACATCTGATTTTATTTGTAGCTTTTCATATGATATAGATCCAAAACCAGACATCCATGAAGTGTAGCAGATTATTATTCGGCAAGCACATGTATTACTATGGCATCCCAAAACATGCCCCACATTTCCACACCTTCTTGAACACTATCATGAAGAATAGGTACAAATATTAGACATAAGGGGGGTCAGTTTAGGTCCTCCAAAAATGTGAAAAACATGGAGAAGCAACATACATATATAAGATATATATATATGTGGGGTATGTACAGCACCTAGTTGTGGGCTTTATTGTATCCTTGCCAACAAGAGTAAGTTATCTGCCCGGCTTTTAGATTGATTTTATATGTGTGTGTACATAATTTCAAAGTTACCCTATTACTGTTTAAAAATAGTCATTTTATTTAAGGGGACAAGCTGGAATTTACTAGAATATACAGGCAATCCCCAACTTAAGGGACACCTGTCAGGTGGAAAAATTACCAGCAGCACAGACTAATGAAACACACTCCCTAGCCCTTTTCCAATTATCGGACTGTCAAAATCCTTGCTGTAGTGGAACATACCTAAATGCTGTACCACACTGTGGCACTTAACTGTGGTTATCACGAGGTAGCCGCCCAGGCACTCTCCTCTCTTCTGCTTTCTCCCCAGACTGGCACTCCCACAGTCTCCAGTTCTCACGCTAGCATTGTGTGTGCTACAGTCACCACTGTGATCTTGTGTGCAAGTGTGAGAACTGGTGACTGTGAGAGTGGCGGTTTGGGGAGAAAGCAGAAGAGAGGGGAGTGCCCGGACGGCTCCTTCATCAATACCCTGGACCACCAGGGTCCATTGGACCACTATGCCACAGTGTGGCACAGCATTTAGGTATGTTCCACTAGAGGAAGGATTTTGACAGTCTGATAATTGGAAAATGGCTAGTTACAGACTTCTCCCCCAAACTGTGACCTCTAGGGAAGCTCTTTGGATGCTTTACTTTAGACCCGGGCTGCAATGATCAGCTGTAAGGTGTCTGTAATAAAACTTTATTGATCATTTTATAATCATTGGTCCCATGACAGCACAAAATTTTGAAAATGTATTTGTCACAGGGACAAAAAGAATTGTCAATTATGAAATAAACTTCTTCTGACTTACAAACAAATTCAAACCTAAAAACAAATTCAAACCTAAAATCTTGTAAGTAACTCCTTGTACTGGAATATTAAGTTATCAATACTTAAATATTTACAACTTAATCTTTCCCAAAGAATTATCAAGCTAAAGATATTTTTCTCAGTTTTGCAGCACAAAGTGAGTAAGTGTGACAAAATAATAATTTTACAAAAATGACTACTTACACACTTATTTCCCTGCTATTCCAGCACAGTTCTTTTTGTTTGCTGTAGGTGACCTGATACCCACTTGACCACTGCAGCCAATCACTGAAAAAGTATTTTTTATTAAAAATCAAATATAGGGCATTTGATTTTTAATTAAAAAATTCTGTTTCCTTCGGGTAACAACAAACCTTAGGCATTTGATTTTAATGCTAAATTACTATGTCGTCTACTGACTCATATTGTAAAACTACGGTAGTCAAAGTGTATTTCATAGCTTTAATATTTTCTTCTTTAATTAATTGATTAATAATAACAATTGTTTATGAACGTGCAGGAAATTTAACTCTTGACCTCCAGAAATTAAAATTATTAGCTCCTACAATGGGGAAACATGGGAAGTTATTTAATCCTTGTTTTTTTTTATTATTCAGCCCATGTGTCCTCACTTTTGCCTTATGCTTATTCCTAGGCCCCTTCCAGAGGTTATTGCTCTTGCTAAGACAGACCTCACTGTCCCAGAATGCCAAGCACTAAGCTAACTAGGACTCTTGTAAGAGTCAAAGTCAAATGAACGCATGTAATTGTGGAGAGGACTGAAGGCTACATTCTCCAGTCTCCATCTCATGGCCTCCTTTCCTCAGATACAAATAACAAGCAAAATAGGTCCCCTCCGACAATGAAAAGATTTGATGTTTCTATTCGCTTGATACATTGGGGGTCATTTACTAAGGGCCCGATTCGCGTTTTCCCGATGTGTTACCCGACTATTTCCAATTTGCGCCGATTGTACCTGAATTGACCCGGGATTTTGGCGCACGCGATCAGATTGTAGCGCATCGGCGCTGGCATGCACGCGACGGAAATCGGGGGGCGTGGCCGAACGAAAACCCGACGTATTCGGAAAAACCGCCGCATTTAAAAACCGAAAATGTGTCGCTTGGGAAGCGCTTACCTTCACCTGGTCCAGCTCGGTGTATACCGGCGCGTTCCGATGCTTTTCAGCGCAGCAGCGCCACCTGGTGGATGGCAGAGGAACTACCTTCATAAATCCCGTCCGGACCCGAAACCTGGTTCAGAGAACGCGCCGCTGGATCGCGAATGGGCCGGGTAAGTAAATCTGCTCCAATGTACGAGTTAGTGGTGTTCGTGAGTCTTTAAGAGTAACCGATACTAGAATAATTGCTTCCTCAATACAAAGTGGCTTATGCTGCATACAAAAGAAACACCGATCATTTCAATTAAAAGTGTCACAATGTCACAATTGTCTTTTTTCCTTCTGGGGTTTCACTTCCCTTATCATCCTATTTAATTGTAGCTGACATCCTGTTACATTACATGGCTCTTCAGAGCTCAAACACATCATATTAACTTTCCGGTGAACTTGTCCTCTGGCAGGAGCAAGCAATATCAGCCTCAGAAGACATGCATATTAAATCCAGAGCTGTAATTGGCTCTAATCACAGAGCAAATGCCCCTTTATAAAATGAGAGGATCACCTACTCTATGAAAGGGCTTTTACATCTGTCATTCTCTCATGTCCTTGTTCAGCTGCTAGCCAAATATTTAACTTTAGAAGGATAAAAAAACTTTACCTGATTATAAACTATAAATATAAATGTATACTCGGCTGATGGTAATGTTTCTACTATAAATCATATCATGGGTAGGAGAATATCACCAAACAACCTAAACTGCATAGTCATAGATGAAAGTGTACTGTCTTTAAAGGAAATCTACCATTTGTTTTTATGCGTAGTGAAGCAAACATACCTTAAGAATGCTGTAGCTACACTGATGCAGAAACATATCTTGTTTAATCCCTGATCTGAGTAGTTTTGCTCAAAAAGCAATAATAAAATTCAGGACCTTGGGAAAGCTGGGTGCAGACTGCCTATCATACATAAACACATTACATGGAGCTTTATGAACTTTTCAAACAGGACTAATCCACCTGAGCTGCACAGCAATTGATTACTGCTGCCTGTCAGGGACAACACAGTGAATACAGCATTGTCTGAAGCAGTGCATAATTAGGGTAAGAGGAGAAGTGCCGAGCCAGCCACTGGAGCTAAAGAGCCTCATTATCATAATTGTTTTTTTATGCAAGACCACTCAGCTCAGGGATTAAACAAGATATGTTTCTTCATTAGTGTAGCTACAGCATTCTCAAGGTATGTTTGGTTCATAATGCATAAAAGCAAATGGTAGATTTCCTTTAAATTCATTTTTTTCAGCCTCAGATTTTAGTCAAATATATCTGGTTCGTAGAAGGTCCTCAAATTAGGAAAATAATGATTACATCATACCATTAATGATTTGTCAAAAATGGAACGCCAAAAGCCAAATTGGAAGACCATGGGGCAGATTTATCAAGCTGTCTGAAAGTCAGAATATTCCTAGTTGCCCATGGCAACCAATTACAACTCAGCTTTCATTTTACCAGTGCTCATGAATATTTTAAAGGGGAGCTGTGATTGGTTGCAATGGGCAACTAGGAATATTCTGACTTTCAAACAACTTGATAAATCTAGTTAAGGTTATTAGTGCAGATTTTTATCAGAATTATACACCAAGAAGGCTAGAGCCTCTACGTATATCCAGTACATAGTGCATGGTTGGAGCCATATTCTGTCATAATCTGCAACAAAAAACGTATGCCCCACATTTATTAAAAGTTTTACATATTTCTGAGACAATTTTATGACTAGTACGCCAAATGGGACTTGACTTCTTGGGGGGAAAAAAAGTTACGGTAATGCACCAGAAACTAGGCGTAATATTGTGGCATACAAAAAACCAACTAATAGGAGATTGCCAGGGTTGTGAGTATGTGCACCCTCTGGACCACCGTGGGAGATGGTACTAGCCCACACCTGGGACCAGAGTCTAAGTGGTAACGGGTCTTCACCAGAGCCCGCCGCAAAGCGGGATGGTCCTACTGCGGTGGGGTACCACCGGGTCGTTTCACAGGTGTGACTAGCTTGCAGTGGTAGCCAAGGTAGATGAAGCAGGAGACAGTAAGACTCACGTCAGGAACCTGGAGCTGGCACACGGAACAGGAACACAGGGCCGCTGGAGACACAGGAACAAGGAGGAACATTGGTAACGCTGGAGACACAGGGACACGGAGGAACATTGGTAACACTGGAGACACAGGGACACGGAGGAACACTGGTAATGCTGGAGACACAGGGACACAGAGAAAAACAGGTAACACTGGAGACACAGGAACACAGAGAGCTTTCTCTTCATAGAAATAGCTTGAAGATCCGGCAAGGGTCACAGAAAGGGGCAGGAATTATGGCAGGTCAGTGCCAATTATAGGCGCACGCACGCCCTAGGAGATGGGGACGCATGCGCCGAGCGGCGGGAGTGAGAGAGACCGCCGCTTGAGCCAGGGGAGGTAAGTTCTGCCTGGCTCCGGGGGCACACGCAGGGACACGGGTCTGCCCGCGATCCGAGACAGGGATTGCAGGAGCCCCCTTGACAGATACAAACTCAACTAGAAAGTCTTATATTATGGCAGTAATGTCATACATCCTCACACACTTTGTTAAACTGGACACTTCAGGGGACTATCTAGTCTAACTTTGCACTTGCTTTGTTACAGTTTTGATAAACCTGTCCCAATGTTTTAAAAAATACCTACAATGTTGCCTTCTTTACCAACCTCCAATATTTGTTTAGTTTTGTAGAAATGAATTTGGCACCAGTCTTCTCTATTTTGGTTTCTTCTACCCATTTGTGGCCTAACCTGTTTAGTTTTGGGCTTTGAACGAGGTAGCCACCAGACACTAGCCGCAGGTGACACACATATAGAGTCCTGCAAGACTGTCAACTGTTTTGCATGTATTCCATTTGTTAATATTGTTTGTAACATACAGAAAATCAACTCTTATTTATTCTGAGGATCATAGGTGCAGTCTCTGGTTGGCCACCAAATAAAGCCCAAGCAGTAGTCAAGAGAAATCACTTCTGTGTGTATGTACTAAGACTAACACCCTTGCCAGAACAATTGGATGATTGAGGAGGACCTAAGGGAGTGCTACATTTCAGCAAAGCTCCCTGGACACACAAGAAATGCTGGTGTCAGAATGTTTCCTGTGTTGAAATTCCAAAAGGGTAAATGTAACATTTGTTGGAAATTTTCAAAAACATCCCCTAGTATGAGATGTGTTTAGTATGAATAGGCTTTGGAGCCCTAGCAAGTGACTTAGGAATCATGTCTGACAGGAGAGTGGTATCATGTTAGGACCACATACCCAGCCTGGTCAAAATGATAAAGGCAACCTGTCATGAGGTTTTGGGCATACAAGTTAGTTAAGACAGTGTCAGGATAGCACTAATATACTTCTAAATTGTACTGGTCCTATAGGACATTAGTCGATCCAGGAAGGGCTATGCCAGAGTATTTTTTCCTTTCCCAGTGATTTTCCAGAATATAGCAGAACATCACTGTGATCTTGTCATTGTCCTATATAACAGGTTGTGGGCCTAAATCTTTGGGCTCCTTTAGAAATAGTGCAAGCTTTGAATACTAAGAGGTTGTGCTTGGATGGAGCGCTGTGTAAGTACCCTTGCACACGAACTTGTCCCCGCTCAGCTACGTGTCCCCCTAAGCAGCTCCTCTCCGCTTGTGTGTGCTAGAGATGCTCGCCCCTCCCCTCTCCATAGGGAATAGTGGCACATGGCCGTTCTTACGGCTAAAGATAGAACACGCTATATCTTTTTTGTGGCTACACACAGTATAGTCAGCACACGTTGTGCTCACCATCGTGAGCCCAGACGGTATAGATAACTATGGGGGACGTATATGCGCCTGTAATTTTGCGGCCATATATACATCCCCCATGCGCTTTTGTGCATGGGTCCTAAGCAGAAGGAAGCACATTGCTCTCAGTGCAGATGTTTCAGGGTTCTGATGCAGTTTTTGACTATCCCTCATGTAGCAGGACTCCCCAATTGTTTCCTATAGGGATGACACCACTTCTATAAGTTTGTTATATTCTAGACTGTATAGCTCTCTATCTACATTTACTTTTACATAAACTGCTTCCAGTTCCCTTACACATTGCTCACAAGTAATTTCACATTTATCAGTCAGTAGATTTCTGAACCTTGCATCTTCCATCTTCCCTGCTGGATAAATGGTCTCTGTGATATGGGCCGCTAGGCTTTGATTGAATTTTGTTTTGCTCTACCTATTCTATTACTTTCATAATATTTTTGTTCACTAAAAAAATAGAATATCCCTTAAAATGTTTTGTTGTGACATGTAATTCATTCCCAGTAGCAATACTCTAAGTCTGTCTGCCTAATGCTATGGTCTGAATATTGAACTGGTGCCAACATATTTTCATAAAGCTATTGGTTACCTAACAAAAAGGCACCGAAGGAGTGAAAATATTGATTGTAATGGTTTCATTGGAGCATTTTTAATGGAAATGACTAAAAATAAATGTAAAGGTAAAAAGGTACCAGAAGGAAACTACTGTGTAATAGTTATTTCCCAGCTAGAAGAATAAGAAGAGTTTTCAGATAGTAAAATCAGATTGCTCAGCATATCTCTACCTGGAGGGATAGTCACATGGCAATGATTCTAGATATCCATGTAAAGAGTTCAGGTTCAGGCTGTAAATACGAGCATGAAGATTGTATATTAGCTATTGGCGTTTGTCCAGGAGAATGACAGCTCATCTTGTTCTATCCCTTCCTCCTCTCTCTGCCTTGTGCCCCTCCCTTCTCATCTCTACAGAAGTGAGCGAGAGACGACCATCAATCACGGCCTCCTTATACAATTCATTTTTTCCAATTAAAAATCCATTCATGCTAATGAATAATAGATAGAGGCTACAAGCTTGTATAAAGCAGGTCTCTGTCAGCCCCTGTCACTCAATCCAATAATAATACTGGTCACTGTACTATGTATTGGCTCAGGGACAATTAGATGACAGCCCAACCCTCTTGCTCCTTATTATATGCAGTTACTTCAGTTACTTAAAGGGAATCTACCAGGAGCACTTACTCATAGATCCAGGCACTGCGGCTGTGGTAATCTTCTTACATTTCTTATTCATGGCCTCCTTCTTTCAAAATCAAACTTTTCACATTATGCTAATGAGCCAGAGGCGCTCTTGAGTAAGAGCCTTTGCAGCTACAACACAGAGGGCTTCTGGTAACATGTCCCAGAGCTCTTCATTAACATAATGTTAAAAGTTGATTTGGGGAGGAAAGAAGCCATGCATAACAAATATAAGTTTACCTCCTGGATATACCCTTATGATTAAGTGCCCCTGGTTTTCATGCTTGATTTTGATGGTAGATTTCATTACTTATATACAGATAGTCCCCGACTTACAGACAACCCCTAGTTACAGACAACCCCTTTGCCCACTTTGTCCTCTAGTTAAACTCTCTGGATTCTTCACTTTAGTCTCAGACTGAAATGATCAGCTTAAAGGAAACCTACCACTACGGATCCGGTGGTAGGTGCATCTAATGAATGTAACGATAGCCATTTTTAGGGCTGATGCTTTACTCCCCTCTATGTTTTCTAATCTTAAATCAGGGTAATATACAAATTTTCTAAAAAGGCTACTGGGGGTGGAGCAGCTGGAGCTGAGGCTACACGGCACGGCTACTCCACGCCCCAGTAGCCTCTTTGATCCTCCTACCAGATAGCTGCAGTGCGCAGCTACACAGGCCAGTGGCTGCGTGATCTCGGTTCGGAATGCGGCTTCACGGATGAGTGCGCACAGCTCATTGTAGCTGTGCACTGAAGATGTCTGGGTAGGAGGATCAATTTCTTTAGAAAAGTTGATTAGAAACGATTAGAAAAGATAAAGGGGAGTAAAGGACAAGCCCTAAAAAGGGCTGTCCTTACATATGTTAGATGCACCTTCCACCGGATCTACCTTGATAATATGTCTGTCATGAAGCTTTATTATGAATCCTTGGGGGTTATTTATCATTAGGCAGGCTGCTTGGAACAGTTCTATGTCTGTCTTTGGAGCTCCCCTGCCCTTCAGATTCATTAAAGTGGGGCTAGAGTGACTTTTTAAAAAAAGGCCCAAGTCATGATTCTGGCTTTGCACGTCGTTGCACTAGTAGTAATTCTATGTTTACGCTAGTTAAGTGGCTGGAATAGTCCTGTGGCACTTTTTTGCGACTTTTATATGCCAAAAAAAGCCCAGCAAAACTAATGATAAATCTCGCCCCTTGTTCCTATGACAGAACGAAATTTAGAAAATACAATTGTCACAGAAAAAAAAAAAGTTGTCTTTTGTTTCAATTATAAAATATGATTGTTCTGATTTACATAAAAATTAAACTTAAAAACAAACCTAAAGAGCCCATATTATGAATAACCCAGGGACTGCCTGTACTCTATTGATCTGACAACATGAAAGAAAACAATGGGGGACATTTATCATTGGTTTTGCTGGCCTTTTTTGGCGTATAAAAGTCTCAAAAAAAGTCACATAGAGAGTTTTTTTTGCAACTTTTCATTGCTCAAAAGTTGCACTGAACTATTCTTGCCACTTTACTATGCTGGCGTGAACACTATGCAAAGCCAGATTCATGACTTGAGACCTTTTAAAAAAATCACTCCAGCCCCCTGCTGATGTATGTATTGCAACTTTTTATGCATTTTGCTCCTTTTTTACAACTTTTTCAAAGAAAAATCTCAGACACAAGTAGAGCATAAGAACGTTTATTAAATTGCCAAAGCCACTGTAATGAATCTGACGAGCAGCGAAGCTCCAAAGACATAGAACTGTGCCAAGGAGCCGCCTAATGATAAATCTCCGCTCATATGTTTGTAATTTTAAAATATTAATTTACATGGAACCCTGCACCCCATCATTAACCCCTTCTGGTCTAAGCCATTTTAGGACCTTAGGACCAGGGCTGATTGTCATTATAGGAGGCTATACCTTTCTAATGCTTTAACATATCTTGGGAATTTTGAGATTGTCACACATTGGGGCACATTTACTTACCCGATCCAGTTGCGATCCCACGGCATGTTGTCTGACTAGGATTCGGGTCTGCCGGGATTCACTAAGGTCGTGCGCCCAATATCCAGCAGGTGTCGCTGCTGCGCCGAGGTCCACCGGAATTCACCTTCTTCTTTCAGGTGCATGTAAGTGCTGATCTTGCAACTCAATTCTTTTTTTAAATTCTGCGGTTTGTCCGAATCCGTCCGTTGTCTGACGGCCACGCCCCCCGATTTCTGTTGCGGCGCTGATGCACCAAAATCCGATCGCGTGCTCCAAAACCCGGGACAATTCAGAGCAAAACGGCGCAAATCGGAAATATTCGGGAAAACCTGACGGAATCGCGGCCGCAGGATCCTTAGTGAATGTGCCCCATTGTACTTTAAAGTAAAATTTTGATGATATCTTTTGTGTTTAGTTATGAAAAAAAATTTAAATTATTCATTTTCAAAGTTCAAAATTTTCTGCTTTTCAGGCAGATAGTCATAGCACCCAAGTAACTTTATAACTAACATTACCCAAATGTCTGCTTTATATCAGCCTGGCTTTTTCTCTCTTTTCTAGGTTGTTAGGAGGATCATAATTGTGGCTGCAATTTTTCTAATTTTTATGAAAATCCCCCAAATCCTTATTTAGAGGCACCCGCTCAGGTTTAAGTGACTTTGAGAGGCATAAATAGCAGTAAAACCCCATAAAGTATGCCATTTTAGAAACTTCACACATTGAGGGGTTTAAAATCAACTTTAAGAAGTGTGTTAACCCTTAAGATCCTTCATAGGGGTTAAAACAAAATGGAAGTGTAATTTACAAGCTGTAATTTATTTTAGACAATACATTTAATTTTGGTCAGAAATTAAACCATCACAAAGTATGAAATGACGAAAAACTCCACAAAGTTTGATACTCCTTAGTGTAAGGATGGGGGGATTATTATTTTTTTGTGGATGAGATCCACTTTTCAGGTACATCATTTACGAGGGGTTCAATAGCGAATAATCAGATTTTATTAACTCTTTCTTGATGGTGATTTAAAAAAATCATTTATTCTTGTTTACTGTTTTTAGCATTTTTTTTCACGGATGTTTGCCGTACCATAAAAATAATGTGTTATCTTTATTCTATTCCAAGAGCCATTTTTGTCCCCCTTTCTTATAATATACTGCGCAGGAGAAATTTTTTTATACCCCCCTTCCCATTATATACTGCCAAAGAGCCATTTTTCTTTCCCCTCCCCCCTCCCTTTCATTATAAAACTGCCAGGAAAAAATGAAAACTCTATATTCACCTCGCCAATCTGTGCACCCACGTCTTCTCTTGTCCAGTAGGCAGAGGCATGTCCCACACTCTGCCAAACTGCGCACAGTGTACGATGCAGCAGCATGATGATGTCATCACGGCAGCGCCGCGCCATAGCGTAGACACAGGCAGAGCCCAGTATCTCAATGACACACATAGATCCGCTTGTATATTTCTTGTCGTGGACCTGCATCTGCCGACCCAGGTCCAGTCGTGGTCGCACACCCTGGGAATGCGATCTTTACGCCACTGGCTATTAGCAGCAGGACTGTGAAAGATGCATTTATATTCTAGAATTGTAGCTGGATTCAGAGCACTCAATTGAAGAAATCTCACAAACCAGTGCACCAGAGTTCATTCCCAATTCTGGAACATAAATGCATTCACAGTCCTTCTGCTACTTATAACACACAAAAAGGTATGAGTACACAGATCTCCAGGAATGCTACCCAACAGCTTTCTATGGTCGAAACTGCTGTTATGTTCTCTTCAAGGTAAGTACATTCAGTGTCCTGCTGAAGGCCCACCCTTATATAAAAATCTAAGCCTACTTTGAGGACACAACTATCCCTGAGGAACTAGTTGGAAATCAGTTGTGCATACCCAGGTGATATCACCACAGCTGGATTTTTATATCTGGAGTAGGGTCAGATCCACCGGCTAGGGCTCACCTATATTTATAGCAAGGTAGATTTTATTTGAACTTTTAACACCCAGCAGAATACTGGATGGAAACCCACCACATCCAGAAGATTCTTGGACTCGGCCAGGGATCTATGTGAGCTGTTTGTTACGAAGTCAGAAGACAACACAACACAAACATACAAGAAATATGGTAAACTACCACAGTTGTGGATGCCAGACTACTGCTTTTTGCCAATCTATATGAACTAAGCATGGGCACACGCTCCATTTGTCAGGCTGTAATCTGATTTATATAGTCTTGCACACAGCAGCTTCATATACTTAGCCAGCGCAGGAGTGACTGTATCTTTAACTGGTTGAGGACGTAGGACGATATAGATTGTCCTAATTAGCGGACCATTGCCGCATTAGGACAATGCATATCGTCCTTGGGATCAGTGCCAGCACGATCCGCAGCAGTAGACCAGCTATTACACACAGCCTGGTTTCTGCTTCGTCTGCCTGAAAGGAAGATCTCTCCTTGCTGGGCAGTTTAACCCGTTCCCTCTGTCACTCCCCCAGTCCCCTGCAGCGCAATCGCGGGGTGCTGAGAGGTTGCCATGTTCGCCGGAAGTATGACAAAGACCCATGTACGTTGGCCTATTAGGCCCAGCCCAAGACTGGGTCTAATAGGCAAACTGTCAGTAAAACACTGACAAATACAATACATTTCAGTGCAGAAGTACTGTATGAGGGATCAAGGTATCCCTAGTGTGACAGTAAAAATAAAGTTAAGTAAAGTTTTTTCAAAAAATAAATTAATAAACAAAATCACCCATTTCCCTATATCTACTTATATTTTGTGCTGAAATAATTTAAAAAAACGCCTACACCCACAAAATTCTTATTATTGCTTCCGTAGCGACCTTGGCCAAAGAGATATTACATTATTATATCCGTATTTTAAAGGGTTTAAAAAATAATTAAAATTAGCAATTTTAGTGGTTCCTGCCTCCCAAAAATTGTAAAAGAAATAATAGAAGGCGCTCAAAAAGTCAAATGTACCCTATAATAGTACCAATCTAACCGTTACCGTTTCCCACAATAAACAAGCCATTATAATCTTTTGATTGAGGAATAAAAAAGTTATAGCTCTCAGAATATGGTGACACATAGACAAATGCAGTTTCATTAAAAAGGAGTTTTTACAGTATTTGCTAAAGTAGTAAAACATAAGAAAATCTCCTTAATCTTACTAACCACAGAATCATTTTATCATGTTTATTATACTGTAAGGTGAAGTGGCAAAACAGCTGTTTTATTCAGTTTGGTCAAAGAAAAAAGAGTTAATAAATTTGAATAATTATGCTTTTACCATAAAAATATCCCCATTGGAAAATAAAAATTTTACCCTAAAAAAACAAGCCCTCAGATGCCAATGTCAGATAAAAAATAAAAAAGTATTTGGGAATTTGAGCATGGTAAACTGTAAACTGTGTTCTGAATGTCCTAAAACCCATTTTAGGTCCTGTCCTTAAGGTGTTAATCCCTATTATTAATGTTCCTAAATTACTACATACTATTCATAGTTACTGTGTATACTCGAGTATAAGCTGACCCGAGTATAAGCCGAGACCCCTAATTTTACCACCAAAAACTGGGAAAATCTATTGACTCAAGTATAAGCCGAGGATGTAGTATACAGCTAGCCAGCCCCCATGTAGTATACAGTCAGCCAGCCCCCATGTAGTATACAGTCAGCCAGCCCCCATGTAGTATACAGTCAGCCAGCCCCCTGTAGTGTACAGCCAGCCCCAAGTAGTATACAGCCAGCCCCTATGTATTATACAGCCAGCCCCCATGTAGTATACAGCCAGCCCCCTGCCAAAAAAAATAAAAAACTTAATACTCACCCTCCGGTGTCCGAATCATTGGCGCGGGTCCCGATCTTCAGCGCGAGGCTCCCGATCTTCGGCATAGGTCCCGGTGGCTCCTCTTCTTTCTTTCGCCGGCAAAGTCGCGTCCATGCGATCTGCCGACGGGCGCCTACTATGATGCGGTGGTGTCGTCGTTGATGACGTCATCAGCCACGACACCAGCGCATCATAGTGTGCGCCCGGATGCGGCTCTGCCAGCGAGAGAAGAAAGAAGAGGAGCCGCTGGGACCCACGCCGAAGATCGGGAGCCTCGCGCTGAAGATCCAGTCACCGGAGGGTGAGTATTAAGTTTTTTTTATTTTTTACTTGACTCGTGTATAAGCCGAGGTGAGTTTTTCAGCACATTTTTTGTGCTGAAAAACTCGGCTTATACATGAGTATAACGGTATATACTGTATGATATTATCTCCTCTCATTGCCTGTTATTTATAAATCAGACTGACTACGCATGACTTCATCCTGTTTTCTCATCATGAGATGTATTTGTAATCATAGTCAATGTTCAATTTTCCAATGTCAATGACCTACAGCAATAGTTGGGTTATTTTCTCTGTGTGTTCTCTTCTGGAAGCCACGCATTTGCTAATTACCTGGCAATCATCCAGATGGATTTGCTTTGTCATTCTTGGAATTATTGAAATCAATTTCTCTGCAGCATCACAATACAGGCTGGAAAAATGTCATAAACTGAAACCGTGGGGTTTATGAGTCCACAGGGAAATCAGAGAACTGGGGGTCTACTACTTGTTATGCATGGGTAATATTTTAATACATATGGTTATGTAACACATATGCACACTGGTCACCCACTGTGCTTCCTAGGTGTATTGAAAGTAGAGTTATAGTTAGCAGGGGGAGCAAAGGTGATGGTGGCTTAGGGCCCAAGGATGCTGGAGGGGCCCACTCTTGCTGTCATTCATCCTACCATCATGCAGGGTGTGGCCGCTTCTCTGGACTACATTCAGAATCATTCCCCCTTTCCTCTGGCAGACATCCCTCCACCAGAGCACTGAAGAGGTGACTAGGGGAAAAGAAGCTCCTGAAGCTTCAGTGGAAGGATTTAACTGCCATCTCCAAGACCTTTCTTGCCCCATCTAAACACCTACTGCCCCCCTTTCACCCATAATTCAAAACTTTTGGAAAGATAAAGGAGGAATACAGGATGTGGCATATGCCACTGAAAATGTTCATGTCCCAAATCATGCCCATTATCTGAGTTCTCCCCGTCCCCCACTGTGCTGTCACACTACGTAGCCCATAATAACGATCACCTTGCAGACTTCAGAGCTAGAGGAGCTGGAGAATTAATATATAAAATTTTATCCATTTTAATTTGAAAGATTTTTTAAATTTTTTTGTGCAATTGGTTCTCACCTCCTGTCACTCACAGAGAGTGTACAGCGGCACCCAGGACAGGAAAAAACCCCTGTGAAGGAAACCTGCAGGGAAACCATGGCCGCTGCACTGCCCTTCCTCTGGGCATACTAAGGGAGGTAACGCTATAACATTTATGTGTGTGCCATGTTGGCCTTGCAGCTGTTATCACATATCCTGGCAGCGATTGTTATAGAGATGTTACAGGATTTCTTTCTTTTTGCTTTTATGGCTGAACTTAGATGATATGACAGGAGAAGCCGTGGCTGGTGGCCTCTCTCTGCTCTTCCCTGAGTGCTGGAACAGACTAGCTACTGTGGATTGGTCTTATTGATCTTTGTCTTGTTCCTTCTCAATGTGTGGGGTCTTGGGTCATTATCTGATGATAGGTGTCCAGGTCTACCCAAGATCTGAAAGCAGTGCAGTGTAACAGCAGGTCACAATGATAGAAAAAGAAATCTGTCTTTAGAAATCAGATTTTAGGCCCAGGGGAGCATCTCTATGTGGTTGTGTGGATCATTCTCCTAAAATTGACTACAGTACAGTGCAAGGTAGAAGTAGTATTTGTACTGTGCACTGGGTACTCTTGCTCTTCCAAAGTATTCCAAAGGAACACTCTGATAGGAGCATACTCCAGGAATTTGAGGAAAGCCATCATCTTCCTGTCCTGTTGTGTCTGGTCCATCTTCGATCTCTTGTGAGGGGGCTCTTGTTGGTCTGGTGGTGATGTTTCCTGTTTCTTCATCTTCATGTTTCATGTTAACTTGATTCTATAACTGGAGCTCCATTAGAGCTTTGACACACTGGCACTAGCCAACAATTTTTATCCTGCATTGAATGAATGAATAACATAGTAACATGAGCAGACAGTGGATAGGTCTCATTTACTAACCCCTTACCGACATGTGACATAATAGTACGTCACATGTCGGGTCCCTCTGTATGGAGAGGGCTCACAGCTGAGCCCTCTCCATACAAGGTGGGCATTTGCAGCAAACACCTACCTGGTTGATGATGGCACCGATCTTGGGTGTTAAAGGGAATCTTTCACCAGGGACCTCATTTTCACTAGTACAGGAGCTGTACAGGAGCACAATGGTGGGGGCCAAGAGCTGAGCAGTCTGCAGCACAGACAAGTTAAATGTTGACTTTTGAAATGCATCCAAAGCAAAGCCCAACCCCCTGGGACTACACAGAGGATTCTGTCAGGGGGCAAGGTAAGTTATAACACACAATTATATTGTAATGTAAATGATTAGAGAAAGCAGAAAGGCAGATTTGTACTGCAGGTGTAATAAGCTTCTGTAACCTGTCTTTAGTGAAAATGAGGTCCCTGGTTACAAGTTCCCTCTAACCAAGTAAATGCCTACCACGGCATCTAAATCATGTGCGGCACGTGGGTGCCGCCATATTGGATTCGATCACCGCCCCCCTGTAAAATCATCTGGAGGAAGGGAAGCCTCAGGTCTTACAAAGGCCTGCAGCTGTCTCGTTTTAACTCATTCATTACAATGTACATTGTAATAAATGATGTGGTAAATGCCCATTATGGCAGTATATGGTAGGATCAATCAGAAAACCTAGGGTTAAAGTTAAGTCTGAAAAATAGTTTAAAAAAAATTTAAATAAGTTAAAAAAAATTAAATTAAAAAAAAATTAAAATTAAAATCACCCCCCTTTCCCTACATCTGATATGAATATAAACTGTAAAAATCAGAAACAAAAAAATTCAATAAAAAGTGATCAAAAGGCTGTATAGTCCTTAACCCCTTCCTGTCGATGTACCTTTTCATTTTTCACTCCCCACCTTCAAAAATCTAAAACTTTTTTATTTTTCCATCTACAGAGAAAAAATTTAAAATGCAGTGAAATTGGTGAAAAAACGCATTTGCGCCGTATTCTTGTGGGCTTGGATTTTACGGATTTTACTGTACACCCCAAATTACATGTCTATTTTATTCCTTGTGTCGGTGCAATCATGGGGATACCAAATTTGTATAGGTTTTATATTGTTTTCTTACATTTAATTTTCAAAAATTAAAACCTCCTGTACAAATTTTTTTTTTTATTTTGTCATCTTCTGGTGCCAATAACTTTTTCATACTTAGGTTAGCTCTGGGGGGTGTCATTTTACTTTGGAAGAACCGAGGCTGTCATGGCAACGGATTCCCTCTCCCCATTGACGTCATGGGGAGCGGCGATCTGCGGCAAGATGGCGGTGTCCAATGCTGCCGGCGGCGATCGACGGGAAAACACCTGTGATCCATGCTAGCACCGATTGCGGGTGTTACCGGTAAGCCTTTGCTGCAATGCAGTGGCTCCATTCACCGGGACCTGGCTCAATCTTTTAAAACTCAATCTTTTAAGAGAAAGGAGACCTTTAAAAGGAATTTTAAGCATAAATCCATAATCTGGGTGTCAATGGGTTTAATAATTACTTTCCAGACTTTAACTTTCCTTGAAATAAAACACAAATTTTCTATGACAATAACATTTCATAGGAACCAAGGGCCGAGAAATGATTGGCTGCTTATGATTACCAAGGTTTAAAAAATAATTCTATCCTTCACCATAACAGGGCTCTTTCACTATGGTTTATACTGTACTGTGCTTTTAAGGTCATAATGCTGATTTCGTTGGGCAGCTCCTAGTTGTCAGAGCAGTGAAGAATTGTCCCAGCCCAGTCTAACTGTGATGAATTCTTTCCATTGGAGCTAATCAAGAAGGATGGGAGAAACATTGACAGCGCAGAATATAAATCCTTCCCTAGGCCAAGTGTTAGTTTCATGACTTCTCTCCTGGGGAATAGATGTTCTGATACTGTAAGCTTAAGGACAATCTACACAATGTCACAGCAAGCATTACGCTTCTACCTAATGAGATCTACATGTTTGGAGGCCTTGATGATTTATCTATGCAAAAATTAATGAGAAATTGCATCAAACTGTCCATGATGCCGTGTTCTCAATTATGCTAAACGTAGAAGTCACCAGTTTTTTTGGGATCTTTTCTTCCTTCCTTGTGTTTTTTGAGTAAGGCTAAGTTAACATTTCTTTACCTCTATTAAAAAAGTAAAGAACGGAGGTTTAACGTATCAATTAAAAATCCCATTGACATTAACGTAAATTTTATGTCATCCGTTATGTTCCGTTTAGACAGGTATCTATTATGAATGCAATTTTTGGACGGAGGCTGCAAAACTTTTTCTCTGTTTGAATAAAACCTATGGATAATGGATCCTTGCCAAACTGACCGCAATGGATGACATGGAATTTACATTGATGTCAAAGGGATTTTCAACTGATATAGTAAACCTCTGTTCTATAGGATTCCATGTCTTGCTTTCTCATGCAATGTTCAGTGTATAACATGGAAGACAGGTAGAGAGCAATCTAATGATGAGGTTAAGTGCATAGACTTGACCTGATCATCACAGTGGGCCACATTTATCCAAATTATTGACCCAGATTTACTAAATCCCCAGTGCCAGCTTTCTGCCAGACTTTGCATTTTCCTTCATGTGCAAACTGCTTGCACAGGTATTTAAGACGTTTCAGATGAGCGTTCCTGTGTCTAGTTGGTCCGCGCGCCACGTTTAACATGTCCGACAGAAGTTTGTTGCACTCCCCATGTTAAAGGTACACCAAAAAAACAAAATGGTGCACTCTGTTGGAGCTGTGCAAGGGGCACCAGATTCATGAAGAATGGGAACTACAATTCATGAATCTGGCACCCTCTGCACACTACACAGGTAACTGCACATAGCTCACATATATCAAAAACAATGCACAGTTTGCACCACTTTTTTTGCTGCACCTTTAACATGGGGCATGGAACACACTTCTGTCGGATTTTGCATGATAAATGTGGTGCACTGTCCGCCCATTTGAGGGCAGTATAGAACAGCTGCGCCACAAATATGTCTCAGACACTTCTTATATATGTGTGCAAGCAGTTTGCACTGAAAAGAATTTGCAAAGTCAGAAAGAAAACTGGCGCACGGACTAAATCTGGGCAATAGTGCAATTTGCACTGTTTTAGTAAATGTTGGGCATCAAGTTTGCCTGTGGAGTGTGTAGGGTGCGCCGTATTAACCAAAACTGGCGCACAGTCTTTATTAATCTGGTGCACCCTGCACTGCACCTTTAACATAGAGGGGGGGATTTACTAATTGTGGCGCAAGCACGTCTGTCGGCATCGGCGATCAGTCTCCGCAAAGCACAGCCCGATGTATTAAAGGGGTGCATGGCTGGGTAGAGGGAACTAATCAGTCGTGTGCCAGAAAAATGCAGACAGTAATGCAGTGTGCACCCAAATCTTACATGAACTGCACCTTAATTTTGCTATCAGACCATTTTTTCCTGGTCTATCGTGCGCCAAAAATTTCGCCTCAAAATTCTGACAAAATACACATAAATTTGGAGGATAATGTGGAAAAGTTAGGCCACGCCCTCTTGCACCAAAAAAAGACTGAGGAGTCGGGATAGTCGGAAACATCTGTTCTTTCTGGCACAAACTCATTATAAATGATCCACAACAGTTCTGCGCCAAAAAAACATTAAAATTCTGGTATTTTTTTGGCGCAGATGTGATAACACCAGAGCGTGCGACACATTTCTTTCCAGTCGCTGTAATAAATGTGGTGCATGGTTCGACTCTGCACAGGAACGTTCCTTTAAGTGCACAATCGGACATAAAACTGGCGCAGACACTTCATAAATACATGTGCAAGAAGTTTACACGCTGTCAGTCCTGTATCTGCATCCTCATGGCACAGCACAAGCCTTCTATTTCTATCCTGCATAGACTGCACAGAACTACTACTCTTATCATGCATGTACAACACCACCACTCTTATCATGCATGTACAGCACCACCACTCTTATCATGCATGTGCAGCATTACTACTCTTATGATGCATGTACAGCACTACAGCTTTTATCATGCATGTACAGCACCACTACTCTTATGATGCATGTACAGCGCTACTACTTTTATCATGCATGTTCCGCACTACTACTCTTATCATGCATGTGCAGCACTACAACTCTTATCATGCATATACAGCACTACTACTCTTATCATGCATGTGCAGCACTACAACTCTTATCATGCATGTACAGCACCTCTACTCTTATCATGCATGTGCAGCACTACTACTCTTATCATGAATGTGCAACACCCCTGCCAATGTATAGGCAGAGGAGTAGTTGCAAATAAGCCCCTTTGTCTGTGTGTCCCCAGCAGGTGAGCCTGTACAACTCACTTCAGGGTCATATAGTTAGATAGAGGTAATTAGCAGCAGTAGATACTGCCTGGGCAGGCAAGGGTTAAATCTGTATTTAATATTGTTATCCAATGATGTTCCAATCTGTAAGCTGGAGTGTGATTGGAGAGTGAGCACCACCTGACCAGAAAGTAACAAAACCCCTGGACAGGAAGTGACAAATCCTCTTAGTGCTGAGCTCTCACCTCATGAGCAGCTCTTGGTACCCAGCTCTCCTAGAGAGCACACCTCTTTAGGCCCAGCTCTCACCACATGAGGCCTCCTGGGCCCCAGCTCATCTCCCAGAAAACACACTGAGAGAAGGATACAGTGCCTGTGCATCACTAGCACAGACACACAGAACACCCATGACAAAGCTGCAGCTTCCATATCTGGACACAGCTACCTCCCAGCCTGCACCTGCTACCAGGCTGGTGAATCTACTCCTGAGGATTACTCTCCATGACCACTCCAGTAATCCGGACTTCTCCAATAATCCGGCATTTGTTCTGAAACCGTTTGGCCCGTTGCCTGCAGTTGTTCCAATAAAGAACCGTGAGTTACTTTTGCACAACGTTGCCTCCATCTGGTCCCTGTATACCATCAAGGGCTTCCCCATTCACTACCCAGGGACATATACTACGGACACTAAGGGGTTGCCCCAGGGAGATTCAGTACATCAGCCTCTCCCTCTCATTTAATTTCTTGCACACACCACCTGCTGGAGACCTGCCAGGCTGTAGGATAGCCCTCCGGTCCCCATACCAAGCACCATGACCACAGCATGCCTAGGCCGCAACCGCCAGTTACTCCGGTATTCTGGGTCCCCGGTTTCCTCCAGGCCCCAAGAAAAGGCTAGGCCCCGGTGGGGGATGTTGCACATGTACAGCACTTCTACTCTTATGATGCATGTACATCAACACTACTCTTATCATGCATGTGCAACACTACTACTCTTAACATGCATATACTGCACTACTACTCTTACCATGCATGTGCAGCACTACTACTCTTATCATGAATGTGCAGCACTACTACTCTTGTCATGCATATACAGCACTACTACTCTTATGATGCAGGTACAGCACTACTACTCTTACCATGCATGTGCAGCACTACTACTCTTACCATGCATGTGCAGCACTACTACTCTTACCATGCATGTGCAGCACTACTACTCTTACCATGCATATGCAGCACTACTACTCTTACCATGCATGTGCAGCACTACTACTCTTACCATGCATGTGCAGCACTACTACTCTTACCATGCATATGCAGCACTACTACTCTTACCATGCATGTGCAGCACTACTACTCTTACCATGCATGTGCAGCACTACTACTCTTACCATGCATGTGCAGCACTACTACTTTTATCATCCACATACGGAATAATAAGGATCGGAGTAAGGAGATTTGAGCTATTAGACTGAATAATAAAACCTCACAAAATATATCTAATAGATTTCTGCATTGATGGAAGCGCTTTGTAGCCCATATTAATAATGTAGATGAGGTTTTGAGTTTGTGTCATGAGTTGAAGGCCAGGGGACAATATAATTACTGTCAGACCATCTACAGTGCCAATACAGTAACGGTACAGTGCCAGCAATAAAGCAGTGATTAGGAAGGGCATCTCTGTGCTGGCAATGTACGTGATAGATCCATAAGTGTTGGGGCCGTATTTAATCGCAGCTTCCAGACTCTATCTCCTATTCTTCGTATGTTTTACTATATGAACTGTAGTGTTGTAGAGATTATTTTGTATTTTTATGGGGACATTTTTTATCCTTGCCAACCTTCCTGCCGTTATCTATGCTACACAGCAGAATATTTTAGTGTTTTGTAAATAGAAGATAATAATGTTATACAGCGGTCTGTTAATGACTCCAAGGACAATAAATGAACAGATGCTAGACCATTGGGCTCTGACATTCTGCATCCAATGTGGACAAAGAGTTTGCATTTTCAGAGCCCTTTAGGGATTTCTAGAGGATAAATTCTGCCTAGTGATCCTAAATGAAGTGACATAGCAGGCAGTACTGCTCTGCTGTGGTGTACAGGGGGTCTGTACAACTGCAGCCCATTAGGAGAAGGTGATTTCTCTGAGCCCTGCCTCATCTCCCAGGGGGAGCACTGTTTAGGGTCAGAGCATGTATTTATTACACTGCCTCATATTTGACCTGTATATGAAGGACACATAGCAATCCTGACTATTGTTAGACACCCGTGATGGTAAATCAATCAGTTTTTAATTGAAAAAGAGAATTGAATAAGTTGTGGAACCTCTTTCTTTTTAAAAGTAGCAGAAACTGAGCATATGAGAGCAGTCAGCATCTCACAAGCTCATAGTTACATTTACAATGGTGTCAGTGCCTTATCCACATTGCATTGTATCCATTAAACACCAACATCCAAGAAAAATCTAAAAAAAAAGTTGTGAAGAGCTGCCATTTAAACCATGTTATATACTCAGAAGACAAAAATATTGGTTGAGCAATGATAATGAATGTGATGGTGAAGTATTTTTTAATATATAAAATTGGGGAAAAGGTGGATGTGTATGAAATAATGTAGATAGAGGGACCTTGTACTGTATATACTTGTACTTTAATCTGGGGGGGGGGATGCTGTGCATGGTATGATTGATTCACAGTGAGGCTATATATATTCTATCCAAACTGAAGAAAGTATTGAGCACTCATCCTTTGGAATAAAAATTTAGATAGCAATGCTTCCAGTCTGTGCATGTGGTTTTAGAATTTTATGTGCCTGTATATGCATAAAAAAGTAAAAGCGCTGCTTTATATATTAACTATTTTTGAGAGAATATATGAGAACACAAATGAAAAACAGGTAGCAGGTTGACCTAATTAACGCCTATAGAAAATCTTTATGTAAGTATTTTGATACTTAAAGGGAAGTTGCAGACAGTGTTAGACAGTGTTAGTGCACACGCGGTATCAATGGCGTAACTAGGAGAGACAGGGCCCCCTAGCAGGCTACTGCATGGGGCCCCCCTTCCCACTTATATTGCATATATACATCACAGTATATGTTATATACATATTATGCTGGACAATGTGCAGTACAATATAGATATAATGGGGCACATCCTGCATTCTTTATTGTGTCATGTCGGATGACGGGGCCCCCTAAGACAGTGGGCCCCATACCGGCTGCTTTGACTGCTACCGCTGTAGTCACGTCCCTGCGTGGTATGCCCGTCGTGCGAGAATACCGCCGTGTGCTATAGAGAAGGAGGAGGTGACCTCTTCCCCCTCTATAAGAAACAGCGGTGCATGTCCGCACAGCCGGGAAAGGATAGAGCAGGCTCTATCTTTTCCCGATGTACGGCCAATGCCGTCTATGGGGACGTACAGTCGTCTGAATGAACCCTTAGGTAGAAACCAGTGGTGTAACAAAACCCCAGTGGGTCCCGGTTTGAACTTAGAATCAGGGCCCCCATATACTTAAATATATATATATACATATATACACTCCACATCCATATGCACATATACACTATATATGCACAACACTGTACATCCCATCATTGGTTGGTAATAACTCTTCTGTGTTTTACTTGCAGTCAACTTTATTCTGTCTGTCAAAGGTTTTGATCATACATTCAGGTAATGCACTGTTGTAAGAAAGTATATGGTAAGACGACTTTGTGGGACCACTTTACCACTTTGTAGGCTGTGCTGGATTGCTGGAATACTTTGGGTCTGTTATCGTAACAACAAATAATATGTTCTATCTTCAGATACAAGAGATTTGCAGGTTTATGTAAAAGCTCATGAGAAAGTCAAGCACAAATTTACCTTTTATTTAATCATAAAATATGTTTTTTTTCAATTACCGATCCTTTTTACATTAGTTGCCATTTATTGTATTTATTTTATTTTTTTTTTAAACTGTTTTTATTATTAAACATGTTCACAGCCATCGATCAGTACATTAAGATATTAACATCTGTATACAATAGTACAAAGTTGTATGAATACAGTGATGTAGAGCCTATCAAACTACTATATGACAATGAATAAATCATATCTCTTTTTAAATAGAAAGGAGTGTTTTCTACCGTGTCTCTGTTTGTTCGGCTGTACAATTGTGCCATGACATATGATAATAATCATAATAAAATAGACATAAAAAATAAAACATACATAATACGCAACAGACTAGAGTCTGAACTCAACTCTTCTAGTCTCAACTATGAAACATTAAAAACATTACAGGTACTTGATGTGTCAGCCCCTTTTCCATTCCTAAATCCTCCACTCAATATTTCTGATGCACCCTCAGCTCCAATACCTTCCACCATCCATCATCCCACCCAGGGTCTACCCGCCACCATGTCCAGGGGATTGTCCCCCCGAAGATAGAGTGTGATCTGTCTTTCCCGGTGTTCTGCTGCTTTATACTGTCAAAGTCAGGTCTCTCAATTCCTGTCTCAGTCTACGCGTTGAATAATTTGTGTCTTCCGACTCACACCAGCTCCCCCACACACGTTCAAACTTGTCAGGGCATTTGCGATGTTTATACACCAGTCTTTCGTATGGCAGAATTTGGTTAATTTGTGCTTTCCACATGTTTACATTTGGGGTATTAGGATCATACCATCTGAGTGCTATGCTCTTTCGGGCCATGAATAGAGTTTCCCTCAGGAAAATAATTTGGTAATGAGACCAATCTTCTTCAGAAAGAAGACCCAAAAGACATGCCTCAGGGGACATGGGGATGGGAACGTGTAGTAGAGAGGACAAAAAGCTAGTGATGTCCTTCCAGAACTTCTGAATCGGGGAACAGATCCAGCTCATGTGCCAGAAATCCGCCCCGAGCTCACCACATCTTGGACAGGCAGTCGACGGAACTCGTCCCATCCTTGCCATGCGTACGGGTGTTAGGTAGGCCTGGTGGGTGAAGTATAATTGAGTCATCCTGTTGTTTATTGAGGGGGACACTTTGGTATGTGCAGCAAGTAATTCGTCCATCGATTCATCTTCTAGTGTAGGGATGAGAGTCCTCCACTTATCTAGCACCGGGAGTTTGTTGCTGGCTAGCTTTCCCTGAGTGAGGTGGGTATATAGAGCCGAGATAATGCCCCCAGGCCCTTGTGTTTTGCATATTCCTATTAACGGGTAGGAGGAAATGGGTGTCCTGGGGGGAGGAAACTGGAATTCTAAGGCATGTCGTAATTGTAGGAATCTGTAAAAGAAACTTCTCTCTAATTCAAACTTTTGTTGGAGTTCCTGAAAGGAGTGGAGGATGTTCGCATTATATACATCGGCCAGAGTGCGTATACCTTTACTTTCCCATAAGGAACCCCCCTCCAGCTGTTGTAGCTGTGGTAGTGATGGATTGTTCCAAAGCGGCATCTCTGCTATGGTATCCGTGAACCCTGTCACTTTAACTGTTGCCTGCCACACCTGCCTAGCAAGTCTATGTAGGGGAAGTAAGGGAAGTTCTAAGTCCGGATTTGGTACTAAAACCGGCCAAAGGCTAGGAACGCCCAAGTGATGCATGAGATGATGCTCTGCATTTGGCAATGGTTGTTCTGTGACCCAGTGTCTAAGATATTTGAGCTGACCTGCTATGTAATAGAGGTAAAAGTCAGGTAGGGCCATTCCCGCCTCTTCTTTGGGGCGTTGTAATGTTGCTAGACTTAGCTTAGCTCTGGATGTGTTCCATATGAAGGTGCCTATAAGGGAGTGTAGTGTTTTAAAGAACCTTTTTGGTATCGGCACCGCTGCATGTTGTAGTACATATAGGCATTTGGGCAGTATAATTAATTTCACTAAATTTATTCTACCCGCAGTTGAGAGCGGAAGGGTTCTCCATGCCTTGCTTTTGTTCCTAGCGAAAGACAACAATGGGTCCGTTACCCTTTTACTTGTGTTGTGGTATGTCTTAAAAATGGTAATCCCCAAATATACAAACTCCGTGACCACTTTCAGCCCCTCTACCACCTCAGGTCCCTGCCAAGGGGATGTGCCCAGCGGCATGAACACCGACTTGGACCAATTCACCAGTAGTCCGGAGTATTTCCCAAACTCACTGATTAGGGAGATCGCATGTGGCAAGGTGGTCTCTGCATCAGACATGAACAGCACCATGTCATCGGCGTATAAGCCGACTCGATCTTCTCTTTCTCCCACTTTTATGCCACGGTAGAGATTATCCTGTCTAAGTTTCAAAGCCAAAGCCTCAATTGCCAGGGCAAAGAGAAGCGGGGAAAGAGGACACCCCTGCCGGGTTCCCCTGTGTAGTTGGAACTGGACTGATAGCTCTCCATTGATCAAAAGTTTGCTAACTGGGGAGGCATATAGGATATCTATCCAAGTGGAGAATCTTGGCCCAAATCCAAACTTCTGTATGCATTGTTTGAGGAAGGCCCACTCAATAGAGTCGAACGCCTTCGCCGTGTCTAGGGAGGCCAAGGCCTGCTTCCCCCCGTCACCTGTCCCATCTGTGCCGCCACCTGTACCCTTCTGATGTTATCCGATGTGGATTTGCCTGGCATGAAGCCACATTGGTCTGGATGGACCAGGGAGAGAATCACGGTATTCAGTCTAGTCGCAAAAATCCTAGTAAGGATTTTGTAGTCAATATTGAGTAATGCTATGGGGCGGTAAGACCCGCAATCAGCTGGATCCTTTCCTTGCTTAAGGATTAATACTACCGTGGCCTCATAAAGGGAAGGTGGCAAAGCCCCGGCCTCAAAGGCAGAGGAGTACATTTTTTGCAATCGGGGTACGAGGAGTTCTTTGTACTTGGCGTACACCTCCTTAGGGAGCCCATCAGGACCTGATGCCTTGTTATTGTTCAGACTATCTATCGCATCTTCAATCTCCTCTGAGGTTATGGGGCCATCCATTTGAATGCGCTGTTCCAGGGTTAGTGTCGGGAAGTGTACCTCCTCTAGATATGCGTTGATGTCATTACCTGTCTTCTCTAATTTAGTATTGTATAGATCTGTATAGAATTCAGTGAATCTATTCAGAATTTCCGAGTGGGTTTGTAAAAGTGATCCATGCTCATCTTTGATCTCTAATATGGGCGGAGACATGGTGTGCTGTCTTGCTAAGTGGGCTAACAATTTTGCTGACTGGTTGCCCAGTTCAAAGGCCGTCTGCTTATAAAAGAACATCTTATTATCAGCTTTCTCTTTTAGGGCATGAAGATATAGGCGACCCACATGTAACCATTTGGCCCTGTTTGCCTCAGTGGGGTCTGCGATATATTGCTGTTCCAGGGCCTGGCTTTGTGTTGCCAGCTCTACCTCCTTCTTCACTGATTCTCGTTTAATAAATGAGATTGCGGACTGTAAACAGGTGCGCATGTATGCTTTTGTTGCCTCCCAGAGGGATGTGTAGGCAGTCTCTGGGTTGTGGGCCTGGAAGAATGCAATTAATTGTTCAGGCATCCTGTCTGTTGGCCCTATTAACTCTAGCCAAAAAGGATGGATCATCACTTTATGCATTGAGGAGGTGGACCGTTTGCCTATGACACAGGTCACCGGTGAGTGGTCAGATATGCCTCTGGGGTGATATTGTATATCTTGTATGTGTGGAATTGTGCTTATGGATCCTGCAATGTAATCTATGCGGGATAAGGACTTATGGGAAGCACTATAGCATGAAAAGGTCTTGGCCGTCGGGTGTCTTTGCCTCCAAAAATCTGTCCATCCCATTTCTGCAAAAAAGCGTGATAGGCTGCTCTGTTGCGCATTTGCTGGGGGGGTATTAGCATTATGAAATCGGTCTAATGATGGGTCTAAAAACATGTTGAAATCCCCCAGACATATATTCCTCGCCTGTGGGTGTGACGTTGCAAACAGGGCTGCTTGGCGCAAAACCTGCATGGATGCAGGTGGCGGTATATATATTGCCATCACATTGTAAGGGGCACCATCTATGTGAGCGTGCACAAACACAAACCTACCCTCTGGATCGGTTAACTGTGATTTCGCCTCCCAGCGCACCTCTTTATGTATCAGTATCGAGACCCCTCTCGACGAAGTGTTGTGACAGGAGTGTACTCCCCATTGAACCCAGGGCTTATGCAAGAACTGTACCTTGGAAGGAACAAGATGTGTCTCCTGCAAACAAATTATGTGTGGGTTCAATTGTTTTAAGTGAGTAGCTACCATCAGGCGCTTATTAGGACTACCTAGGCCTCGAACGTTCCACGTAAGGAATCTAAGTTCTGACATGACGATCCATTGACATACTGATGCACAAGTTAATTGTTTCGGGGGGTAAGAAAAATGACTCCACCTTTTCGACACCTTGACCTTGTGTGGGGCTGCCACGACATCTACAGAGTGCAACAAGATACCTGTAATAACAATAACATTGTAACATAAATGCTCCTGATCCCCTCTCGTTTTGGCAACGGCCAAACAGCTGGTCTCTCCACGTAGGGTGAATCAGGGCATAACTGTCTAGCGTTATGGGATACTCATGCCTCGTAAAATGTAACATAGGCATGTAGTATGCACTCCTCTCCACGAACCCCTAACATTTAACCATATTCCGGGTACCCGGCGTCACCTCTGATCACAAATATCACAAGTGTTAGGACACCCCTATAGTCCCCACGTGATTCAGGCCCAGTTCTCGCATAGCACATAGCGGATAACCGGGGCTGCCAGTATGTCCGTGCGGTAAATTATAGCTATGAAAAGGATACCCGAAGCCTCCTATGTAGACCGGTTTTTCTAGCGAGGAGGAGATCTTCTATGCTGCGCCAACCAATCGTTGGCTTCACTTGGGGTCACGAAGAATAGGACTTTGTCCCCGTCCACGACTCTGAGACGTGCAGGATAGGCCATGGAGTATGGAAGGTTCTTGTCCCGGAGCCTCTTTTTGACGTCTAGGAATGTTGCCCTCTTCTTCTGTAATTCCAGAGAGAAGTCTGGGAAAATGGATACCTTTGCGTTGTCTACTCTGATGTCAGCCTTTCTGCGGGCCTGTTGCAGGATTAGATCGCGATCCCTGCTGTTCAGGAATCTGGCTAACAGCGGTCTTGGTGTGGCTCCTGGAGGTGGAGCTCTGGCTGGAACCCTGTGGGCTCTTTCGACTGCGTAAGCTGCAGAGAAATGCACGTCTGGAAATAGGCCTTTTATCCATCTTTCTACATAGTCCTCTGGCGCACGACCTTCAGTACGTTCTGGAAGGCCAATGATTCTTATGTTATTACGCCTCAGGCGATTCTCCATATCGTCCGCCTTTTGTTTCAGAGCTTCAGAGTCCGATTTCAAGGTGGTAACTGTTATGGGTATATTAGCATTTCTGTCTTCCATTTGCGATATCCTCTCCTCTGCATTATGCACTCTGTCTCTCAGGCTCTGGAGATCTTGCCTAAGCAGGCTAACATCCACCCTGACTTCATCTAGCTTCCCGGTCAGAGAGCTCTTACATGCATCTATTGCAGCTAGTACCTGAGAGGTGACTTGCTTCAGGGTGGGTTCTTCTGCCTCCTCCTCAGATGCTACAGGGCCACTGGAACTTTGCTTTGCCCTGGACTGGGCTGAGCGCTGTGGTTGCGGTGCGCGGGACGTTTCCCCTTGTTCCGTGCGGGCAAATTCACGCAGTCTCTCTGCCGCGTTTGCCTTAGTGGGGCCCATTCTGGAGGGTGCACAAGGTTGCAGTCCTGTGGATCCCTGTGTGTCGCTAGGTATATATTGCCCTGCGGGTGACAGGGCTGGCAGGGGGTCTTCCCTCTTCTGACTGAGGCCTGGGGGATAATGGCCGGATCATAGGCACTGCCGCTGCTGCTGTCAGCACGAGGTGGCTGCTCTGGCGCAACTCTCGAGCGCCCCGGGATAGCAGGTCCGACCTGCCGGTACTGCGCTCTCCGCTCCTCTGCTTACCCGGGGGTCAGTATTCGCGGCCTCCCGCGCCTAGATGCGGGACCTCCGCTTCGGTCTCTTGCCGCCCGCCTTCCGAAGATGTCCGCGCGGGAGCAGCCAGGTCGGAGCGCCACTTCCGGCAAGGACTCCCACGTGTGTCGTAGGCCGCAGTGTCGGGGCTCCTCTCTCCCGTCGCTCCGTATCTCCCGCCGACTCCACCGGTAAGTCGCAGGTGGGCTCTGGGGTGCACAGGAGGGTTGTGACGCCTCTGGGTTGCCGGTACCTCAGGATGCTGACAGGATTATCCGGGGTCCGCACGGAGCTCTCTCAAGCACGTCCGGCCATGTTGGTTGCTAGCCACGCCCCCCTTATTGTATTTATTTAGTAATATATTTACAGTATAGAGGAACAAGCCCTTAGATGGGCCTACACTTGTGAAGGTGGCAATCCGGCCAAGTGTCTGCCTATAGGATGCACCTTTCTAGCCTGGTATAGTGAAAACCTATGAGTATTGCTCAGCAGCTGGAAATCACAGTCCTACATTTATTTTGGTGTGTGGCAAGAGAGGTTTGTGATCACCTTGGAAATCGACTTATCTTCTGCAATTTGTCCCTGAGGTTTCCAGACTCAACATTGCTTGTTTTAATTAGCATGATTCAATCAGTCATACAAAAGGAAGGAGGTCGGCAGAATAATTGAGGTTTGTTAGAGCCAGTTTTTCATTTCCAAATGCACCTTCCACTCCTCTCTCCTCCCACTCTTTTCTCTCAAGCGTTGACCTACTGGAAGAACAGGGAGAGTGAAGCTATTAGAGTCTGAATGGCTGCCAAACATGATTAGAATAAAATAAGAAAATATAAATAAAGCAGACTTTTAAAAATATATGACCTCAGCTATAATTTAACCCTTCAGAGTTCTCTTGGAAAAGAAATCATGTTTATTTACTTACAGCGTTCTTTCTAGGAAATCTCGGAAAAAAATGTTATAGTGGGTATGGAAAGTATTCTGATTGCTTTATATTTTTTACTCTTCGTTTCATTGCTGCCAATTGGCAATATCAAAAAAGGTTTTTGCTCATAAATGTACACTCTGCACCCCATCTTGATAGAAAAAAAACTAAAATGTAGATATTTTTGCTGATTTATTAAACAAGAAAAACTGAAATATCTCATGGTCATAAGTATTCAGACCCTTTGCTCTGGCACCCATATTTAAATCAATATGCTGTCTATTTCCTTCTGATCCTCCTTGAGATGGTTCTATACCTTCTGTGGAGCCCAGCTGTGTTTCATTAAACTGAACTCAAAAGTCTATATAAGACCTTGCAGCTCACAATGCATGTTAGAGCACATGAGAATCATGAGGTCTAAGGAACTGCTTAAGGAGCTCAGAGACAGGATTGTGGTAAGGCATAGATCTGGCCAAAGTTACAAAAGAATTTCTACAGCACTCAAATTTCCTAAGAGCACAGTGGCCTCCGCAATACTCAAATGGAAGAGTTTGGGGAGGACTACAACTCTTCCTAGACCTGGTCAGATGCAACCAGTGAAAACAACCTTTGAAAAAATTAGAGTGGTTTGAATACTTTCCGTACTCACTGTACTTTTAGTATTCACTCCTCATTTCTTCATCATTTACATTGTGTTACATTGTATTGTAAATGGCCATTTATCATGACCCAATAATCACAATAATCTGCAGGATAATGAATAGTTAATCAACTGATTCATTACCAGTACTGCTTTTTGACTTCGTACCACAGCTGTTCTACCTCACTGAAGGTAGGTGGCATTTATGAGCCATAGTAATCTAAACTCTGGTCAGTAAAATCAAACAAAGTCATAAAATTATTCACCAAGTGAAACTATAAAGATGGTGAATCCCATAACTTGTGGGGTCTCACATATGAAAAAAAATACACTAGAAAGAACAGCCCCAAGCAATAAATATTGCAAAAAGGTTTTTTAAAATCAATGGTATACTATATCTAGCTTCTCATAATTCATGCAAAACTAAGCTAGGAAATATAATCAATTTTTCCAGCGCTGACCTTCATATCTTCAGAAATGATACAAATAAAATCTGATAGGCTGCTGCTTCATTATTCCCCAGTGATAATCCAGTGCAACAGCAACATGAATTTGACTATATTTTTAAATAATTTGAGCCAATTATTACTGTACCATCTTCACAGATCTGTAATATTGTAGGTGCAAAAGTAGAAGAGAGTTTACCTAAAAACCTAACTGTAAAGTTTATAAAGTTTTTACTATAGCTGTACTTTCAGAAAACGAATAATTTTCTAATATGCATTCATTATCTTGTTTTAGCTACTATTCCTCTACTTTCTACCTAAATCAGTCCCCCTACATTCTGGCTACCAGAAAGCAACCATTTAGTGAAAGAGGAGGGAACAGGAGATGCAGACTAGAGTCTTCATGGAGGGTGGCTTTGCAATGTGCTTGTTCCTGTCTCTGCTCAGTAATTACAGGAAGCTGCATGTCTAATCTTTCCTGTCTATAGTCTGCCCTCATGTTCGCACACACAGTGCACCTCCCCTCTGCAGTTGCTCAGTTTTGTAAATAATTTAGTATCACCCACAAGCTCTGAACAGCACCCCATTCTCTCTAGGCTTTGACTAGGCTACAGTTTGGTCAGTGAGGAAAAGGGGGGAGGGTCAGCATAGTAGTCTGATGTACATGATGAATACCATTTACTTCTGAATGTGTTGTTTCTCCTCTTACTTGTCAGCTGCTTTCTTATTCTTCTCTGTAACCCCCCCCCCCCCCCCCCTACTGTTCTGGGATGAAGGGAGAGTAATAGATCCTGGTGAACTGCCTTAATGACACACCCATCATTGCAGCTAGTGTGAATAGTACTCATAAGGCTATATTAGTAATCTGTGTGCATAGGTCACTGTTACTGTAATTTATGTTGCTATCTGTGTATATAAAACCGACATTGAAATTCTCTATCCTGATTTAAGTTGTCAAGATGTAAATTCACATTAAATACTGTAATATATAAAGAGCAAAATAAAGTTTCAACATCATCTTTATCCTTTTCCCTTTATTCTAAATTGCTAACTCACACTAAAAATCCTTCCTAATTCTATATTGGTCACAAGTGTTCCTAAAGTATCAGTGCAGAACATAACACAATATAAAACGATAAAAAAAAAGTCTGAATATGTTCAATATGTCCTTTGTTTGTCAATAAAGCTTGGTTATATATTTGTACATTTTTGTTTGTATTTTCCCAATGTATTGCTTTAAAGAGCATGAGTAGCATCCATGATTTTTACTATGGAGCTGTGCACACCTCATATTTCCTTGGTACTAAATAAAATTATTAGACCCTTGCTATGGGTTTGTGGTAGTTATAGAGAAAACACTTTGGACAACAAAAGCTGAACATGGTTGAGGTTTTTAAAAATTGCATACTCTATATAGGCGGTCCCTTACTTAAGGACACCTGACTTACAGACGACCCATAGTTACAGACGGACCTCTCTGCCCACTGTGACCTCTGATGAAGCTCTCTGGATGCTTTACTATAGTCCCAGGCTGCAATGATCAGCTGTAAGGTGTCTGTAATGAAGTTTTATTGATAATCCTTGGTCCCATGACAGCACAAAACTTTGAAAATCCAAATGTGACAGGGACAAAGAAATGTGTATGGAGTTAAAATGATAAAATATACCATTTCCCACTTACATACAAATTCAACTTAAGTACAAACCTAAAGAGCCTATCTTGTATGTAACCCGGGGACAGATGGTTTATTATTATTAGCTTACCCTGTAATTATGTCTTACAGCAAACCCTATATGGAAAATTAAGCAGTCAAGTTTCTTGGATTTCCCATCACTCTCCAAAGTAAAAGAAAAGAAGAGATAAGAGGCCGGAATTGATTAAAATGTTTATAAACAGGAGCTGGACTGGATGCCAATATGCGAAGGTGTGAAAATATTGAAGCAATTTAATGAAGCAATTACCTGGGATTAGAGAGCCTTTTCCAGCTGCTAAAAGTCACTCATGTTTCATGCCTGGCTGGTCCTGTAGGTTGATGTTTCAGAAACAATATTTCTATTAGTCTTTCTTTTCATCTCTAATATCTTCTTTATTCTCTATTTTTCTTCATATAAAATGATCCGGCTTTTTAAAGACTGTGGGAGATTTTTAATTAACTTTTTCTTCTCTAAGTGGTAAAAAGGATCCTGCTGATGTGAATGAGTTTGGAGTATAGTCGTGCGTGAAATTTAGTTTTTAGACAATATGTCCTCTCTGTTTCAAGTTTTTTTCTGGCCTAAGAAATGATTGTTACAAGGCATGACTCAGCTTGATTTAGGACATAAAATTGTATACGTTTGGATCAAAAAGTAAATGTGCTAAATATTTGTACATAGAAATAATGTAGTACTAGAAAAAGGATTTAAAAAACCCTATGATACAATCAAGAGACTTTATCAGAAGTGTCTGAGAAAAAAAAAACTTCTAGTTGCTCATGGCAACCAATCAGATTTCATTTTAATAACTGACAATTAAAGCTGAGGTCTGATTGGTTGCCATAATCATCTAGGACAGTTTTACTCTCAGACACCTCTGATAAATCTCCTTCAATGCTGTTAGGTGCCAGGACACAATAAAAAAATTAACAGGTCCTAAGAAGATCTTAATATTTGTTCCATACAGATACATGCATATTGATTAACAACAACATGTGACATATGTTGACATGTTGGCAAAAAAGCAAAAGCAGTGTGTGAAAACATGAATTCCAGCCCCTCTACTTCCATAGGAATTAAGACGATGTGCCCAGGATAAATTTCAACTCAGAAATTGTGGTCAACTTTATAAAAGCAGAAACTTTGTGCAAGAATCCTCTGATTAGACTCTGGCTGCCAAGTTCAGAGCTTGTGAGCCAGTTCACTCAGGGCTGGTTATACTTCCTGCTGTGTACCTGAACCTTGTTTCTTGCCTGACACAGTAATCCGAACCTTGTAACCAGCCTTATCCGAAAACCCTGAACTCCAACCTGAACCAAAACCTTGAATGTTGTGTTCTGTCTGATCTGGAACACCTAATCTGTACTCTGTACCCTGTTTCAGTCTATACCCTTTTCCTGAGCCTGTACTCCAATGCTCATAGGTATGCATATTTATCTGAAACCCTGACAATTTGTCAAATGGCTGATGTTAAGCTATCAGGACTCTTAACATAATTCAAAGGATGGAAGTTAACAGCAATGGGGAAAGGAAGATGCAGTGAAGGAAACAAAGCAGTAGGGCAAATATTGATAAGGGATTTGGTGAAGAAGATACTAGGTGCACCATGGTTGCGTAGCAGAAAACCAATCTTATTTTCAGCTTCTCCGTGGTGTTAGCTGCTGCATTTAGGGAACACTACTCACTTGTCACCTTTTCTGCTCCCACCCTACAGAAAAGAAAGGAAAAGTTTAACCTTACTGTCGTTGTGCCAGTCTGTAAAATTCCCGCACTACTGGAGTCATTGGGGGTCATTTACTAAGGGCCCTATTCGCGGTTTCCCGATGTGTTACCCGAATATTTCCGATTTGCACCGATTTTCCCTGTATTTCCCCGGGATTTTGGTGCACACGATCGGATTGTGGCGCATCAACGGAAATCGGGGGCGTGGCCGAACGAAAACCCGACGGATTCGGAAAAACCGCCGTATTTTAAAAAAAAAATCTGTTGCGGAGCTTGCACTTACCTTCACTCAGCCCGGCTCAGTGAACTCCAGTGCGTTCCGATGCTTTTCAGCACAGCAGCGCCACCTGGTTGACGGCGGAGGAACTACCTTAATGAATCCCGTCCGGACCCGAATCCAGCACAGAGAACGCGCCGCTGGATACCGAATGGACCCTTATTTATGAGGACTCCTTGTGAATTAGGTATATGGGTCTGGTGGTCCGTATGACTTAGAAATCTACGTCATCTCTTGGTTAGCATACATTGCAATTATTATTTTATCCAGAAAACAGGCAAGCATGATGCTAAATTAGGAAATTCTGATGATTTTTGAATAGGGTTGTTTATTCAGTATTTATCTGTAAATGGAATTTTTCTGTGTGAACTTGCACTCATCATTATAATGTTTGGTCACTTAACCTCATGTTTTTTGTATGTGTTGTAAGTGTTGGGAGGAGAATATTATGTAATTTACCAATATACATCTATTAATAGTTCTAACCATAAAATGGCCGCAGATGGGGGGTCATGTGATCTCTATCTGTCCATGAACAATCGCCTTGCATGGACCTTTAGATTCATTCATGAATTTAAAATTAATGTCCTGGCAGGGAGATTGTTCATGGACAGATAGAGATCATGTGACTCTCCAAAAGCAGCCATTTTATGTTCAGGAATATGGCAGGAGGCTTTACTTATGTAGAACTTTTAATAGATGTTTACAGGCAGTCCCCGGGTTACATACAAGAACTTTTTTGGTCTTTGGACAATTGGATTTTAAAAAATTTTGGGTTGTCATAAGAATCAGGATTAACACTAACGCTTCATTATAGACACCTTTGATAACTGTTACAGCTGATGATTGTAGTCTAGGACTAAAGTACAATAAATTACCAATATCCAGAGGTCCGTTTGTAACTAGGGGTCGTATGTAAGTCGTGTGTTCTTAAGTAGGGGACCGCCTGTATTGGTAAGTTGCCTAATATCCTGCCCCCACACTTACACACACATTACAAAAATATGATGTAAAGTGGCCAACCCCTTTAAACAGTCCTGAATTGTTATAGCCTAATACTTCATATGCCCCAGATTTCATTACAGAAGCCAAATGCCTTTCTAGCCTCACAGCCATCAAGATAGCCCTGCACATGTTTTATAGATTCCAAACCTACAAATAAATTATTTGTAGTAAAAAAAATAAGTTTACTTTGTGACCGAGGTGAAATTTGAACATGAACCTTTCCCAGTAGATGCATTTTCTAGTTCATACTGAGACATCAGGCACTATTCAGCCGTCAGGCATGGGTAAACTCTATTTTCGTTTCCATCCATCTCCCTTTGTGTGCTGCACATGCATTGATCTTCTATGCTATTTTTCGAATCCCGGCATAGCTGTGTCTTCTGTTACCTCCTTCTTGGAAACTTTCTCATTGTCTTTAATAACCAGACTGCACTCCTCTACTTTGAACTGGATGTAAAAAACTTGTGTATTTACATTGCCATTTCCTATACTGACTGCTAATATCTCTCCACCTGTCTGCTTGGCTTGAAACTGATCCAATAGGCTGCATATTGCTGAACACTTTACTGAGCCCCTGCAGTGACAATATTCATTTTCATATTGAGCTGCTATATATTGATTAGACAGGACAAAGAGAAAGGGAAATTGCTTCAGTGACTGTTGATAAATATACATCCGCCTGACACTGCCTGATGAGATTCCTGGACCAAAATATGATGGATTGTTTCCTATTAGCCCCAGAGCAGGTGAGAGCTGTACAGAGAATGAGCTGAAGGTAGATTGTAGGTGTAAGCAATCACTCCCTCCAGACCATAGATTAACCCCTTCACACCTGTGCATTTACTTACCCTTAATAAAACCATCGAAACATTATACAGGTTAATCTACAGGCCCAATCACCATGGATTCTGTGTATGTAGATAGTGGCTGGTGACTGGCTCATGCAGTATTATTTACTTAGTTATTTATTCTGATCCCCTATAAAGAATGGCTGGACTATTGTACAAACACGTCACCCCCTTCATCCTCATAGACTGCAGAGCCCTCATTTCTGATTACTTATTACTCTATAATGTCTTATTTTGTTTGTATATGTACTTCATGATCTGTAAAAATGCTGTGGAATATCATAGAGCTATATAAATAAAGATTTATTATTATTTATTTATTTAGGACCCATACAGTATGTAAAGAACACCTGCCCAATATTAAATAGAGTCCCCATGCAACTGTTAGGCCTGTGATCAGTTTGTAATCACGGACTTGAGAAGTGCTGTGCCCTTATTTCCCAGGTATGTCTTAATTATTTCCATCACTATTGCAGTATTGTTTCTTCATTCATTCTTACACTTTGTTCTACCTTTTTAATGTTGTTGTGAGATTTTCTGCAGGTTGTTTTAGGGCAACAATAAGGTACAGGTTGTAGCCTTCATGGAGCAGACTTGTTCTTTGTCAGTGCTGCAAACGAATGCTTAATTAGGGGAACAAGTCTCCCCAAGACTCCCTCCGCGTATCATCGTGACACAGACCCCTGAAGAAGTCGTCTTGAACGACAATACGCGTTGGGATCTCTTCGCTGATGTCCTCTTTCTGCTTCCCACCTGTATGCCAGCTCTTTAATATTTATTATTGATGTTATTTATTATTATTGATATTGCACTCGAATGTTGTCTATAGGTTAGTGTATATATATTTGCTTCTAGGATTGTTACAATATTTTTTCCACCTACTGGCATCTTGAGGAGGTTTGATATCATTATCGTGTGACTGGACATGGGCGATGTGCGGTTGACCTACACCAGGGTCACTGCCATGTATTTTGTGTACATTTGTTATTTTAAATGTTTTTAAATGTGTGTTTCCAGTTTGGTCTGTATTTTGAAAATATATAATAAACTTATGATTGTTTGTTACATGTACTGTTGAGCCGCTTCTTGCACTTCTTTTTTCTCCTTCTTTGGATTCATATGTGTTTTTAGTGCATGGGGCTCTTTTCATTAGGTTGTGCTAACCCATATTATTGTATTGTCAAACAAAATCTACCAAGCATGATAAACCAGGGGCGCACTCCAATCTACAATATAACAAGGGAAAAGACCTCTAGACTTCAGTTGATGCAAAGAAATATCACAGATTCTCTGCAGAAGTACCATTCAAGAAACCAGTTATAAGCATGTTAGCTGATGGTTTAAGACTCCAATAGTACTACATAAATTCTGCCATACTATTCCTGACAACTGCTGGCAATGCCAATCCCATCAAGGCACCTATAAACACATATGGTGGAGCTGCGACGATACTGCAACAAGCCCCTACTGGTCTACATCGAAAAAAAACATACAGATGATCTGCCCTGGCTCACCCACAACTAATGGCCAAATCTGTACTCGTGAACCTATTCTAACTCCTCCTTTTTTCAACAGACCTATCAGCAAAAACTGTAATTCCCCTCCATCAGAACCACTGGGAAAACAAAGTCTTTTAAATCTGCCACCTAGAAGAACTCTCCTCCCTTCAATACACAATCAACCCAATCCACTACTACATTTCCTCCTCCATTCTGGAAAACTACTCAACATTAACTAGTTCTCCTATGCATTGCACCTCTCCATCCACTCACAACCACCGACAGTCATCAGTATACACCAGCCAACCCCCCCCCCGTGCAAAATATGTGTCACATGGAATTCACATGTGTTGGGGCTGCACTATTCCTCAGGCGTCACAAATTTCTGTGCATAAAGGAGTGGTTCAGTGCTTAGGATCCACCACATTTACCATGCAATGTCCAACAGAAATGTGTTGCATGCCCTATGTTAATGGTGCACCGAAAAAAGTGGTGCACTTTGTCGGTGCTGTGCAGAGGGCGCCAGATTCATGCAGAACATGCGTTAATCCTGAATCTGGCGCCTTCTGCACTATACACAGGCAAACCGCACAAAGTACACACTGAACTGTTTTTATTAAATGTGCCCCAATGTTTTATTTCTGTACATTTTACAATTATATTGTAACAGTGTGGAAATCACTGAACCATCGATGTAACACACCAACCAAACATGTTATTAAAACCATCATTTCCCAGAATAACTATTGGTGAGCACTTTTAATTGATATTAAATATTAATACAATTCATTCAGATTTTCCATAAATATAATTATTAGGTAAAAAAATAATTAAAACCTTTCCCACTGAAATATTTATTACATTTAATACATTTTAAATGTTCTTTAGCTATTTCCAATCAGAAAAAAAATAAGATTAGTGTTAGCAAAAATGCTGACTTCAGATTCAGGCACAGAGGTGTAACGTAGAGGAAAAATGTGAAAGTCGTCCCACTATTTGCCGGACGTATTGATATTTGTATGTCTGGCAGTAATGCATAGCCATAATACATTGTAATAAAGAGGTCGAGGAATACAGGAGTGAAAAAAAATTAAAGAAAGACAAATAAAAATCTATGATTTCCAATTAAAATATAATGTTGTAAAATAACAAAAACAAATTCAAAAATTAAAAAACTATTTTTTATTGTAAAGCACAGCTGATATTTATAAAATAAAATAAAAAAAATTAGAATTAGCATGAATTGCAGTTCTTCTCTACAAAAGGTCATTTCCACTTTGCAACTATTTTTAAAGTTAACATATCTTAAAGTTAAAAGTACTATGTTTTAAGCCACACACATTGAAAACAAAGAGAAACACTGCTGGAAAAGGCATTTTATCCACCTGAAACAATTAATAAATTTGATCCATTTTATCTATCACAAAATAGCCCTGTCATCAGTCTTAACAATCTGCACTTTTTTGTACTGCATGTAACATCTTGACATGGGTAGCTACAACAAGTTTCCTCTATGTTTGCTACAAGAAGTGATTATTCATCTTTTACTAACAACCTGAACAACCCAAAATACAATATAATCAGGGAGGCTGAGCTCTCATCTTCTCCAATATAACAGTGTAACAGGAACCTTGTTAATCAAAAGCAGTGTATATAATGCTGGAGAAGTATGTAGCTAATGAAATAATAAAATTTAAGCTGAAAATATTTAAATTTTTTACTTAACCCCTTGCCTCTTCAGCCAGTTTTGGCTTTAAAGACCAGACCTCATTTTTCAATTCTTCCATGTGTCTTTTTATGTTGTAGTAACTTTGGAACACTTTTACATATCCTGGGGATTTTGAGACTGTTTCAGTAACTGTCTTTCAATGGGGCTGTCAGGACACTGGCTATTCAGGACTGACCGTCCATTATGTGTATACCCATCGATCACTATCTAAGGCTGTCTACAATCACAGCCAGTGGCTCGTGTAAGTATAAGCTCTGTATCACTCTATCTAGGGCTGTCTACAATCACAGCCAATAGCTAAATAGATGAGCTAGAATAAACTCTCTATCCCAATGGGACACTGACTTTCTAGCTTAGTGGACCCAATGCTGTATAGGTTAATTCTGGATACATTTTTCTTTTTTTAAAAAAATCTACTATGTGACAGATACCAAAAATAAATTTGACAGCAAAAACTTTCCTACGTTTTAGGTTATGACTAGAGATGAGCGAGTATACTCGTCCGAGCTTGATGCTCGTTCGAGTATTAAGGTACTCGAAACGGCTCGTTGCTCGGACGAGTATTTCCCCTGCTCGAGATCGAGCATTTAATTAAAAAAACACAGTGAAGAACAATGAAGAATAGAATAAAAACAGTGAACACAGTGAACACAGGATCATTTAAGTGAAAAACACAGTGAAAAACACAGTGAAGAATAGATTACAGATGTTCGGCACATCTGCTTACTTGTCGGGAGATACGCGCGGAACGGTGCGAACAAAATAGTATGTGAAGAACAATATATATGTGTGAAGAACACATTGCAGAACACGGTGAGCAGCACAGAGACAACGAGGAGCAGCACTGAGACACCGGGGAGCAGCACAGAGACACCGGGGAGCAGCACGGAGACATGGGGCAGCGGCAGCACGGAGACATGGAGCAGCGGCAGCATGGAGACATCAGGCAGCGGCACGGAGACATCGGGGCACAGAGACATCGGGGCTCGGAGACATCGGGGAGCGGCGGGGAGCCGCACGGAGACATCGTTGCACGGAGACATCGGGGAGCGGCACGGAGACATCGGGGCACGGAGACATCGGAGGAACAAAGACATCGGGGCACGGAGACATCAGGGCATGGAGACAGCGGGGCACGGAGACAGCGGGGCACGGAGACATCGGGGCACGGAGACAGCGGGGCACGGAGACAGCGGGGCACGGAGACATCGGGGCACGGAGAGAGCGGGGCACGGAGACAGCGGGGCACGGAGACAGCGGGGCACGGAGACAGCGGGGCACAGAGACAGCGGGGCACGGAGACATCGGGGAGCGGCGGGGAGCCGCACGGAGACATCGTTGCACGGAGACATCGGGTAGCGGCACGGAGCGGCACGGAGACATCGGGGCACGGAGACAGCGGGGCACGGAGACAGCGGGGCACGGAGACAGCGGGGCACGGAGACAGCGGGGCACGGAGACAGCGGGGCACGGAGACAGCGGGGCACAGAGACAGCGGGGCACAGAGACAGCGGGGCACGGAGACAGCGGGGCACGGAGACAGCGTATCTCCCGACAAGTAAGCAGATGTGCCGAACATCTGCAATCTATTCTTCACTGTGTTTTTCACTTAAATGATCCTATTCTTCACTGTTCTTCACATCTGCTAACTTGTCGGGAGATAATATACGGGCGGAACAGTGAAGAATAGATTGCAGATGTTTGCATACATCTGCTAACTTATCAGAAGACATTCTTTTTCAATTAATTAACACATTTTATTCCCGAACCATGGTCCCTTTGAAAAATGCTCGAGTCTCCCATTGACTTCAATGGGGCTCGTTATTCGAGACGAGCACTCGAGCATCTGGAAAAGTTCGTCTCGAATAACGAGCACTCGAGCATTTTAGTGCTCGCTCATCTCTAGTTATGACTGTTTTAGAAATTTTCACATTCAAATGATATTTTGAGTCTTGATGGGTTAGAAAGAAGCAAGTGTATTCAACCAAAACTAAGACTTTTTAGAAAGATCACCTACAGGTACATATTTCTGAGTAGATATGATTTTGTTTTATTACAAAAAATAAAACTGCTAGCTGCTGGGTGGCAGCCATTTAAATACAACCTTTTAGAATGAAATTCCCAGGTGTGGAAGCCGATCTGGTCACTATATTTAATTCCGGCAGTTTGGATGAATTGTTCGCTGAGGATATCCCATATTTAATCTTTGCAGCTCCGAGGACAGTGGAATATATGACTGTTAAAGCATTCCATTAACAGCACAAGTTCTGCTTTAAACATGTCAGCTTAGGAGTTATGTGAGATATAGAAGGAACAGAGCAGGTCACTGCAGGAAAACAAGGGTACTGAGGGTATCATAAGGACATCTTCTCAACAAGTAAAGCAATGTTAAATTCCTAGAACCTTGGTTATACAAATTACTACACTTCAAAAGACAACTATATCAATATGCAACTTTAGAGAAAGTTTCAAGACATCCAAAGATGTTCCTTGTTCATGTACGTAGCATTTATCAGAACTTGTATATTGAATCCTTAAATGGAATCAATTGAGAGTTGATGACCAGAGTTCATACTACAACTAATCAAACTATGACCAAATTGTTTTGTAATTTTTGTAATGGGCTGTAGCCAAGTAGATAAATTGCTATGGTTCTATTAAAAATGTGCTGGTGTAGTGGAATCTAATGTAACAAATAAAATTACTTTTTCTGTTCCGTGACAGCAGATCTGCACAGAAGATAGTTTTAAAGAAATACTGATGATATAGTCCTATAATGTATTTACCCACTGATGTTTTCTGTCTGATATTGTTTTATAAAATCTTGGGCCATGGTGAGTTCCCTAAAAAACACTTATGTCACCTGAGCGCCTCCTGGGTCCGGGAGCTGATAATATATTCATGCCCACCATTCTTCCTCACACAGCCGGGTCCTGCCTTCCGATCACTCAGACTTCTGGTGACATAAGTCGGCAGTCTGAAAATCTTGCAGAGACTTTTCTTGAATGCAGCCGGCTGGGCAAGAGGTCTCAGTTCGCATATGCAGGATTTTCAGATGGCTGGCTGACGTCACCGGAAGTCTGAGTGATTGGAAGGTGGGACCTGAGACTCGGGATGGGACCTATGAAGAATGGGGGTATGAATATATTATCAGCCCCAAGATTTAATATAAACAATATCAGATGGAAAACATATCAGCAAGTAAGTACATTACAGGACTCTGCCATCAGTATTTCTGGTGGTAGATGTCCTTTAAGGAATCTCTTCAGAAAGCATCTATTGCAAAAGTTCAAACTAATAGGACATGTTACCCAATACTAACCTGTTATGTTTCATCTCCGACCCTATCTTACTGTGTAACATTTTTTTCAACAAGATATATATATATAATATATATATAATATATATCTATATATATCTATATCATATATATGTAGATTTTTACAAAGTAATGATTCCAAGCTAAAGTAAAGGATTTATATAAGGAGTTGTGAAATGAAGAAATGTTCCACTGATGTACTCTCCTGTAATGCCATTTACATTCACAACAAATCCAGAGTAGAAAATTACAATGCAAATATATGGGAGTCCAGCAACATTCTAAAAACACTTTCCAGGTGCTGTTAAAAGCCTGTAATGAGATGAACAGAAAACACTTACAGACAAGAATTAGCTCCCATTCAACTGTAACTCGCTAAGCACCAAAATCTTTTTTGCTAGTATAAGGACAATAAAATGGATTACAAGCAGAATGGAAGGGCAGAAGAATACAATCTTCCTCTAGTAATATACGGTAATCCCTTTCCTATCTGCACTAAATGTCAATATATTTTGCTTTCACCTGTCATTTCCTTCCATGTTGCTCTGTTACCATGCTGCTGATCCCTGGTGCACCACACTTCCCGTTTGTCTTGCTAGAGATAGGTCTGGTGCTTGACACTTCTATACCTGCCACATTCTGATGCAAAGTAAATTACAATACCGATTGAAAACTTGAATATGCAGGCCCGGCGCCAGCACCCGGCCAACCCGGGCAAGTGCAGGGGCCCCGGGGTACTGGAGGGGCCCACTCGGACCCCCGGATCAATTGTACCAGTGTCGCTATAAGACACTGGTACAATTGATCACCATCTGGATCGATCACTTTTCTGCCTCTATGCTGCGCTGGTCGGGAGGCAGAATCTAAAATTTACCTGTCCCGGTTCCCACGATGCGGCGCTCCGCAGGGTATGCGACGGCTCTGAAGCCGGCGCACATGATGACGTCATCGGATCATGTGTGCCGGCTTCAGAGCCGGCGCGTACGGGAGGCCCAGGCCGAAGACAGCTGCAGGTGCTGCTCCTGGGGAACCAGGAAAGGTGAATTATTTTTTCTTTTCCGGAGGGGAGTCAGTGTGTATACAGGGGGAGAGGGGGGGGGGGTTAGTGTGTCAGCAGGGGGGGTCATTGTGTCCACAGGGGGAGGGGGGGTTCAATGTGTCTGGAGGGGATCATTGTGTCAGCAGGGGGGGGGGTTCAGTGTGTCCACAGGGGGGGAGTTCAGTGTGTCCGCAGGGGAGGGGGGGTGGTTTCAGTGTGTCCGCAGGGGAGGGGGGGATTCAGTGTGTCCGCAGGGGGGGGGATCAGTGTGTCCCTGAGGGGTGGGGGGGATCAGTGTGTCCGCAGGGGGAGGGGCGCAGTGTGGCCACTGGAGGGCGGCCCACTGAGGGGCCCACTAAAACCTGGAGCCGTCCCTGTGAATATGTAATCAAAAAAGTATCCGACCACAAGACATCTGGTGAAATTCAGGTCAGGGCTACTCTTGGAACCATGATACTGATTTCCATAAGTGGAAATAATAACATGAAACCACTTCTACGCTTAAGTTCATAATAAACATCATAGAAAAGTTATCTCTCTTTATGAGTTTTGCCAAACTTGATGTTGAAAATTCTGTTCAGGTCTGCATTAAAAATTGGAGGTGCTTTGCACCACCGGCATGTTAGAACACATGTTCTATTGATTTAAATGCTGATGGATGCTTTGCCAGTGTCATTTAAAGAGTTAATCCCCAAAATCGGTGTCAATGCCATATAAAGCATAAATGAGAAGTTTTAGTAAACTTTACGTGACGACTCGGACTTGAACATAGTTGAATGCTTCATGAGTTTATGTTCCCTTCTTATAATAACCTTGATAACTTGTAGTGGAGTGAATATACAGTATTGAGATGATGTTCCCCGTCCTGAAGGACCACCGTACCAGCAATCTGAATTTAGTGCAGTTCTATTGAGATTGAAATTTCTGTTGGTTAATAACCATAATGTTAATTATAGCTACATAATTAAAAGCCTATGAAATTACTCACTTCATTAAATAAGCACTAGAGGCTTTGTAAATATATAAAAAAAAGGAAAAGCTTGTTGAATGAGTTGAATACACAAAGGAGTAAATGGACAAATTAACCACTTCATGGCCACAGGAGTAATGTTTTCTGCTGCCAGCAAATGCTCTCTAAGCTAGTAAAGCCGAGCAGTCTAACCAGCTCAAGAAACAAGAGGATTTATGACCTTGACACTCATATTCTCCAACCAGAATTAGTGAATTGTTGATCTCCAAAGCTCCATCATCAGGAGAAAGTCACAGTTATTACATTATAAATCTTTTATTGTATGTGTTTTCTTTTCTTTTCAAGAGAATTTCTGCCAAAGTATAAACCATAGTGATGAGCTGGAAGGAGTGATAGCACATTTTCCTATGTATTTTACTTGTTAGTTTCCTATTGTGTGACATTACTTTCTACATAGATGCAGTTAGGGAGAATATAAATCAGACAATGAACAATGCAAGAGATAATACAGTGGTGCTATGAACTGGTACACTCAAACCAAAAAAAAGAGTTTTGATCACATAAATCAGTATAATAGATTGATTAGATAGTATAATAATAATTAATAATAATAAATATATTGTGACCAAGAAATAGGATTTAAAAGTATGTTGACCACACTTATCCCTGGCTAACTCAAGGAAGAAAGCTCGCAGCAGGAAGCAGGGCTGGGTTGGCTGTCGCCATCTGTAAGTGGCCCCCTGCCCGTGCGAGGGTAGTATGCAGCAATTATCCTGGTCCAATTACCTGTACAGTATCTGCAGGATTTTGAAACTGTAGAATTTCATGGCAGAGCCAGGAGCCATGGAATTGCCTAACACAGGCGATGGTCACAGTAGTGACTGCAGAGAGATTCAAGAAGGACCTGCTATGTAATATAGAAATTTGTTCCCTTACATCCCTTCCTGTTCCAGACCATTTTTTCAACCACACTAATTTAACTATGTAACCAGACATCACAAATAGAGGCTCACAAATTTTTGTAAGTGACATACAGTAAAGATTGATGCCTGTGCTATATTTCATTATCGGAAACTGTTATTTAAACACTTGTTTGACCTATAAAACAAATAGTGCAATTGGCTTGAATAGACACAAATGAGTGCCAAGGCAGGTGCCGTCCTTGAGTACTAATTAGGCATGCTTCCAGTCAGACATTTGGTCAAGATGCAAATGTTATAGACATTTGAAACATTGATTTGAAGCAGTTTCTTTGTAAACTCCATCCTATACAACTCACAGTGCATTTACTATGTAAACTTAGAGGAATAGTAAAGGTGAATTGACATACATGGTTTTTTTGTGTACGTTCCATCTCATGTTTAACATCCCCGTTTGGTTTGGTAACAAAAATTATTTAACACCTTACCAACATTCGTCATACAACTAGGAATTTCCCTGATCCGGGGCATCGGCCCTCGCGCGAGTGTCCTTGTCTCCTAGGGCGCGCACACACAGGCTATAGAAAATTTAAAGAGCCATCGCACCGTTAGTTGGCCATTTCCCAGAATTCTATATAAACCAGCCTCTCTCTGCACTCCCTGCTCGATATTCGTGCCTTGTGCCCTAGAGAAAGCTTTGTCACATGCCCTGCGCTGTTATTGTGATTTCCCGTTGTGACTCCGGATCAGTTCCTAAGTACGCTCCTCTGCTGCCTGCCTGGACCTATTACTACATCACCGACTCTGATTCCGTGCTGCCTCCTGTCCTGACCTCTGCTCAATGTCACTGTACCTCACCTTGGCTACCACCGCGGACAAAGTCGAACCTGTGTGATGACCTGGTGGAACAACGCCGCAACAAGTCCAACCCGCCATCGTCCGCAGTGGTCCAGTGGGTCCACTACCCCTGAAGCTCGACACTGTGTAAGATGTAATCTTTTGCAAGATAAGCTGACATTATCATTGCTACCATATTGAGGAATTTTCAACCTTTTGATCATGCTTTATAATTTTTTTTGTGATGTAAAATGGCGTAATTGTTGTGTTTCGCACATTTGGGAGTCATTTGCCACAAGCTCATTGTAACGAATCTGTAGATACCATACAGCCTTGGGTCTTACTCAGACAACCAATGGCAACCAATTTCCAATGCCCGATGATGACGTGCTGACAGACTTCGACAGCCTGCGTCAGCTTCACCCAGAGCAATCACAGGGTTAGCACCTTGATTACGAGTGCAATATGCAGCAAACCCCACGTCTATATGACAAGAACTCAACCTGTGAGCCCTCTTCATTAATCATACACAGTAATAGTACGGCGCAGAGCGTGAAAAGGTTAATAAGCTTGGTTGCTCTCCTTTGCATCCATTCCAGTTCTACTATGTCCTTTTTATACACTGGGACAAAAATCTACACAATATTCCACGTTGGTCTGACAAATTATTTGTATAAGGGCAAAACTTTGTCCTTATCATGAGAATCTATTCCTCTCTTGATACAACCCATAATTTTATTATTTTGCATTAGCAGCAGGCACCTGGCACTGGGCATTGTTACTAATGGGGGCCTTGGTACTAGTGACTCCTGGGGTACTCTGGCCACTACAGGGATTATTAGTCCTCGCTACTGGGGGCACTTATCATGCTGACTACCAGGGGCATTGTTACTACTGGCTACTTGGAGCACTGTTACTAGTAGCTACTGTGGGGTACTGTTACTAGTAGCTACTGTGGGGCACTGTTACTATATTGACTACTGTGATAAGAAGCTGACATGATGGTGTAGGCCTATTTCTCCTTCATGTTCTTCAATCAAACATGTCACCAGATTTACAGTAAGCAATTGTATTACCGAAGAGCTAACAATGCTGCTGCATCTCCCCTGCCCTGTGATTTCCTATTTCTCCTATGAGAGGGAGCTGCGCAGAGAATTTTTGTAAATGATTCTTGATTCTGCTTGCAGTATTGGTGTTCAAAACTTGGTTTGGAGGATGAATGTATTTACTATGTGCTTGCTTCTGGTGTTGACTGCATTCTAACTTCTGGAACTATGCAGTCGAAACAAAATGTTTGTATTTATGACATGTTAAAGGTCTTTTTGGTCTACAAATGGGAGCATTTAGATCTTTAAGTAAATAATCTGCAATTATGTGAACAATTTTATTCATAGTTGGCTAAATGTATATTTAAAATTCTAGGCAAGAAGGTTATAAAGTAGATAAAATGTAAATTAAATAGATTTTAGATACTTAATAAGTAATTTGCATATTATATTAATATCAGGATATTGTAATTTATTTTTACAGTAGGTATCATTTTTCAATGCGCCGTGGTACATGATTGACTTCTTCCTCCTAAAGTAGGGTGTTTGTACAATTGTATATTTTTGTGTATGTGAATGATATTTTATCTACTTACATAAAGTAAAGAAGACAAAACATTTGTCCAAAGGAAGTAAACAGTAGACAATAGGGTGCAGCAAGGAAAGTGTTAATACACAAGTCCTGAAGCTTCCATGTCCTCACCAATCAACAAACAAAATATATCAGAGCAAAGTAAAAAACCCATTACAAGCAGCTTAAGGGTAATTATATCAAGCGGAGAGCAAGCACACACTGTGAATTTCCAGAGCAGATTATCTGGGAATTCCTGTGCCGTGATTTATTCTTCATGAACATACGTACCCCAGTGCAATTCTGGGCATCATGGGAAGGTGAGCTCTTCTATGAAGCCTGTGGTGCTGAGAGTTAATATAAAATACATTCAATATTCTACATGTCTCAGCAACAAATAAGACACCTATAAGTCACACCCAGGAGCAAGGCATGGGGAAATTAAAAAAGAAACTTTGAAAAGCTGATTTCTTGCCCCTAAAAGTTAAGGACACATTGGACTGTACCTTGGCAGGACTACAAGCAATGACTTATTGGAGGCCTTCATTATTATTGGTGCTAGTTATTTTTTGGCAATCAATTTTAGCACAGATTTGAACTGTGGTGTTATATTGCATTAACCCCTTTGGGACCGATGGTCATTGGTGCCTTTTTTTTATAACGTGAGACTTTAACTTGATAGGATACTTCAGAACTACCATACTGCTATATACTACCACTTAAAAACACAATTCTGGTGTCATATTTTTATTATATTATTAGAATTTGAATGCTTAACAGAGCCAGATATATCCACCCTTAAAGTTGTACTAAAAATTATGATTTTTGTGTAGAGCTTTCTATTCCCGATTGTAACTTTAAGAGTGGATAACTCCGGTTCTGCTAAACATTAGCAGACTCTCCTGTTTAGGATTGTGTTTCTATAGGCATTTCAGGAGATATAGGGATTTGAAGTGTGCCCTATACAGCCTGTCAGCTGAAGGCAGAATATAGAACAAGCTGCTGGAGACTTTCACTTTCACTTTTCAAAAGTAGCGGAACACGGGAAAGGGTGATGGAATAATGCTGTACATATTTATATTTAACTTGATAGAATAGCTTTATTAATGACATACTTTGTTCTTTATATAATTTGCCAATAACTGACTACAAATGTGAAAAAATAAGCTTTTCTTGTCATTTTTCCAAATAAAGTATCAACTTTAACCCAAATATGTTACACATATGTACAGAATTATTCCATCACCCTTTCCCAGGTTCAGCTACAGATGTAGAGGGTGCATGTACTTCTGCAAAGTGAAAGTCTTTCCTGCACCTGCTTCTATATTCTGCCCTCAGCTGAGAGGCTGAAAGTGTGGGGGCACTACAAACGCCTATATCTCCAGAACCCTTGCACCTTGCACACAATTATTTAACCCTTTAATATGACATAAGGATTGTGTGAATGCTTCACAGAATTGGAGATATTCACTGTTAAAGCTACTAAAATCTGCATTTTTCTTTTAAAATCAACAATAAAAATGTATAAAAGCGCAGTTGGAGACAGATTGTCTCCACAGTAAAAAAAAAAAGAAAAGAACATGTAGAAACATCCAGCATGTTTATAGTCACACATGTGCAAAGTGTGCAGTACAACAATGGGTTCAATTAAAGTGTGGTACATGCCCTTGTAACAATGGACACATTTGAAACATAAACAGCACAAAGCACCCAACCAACTGCACCATAATCCCACCCCAGGACTGCTTCTAATGGTGTTCCCAGATAAGGGCGAAGGAGACTTATATGCCAGAGAGTGTGTGGCTAGGATGGAATTTGGGGAACCACAGTAAAGGGAGAGCTAAGCCATTTGTCCCAGATGGCATGGAACCTCTTATACTTCTTTCTATAAATAAATAGCCACTTTTTGAGTGGGCTGGTGTTATTCACAGCCTTGATCCAATCACGGAGAGAGGGGGGATGTGCAGTCATCCACAATCTGGCTACTATCTTTCTAAGTTTCAGTAATGAAAGCATGTTCTTTTTAGTACAACTTTAAGTCCGAAAATCCCTGGTTCTGCGAAGCATCCATAGACAATCACATTAATGACATTAATGACAATTGTTTCTCTAGGTGCCAGGGTTCAGGAGATGGTCACTGTCATGATGTTTATAAGCATCCTTTTTGCATGGGACATGTGCAAGTAGGATGTATATAGCTGTACAGCAGTCGTAAAGGGGTTAATGTATTTGGGGCCCTGTAAAAAGAACAAATGCGTGGCAGAAATGTGAAACCACATTCATGAAGTGGATTAGAAGTTAGTAGACTTGCTTCTTGTTGGTATCATTTTGCGGCAAAAAATGAGCAGAAAAAAAGTGTTGGGAAACTAGAAGTGTAGGAAAAGTGTCAGTATTCAAAAGCTGCACCCAAACCTGGTTTGAAAATGTTGTAAAAATATTGCTGTGGCAGAGCCTAACTTTCTGCATAAAGTTAATTGCAAGTCTGAAGGAACATTGGGATTTTATTCACTACCCGTGGCATTACATAGAACGTTGATTTAGTCCCAAATTCAACCACTTCTGAGTTAAATTCAAGACCTTCTGTTCAAATAAATAGACTCTACAAATCAGGCAATGCCCCTGTGAATGTCCATTCTTCACTTCTTTATCTGGTGTAAATGGCATCCCATTGTGTGCAGTATGTCAGGGAGATCAGAGAGGTTCTGTGTACAGTCAGACTTTATTGTATTTTACAAGAGATGCTGTTAGTTTATTTCTGTGCAGGGGAAAGAGTTCTGAGGTTTTATAATATATTTCTGTGTCTGACAAACCCAGAACAGATGTAATGCTGTAAATTACTATTGTGTCTTTTTCAGAGATCTTATATATCCCAGGAAGTCCATGCACATGGGCGGATTTCTGCTGCTCGGAGTGTTTGGTCAAAGAGAGGCCTAATTGTTAATACACTGCTCAAAAAAATAAAGGGAATACTCAAATAACACATCTTAGATCTGAATGAATGATATATTCTCATTGAATAATTTGCTCTGTACATATACAAATATGCTGACAACAAAATCACAAAAACAAAATCAATGGAAATCAAATTTATTAATTTGAATGGTAGGGCCTGGATTTGGAGTTCCTCCTGCATTAGGAGGAACCCTTGGCCAGCCACAACAGCATTTGGTCTCACAAGGGGTTGGAGGATCTCATCTCGGTACCTAATACCTGGGTGAGTTGGTGAAGAGAACAAGGTGAGAAGGTAGAAATGCAGGTGGGTAATGAAGGGAACCATATTGGTCAATAAGACAATGGGGTGGTAGTGGATGCCCACTCGCAAGGTGGAGCTTGGGTGGTGCCAGATGTGGCAAAAAGGAGGTGGCCTCAGAGGATGGTGTGTGGATGGAAGGGTCTGCAGATAGTGAGAACAATTCCTCAGGTAACTGAACAATATGCTCAGTCTTATGGTTGCCCTAAAATCGATAATTATAAGTAATGATAATATAATATATAAAGCTGAGTGTATGTGTGTATGTCCGCTAAAGGAAACTGTACTGTCTCATTTACAATCACCAAATTTTGCGCAGCCGCTCTCTGTGACTCAGTGAACGTCATAGACTAGGTTTGAGCTGAAATTTTTACCCTATGTTTTCCAAAATACACTTATTAACCACTATCTACAGGAGTCATTGTCTGCTGCTGTAGCAGTAAGCAACCAATCACAACTCAACTTCTATTTTACCACAGGTCATTAACATGAGCTCTTAGCTTTGATTAATTACTATAGGCTACGAGTATAAACCAGCTTATGTGTGAGGTAATATGGATAGAGGCATTGAGGGGTATTTATCAGGGCTTCTGCACTATGCCACATGTAGAAGCCCTGAAATAATGGCAAATGCAAGCTTATTTCTAGCCCTTACGATTATTTCCCCTTCTCTTCCACCTCCAGTCAAGGGGGAAGGGCCGAATTCTCTTGATGTGTCCGGCTGCGACAGATATATGATTAGGCTATCAAGCACAGGCATATGATAAATAACCCCCATAGAGAGAGAGATAGAAAATATTTTTTATTAACCCATTCTTTTTCTTATAGCTAAGAGAAGATATTTACTATCCTGGGCAACGCCGGGAGATACAGCTAGCACGTTATAAATGTAGCTAATTCTATACATCTTGTCTTAATATTACAATAGGCAACTGAAGGTAACCAGAAGGCTAATGTGGCACTCAGAAATGAGTTTGACATCCATGATTTACAGTATCATAAAACACTAAACACACAATGCCATGAATGTCCGCTGTGAGATTTTGTAAATGTATTTATTTTCTATCTTTTCCTTGTGTATTATGTTGTTCTTGGACCTGCTCTGAAACTGGCAGTTTATGTAGGGTTAAAGTAATAATACAGTCCAGGGATTAAGTGCAGTGATACGCTCAGTGGGATCTGCTATTAAACATAACATCAGGATGAGATTGCATTGGAAATCTATGCTGTTGGCTGTGAGGCATTGAGAAATCTCTAGTCAAGAAAATGAATATCAAACACACGGTCTAATGGGCCAGATCAGTTTTTCACTCCACTCTACTACACCTTCGATCTACTCTCTCACTATAGTGATTTTGTTTGGGTTTGGATTAACATATATCCTCCAGATTGACACAAACACTCTGCACATGACACACGATCATGTACTGTACAACAGAAAAGAAATGTGGAAATTGACTCATTACATTGTGCTCACAGGCAGACATTTAGATAGTGTTTAGATTTACTAGAGGATATATTAAAATATAATGTTCAGGAAAGGTGGAGCCTGAGTGGTGGTCCATAACTTCAGGGGGTTTCCATTTTTATTGCCTCTACACACAAGGCATAGTCTCACCTCTAGACCTGGCCAAATGTTCATTCTGCCACCAACTGACTAATTTTGGCCTTAACTAAATGTATCAAAATTTACAAGTTTGTATCTGTTCTTTTGATTTAATGTGTTTGACCCTGGCTCTGCTCCCTGACCACAATTCTGATCTGTAATCCTCTATGTGCATCCCCACCTTTGTTGCCTGCCTTGACTGCAGATAGTTCTGTCCTATCCCTCTGTGCCAGCTGCCTCCACACCAGGACCACCACAGGAGGTAGCAGCCTTGTCATCTCTGTAGTAAAGTCCAGATTCCTGTATAGGCGTGAAATGGTCAAAAACAGAGCGGTCCAAGGTAAACACTTTGTGGCCCAAAGCCAATACAGTGACTACAGAACACACTCTTTTTTCAATGTTTCCTTCTCACTGATTGAATCCTAGACCACTAACTGTGCTCCTTTTTATAAATTCTGGTCTGACCCGCCTTACTATTAAAAAATCCCATGTATGAGCTCTTACTGACAGTCTAGAAGGGCTTGAAAATAAAAGTTGGATCACCAAATTACATTGAAAAAGTGCATAACCTTCATAGAACAGGGATAACAAATTATAAACAATTAGAACATTATTAAAAGGAATGGAAATCATCATCAAGTGGATTTGCTTTGGGACACTACAGTAACAAGAACACAAATCACATGCTGGTTATGGACATTGAAAGTTTTCATTTGTAGTCATAAACTTCTAATCGCTTTTCTTGTCTATTTTGGGCATTATACTTGTATATATTATACTTATATTTGTTTACAAAGAATAGATGTCCACTGCTGCGTAATTCCAAAGATTGATAGCCATCAACATGTTAGATTCAAATGCTTGGAATTACAAAAAAATATTTGATCTATTATCATATACAGTATTTTGATCTTCTTATGTTGTGGTTTGCTTAATCAATGGTCTTTTCATTAAGGAACAACGTTCAGCAGAAAGTGATGGCCTTAAGCCATTTACATAAAGTGCAGGACACATTCATAAAGATGACATTGTGGCATCATGGACATCCTAACTATTAATTACATTCTATAGATGTTGTTTCATGCAGCCTTGAGTGCCAGAGTTCACCACAGATTGTAATTCAGGTCTAGGGTCTTAACAATTAGACAAATGTGTCATAAGTGTGTATGATGATGAGTAGTGCTAGAATTTATCATTATCATTATGTCTTTTAAAACAGCCCCCAATGCCTCTCATATAAGCCATCAAGCTAAAAATCAATGAGAGTTTGCCCAACCTATTTTGCCCATATAGGGAGCCTGGAAATACTAAATGTATTTTGCATTTGTGCACCTTAAAAATTAATTTCTCCAAGAACCCAAGAAAAGAGCAAAAACTGCAATTCCAGCATTATATGGGTCAGAACAGTGGTAAAAGTTTATACATTCTGTGGATGGAGATGTATAAAGGCACTTTAAGAGATACATAAGATTCTTTTGATCACTTCTAATTATGTTTCTTTCAGAGGCAGGATGAGAAAAACAGAAATGTTGGTGTTTCTGGTGTTTACCATATAGCTAAAGGAAATCAACCATTTAAAAATTTTTAAAAAACACCTACAAAAACTCACCTGCACCTCTCTTCATCTTGTTCCCAGCGGTGTTCTTAGCTAAGCTTGAAACGTCGGGATCACCTACAAAACAAACTTATAATTAGAAGCCCGGGGTGCGGGAGCAAGATTTCCGGTGCTCCGGGCCTCAAACTATGCACACCCCCGCCAGCTCCCTCTCCCATGCTAGGAGAGGGAGGTGGCATCAGGTGACAGGCATGAATCCACACCTCTCACGTGACGTCACCTCCCTCTCGCATGTTCCCAGCATAGGAGAGGGATGTGTGCGGGCGTACATAATTAGCAGGACGGAGCTTGTCACTGAACTCTGTGCTGCTAATTTTAAGTTTCTTTTCTAGGTGATCCAGACATGTCAAGCTTAGCAAAAGATAGCACCTGGATCAGGATGAAGAGGAGTTGGGGTTCAGTATGTGTAGGTATTTATTATTTTTGTTGATTTCTTTAAAATAGCATGGTAATTTAATAGATAAAAAAAGATTTCTATGATTGTATTTAATGGATTAATACATGTTATACTGTATATCAATAAAATAAAACATACTGTATGGGGAAACACCATACATTATTTTGGTGGCAGTAACCTTTCCTGAGCTACAGACAGTTAACAGTATTTAGAACTGTGCTTCACCTCAACCAAATAGTCCATAGACAGCAATAATCTTGAGATGTTATTTAATGTCAATGGGAGAGTTCAATAGACATTTTCTGTAACCTATGCAGAAGTCACTGTACCGGGACAATGGATTAGATAAGACATAAATTTTTGTAACCCGTGGATCCTGTTTTACCCACACATACAGTAGATGTTACCTTTAATTGTTATTCTGCATATATAAGGGCACTTTTTAAACGTCATCTCTACATAATAGAAAGTGTTAGATTATTATTGGGTTTATTGTCCAATATAAAAATTGAGTATAAAGCAGTATTTTTATGTGATATAGATATTGACATATACATTTAAAATAACCTTCACCAAACTCACTTTACAAAAAGGTACATTTAAAAATAGGCTATTTGCTGATAATGCAACTAAACCAGACATGCTGAAACTATGTGTGACGTCCTGGTGCACACAATAGTGTACATAATAATTTTGGTGACAAAAAAATGACTAATGGTGTAATATATGACTGATACAAATAAGTGAAATGAATACTACACCATTATTCACAATTAACTTTAAGAACTTGTAAATCTTATTATGATGATAATTTGGTGTAGTAATTTTTGCTAGCATTATTATATCAGTCAGCAGTGAAATTTAGATATTGGCAGAGAAAAAAAAACGGGGAGAGCTCTGGCTCTTCAATATGATTTGTTTAGTCTTTCTGTAGACAGCTCACCCTTGCTCTGTCCTTGTTGAACTGCTCCATGGGGAGAACTGACAGTGGGAAGTGGGTATATAAAATCCAAGACAGAAAAATGGCTCCCTAACCACACCTGAAATTATACTCAGGTAAAAAGGAATGGAGCAGAGAGAGAGATAAAATCAACTCCAGAATTCTTTTCTGTCAGACAAAGAGGCATTGATAGTATTGTAATAAACCTTCAGAACCCTGCAGAAAGCAATTACCTTCTGCTGCTGTTCTTTAAGGGGTTAAGTCATAACAGCTTCTTCAAGGTCTCACTGTTTTATATCTTGTATATAATCTAGATTAGATGCCATATATGTTGTATTGATAAAATTGCATGCACTATTCCCCAGTGCTGCTTTCTAATATTTGCTGGACACTATCGGGGACAGTGGCTATAGGGGTCACAAAGGTCCCAGTTACAAATGGGTTCCTAAGCCACACAGCTCCCTTCACCACTTGTGCTATGGACAGGGTCCCTTCATCATTGAGTACTATTAGGGTAACTTTCCCACATAGAGATTTGCTGTGTGGCATTTCAGTGCAGTAACTCTGCAGCAGAGTAGTGTATAGGATTTAAGAAAATCCCCTACACATATTGAGGCACATTTACGTACCCCGTCCCCGGAGTTCACACAAAGTGCATTGTCAGACTCCAATGCACAGTGCCGCAATTCACAAAAATTGTGCGCCCGATATCACAAATTTGTTGCTTTCCCGCTCAGGTCCAACAGAGTTCACCATCTTTTTAGTGGTGCATGTTAAGGCAAGGGCTTGCAACACAATTTGAAAGTTAAATCCTGCGCTCAGTCTGAATCAGTCGGATAGACAGACGGCACGTCCCCTAAATTGTGTTGCCTGAAAGCCAGCACAGCATGCGCCAAAAAACAGTCGTGTATGACACAATCGCAACGAACCCCCTACTTAAATACCAGTGCAAGCCCTTTTCTCATTGAAAATAGGGCACAGTCCGAAAAAAATTGATTTGCAAAGCGGTGCAAAGCATTAGTAAATGTGCCCCATTGTGAAGAAAAATAAAGATTTAGAATCTGCAGCAAATCAGTAACATGTTTGTCTGTCTGTTCTGGAATTTGTTCAGGCTTTTGGTGGAGACAAGCAGAGAATGCAACTCCCTAATGCAAAGAGCAGGAGCGAACCGTGATATTCAAGGTCAACTTAATAATAAGAGTATTAGATGGTGTCAATAGGTCCTTGAAAAAAATGCACCTTCTTTTTTTTTTTAATTTATATCTTATTTTGCAATTTTATCATGTGGAAGTTCACATTTTATTTTATAGATATGATAGTGTTCAATATAACAAGCATTGTACTCGCCAATGTACAGTAGGTGAAGCATGGTGTCTAGAGATGAGCGAGCACTAAAATGCTCGAGTGCTCGTTATTCGAGACAAACTTTTCCTGATGCTCGAGTGCTCGTCTCGAATAACGAGCCCCATTGAAGTCAATGGGAGACTCGAGCATTTTTCAAAGGGACCATGGTTCGGGAATAAAATGTGTTAATTAATTGAAAAAGAATAAGTTAGCAGATGTATGCAAACATCTGCAATCTATTCTTCACTGTTCCGCGCGTATATTATCTCCCGACAAGTTAGCAGATGTGAAGAACAGTGAAGAATAGAATAAAAACAGTGAACACAGTGAACACAGGATCATTTAAGTGAAAAACACAGTGAAAAACACAGTGAAGAATAGATTACAGATGTTCGGCACATCTGCTTACTTGTCGGGAGATACGCTGTCCCGGGATCTGCTGCTCTTCTTCCACTGAAGTCTCCCCGATGTCTCCGTGCCGCTGCCCGATGTCTCCGTGCCCCTATGTCTCCGTGCCCCTATGTCTCCGTGCCCCGATGTCTCCGTGCCCCTATGTCTCCGTGCCCCGATGTCTCCGTGCCCCGATGTCACCGTGCCCCTATGTCACCGTGCCCCGATGTCACCGTGCCCCGATGTCACCGTGCCCCGATGTCACCGTGCCCCGATGTCACCGTGCCCCGATGTCACCGTGCCCCGATGTCTCCGTGCCCCGATGTCTCCGTGCCCCGATGTCACCGTGCCCCGATGTCTCCGTGCCCCGATGTCTCCATGCCCCGATGTTTCCGTGCCCCGATATCTCCGTGCCCCGATGTCTCCGTGCCCCGATGTCTCCGTGCCCCTATGTCTCCGTGCCGCTCCGTGCCGCTGCCCGATGTCTCCGTGCCGCTCCCCGGTGTCTCTGTGCTGCTCCCCGGTGTCTCTGTGCTGCTCCCCAGTGTCTCTGTCCTGCTCACCGTGTTCTTCAATGTGCCCCGATGTCTCCGTGCCCCGATGTCACCGTGCCCCGATGTCTCCGTGCCCCTATGTCTCCGTGCCCCTATGTCTCCGTGCCCACGATGTCATCGTGCCCCGATGTCTCCGTGCCCCTATGTCTCCGTGCCCCGATGTCTCCGTGCCCCGATGTCTCCGTGCCCCGATGTCACCGTGCCCCTATGTCACCGTGCCCCGATGTCACCGTGCCCCGATGTCACCGTGCCCCGATGTCACCGTGCCCCGATGTCACCGTGCCCCGATGTCTCCGTGCCCCGATGTCTCCGTGCCCCGATGTCACCGTGCCCCGATGTCTCCGTGCCCCGATGTCTCCGTGCCCCTATGTCTCCGTGCCCCGATGTTTCCGTGCCCCGATATCTCCGTGCCCCGATGTCTCCGTGCCCCTATGTCTCCGTGCCCCTATGTCTCCGTGCCGCTCCGTGCCGCTGCCCGATGTCTCCGTGCCGCTCCCCGGTGTCTCTGTGCTGCTCCCCGGTGTCTCTGTGCTGCTCCCCAGTGTCTCTGTCCTGCTCACCGTGTTCTTCAATGTGCCCCGATGTCTCCGTGCCCCGATGTCACCGTGCCCCGATGTCTCCGTGCCCCTATGTCTCCGTGCCCCTATGTCTCCGTGCCCACGATGTCATCGTGCCCCAATGTCTCCGTGCCCCAATGTCTCCGTGCCCCGATGTCTCCGTGCCCCGATGTCTCCGTGCCCCGATGTCTCCGTGCCCCGATGTCTCCGTGCCCCGATGTCTCCGTGCCCCGATGTCTCCGTGCCCCGATGTCTCCGTGCCCCGATGTCTCCGTGCCCCGATGTCTCCGTGCCCCGATGTCTCCGTGCCCCGATGTCTCCGTGCCCCGATGTCTCCGTGCCGCTCCGTGCCGCTGCCCGATGTCTCCGTGCCGCTCCCCGGTGTCTCTGTGCTGCTCCCCAGTGTCTCTGTCCTGCTCACCGTGTTCTTCACACATATATATTGTTCTTCACATGCTATTTTGTTAGCACCGTTCCGCGCGTATCTTCCGACAAGTAAGCAGATGTGCCGAACATCTGTAATCTATTCTTCACTGTGTTCTTTACTGTGTTTTTCACTTAAATGATCCTGTGTTCACAGTGTTCACTGTTTTTATTCTATTCTTCATTGTTCTTCACTGTGTTTTTTTAATTAAATGCTCGATCTCGAGCAGGGGAAATACTCGTCCGAGCAACGAGCCGTTTCGAGTACCTTAATACTCGAACGAGCATCAAGCTCGGACGAGTATACTCGCTCATCTCTAATGGTGTCATACATCCTATTCATGTAAAAACAAATCCCATAAACCAAATGAAATAATAACACAAGACATGTACGTATGGTGAAAATATGGCTGTGATGCTTTATTATTGAGTAATCAAATTTAATAATAAACAATTGGATAAAATAAATAAATAACTTAATATATATCAGTAGATACCATTTAAAAATATTCAATAATACTGCAAATGAATCTCCCCTGCACAACATTGGGACAGTAAACATTCTAATAAAGGGAGGGACAGGCTTGAAAGCTGAAGACTGCCCCAGATCCTCTGCCGACAGCCATTTCTAAGGGTGAGTAGCCAGGATCACAAATCAATCAAAAAGATGCCTACTGTCACGGGTGCCCCCGCGATCCATGTCTCGGATCGCAGGCACACCCGTGCCCCTCTCTGTGGTGCTGCCCTCAACCCAGCACCAAACTCACCTCTTCACGCTCCTGCTTCCATCCGGCTTGGTCTGCGTGCACGTGCCGGTTGATTTAAAGGGCCAGCGCACCACTAATTGGCGCTGGCACTCCTGAGTTTCCTTAAAGGCTGGCTGTTCTCCGGATTCCCTGCCGGATCTTTGAGCTCTATTGCCTTAGAGTAAGCTTCCTGTTCCCTGCTCTTGTTCCCTGTCTGTTCTGGATTCCTGTTGTTACCTCGGACCTGACCTGTGATCTTGCATTTCTGCTGCCTGCCTTTACTCCGTGCCTGTTCCTGACGTTGAGCCTGATCACGTTTCTGTACTGTGACCTTGGCTGCCACCATGGGCTAGTCGTACCTGTGGAACGACCTGGTGGAACCCTGCCACAGCAGGACCATCCTGCTTTGCGGCGGACTCTTGTGAAGACCAGGTGCCACTTAAATTCCGGTCCCAGGTGTCGGCTAGTACCATCTCCTGCTGTGGTCCTCTGACCCCGAACCCTGACAGTATAATTTCTACGGAACAGCTTGTTGTTGCAGCTCCGATGGATCTTTGGCTCCTGGCAAGGCATATGTTAGATCTGCTCTCCAGAAGAGGATTCTGTCTTGGGGACATTATTCGCGTTTGGCGGGGTTGCAATGTTCCGTGGCCCTCATCTCCCGCTACTACTGGTGACAAAGTGAGAGGTGGCAGACTGGATTCCTTCTGATTATTCTATGTATTGGTGTTGTCAAATTGGGGTTGTGATCTAGGAGGTGTAGCTTTGGGACAGATATCCTCAAGATTCAAATTCATAAGGGGCTGATACCTGTTACTAAGTGGAACCTGGAGATGTGTAGGTCTCTGGCCGTTGATGGAGTTGCATTGTTTCTTTTAGGGTTGCTCTGAGGGGAATATGATGCCTGTTGGAAGCACCTGTCACATTTTGCTTCGATGGTGATTGTGTCCAATGTGAAGGATGTATCTTTTTATGTGCCCCAGTAGGGTGATCATTAGCAGGTTGGGCATGTTGTGTATGTTGTTTGATATGCCAGGTTCTGTTTATAAGAGTTGTCATATCTCCTCTTTCTCCTTGTAGTTTGTTGACTTTTTTTGTATATGAGCTCATTTTCCAATTTATGTCACTTACTTCACATGTTGGTGTTTGGTCTATCGAAATCCTTATGTGTCTGAAACTTCTGTAAGAGGAACACTATGGGAACTCATTTACTAAGGGTCCGCGACAACTTCCGTTTTGCGCTGTATTGCGCTGGCGATTGTGTCGCGCGCGATCGGATTTTGGCGCATCGGCTATGGCTTGTGAGCAACAGAAATCAGGGGGCGGGCCGTCGGACAATCAATACAGAATCAATATAGGGCATATATATTTTACATAGATATAACTACAGCATAACCATAGTAATCTTTATCTATATTATCTGAATTATTATTATGATGAATTATTAAATTGTTTATGTATTACTTATTATAAATTTTATATATTATATATCACAGATTTTTATGTATATATCAGCCTTTAAAACACCAGTCAATTACATAATATCTTATTCAAATACAAATTATATCATATTTTACTTTAACGTTTTGAAGGTATTTCATGCAATTTATTTTGTTTTATCTTATATATTTTGCTACTTTTTGTTACAGGAAATTTCTGGCATAGGAGCAGTGAAATAATTGTGCACCGCAAGAAATTGCAACAATATTTGCGCCTACGCCATCTCCACTCCATGTGGGCGTGGAGGGGGCGTGAAGGGATGCAGCTGCTGGCAGATTGGGCAGGCATGGGGTGTTCCTGCATAACACCCTGCATTAAAAACCCTGCGAACATACGTCAGGAGAGATAGGAGTATGATAGATTCCCCCACCATATGGCCCACCCCCGATTTCTGTCGCATTAAATCCAACGCAGCTCCGCCACAATCCGATTGCGCGAAACACAATCCCCTGTTAAATACCTGTCAAAGGCGTGCAAAACCTGAAAACGTTGTAAAGTCTGATGAAAGTGCGTCCGCGGACCCTTAGTAAATAAGCCCCCATATGTAATATAATGCATTTTAGACATTAGCTGCTCTGAAATTTAGGATGCAGCTCTTTATCCACCATATTAAGAATCTCCTAATTCTGTTTGCCAAGACTTACATCTTGCTGTTGTACTTTTCCCATCTGTATTCATACCTCTATTTTCCTTACTGCTAATGATAGGTCTGTTTGACAGGTTATACTATATGCCAAGTGCTTGTTTGGGAGGAATAAGCGTTCAGTATATTAATTGTAATATTAGCTATTTTTAATCCAGATTCTTGATTGTGAACAGGAGGTTAATTTTCCTGAGAACAATCTCAATTATCTTTTATTGAAGGCTTGGGTCTTGCTTATATACTTTTATAGTTCTACCTGCTAGGATCTTTCATATCATGGGGATTATTAGACCACTTGATGTTTTTAAATGATTTGAAAATTGTTTATGGCATTGAAATGCTTCAATAAAAGATAAAAAAATGAATCGTGTATTTGTGCTGATACTCCTTATATTGTGAATGAATTGTTATTATGCATATTATGTGTATCAATCTTATATTCTTACATAATGTAATACATATGTAATACATAAGATATTATTTTTTTTATAAGTGACATACATTGAATAAAGGAATTTATAGGTCAAGCTTGTACTTTTATACATACAATATGTTAGTGGTTATGTAAGTGGCTGCCTCCTTTCCATTCTTATTATTGCTGTACAGTGAATACAATACAGCATATTACCAAAACAACGGTATCATAAATTGGCCAGTTTCATACAGTATAATTGCTTTAGTAAAAATGTTCAATGTCAGTGAAGACAAATCTATATACTACAATAAATATATATTGTGCCACAGTTGTAATATGGCACAATGTAGCTGTGCCCATACAGAGCAGAAATAATTCCAGCACACAGTGAGATTTTAATGCATAAAGCATAACATGATTTTTGGTGGTGCCTCCTCCCAGCAGGATGAAGTGATGCTACAGAGGTTGCACCACCCTTTGGTTAGCCATGATCTTAAAGCAAACATGTCATCAGGATTTCACATTTTACCTTCCATTCAATTTTAAAAGTTGATAAAAGTATACCTGGTTCCCTCTCAGCAAACTGCATCAAGTCACAGAGTCATCATCATTATCTTCTCTTTATTCTAACCCCTCTACTTCCCCCTCCCCTCATGTAGACTAGACCTGACAGAGATTGGCGTGCAGCACATGGTCAGCTCATGTTTGCATGTGGGATAGGGGAGGAGGGAGCAGGAAGTAGAGTTGCAAGAGCAATGTGCAGATAATGAGATAATGATGCTGCATGACTCAATACATTTTGCTGGGTGCCAGTGAGCCAGCTATACTTTTATCAACATTTGAAGGGCATCTACCTCCAGGATCAAGGATTGTAAACCAAGCACAGTGACATATTGGTGTATGCCCCTTCTGGCAGGATCTGCTCTTCTTTAAGCTTCTTATGCCATTGTTTTTAAGAAAAAAGGCTTTAAAAACTATGCAATGAGCCTGAGCCTCCAGACTCCATAGATGTTATGGGGCTTAATTGCATAATTTTAAAGGCATTTTTTTGTAAAAAAATTTACTCCTCAATGACATTTCTTATTAGTCCATGCTATATACTGGGAAGAAGGAAAAAATTCCAAATGTGGTGACATTGGCAAAAAAATGTATTTGCGCTCCAAATGATAGGTCCACTTTATTCTTTGGTTTGGTACAAACCCCACCTCTTTATGTTGAGGAGCCCCCTTCATGCATGCCTAACATGTTCGACGCAGAGCATTAAGAGGTAAATTAATATTAGTTCAAGTTTTTTTTCATTACAATTAACACATTTTTAAACATCCCTTCTTTTTGAATATTCCAACCTAAAAGACACCTTAGACTCCAAACAATTCTTAGAATTGATGGATGCTTTCTGGCTGAACTCTAGGCTATTTATACCTTCTTCCATCAGACGTCTAAGGCACTTAAATACTTGGCCAGGGAAGCTGGTCTTGCTAATTTTCTTGATTATATTTTGGGGTCACCTTGTAAGTGAATTTAAAGATACTTGATAAGAAGAGCTTATCCTGCTCAATATACAATGCATATAATCCAAGTTCACTGGTAGATTCCTCCATTTGTAGAGTTGGTAATTCTGAGGTTAATATCATGAATATTGTCATCTTGTACCTGAAAATCATATCATCATATGCGTCTACAATGCACTGTTTGCATGTGTGATTGTGCTGAAAAAATCCCTTCAAATAAAATTTGAGTAATTGCAACAAAATAAATGTACCATATGTAATGTATATATTGTTAAGAATTATTTCCAATGGATAAAGGAAATCTACCATCAAAATCCAGCATGATAAACCAGGGGCACTTACTCATAGATCCGGGCACTGTGACTGTGGTAATCTTCTTATATTTCTTATCCAGGGCCTCCTTCCTTCTTAAATCAACTTTTAAAATTATGCTGATGAGAAGGTTATGAGCATGTTACTGAAGCCTACTCTGTCTTCACAGGCAGTTACAATTCAACAGAAGGCATCAGTCTCACCCTGTGTGCCTGTATCTATGAGTAAGTGTCCCTGGATTATCATTGATTCATTGGTAGATTTTCTTTAAGAGGTTTTCCGCACAAAACAAATTAGGCCCCATCCATGCTGATCGGTGGTGGATTCAGTGATGGGACCCCCACAGATCACTAGAACGAGGGGTCTGATGAGGTCCAATGTTCCCAAGATGAATGGAGCCGCAGGACACGCATGTCTGGGCTGACCGGTTCATCTCTTTGCTGTCAATGCCAACTTTGCCGCCAATCTGAAAATATCCCATAGATAAATTAGTTAAAAAGATATTATCTATTAATTTGAGTTGCCTGAGAATAAGGGAAAAAAGATAAACAAAGGGCCTTCTATGTTGTTTTAGCTACAAACCCGAGCCCTTTTCACCAGAACCCAGGATTAGGTATAAAGGGAACCTAATCTTGAAACTTTCTTATGGAAATCAATATAGCAGTGTGGGTACACACTACATTTGTCTTATTTTAGTGGTAGAAATGCAGTGTTTCTCTTATCTGCTCTTTCTGACTCTGAAAATCTCCTCTCTCCTTCCCTTTTTCTCTGCATTTTAATAGTATGTGAATTTTTAAACCAAAGTCCAGACATGTAGGATTTAAAGCTAAATTTCAGATTAAAAGAGGGGGCAGAGGAAAAGAGCTTGATAAGAAGGAAAAATAGCACTTACATCTAAAAAACATATTACAAAGATTATATGTACTTGTAATACTGATTGCAAGTTACCGTTTAAAGGGAACCTGTCACATGGAACATACAGCCTGATCTACAGGAAGCGTTGTATTAACCAGAAGGAGCTAAGAAGATTGATTATAGTTTTGTGAGAAAAAAGAAAATATAAGACCCCTATAAACAGCACCTAGCATACGGCTGCCAAATAAGTGTATTGTGCAGGGAACAGTATGGAGAGCACGCATGTGTGTCATTGTAACGTGCCGTTGCCATATGTACGGTCCAGCAGCACGGCTTCACTATACTCACAGAACTCACAACTCCCATTCTCCAGGTCCCGGCCCAGGCATAGCATATGTTTATGTGAAAGCAGCCTAAGGCCACATGCACATTACACTTGTTATGGTCACACAATTTACAGCAAAATCACGGATCCCATAGAGGTGTATGGCACTCGGTCACTGTGCAATGAGTACACTGTGTATCACTGTAACATGATCAAGACTGGTGGCCACCATGTACCATAAGGGACAAGTCCTATACTTTTATATTTTAATGGGGTATTCTAACTTCTGCCACAAAAACTCATGATGCAGTAAATAAATGAATACAACAAAACTCAATGTTATTAATCACAAAATCGAACTAAAATTGTTAGCTTTGATGATTTACAAAATGTTATGGACTTTCTAAAATAGGTGGAGTTATCTCCAAGATGGCTGCCACTGGAGATCCCATGATCCATTAGTTCCTAGTAACCCCTCCTCCTTCTTTTGCTCTGCTCCCAGTGATGATGTAACAGCCTTCCCTGCTCTGTTACCATAATAATGATGTGTAATAGAGATGAGCGAACACTAAAATGCTCGGGTACTCGTTATTCGAGACGAACTTTTCCCGATGCTCGAGTGCTCGTCTCGAATAACGAACCCCATTGAAGTCAATGGGAGACTCGAGCATTTTTCAAGGGGACCAAGGCTCTGCACAGGGAAGCTTGGCCAAACACCTGGGAACCTCAGAAAAGGATGGAAACACCACGGAAATGGACAGGAAACAGCAGGGGCAGCATGCATGGATGCCTCTGAGGCTGCCTAATCGCACCATTATGCCAAAATTATGGGCAACAGCATGGCCATGACAGAGTGACAGAATGAAGCTAGATAGCATCTAAAACATCCAATAATTGACCCTGACACTATAGGGGACGGCATGCAGAGGCAGCGGCAGCAGGCTAGAGAGTGTCATGGCGACATACCCTAAATGGACTCAGGCTTCAAACCAATGGGTGGCAGAGAGGAACCAAAGGAGGTGAGCAAGAAGCGCTCAAATAATATCGGTACATGATAAAAGTTTGCCAGTATATTTTGTGGATTACACAGCAGGGTGGCGACAAAGTTAACATGGAAGCCATGAAAACAACCCAAAATTCTGCCTGACACAGCTCGTTTGATAAGGGGACCATGTATGGAGGCAGTGAACTAGTAGTAGATTAAAGGTGCTGCAGTTAAAACTATGTTAGTTGGATCTTGGCATGGAGCTGGCGCTCCGCTGCCAGGCGAGCTTTCGCCAATCCAAGCCCCTGTCTATAGGCTACTCCCCAAACAGCACTTCTAAGAACCTTTTGTATAAGATCAAGTGTAGTAGCGTTCTTATAAGTTTAGGATATGGCGGGTGAGGGGAATGTAAACAGATGCGCAAGAAGCGCTGAAATAATATCCCTAAATGGTAAAAGTTTGCAAGTATATTTTGTGGATTACACAGCAGGGTGGCGACAAAGTTAACAACTTTGATGTGGAATGCCCTGTAATAGCTCTTGGGCGGTGTGCCTTTTATCGCCTAGGCTCAGCAGTTTCAGCACCGCCTGCTGTCGCTTAGCGACGGCACTGCTGCTGTGCCTAGAGCTACCGACTGATGGCGCCATGCCCACGGATGGTAATTCGGAGGAGGAGGAGGTGGAGGAGGGGTGGGAGGAGGTATAGTAGGCCTTTGAGACCTGGACCGAGGTAGGCCCCGCAATTCTCTGCGTCGGCAGTATATGACCAGCCCCAGGGTCAGACTCGGTCCCAGCCTGCACCAAGTTAAGTGTAGTAGCGTTCTTATAAGTTTGGGATATGGCGGGTGAGGGGAATGTAAACAGATGCGCAAGAAGCGCATGATGCGCATGGAGCTGGCGTTCCGCTGCCAGGCGAGCTTTCGCCAATCCAAGCCCCTGTCTCTAGGCTACTCCCCAAACAGCACTTCTAAGAACCTTTTGTATAAGATCAAGTGTAGTAGCGTTCTTATAAGTTTAGGATATGCCGGGTGAGGGGAATGTAAACAGATGCGCAAGAAGCGCTGAAATAATATCCCTAAATGGTAAAAGTTTGCCAGTATATTTTGTGGATAACACAGCAGGGTGGCGACAAAGTTAACAACTTTGATGTGGAATCCATGAAAACAACCCAAATTTCTGCCTGACACACCTCGTTTGATAAAGGGACGATGTATGGAGGCAGCTATATGGACGACTTTTGGAGGTAGCAATGGAGACAACGTGTGGAGGCTGCTATGGAGACAATTTAATTTGGATAGTGCCTGTATGTGGCAGTCCCAAACATTTTTCAAACCAGAGGAGCAGGTAGGTGGCCCTCCAGTAAAATGGGATAGATTGAGTGCCTGTATGTGGCAGTCCCAAAAATGTTTCAAACCAGAGGAGCAGGTAGGTGGCCCTCCAGTAAAATGGAATAGATTGAGTGCCTGTATGTGGCAGTCCCAAAAATTCTTCAAACCAGAGGAGCAGGTAGGTGGCCCTCCAGTAAAATGGAATAGATTGAGTGCCTGTATGTGGCAGTCCCAAAAATTGTTCAAACCAGAGGAGCAGGTAGGTGGCCCTGCAGTAAAATGGAATAGATTGAGTGCCTGTATGTGGCAGTCCCAAAAATTGTTCAAACCAGAGGAGCAGGTAGGTGGCCCTGCAGTAAAATGGAATAGATTGAGTGCCTGTATGTGGCAGTCCCAAAAATGTTTCAAACCAGAGGAGCAGGTAGGTGGCCCTCCAGTAAAATGGAATAGATTGAGTGCCTGTATGTGGCAGTCCCAAAAATTGTTCAAACCAGAGGAGCAGGTAGGTGGCCCTGCAGTAAAATGGAATAGATTGAGTGCCTGTATGTGGCAGTCCCAAAAATGTTTCAAACCAGAGGAGCAGGTAGGTGGCCCTCCAGTAAAATGGAATAGATTGAGTGCCTGTATGTGGCAGTCCCAAAAATTGTTCAAACCAGAGGAGCAGGTAGGTGGCCCTGCAGTAAAATGGAATAGATTGAGTGCCTGTATGTGGCAGTCCCAAAAATGTTTCAAACCAGAGGAGCAGGTAGGTGGCCCTCCAGTAAAATGGAATAGATTGAGTGCCTGTATGTGGCAGTCCCAAAAATTGTTCAAACCAGAGGAGCAGGTAGGTGGCCCTGCAGTAAAATGGAATAGATTGAGTGCCTGTATGTGGCAGTCCCAAAAATGTTTCAAACCAGAGGAGCAGGTAGGTGGCCCTCCAGTAAAATGGAATAGATTGAGTGCCTGTATGTGGCAGTCCCAAAAATTGTTCAAACCAGAGGAGCAGGTAGGTGGCCCTGCAGTAAAATGGAATAGATTGAGTGCCTGTATGTGGCAGTCCCAAAAATGTTTCAAACCAGAGGAGCAGGTAGGTGGCCCTCCAGTAAAATGGAATAGATTGAGTGCCTGTATGTGGCAGTCCCAAAAATTTTTTAAAACAGAGGACCGGGTAGGTGGCCCTCCAGAAAAATGGAATAGATTGAGTGCCTGTATGTGGCACTCACAAAAATTGTTTCAAACAGAGGACCGGGTAGGTGGCCCTCCAGAAAAATTAAATGCATGAAGTACTATAGCAAGAGCCAGTGGGCCCTGTCAAAAAATAGCCATTTTCCTCTGCTTTACTGTACAAAGAGGAGGAGAAGGAGGAAAATGAGGAGGAGGAGTGGATCAATTATTCAGGTTGAGCTTCCTTCACCTGGTGGAGATTGGAAATTCTGAGAAATCCAGCCTTTATTCATTTTAATAAGCGTCAGCCTGTCAGCGCTGTCAGTCGACAGGCGTGTACGCTTATCGGTGATGATGCCACCAGCTGCACTGAAAACCCGCTCGGACAAGACGCTAGCGGCAGGGCAGGCAAGAACCTCCAAGGCGTACAGCGCCAGTTCGTGCCACATGTCCAGCTTTGAAACCCAGTAGTTGTAGGGAGCTGTGTGATCATTTAGGACGTTGGTATGGTCAGCTACGTACTCCCTCACCATCTTTCTGTAAAGATCAGCCCTACTCTGCCGAGACTGGGGACAGGTGACAGTGTCTTGCTGGGGTGACATAAAGCTGGCAAAAGCCTTGTAAAGCGTACCCTTGCCAGTGCTGGACAAGCTGCCTGCTCGCCTACTCTCCCTCGCTACTTGTCCCGCAGAACTACGCACTCTGCCGCTAGCGCTGTCAGAAGGGAAATACTGTTTCAGCTTGTGCACCAGGGCCTGCTGGTATTCATGCATTCTCACACTCCTTTCCTCTCCAGGGATGAGAGTGGGAAGATTTTGCTTGTACCGTGGGTCCAGGAGAGTGAACACCCAGTAATCGGTGCTGGAATAAATTCTTTGAACGCGAGGGTCACGGGATAGGCAGCCTAGCATGAAATCTGCCATATGCGCCAGAGTACCAACGCGTAAGAATTCACTCCCCTCACTGGCCTGACTGTCCATTTCCTCCTCCTCCAACTCCTCCAACTCCTCTTCTTCTGCCCATACACGCTGAACAGTGAAGGACTCAACAATGGTCCCCTCTTGTGTCTCGCCAACATTCTCCTCCTCTTCCTCCTCATCCTCCTCCACCTCCACCTCCTCCGATATGCGCTGAGAAACAGACCTCAGGGTGCTTTGGCTATCAACAAGGGAATATTCTTCCCCCGTCTCTTGTGACGAGCGCAAAGCTTCCAACTTCATGCTGACCAGAGAGTTTTTCAACAGGCCAAGCAGCGGGATGGTGAGGCTGATGATGGCGGCATCGCCACTGACCATCTGTGTTGACTCCTCAAAGTTACTCAGCACCTGACAGATATCAGACATCCACGTCCACTCCTCATTGTAGACTTGAGGAAGCTGACTGACCTGACTACCAGTTCTGGTGGAAGTTGACATCTGGCAGTCTACAATCGCTCTGCGCTGCTGGTAAACTCTGGATAACATGGTCAGTGTTGAATTCCACCTCGTGGGCACGTCGCACAACAGTCGGTGAGCGGGCAGTTGGAGGCGGCGCTGCGCTGCCCTGAGAGTGGCAGCATCTGGGCTGGACTTCCTGAAATGCGCACAGATGCGGCGCACCTTCGTGAGCAAATCAGACAGATTGGGGTATGTCTTGAGGAAACGCTGCACTATCAGATTTAACACATGGGCCAAGCATGGCACATGTGTCAGTCTGCCGAGTTGCAGAGCCGCCACCAGGTTACGGCCGTTGTCACACACAACCATTCCCGGCTTGAGGTTCAGCGGTGCCAGCCACAGATCAGTCTGCGCCGTGATGCCCTGTAATAGCTCTTGGGCGGTGTGCCTTTTGTCGCCTAGGCTCAGCAGTTTGAGCACCGCCTGCTGTCGCTTAGCGACGGCACTGCTGCTGTGCCTAGAGCTACCGACTGATGGCACCGTGCCCACGGATGGTAGTTCGGAGGAGGAGGTGGAGGAGGGGTGGGAGGAGGAGGAGGCATAGTAGGCCTGAAACACCTGGACCGAGGTAGGCCCCGCAATCCTCGGCGTCGGCAGTATATGAGCAGCCCCAGGGTCAGACTCGGTCCCAGCCTCCACCAAGTTAACCCAATGTGCCGTCAGCGATATATAGTGGCCCTGCCCGGCAGCACTCGTCCACGTGTCCGTGGTCAGGTGGACCTTGTCAGAAACGGCGTTGGTCAGGGCACGGATGATGTTGTCTGACACGTGCTGGTGCAGGGCTGGGACGGCACATCGGGAAAAGTAGTGGCGGCTGGGGACCGAATACCGAGGGGCGGCCGCCGCCATGAGGTTGCGAAAGGCCTCGGTCTCTACTAGCCTATAGGGCAGCATCTCCAGGCTAAGCAATCTGGAGATGTGCACATTAAGGGCTTGGGCGTGCGGGTGGGTTGCACTATATTTGCGTTTCCGCTCCAGCGTCTGGGGTATGGAGAGCTGAACGCTGGTGGATGCTGTGGAGGATCGTGGAGGCGACGATGGGGTTTTTGTGCCAGGGTCCTGGGCAGGGGGCTGACTAGCAGCTGACACAGGGGAAGGAGCAGTGGTGTGCACGGCCGGAGGTGAACGGGCTTGTTGCCACTGAGTGGGGTGCTTAGCATTCATATGCCTGCGCATACTGGTGGTAGTTAAGCTAGTAGTGGTGGAACCCCTGCTGAGCCTGGTTTGGCAAATGTTGCACACCACAGTCCGTCGGTCATCCGGTGTTTCCTTAAAGAACCTCCACACTTCTGAAGATCTAGCCCTCGCCGCAAGAGCCCTCACCACGGGAGCTTCACTAGTTGACAGTGGCGCTGATGCACCAGCTCTGGCCCTGCCTCTCCGTCTGGCCCCACCACTGCCTCTTCCAACCTGTTCAGGTCGAGGACTCTCCTCCGTCTCAGAAGCACTGTGTTCACCCGGCCTCTCAACCCAGCTTGGGTCTGTCACCTCATCATCCTCCGATCCCTCAGTCTGCTCCCCCCTCGGACTTCCTGCCCTGACAACAACTTCCCCACTGTCTGACAACCGTGTCTCCTCATCGTCGGACACCTCTTTACACACTTCCACTACGTCAAGAAGGTCATCATCACCCACAGACTGTGACTGGTGGAAAACCTGGGCATCGGAAAATTGCTCAGCAGCAACCGGACAAGTGGTTTGTGACTGTGGGAAGGGTCCAGAAAACAGTTCCTCAGAGTATGCCGGTTCAAATGCCAAATTTTCCTGGGAGGGGGCAGACTGGGGGGGAGGAGGCTGAGGTGCAGGAGCTGGAGGAGTGGGGATTTCGGTGACATGGGTGGACTGCGTGGAAGACTGACTGGTGGTGGACAAATTGCTCGAAGCATTGTCAGCAATCCACGACATCACCTGTTCGCACTGTTCTGGCCTCAACAGTGCTCTACCACGAGTCCCAGTAACTTCAGACATGAACCTAGGGAGTGTAGCTCTGCGGCGTTCCCCTGCTCCCTCATCAGCAGGTGGTGTCTCACCCCGCCCAGGACCACGGCCTCTGACCCCTGCAGTAGTTGGACGCCCACGTCCCCGCCCTCGTCCTCTACCCCTAGCCCTCGGGTTAAACATTTTTAAAATGAGAGTTATAACTTTTTTTTTTTTTTTACTTCTTTTTGTTTTTTTTTGTGTTTTTTTGTGTTTTTTTTTTTTTTTTGTGTTTTTTGTTTTTTTTTGAGTTTTTAAAACCAAACAATCCTATCCTATTGCTATGGCTATTTTCTAGCCAAGTATCAAAGGAAGCACACTACTATGCCAGATGAGATGACACTGAGTTATTGCCTAATAGAAATCCAACCCCTACTGAATTTTGCCACTTCGGCCTTTGCTATGGATATGTGCGCCACTAAGCGCAGAACACAGCGGTCGCAAGTCTCACTACAAATTGCTCAGAATTGGCAAGTACATGCACTGCAGAAACTACAGCCACCAGCAGATCAACCAGAAATCAAATATATAGAACGCTACTGTAGGCTTCAAGAAGCTGTTTGTATTCTCCTATGGCTATTTTCTAGCCAAGTATCAAAGGAAGCACACTACTATGCCAGATGAGATGACACTGAGTTATTGCCTAATAGAAATCCAACCCCTACTGAATTTTGCCACTTCGGCCTTTGCTATGGATATGTGCGCCACTAAGCGCAGAACACAGCGGTCGCAAGTCTCACTACAAATTGCTCAGAATTGGCAAGTACATGCACTGCAGAAACTACAGCCACCAGCAGATCAACCAGAAATCAAATATATAGAACGCTACTGTAGGCTTCAAGAAGCTGTTTGTATTCTCCTATGGCTATTTTCTAGCCAAGTATCAAAGGAAGCACACTACTATGCCAGATGAGATGACACTGAGTTATTGCCTAATAGAAATCCAACCCCTACTGAATTTTGCCACTTCGGCCTTTGCTATGGATATGTGCGCCACTAAGCGCAGAACACAGCGGTCGCAAGTCTCACTACAAATTGCTCAGAATTGGCAAGTACATGCACTGCAGAAACTACAGCCACCAGCAGATCAACCAGAAATCAAATATATAGAACGCTACTGTAGGCTTCAAGAAGCTGTTTGTATTCTCCTATGGCTATTTTCTAGCCAAGTATCAAAGGAAGCACACTACTATGCCAGATGAGATGACACTGAGTTATTGCCTAATAGAAATCCAACCCCTACTGAATTTTGCCACTTCGGCCTTTGCTATGGATATGTGCGCCACTAAGCGCAGAACACAGCGGTCGCAAGTCTCACTACAAATTGCTCAGAATTGGCAAGTACATGCACTGCAGAAACTACAGCCACCAGCAGATCAACCAGAAATCAAATATATAGAACGCTACTGTAGGCTTCAAGAAGCTGTTTGTATTCTCCTATGGCTATTTTCTAGCCAAGTATCAAAGGAAGCACACTACTATGCCAGATGAGATGACACTGAGTTATTGCCTAATAGAAATCCAACCCCTACTGAATTTTCCCACTTCGGTCTTTGCTATGGATATGTGTGCCACTAAGAGCTAAACACAACGGTAGCAAGTCCCCCTGCTAATTCCTCACAAAATGGTAAAAGATGCAAATTAAAATAAAAAAAGTAGAACGTTATTGTAGCCCTAAGAAGGGCTGTTGGGTTCTTTGAGAATCACTCCTGCCTAACAGTAAGCTAATAGAACACCCTAACGCTTTCCCTGACCAGCAGCAGCTCTCTCCCTAGCGGCATCCAGAGACAGAATGATCCGAGCAGCGCGGCCAGCGGCTAGTCTATCCCAGGGTCACCTGATCTGGCCAGCCAACCACTGCTATCGACGTGTAAGGGTACCACGTCATGCTGGGTGGAGTGCAGAGTCTCCTGGCTTGTGATTGGCTCTGTTTCTGGCCGCCAAAAAGCAAAACGGCGGGAGCTGCCATTTTCTCGAGCGGGCGAAGTATTCGTCCGAGTAACGAGCAGTTTCGAGTACCCTAATGCTCGACCGAGCATCAAGCTCGGACGAGCATGTTCGCTCATCTCTAATGTGTAACTACCATCACTGCACATTACCTCACTGAGATGGGTCTATCCACAACACTGGCCTTACTGGATGCACTGCAACCAACCCACTACAGACAAACATAGTGATGATCACATGGCCTGCCCATGCATGTGCAGGACGTGTGATGTAGACATGTGATCAGATCCCATCTTCTGTCCTGTGTCTCTTCTACAGGGACAAAAACTCACAAAACTGATTAAAGGGCCAGTATTATTTAATTTCTTCATTATAGGTTATGACCACAACATTTTTATGATAAAGGGAGCAACATTTTAAACAACTAATTACATATTATCTTATTTGTATATGAATCATGCTTATTTCTAGAATACCCCTTTAAGGTGGCAGACCCTCGATTTCTTTGGAGAGGGGAGGGAGGAGGCGCTATCTCTATATTCACACTGATACATGGAGTTATGTCACTGACAGGTTCTCTTTATAGTATGAAACACAGCACTCCATGAATTTCATTGAAGAGGAGGCTTCTTTTTTCTTCTTTCTTCACCAACCCAAAAGCTTGAAGCTGAACGTTACAAATGTTTGGTGAATGAAGAATCCACTTCTTCATTGAGATACATAAAGTGTTGCTGCTTTTCTTCGTGTATATCATTGGTTGGATCTGGGCTTCAGCTGTGGGCACCGACACTCATAAATTCACTTTGGTCCCTTTAGGGGGATGTTCCTCCTCCCATTTGGGTTCCCCAGATATATCAACAGTTTTCCAACACTCAACCATGTGGCCAGACAATTCTAGGGCAGGTCCTGCCAGGCACAGAATAGTGCTGTAATCCTGCTAGTTCCTGCAACAGTCGACTTGCACTGGTGGTGGCGTAAGAGGGGAATAGTCACAATTCTTGTCTGAATACCAGGACAAGCCTAAATGACTCCCTCTCAGTGCTGTCCCACTTCCACATTTAGGTTCCCTTTAAACAAAAGCCTTACATTACAAATTATGAAAAAGCAGCTGAAACTCTTGTCTATATAGTGGCCAAAGGCAACAAAGACACTTTGAGGACACTTCAAGTGGTTGGAAATTCAGCCATGTCTGCTTAGCCTCAACATGTGTCAGTACTCTTAGGGCTGAGCAAAATTAGTTATTCAGCATAAGCAGTAAGCAGAGAAAGTGAGAGGAACTGATTAATAAAGTTTACTGGTAAATTGGATAACATAAAAGTTTTCAATACCATGTACCAGTGTCATTATACCTTGTATTGTAATCACTTGCTTTCATCATGGTAGCTATGTTTTACCTTTAATGTGAACTGTCATATATTATAGACTGGAATCTAGAGCTACAATAACCCATGCTTGAAACTTATTTCCATAGGAAAATCATTATTTACCGTTAGATGAAAGGCTCCAGTGTAACCAACATCTTCATGTCATAATTTACAAAAAAGAAAGAAAATAATCATTTTAATAAGAGAATAATATGATTTGATTGTGTACATTTTTTTTTTACCACAACCCCTGACAGCAATTCATTATGCTGGAAGGGAAATTAGCATACAAGTAAATAGCTTATTATATATTCATTAACTCTATTAAGAATTTTATGACGTGGGCAGACTTCACTTGGGTATTCATGCTTCTCACTTGAAAATCATGCCTGCCATAAATATTCTAGATCTGAGCATGAATAGCTTTTAAAACGTAAGAAACAAGGCCTACTGTGATTTTCATGTTTTAGAACTAAAAGTAAGCCTGACAGCTCATGTGATACATCTGATTTAGTACATAATTGTTTCTCCAAAATACCATCATTCTTAAACATCTTTTGTGTTCTTCTGTTATTCCTTCTAAAAGACAATTCATAAAAATGGCTTCTGGGTATTATTAGGTGGGGATTCTCTGCACACTCTCATACTGACCATGCCATGATCAATAATGACTGCAGCATCTAAGGGGTTGATGTAAAATTCTGCTCCACATCATTTGTCCTTTTATTTCTATAGCAACCCAAGTTCTAATAAAGGCTCTCGGGTCTAAAGTCTTAATCTGAGTTTCCTGATGTGGTTTTAGGCTCCCAAAAATTCTACATTTATTAACTCATCTTTCAAAAAACAAGTCTATAAAGTACAACTGTAAAGTATAAAAATGTTTGCCTAGCTCTGCACTAGATCAAAATAAGCAACTCTCTAATTTACACCCATTAGCTATCTGCAGCTGTTTGTCAGCTAGCAGGCTAGAAGCTAGCAGTTACCTTATCTATCTGGCTGTCTTTGTATAGGTTGGTTGCCATGGGAATCCGTAGCTAGACAGAGAGGAGGGGTTACCAGCACATGCACACTCATAATCAGTAGTAAGATAATATCTTTTCCATCAGCATCTAAAAAGCACAAGGACCTTGGGTGATGTCATAAGCATGTGACTAATCACATGCATCAGCTCATCCAATTACAAACCAGGAATGGTATGTAGCAGTGCTGTTTGTGTTTGAAAGTTTGAATATACTATAAATGTGTAGGTATTAAAGTTTGAATATAGTAAAAATGTGTATGTATGAAAGACTGAAAGAACAAATAAAGACAGAGCTCAGGCTCCCCATCAGTTCTAATAACTGGCATCAGATCCTGCACACACAGGTCAGTGTAACCTCTGTGAGCAGATCTCTTTGTACAGGAAAAGGGTGGTCTGCAGATAGGGGGCAGCTTCCATAGAATAAAATGTCAAATAAAAAAAAAAAAAATCAGTGATTGGATTAAAAAAAACTATTTTTAAGGGAGGGGGTCTTCTGAAGAGGTTTCAGAGTACGTTCATACATGGCAGTAACGCATCCGAACAGCTGAGAAGGGGAGATTTGCCTGACTACATATAAAACACATACATTTGTTGTTAACACTTGTCTTAACATTATGTTAACAAAACCCATGACGTAATATAATGCTAACAAATGTATTTGTTAATGTCCATTTAAACACAAGTTAACATTGTGTTAACATACACATTTTGTAAACACATTGTTAACAGATATGTAATCAGGCAAATCTCTTCTCAGTTGATTTGATGTGTTACTGCTAAGTGTGAACGCACACTTATTGTGTGTGTGCATATATTTATATATGTATGATGTAAATATACTGTGATGCTAACCATGTGTTCATATTTGTATTCCTATGTCGATGCTTTATAGTGTAGGTTGACATGTTTTAACCCCTTCCCGACGTGGGTCCCGGTGCATGGAGAGGGCTCGCGGGCCGAGCCCTCTCCATAGCCGGTAAGTCTTTGCTGCATATTGCAGCAAAGGCTTACCAGTAACACCCGCGATCGGTGCTAGCACCGATCGCGGGTGCTTTCACGGCCATCGCCGCCGGCAATGCTGCCGGAGGCTCCAAAAAGATGGCGCCGCATGGGCGCCGCCATCTTGCTGCGGATCGCCGCTCCCCTATGACGTCACGGGGAGCGGTGATCTGTTGCCATGACAGCTTCGGGTCTCACGAAGGCCCGAAGCGGTCTCGTTTTAACCCATTCATTACAATGTGTTATCAGCACATTGTAATGAATGAGGTGTAAAATCCCCATATACTGCCATATTGTAGTATGGCAGTATATGGTAGGATCGATCAGACAACCTAGGGTTAAAGTACCCTAGGGAGTCTGAAAAATAGTAAAACTAACCCCCCTTTCCCTAGAACTGATATTAATATTAATAAACAGTAAAAATCATAAACACATTAGGTATCACCGCGTCCGTAAATGTCCGATCTATCAAAATATTACAACGGTTTTTCACTGCGTTTAACCCCGTAACGGAAAATAATTTAATTAATATTAAATAAATTAATAAAAAGTGATCAAAAGGTCGCACAATCCTAAAAATGATAGCAATGAAAACGCCATTAAAAGTTGCAAAAAATGACACCACCCACAGCTCCGTACACCAAAGTATGAAAAAGTTATTGCCGCCAGAAGATGGCAAAATAAAATAAAAAAAATTTGTACAGGAGGTTTTAATTTTTTTAAATGTATGAAAACATTATAAAACCTATACAAATTTGGTATCCACGTAATCATAGCAACCCAAAGAATAAAGTAGACATGTCATTTGGGGTGCACAGTGAAAGCTGTAAAATCCAAGCCCACAAGAAAATGGCGCAAATGTGTTTTTTCACCATTTTCACTGCATTTGGAATTTTTTTCCCGCTTCCCAGTACGCGCCATGGAATATTAAATACCGTCACTACAAAGTGCAATTTGTTACGCAGAAAATAAGCCATAACAGAGCTCTTTATGTGGAAAAATAAAAAAGTTTAGATTTTTGAAGGTGGGGAGTGAAAAATGGAAGTGAAAAAACTAAAAAAGGCCATGTCGTTAAGGGGTTAATATATATTTTCCTTTGTGATGTAGTATGATGCACATCTCAGGTGGTCTGTCTTCACTGCCTTAAGCCCCTTCTACACTGGCGTTTTTCACGCGCGAGTTCTGCGCGTGCATTTGACGCGCAGAACTTGCATTGCACTCTGTCCCATTGTATTCAATGGGTCTTTCTTCACTAGCGTTGGTTTTCACGCGCGTGCTTGCGTTCGTTTGCACGCGCGTTAAAATCGCAGCATGCTCTATTTTTGCGAGTCACGCGCGTTTTTCACGCCCCATTCAAGTCTATGGAGATGCATCAAGAACGCATTGCACTCGCAATCATTGCAAGTGCAATGCGTTTTAAACGTAAGGGTTGCTAGGTGACCAGAATAACAGTATTTCCCCTGCTCGCGAACGATCATTTAATTAAAAAAACACAATGAAGAACACTGAAGAATAGAATAAAAACAGTGACCACAGTGAACACAGTGAACACAGGATCATTTAAGATAAAAACACAGTGCAGAACACAGTGCAGAATAGATTACAGATGTTCGGCACATCTGCTTACTTGTCGGGAGATACACGCAGAACGGTGCGAACAAAATAGCATGTGAAGAACAATATATATGTGTGAAGAACACATTGCAGATGTATTTAAACATCTGCAATTTGTTCTTCACACACATATACGGTATATTGTTCTTCACATGCTATTTTGTTCGCACCTTTCCGCGCGTATCTCCCGACAAGTAAGCAGATGTGCCGAACATCTGTAATCTATTCTGCACTGTGTTCTGCACTGTGTTTTTATCTTAAATGATCCTGTGTTCACTGTGTTCACTGTTTTTATTCTATTCTTCACTGTTCTTCACATCTGCTAACTTGTCGGGAGATAATATACACGGGGAACAGTGAAGAATAGATCGCAGATGTTTGCAATTTATCAGAAGACATTATTTTTCAATTAAATAACCCATTTTAATCCAAAACCATGGTCCCTTTGAAAAATGCTCGATTCTCCCATTGACTCGCGCGTGAAAAATGCGCCGAGAACGCAAAAAAACGCTAACAACACGCGCGTGAAAAACGCAAAAACGCTAATTACTCCAAGGAAAAATGGAACAAAAACGCAGCCAAAAACGTCAGTTTTTCACGCATTGCACCCTGACGTGAAACGCAACGCTAGTGTGGAAGAGGCTTTAGGGTGCATTCACACGTCATACGCGACTGCAAATTTACGGCCATTCTGCGCCGTACAGCAGGAAAAGATAAAACATGCTCTATCGTTTCTTGAGTGTGCGGCCGTGCGCCGCTGCTTCCTATGGAGGGGTCACCTCTTCCTCTCTAGGGCACGGCGGTATGCCCTTACCCTGAGTTCTATTGGCATCACTGCCAATAACTGATGTCAGAGCCAGGAAGTCCCGCCCACTTCAGGAAAAACTAAGAGGATATTATAGATAGCATCATATATCTAATAGTCCTTTATCTCATGATCGGAAGATGCTAGCAGCATGATACAGGTATCGTTGGAATTGTTATCAAAGGCTCTCTCCAGCTGTGCTAAAACTATTCTTTTGTCAACAACTTCACAGTAACACTTTAAATAGATATAATGATAAAAGTCTATAGCTTTTTGAATGCAACAAACATACTTTTACAAAGGTCCGTGTGACAGGTTTCTGTCAGACTTTGCATGTTTTTTCATGTGAAAACTGCTTGCACATGTATTTAAGTAGTGTCCGTGCCACATATGTGGTGCATGCAACCCTTTTGTGTAATGGCTGTACTGGTCTTCACTCAACACAAATATCATAATTGAAATGGGCATTCTTGTGCTCAGTCGAACCGTTCACCATATTAAACATACAAAGTCTGACAGAAATGTGCGCCAGTCGGATCGTGCACCAGATTTATCATGCAAAGTCTGACAGGAGTGTGTCACAAGCCCTATGATAAAGGTGCATCATAGAAAGTTGGAGAAGTGCAGGGAACGCCAGATTCATGAAGAACGGGTGCCAGAAATCATGAATCATGCACACACTGCACACTACACCGGCAAACTGCATTTACTGCACTTGGTAAATGTGCCCCACTACAAGGCAATTAACAAGTATATGTAGTGAAAAGAGCCATGCAGATGCTATGCAGATGATTTGTTATACAGGGCTAATGTCATAAAATAGCCCCCCAGGTTATTAAAATATATACAATGCACCCTGATTTTTAGCATAAACAGCTCCCCACAAATTAAAAATATTAGAGACATGCATTTATGTATGGATTATAGTGCCGCATAATGCCGCATATCCCTCTAAGTTACCTTAGACATAAATTATAATATTGTGCCTGTCATGAATTATTATTATAATAGGGATTTACCTATACATTTCAGCATAACAAAGGTTAGTACATAAATACAGCACCCGTATGGAGTTCAATACATAAGTACAGTACTACCGTGGCACCAAGCTACATACAGAAACTCCATACTAGGACCAATTCCATATATGTTTAGAATATCCGAAATGATGCTTGTTCATGTCCCATGGTGGAAGTAATAAAAATGTTCTTAAATGAAAAATAAATTAATAAATGAATAAAAATGCCCATAAGCCCCAAAACATATAAAGAGACATATAATGCACAAAAAAAGTCTAAAACACAAACCCCGCATGTAGTATTACTGCATCCGTAACAACCCGTAGAGTAAAAGTAAATAATTACTTAACCCGTACGTTGAACGCTGTAAAAAACTGTTAAAAAATTATGATGTTTACCCATTAAATCCCACAAAAAAATGCAATAAAAAGTGATCAAAAAATATGTACTCTAGAATGATACAAAGTACAACATGTCCCACAAAAAACAAGCCATCAACCAGCTCTGTAGCCAAAAAAGTAAAAATGTTATGCCACTTGGAAGACGGCAATGCAAAAATGATAAATTTAGTAAAACATAAGAAAAAATATTCACGTATGGTATCCCCGTAATAGTATCGACCCATAGAATAAAGATAACATAATTATTAGGCTATAAGGTGAACACCGAAAAAGAAGGAAAAAATCCAGTATAGAATTGATGCTTTTCTACTTCCTCCCTCAAAAAAAAGTTCATAAATTTTCAACAATAGGGAATACCAACCCCAAAATGGTAACGCAGGAAAAAGCATCTCATCCGGCAAAAAAATTGGCATCACACGGCCCCAATAACGAAATAACGAATGATAACTGGGGAGAAATTGCATAACAAATTTTAAGATTGGTTTTCTCTTTTTATCTTTTGGAAATGTGTAAATTTTAGGGATAAATGAACTTATAACCTACAAAACTTGACCATTATAAATTTCACCTCCATTTTGATTTAATTACAGTGAAGATCTCAAGGGGTTAACAATCTTCCTAAAGCTGCTTCTGATAGTTTGAGGGGTGCAGATTTGAAAATGGGTCGATAATATAGGGGAGTTTTAATGCTAAATATTTAAAAATTCACTCAAATCCCTATTTATCCCCAAAATAGTCAATTCTGGAAATACGAAAAAACAATATTCGATTTGTAAGCCACGTGACATCAAAATAAATTATCCAGACATTTCAAAAATCATGAAAATGTAAAGTAGACATATGGAAAATGTTATTCAGCAATTTATTTAGGTGGTAAATCTATCTGCCTGAAAATGTCAAATTTTTCAAATAATTCATCAATTTTTCTTTTTTTTTGTAAACGCAAAATTTATCAGCCAAAATTTACCACTAAAATTAAGTACAACATGTGGGGGAAAAAACAATCTCAGAATCATTTTGATAAGTAACAGTGTTCAAAAGTTACAACCATATAAAGCGACGCAAGTCAGAATAGCCTTAAGCTATAAAATGGCTGCGTCCTTAAGGAATTAAACCACAAAGTGTATCTTTGCTTCCTTTAGCAGGCAGTCTTCTTGTCTCAGATTATATTTTGTTAGATTGCTAGAATGTTTGATATTTTGATATTATACAATGCTCCTAGGATTGCACAGGCAATAATTAACTGTTTACAGGTTAAAATATTAACAACAGGATAGACAGAACAATAAGGCACTCCCTTGGATGTTGATGTCACAAAAAGAGCCCTAGGCCAGCTTGCACTACTGCAGTTCTCACTACTAAGGTCTGTTGCTATAACACTCACACTAATTATTGTAAGATTTGCTAAAAAGAACAACTCAATACTGTTCTCTTATTTATGAAGCACTATACTATACTGAGGACTGATCAATGGAGGACTCAAAATTAATGAAATGTGCCATATAAAGTATAAATACTATCCATAATGAGTCCCTTTTGAACAGGAGCAGATGATATGTCATGTAAGATCTTAAAGAGATCTACCATCAAACTCAAGCAAACACTTTCTTCACAGGAGCAATTCCCCCCTACCACTGAGTGCTGAAAGCGCCCCCCCCCCCCCCCCCCAGATAATCAGATAAGACGATAACCACCGTCACGTTGGTCATTTTTGGATTTTTTTCATTCTACAATACCAAAAAAAAATAATCTACATTTTGAAAATAAAAATGACAACAAATCATTCAAAAACACACACATACTGTACATCTATGTCAAAAGAAAAATAAAATTACAAAAATAGTTTTTATTGTGAAATACAGATAAAATTAAAATATATACAAATATATTTGGTGAAGCCATATACTTAAAACTATAAAACTATTCAATGGTTTGGCTGTGCCAAATATGAATATTTTTTATAACTTGTCCTGTAAAGAAGAAAACATCATAACCTTACCGAAAAAAAGGTATTTAATGAGAAAGAAAAATTATAAACTACTCAAACGTTACTTAATGGAAAGCAACCATGAGGAATACACTATCAGAAGTAGATCTGATGGTAGATTCCTCCTGCTGCCTCTGCCCTAATCTGTAATTTAATAATCCTGAAACCTAACTTATTAAAAACTTAAATTTTAGTAATATGTAAATTAACAGCAGAGGCTACTGGGGCGTGTACTAGACCGGTTAGGCACAGGGAACTAAGGCAATTCCATATCCCAGTAGCCTCTGCAGTTAATTTACATATTACTAAAATTAAGTTTTTAACAAGTTACAAGTCAGGTTCCAATATTATTAAATTACAGATTAGGGCAGAGCCAGCAGGAGGAATCTTACATCAGACCTACTTCTGATTCTTCATGGTCGGTTTCCTTTAAAGGACTGCTCAGCAGATTTACTTATCTCTTATCCATAGGACAGAGGCCAAGTGAATACATGTCATACATGTGCACCATT